>NC_056623.2:235007145-235665478 GCF_002870075.4 Lactuca sativa
TAATATTTCCATTTCTATTTGCCAAGTTCTCATAATTCAGATTATGAAAAGGGATGTCGCAATCATAATCGAATTTTAGAACGCAAATAATGAACCCATATATAGAATTTCCTTATGTTAAGCCATTCCAACGTGAAATTCATATATATTCTTGACTAAATACGATTAAAACCTCAATCTAGGCTTTTAGATTTGAGATGAAGTATAATTTTCTCTCCCTTAATTATAGCAAAACAAGTTTTTCCCAATTGAGACCTTTTGTTTTCTATAATTAACATTGCTAACTTGCAACCTTTATCCTAATTATCATGCTACCACTAACATGATGATTATTAGTATAACACTTATGCTCCCACTAGCTTTGACATGTATCTAGAAATTACAGGACTTCTAGAAATTAATACTTTATTGACTTTCTTACCAGAGTTCGTACTTCTGATACTAGATTGCTTTGATAAGACTTTATCAAAATCATACACCTCTCTTAGATAGCTCACAGGTGTGTCTAAACAATTATGAAGAGGGATGTCGTAATCATAATGTTTACACCTTTTGTCATTCCTACAATTGCTATTTACTCAAAATCTACTTAATGAAAGAGTTTCCTTACCATCATTTTCATAAATCGAAGAGAAACCTTATGACACTTAGATTTTATGGTGTAAGTGTTCCTAACCATGTGAATTTGTCAAAACCATAACCACATGACTAGGTTAGTGACAAATCCTAACTCATATGTATTGAACTTGTGCAATCTTAACTTCTTGCCACCTGGCAGCTCAAGGGCCTTCCATTGCTTCCAAGTAGTTATGCAAACAATTGAGAGCATGTAGAACTCAAATGTATAGCCAACTTAACTGGAATGGGCATAGAAATGTCAACATGAAAGGTTATAAACCTCTAGTTGTGTGCTAGTGATGAAATACAGGTTTTTGTTCTTGATTACTTCTTGAAACCCTTTCAAGATCTTTTAGACTCTCACTGTCTCCTTGACCTATAAGACTTTCTTGCCAAATATTCAAGAGATAGTGTGGATTCTAATCAAGACAGACACTTCACACAATTGTCCTAAGTTAGTCTTTGTGTTATCCAAAACATCACAACTTACCAATTTAAAATGAACAAGAGTATAAAACTTTTACTCTTACATTTGACAAGTTTTTTAAACCTTTCTTAAAGATATATCACTCAACTTACAGTCTTGGAGTATGACTCTAAGACTTGTTTTGAAACGAAGTATGACTCATCTTCTTGATTTGACCACTTCAACAATTCATAGCTCCTCTTCTTAGCTATCAGAATGCACTTAGAGGATGAATTCTGATAAGGTCTCAAAATCATTAAGATGATCTTAAAACATGATACTAAAGTACTCTCCCATCTTTTTAGACTTGAGAAACTTTTATCCTTCTGCCTAATTTGATTATTTTCATTCGTTCTGCCATACATCGAAATTTTTTAATGCTTTAGAATTATAATTAAGCTTGTAAGTATAACCATATTTACTAAACTTTAGTAAATCATGACGAATAGTCTTATCAATCTTTTATGGTGGACTTAATCAGTGCACAAGAATGTGTACTCGATCCCTTAGTCCTCTACTTGACTCACAAATCCATGTGAACAAGTAATTAGTCTTAATTTTCCAATGCTTGAAAGTTCTCATACATCACACTCAACACCTTGTATGATTCCAAGTTTCGGTCCAATTGAAACTTGGGTGATGACAATCTTTCCTTATTTGGTAAATTTAGACACTACCACAAATGAAAGAATCAAATTCATATTTCCACTATTGCTATCAATGGAATCATATAAGCAACATCTTTTTTTCCCAAATGCCATTGTAAGGATATTTTAAATTAAAAACTTTTCTTTTATTTTAATACTTTGCGGAAAAACTAATCCTTACAATGCAAATGTATATGAAAACTTGTTGTCATCTATTCCTAAGGAATCTATCATAACTCTTAAGCACCTGCTCAAAATTCTGATCACCGAACCATGCGATTGAAATCCATCTTCGCAATCAGAATCAACATATACTTCCTTTAACTTTCTTTACTTTTCTTTGATTCTTAAAACATCAGCATGTGACCCAGCCACATCATGTAATAAGAATCTCCAAGTAGGAACCTAATAAAGTTAGACAATGGACTTTACCTGAAATAAAGTCAGACTTATTGACTTTACCATCCTTAGGTAAGTTTTGCAGCTTCGTAACCAAAGCCCCTTCCTTTGGCAATAGAAACATATGGAACCTTAGGTAATAGTACATGGGACTATCTCAGACTTAGCCTTTCTCTTTACCATTTGGTCAACCAAGTTGACTACGGCCAATCCCTTTCCATTGGGAAGAGAATGCATTTCTGGATTTCCTGTGTCACTATTGTCCCTGTCCATAAAGTTTTGGGAAGTTGGTCTCCTAATCAAATTTGCTTTACTAGTACACTAAATCATTTTTAATTTAGCAGCACCAAGCAAATAGTTAAGATCATTAAGGGTCTTGTCATAGTCTATTTCATAGGAGTCCCAAAGGAACTCACTATGTGACTTAGAAAGTGATTGAACCACTAACTTTCTCAAGACATTGATACCCAACTCTCCCGGCTTGTCAGTATGTGACTTCATCTCCAAGATGTGATCACACCTAGACCTTGCCTTGCCAATAGGGCTTGAGTGACCTTGAACTTGTGGGTTAGGGAGAATAATTGGAGGACGTGGAGGAAGTGAAGTTCCAAGATATTTGGGAAGATCATAGATGTCTGAACTAGACATCTTTTTGGGAGATATTCAAGATAGTTGATTTAAAGTCCTTAATATAACACCCAATATGAAATATTAAGGCTAGGACCCAACAAACTATTTTATAACTTGGAAGAGGGATGTCATAATCCAAGCTATAGAATATTTGAAGGTAGTTGAATGACGATTCACCAATTTCCACCATGAAAAACGAAATAATTTATTAGGTTTTAATTGGATTTGAAACTCCTAGATCTTTGAGATTCATTGAACTTTCAATGGCTTGTTTCAATCTCAAGTGTGCCCTTCAGGTTTTCTGACTTGGATTCCGAGGATCACAAAAACAAGGTGTGAAGTAACCATGCAAATTACTTGGTACCCTTAAGTGTTTACCCCTCAATCGATGTGCCGGTTAACCACACACGCTCCATCGATACTATGATAAACATTAAGTTACCCTTTTCCTACCTTATTAAATACGAGTTAGTGTGCCGGTTAACCACACACGCTCCACTAACCGACTTAAACAAAGTGCAAAGTGTAATTTCATGGATTAGCACCTTATTCACATTTTCCTAAGTAACTAAGATTAGGTATTTATAAAAGGTTTAGTTACTTAGTATTTATCATTAATACTTTTAATGAAGTGAGAATTATAGTCCTTGCCCTACCCGTTCGGCTAACGACCCTCCACCGGTCAACGAAGCGGTGGGTGAGAGTGGACACCCATTAAACTGCCATTTTATAGGCGGTAAGCTTATATCCCCCTTATAGACCGGCTTCGTGAATGAGGCCTACTAACGGTAAGACTGACTTGCTCTTATATATATATATATATATATATATATATATATATATATATATATATATATATATATATATATATATATATATATATTAACTTATAATATTATAAAGTATAAGGGTTGAATTTTAACTTTTAAAATTCTAAGGGCTAAACTTGGAATTAAAGTATTCATAAGAGAAAACTTTTCAAATTCCAAAACTTGAGGCCAAGTTTTGTAACTTTTAAAAACTTTTTCTATTCCATAACTTATGTGTTTAAAGTAGTTTTAATTAAAAGAACTCTTCAAGTTCTATAACTTGAGGACAAGTTATGGAAGACTTTAAACTAATTAAGAAATTGACTCTTCATAATTCATAACTTATGGAAGTTTTATGAGTTAACTAAGGTTACACATATTTTATTTAATGAAGAGACTCTTGAACCTCCACAACTTGAGGACAAGTTATGGAGTCATAAAACCATTTAATAATAACAAGACTCTTCATTTTGTAACCTATGACAATTTTTATGAGTTTTAAGAAACTTAAATGTGACTTTTCATGTAACTTGAGGACAAGTTACACAAACACATTTTAGAATCAACTTTTAGATTAAAATGGATTGAAAACAACTATTCAATTAACTTTTCTATTAATCTTAAGCAACTCGTATGAACAAGGATAATACACATCAAACTTTTTCATGTAATTAGCATAACTTTTAAACTAATACAAAACATGAATCTATTGACAATTATCTTTGAAATTGGATTAGCATGAACATTACCACATCAAAAACAAGTTTAAAAGTCCAAAAACAACTTAGGGTAATGTTCCCAGTCCATTTCTAGCCAAAAACCTCGAAAATATGCTGTCTGGGGCTCCTACTCGTCGAGTGCATGAACCTACTCGACGAGTAGGATGATTTTACTCATGGACTCAGCAAGTGCAGTGCCTAGAAAGCCAGAAAATCGAGTTTTTCAACAATTTGCATCAAGTATAAGAGAAAGCAAGCCTAGGATCTGATACGACTGATGGGTTTTGAGCATTCTAACACTCCTATGGTGTACATGCAACCCTATAAACCTTGGATCTATGTTTTCTCTATTATACATGCAAATAAGAACTTTCCAAGGCTGTAATCCTAACTAGCATATTATGAAGCTCTTATACTACAAAGTACTAGTTAGATGACATACCTTTTGATGTAGCTTGATGTCTTCAAGCTTTAAGAGCTTAGCCCTAATAGTGTGGAAGCCTCAAGTGGAATCACAAATCACCAAAACACCTTGGAAGACTTTAGAGAATATTGATACTAGGTTCTCTCTAGTGAAATCGGCTAGCCCTTTTTGTGTAACCACACTAGTGCCAATGTCACCGTACTTTACAATTAACCCTAGTATCTCTTATATACTATGTAAATATATTTAATAAAAGAGATTCCTACATACAAGGGATTTAAAAAACCTATACAAAGATAAGATCCTAATCATAAAGATTAGGGATCTGAAACTTAGACAACAAAAAACACTTCACGCTAGAGTTGAGAGATCAATAATGGGTATGGGACGCTGTCTAGTTATTAGTATGATGTAGGTTTGACATATCAGGTTATAAGGTTCGACCTTACTGATGGGTTTTGAGCATTCTAACACTTCTTAAGTGTACATGCAACCCTAATAACCTTGGATCTTTGTTTGTCTAATAATCATGCAAAGTTGTTTTCCAAGGTTATGAACCTATCTAGCATACATGGGGTATAATTTTCTTTGTATAAAAGATAGAACTACATACCTTGTTGTTGAAAGTGTTCCTTGAAACCTTGTGAGCCTAGCACCTCAAGTGTGATGCCTCAAATGCTTCACACAACACCAAATGCAAAGAATAAACTTGAGAGAATACTCTAACACATGCAAAATCGGTCAAGCCCTCTTATTTCTTAGTGTAACCGATTTTGGGGAGAGTTACATTGCTTATATAGTGTGTTGCATTAGGTAAACCCTAATGTTCCATGACTCTTCATTTCTTGATCCATGGGTTAACTCCATGGACCATCCATGGAGCATCTTATGGGTGGAACCCAACTTGATAATCCATGGAGCCTCTTAGCCCACTATATAAGATATGGAAGATTTACATAATCTACGCATATATCTAATTAGTTATCTTTTGATCACTTAATTAATTCTAAATTAATTCTTGATCGAAACTAATTAATAATATTATTAATATATTAGAACTTATAATATATTAATAAACCATATGTGTTATTTCTCTCATTTAGTTTATCCAATTGCATGGTGCCATGAAACCCAAATGGACCATGCTGGGTCGGGTCAAGTACTTACCAGAAATAGTTATGGACTTAGACACCTTATCCAACAGTCTCCCACTTAGATAAGTCTAATAACTATAACTGCAATACTTCAGGAACTAATCGGCAATCGTAGCTCTTTCAAGGTCTCTCGGAACTGAGAAGATGTTGATACGCCATTTAAGATAAGTGATTATATAGTCCTCGGTTCTAGATATCAGCCGGACAATTACATGGAACAATGTCTTACTTATTGTCCAGTAGTTTGTTTCCCGATTCCTGATTTGTTTGACAAAGAACTTAATTGAACACATCAACTTAGTTCTGACCAGGCCCAGTACATAGGTCAAAACAAAATCATTGAGGGGCCCAGATATCAGCTTCTAATCCAGGAAGGAACAAATAAACTTCGACTCATATGTTTGTTCTACTACTAGTTGAATTATACACAAAAGCACGTTTTATAACATCGAGTTACCAATGTGTTTTCGTACAATCAATTCATAGGCACAAATCATATCTCTAGGTTTGAAGACTTATATGATATTACCATCTCACGATCACTCGAGATAAAATTCCATGAAGTGATTCCAGTGAGCGTGGGTTGATTCCAATACTCAGAACTTATGAGCACTCATGAAGTGTTGTCTTATATCTTGACACCTACAACCAACTTCATGACAGTCTTACTTCATATCTACTTCGAACATATGACTGACTGTGGAAAATTTGAATAATATGTGAAACCACAACATACTATTCTGGAAGTCAAAACATGCAAAAGAAATTATAGTAAACGATTGACAAAAGATAGCAACACTTTACTCATGAATAAACACAACTTTTATTCATCATCAAATGTTAATTACACTTTAAAATTTTCATAATTTATCTAACTAGTAACACTTATATCATCCTTCAGCCCTATGCTCCGAGCATGTTGGAGATGTTTAACCCTACTCAGTCCCTTCGTGAGGGGATCTGCTGGGTTCTCATCCGATGATACCCTCTTTTCCACGAGGATTCCTTCTTCTATGCAATGTCTGATAAAATGATATTTTCTGTCGATGTGTCTGGATCTCCCGTGATCCCTTGGTTCCTTAGCTAAGGCAACAGCACTTTCACTATCACAGAAAATTTCCATCGGCTCCTTTATAGCTGGTACTACTCCAAGGTCTCCTATGTAGTTCTTCAGCCATATAGACTCTTTTTCAGCTTCGCTTGCTGCTATATACTCTGATTCACAAGTGGAATCAGCCACTATCTCCTGCTTGGAACTCTTCCAAGTGATTGCTCCTCCGTTTAGGGTGAAGACCCATGCCGACTGAGAGCGGAAATTATCCCTATCAGTCTGGAAACCAGCATCACAATACCCTAAAACTCGCAATTCATCACTCCCACCGAGGGTAAGGACCCAGTCCTTAGTCCTCCGTAGGTACTTGAGAATATTCTTTACCGCAGTCCAGTGAGCCTTGCCAGGATTCCCCTGATACCTGCTAACCATGCTCAAGGCAAAGGCTACATCAGGTCGAGCACAAGTCATAGCATACATGATCGAGCCTACTGCTGAAGCATAAGGCACTCGACTCATTTCTGCTATCACAACCTCAGTACTAGGGCTTTGTGTCTTACTCAATATGGCGTTACTTTGGATGGGTAACTCTCCTTTCTTGGAGTTCTGCATGCTGAATCTCTTCAACACCTTGTCCAAGTAGGTACTTTGACTAAGTCCAATTAGTCTTTTACTCTGGTCTCTCAAAATCCTTATCCGTAGAATATAGGGAGCTTCTCCTAGGTCCTTCATAGAGAAACACTTCCCAAGCCAGTACTTAACTTCCTGCAAAGTTGGGATGTCATTTCCTATGAGTAGTATGCCATCCACATACAATACCAAAAAGCTAACTATACTCCCACTAGCCTTGACATACACACAAGATTCATCTTCACTCCTAGAAAAGCCAAAATCCTTGACTTTCTCATCAAAGCAAAGATTCCATCTACAAGGTGCTTGCTTTAATCCATAAATGGATTTCTCAAGCTTACACACTCTATTAGGGTACTCGTTACTGACAAAACCTTCTGGCTGACTCATGTAAACATCTTCAGTCAACTTTCCATTAAGGAAAGCGGTTTTGACATCCATTTGCCATATTTCATGGTCATGAAATGCAGCTATGGCTAACATAACCCTAATAGACTTAATCTTGGCTACTGGAGAAAAAGTCTCATCATAATCCACTCCAAGAGTTTGAGAGAAGCCCTTTGCAACCAGTCGAACCTTATAAGTGTGTACATTACCATCCATGTCAGTCTTCTTCTTGAAGATCCATTTGCACCCTACAGTCTTATGACCTGGTACATTTTCAACCAAGTTCCAAACTTGATTGTCATACATGGATTGTATCTCGCTATCCATAGCCTCTTTCCATTTAGCAGACTCAGGGCCTGCCATGGCTTCTGCTTAGCTGTTAGGTTCATCCAGACCTACTAGTGTCTCATCACTAATAAGTGTCTCACCTTCCGCAGTAATATGGAAACCATAGTAATGCTCAGGTGCATTCCTAACTCTCGTGGAACGCCTCAGAGGTACAGACTCGTCAATTGGCTCAACAGGAGTTTCCACCTCAAGTTGAGGGCTAGGGTTTGAAGTTCCTTCACCACTTGACTCTTGAAGTTCTTCAAGATCAATTTGTCTCCCACTGTCTCCTTGGCTTATAAACTCTCTCTCTCGAAAGACTCCTCTTCTTGCTACAAATATCACATTATCACTAGGTCTGTAGAGGAGGTAACCAAAGGATCTTTGTGGGTAGCCGATGAAAATACACCTCTCGCTTCGGGGTTCTAGCTTATCATGAGGTCTCGCGCCTCACAAAAGCCTCGCAACCCCAAATCTTGATGTGGTCTAGTTTGGGTATTTTACCGGTCCACATCTCGTGAGGAGTTTTGGCAACTTTCTTTGTAAGGAATAGATTAAGGATATGGGCGGCAGTCTCTAAGGCATACTCCCAAAATGAGATTGGTAGCGAAGCTCGACTCATCATGGAACGAACCATATCCAACAAGGTTCGATTACGCCTCTCAGCTACACCATTCAACTGTGGTGTCCTGGGAGGTGTCAATTGTGAGACAATCCGACGTTCCCTAAGATAGTTAAGGAACTTTGAACTAAGATACTCACCACCTCGATCGGATCGAAGCATCTTAATGTTCCTGCCCAATTGATTCTCGACTTCCTGTTTAAATTCCTTAAACCTTTCGAAAGTCTCTGACTTATGCTTGATTAAGTAGACATATCCATATCTACTGTAATCATCAGTAAAATTCAAATAATAACGATTAGCATCCCTTGTGGCATGTTTGAATGCTCCACACACATCCGTGTGTACAAGGTCCAACAAACCTTCACCCCTCTCACAAGAACCTGTGAAGGGAGACTTTGTCATTTTCCCAAGTAAGCATGATTCGCAACTATCATCTGACTTTAGGTCAAATGACTCCAAAACTCCATCCTTTTGGAGTTGGCCTATGCGTTTCTTGCTTATATGTCCAAGACGACAATCCCATAATGATGCTTTATCCAAGTTATTATTATTAGGAGAATCAATACACAAAACATTATTTCCTAAGTTATCAACCACAGATACAGTTTCATACACACCATCACAAGGTAATGCTTTAAAATAAAGATAATTATTAAAGAAAGCATTAATCGAACCAACTTCATTATCAAATGAAAAGGTAATACCTTGTTTATACAATGCATGAAAGGAAATAATATTTCTTGCCATTTCTGGTGAATAACAACATTTATTCAAATCTAAACTAAACCCACTACTTAGCGATAAAGTATAAACTCCAATCTTGGTGACAGGTGAAGCTTTCCTGTTTCCCATGATCAAGTTTATTCTTCCTTGCTCCATATTCTCACTTCTTCTTAGTCCCTGTAAATCAGAACAGATATGAATACCACAACCAGTATCAAGGACCCATGAGTTAGAATGGGGTGAGTTATTAGATAAGATAGTGTAAATACATGCATGGTTGGGTTTGACTTTCCCATCCTTCACATCTTGCTGGTACTTTTGGACAGTTACGCTTCCAATGTGCCTTTTCATGCCAATAGAAGCATTCAGCCTCTTTTGGGTCAGAAGAAGGAGTGATGAAACCTTTCTTGGTTCCACTTGAAGAAGAGCCATTAAGGGTCCTAGCCTTGGTACCCTTCGAAGAACTCTTTCTCTTCTTCCCTCGTCCTTTCCCGATTGCCAAGACAGGGGTGGAGTTGGTAAGAGTAAGAGTAGTAACAACCGTCTTACCCTTAAGACCACTTTCCGCGGTCTTTAGGAGTCCTTGAAGTTTGCTGAGAGTGACCTCTTCCTTATTCATGTGGTATGTCATGCGGAATTGATCAAAACATGAAGGTAAGGAGTGCAAAATGATATCTATTGCAAGCTCCTCAGGGAAGTTCACATTAAGCTTCAGCAAACGGTCCACAAATCTTTGCATTTTCTACATGTGGCCCGTGATGGGTTCACCATCCTTCATTCGGGTTGTTATCATGGAGGAGATGATTTCATACCTCTCTTGTCTAGCACTTTGATGGTATTTTTCCATCAAATCTTGGTGCATTTCAAAAGGGTAGAAGTCCTCGTAGGACTTTTGGAGGTCGGCTGTCATAGTGGCCATCATGATGCATACCACTTTGGTGGCATCCCTTTCATGTGCCCTAAAGTCAGTGATCTCTTGAGGAGTAGCAACTGTCTCATCAATCTCCTTAAGCTCCTTATCGAGGACATATTCTTTGTCCTCATAGCGGGTAATCATTCGGATGTTTCTGATCCATTCATTAAAGTTGGATCCATCAAAAGTGACTTTCTCACACAAGTTCATTAGAGAAAATGAGCCATTAGGATTAGAGCCAGAAGCAGCAGTGTTTGCAGACATCTGAAAAGAAGAAAAGTTTAGCTTAGAAATAGAGATAGTCCTTAATAAAACACCCAAATGTAGTATTAAGGCTAGGACCCAATCACATTATATTATACTTAGAAGAGGTATGTCGTAATCTAAGTAATAACATATTTGAAAGGTAGGTGAATGACGATTCACCAATTTCCACCAAAGACGAAATATTAAGAATATTTAATTTGGTTCTTAGAAACTCCTAGATTCTTTTGAGATTCAATGAACTTTTCAAAGGCATGTTTCAATCTCGAGTGTACCCTCCAAGTTTTGTGACTGGGATGCCGAGGATCACAAAACGAGGTGTGAAGTAACCATGCAAATTACTTGGTACCCTTAATGTATTACCCCTCAATCGATGTGCCGGTCAACCACACACGATCCATCGATACTATGATAAACATTAAGTCACCCTTTACCTACCTTGTTAAGTTCAGGTTAGTGTGCCGATTAACCACACACGCTCCACTAACGACTTAAACAAAGTGTAAAGTGTAATTTCATGGATTAGCACCTTATTCACATTTTTCCTAAAGTAACTAAGATTAGGAATTTAATAAAACATTTAGTTACTTTATAATTATCATTATACTTGTAATGAGAATTTATAAGTCCTTGTCCTACCCATTCGGCTAACAACCCTCCACCAGTCAAGCAAGCAGTGGGTGAGAGTGGACACCCATTAAGTTGCCATTTTATAGGCAACAACCTTATACCCACCTTATAGACTAGCTTCGTGAATAAGGCGTACTAGCGGTAAGACGACTTTGATCCTATACATACATACATATATATATATATATATATATATATATATATATATATATATATATATATATATATTATTAACTTATAATATTATAAGTATAAGGGTTGAATTTTAACTTTTAAAATTCTAAGGGTTGGAACTAAAGTTTTACTCAAGACTTTACTTGTTCCAAAACTTGAGGGCAAGTTTTGTAAACTTTCAAAACTTTTCATTTGTTATAACTTATGAGTTAATTAGAGTATTAAAAATGAAGACTCTTCATTTTTATAACCCATGTGTTCTTTTAATGGTTTTAAAACAAAGTGACTTTTGGTTTTCCATAACTTGAGGACAAGTTATGGACTCCATTAAAACACATAATGGTCATGAATTAATCTACCACATAGGTTACAAATAATTCTTATGATCATCTAAACATCATAAGATCAAGAATATGAATATGAACACTTTCATGAATCAAAATTTACACTTAAAACTTGTAATTTTGATAATTTGTCATTGTAAATGGATTAACATGATCATTACACCAACTAAAACAAGTTTTAAAACACCAAAACAGTTTAGGATAATGTTCTTAGTCCATTACCAGCAACAAAAATCGAAATTCTGAAAAGTGCAGCCTCTACTCGTCGAGTGCATGAACAGACTCGACGAGTAGCTTGCATTTGGTCATGGACTCGTCGAGTCCCCTCATGGACTCGGCGAGTTCATACATGCAGAAAGCAGAAAACTCGATTTTTCAACGAGTTTGCACAAAAATCAAACAAGCAAGCCTAGGCTCTGATACCACTGATGGGTTTTGAGCATTCTAACACTTCCTAAGTGTACATGCAACCCTAATAACCTTGGATCTATGTTTGTCTAATAATCATGCAAAGTTGTTTTCCAAGGTTATGAACCTATCTAGCATACATGGGGTACAATTTTCTTTGTATAAAAGATAGAACTACATACCTTGTTATTGAAAGTGTTCCGTGAAACCTTGTGAGCCTAGCACCTCAAGTGTGATGCCTCAAATGCTTCACACAACACCAAATGCAAAGAATAAACTTGAGAGAATACTCTAACACATGCAAAATCGGTCAAGCCCTCTTGTTTCTTAGTGTAACCGATTTTGGGGAAAGTTACATTGCTTATATAGTGTGTTGCATTAGGTAAACCCTAATGTTCCATGACTCTTCCTTTCTTGATCCATGGGTTAACTCCATGGACCATCCATGGAGCATCTTATGGGTGGAACCCAACTTGATAATCCATGGAGCCTCTTAGCCCACTATATAAGATATGGAAGATTTACATAATCTACCCATATATCTAATTAGTTATCTTTTGATCACTTAATTAATTCTAAATTAATTCTTGATCAAAACTAATTAAATAATATTATTAATATATTAGAACTTATAATATATTAACAAACTATATGTATTATTTCTCTCATTTAGTTTATCCAATTGCATGGTGCCATGCAACCCAAATGGACCATGCCGAGTCGGGTCAAGTACTTACCAGAAATAGTTATGGACTTAGACACCTTATCCAACACTTACAAGTAAACGTCACCGTATTATCGACATCAACCTCAAACCTAATAGGGTGACCTAAACTCTCGATATCACGTCTGAGTCGCTTACAACAGTAAGACTATAATCAAGAACACAATGATTTATTAGTACACAATATACAATGTTAATTGCTTTCTCGCTCAACTTTTAGGATTCTCTGTGACCTTTCCCGACTCAAACACATATCATGTGTTTTGGATAGTATGAGCTCTACTACTATCTTCTACACCTATCCATGACCATTCTGAAACTTCCCAAAGTGCCCAAGTCGCTTTTCGCCGGCAGTTCTAATAAATATGCTTGTACCATCATATGCTAACACTTTTCCTATGTTTTTAGGAATATCACCCCACCCTGCTACTTTAACTAAGGCAGAGTTTCCACCATTCATGAAGAGTTGTCTCATAAATACATAATCATATTTAGTGTGGAAACAGATAGTCATTCGATTAAAAGATCTGGATCCAAAACAGTTAGATCCAAATGAGGGTTTTGCAATGTGGCTAAGTCAAGCATTCTATTGCTATCTGGTTCCTACTACATATAACTTTTAAGGCATTCACTTGCCAACCTACCAGTGCTAGCATAAAATCCTACTAGTAAGTAGAAGATAACAAACACAACATTCATAACATCCTTTCTAGCAGGAAATCTAGCACTCATATCATGTTATGTCCTAGAAAGCAATAAACAATACTAAGTACTTCGCATTTTCCTCTAACAGCGGCTAACCATACACACTGCACCTTCGATCACTTTTTCCTAAACTTTTTCTTTTGTTTTTAACAAAAAATTATTTAAAAAGAACTCTCTGACTCGCAAACTTGAGTTTAGAAAAAAAAAAAAACAATATTTATTAAACAAAATTATTAGCTTTATAATTGAAAAGTTCTAAATTGAATCCCATGGTCAACAAAATCATTAAGCTCGAATTATAAGATATACATTCCAAAAATAAACCGAAAAATGAATTTAATGTATCATAACAATCTCCATCATAACCATATTAAACATTGTTTTCGGTCACGCCTTGTCACCATATGTACATGACGATCTTGAAACAATAGTTTTAAGGGAAAATGATAATCACAAAGTTTAGTAAATTTCAACACTCACAATATATCATTACACATGATCTACCCATAACATGAAGATATAATCAACGCATAACCACATAACCACACATACAAGTTTAAGAATAAATCATAAATAAGCATGGGAGATCATTTTTGAAAAGAGGTAAAAGAAAATAATAAAATAAAAAAAATAATAAAAAAAATAAAAAACTATATACATGAAATTATCTATGTGAAAAGTCAAACAAATGATTCGAAAATAAAAAATACAAAAAATAGAATGCATCATCAAAATCATTAAATAAATATGAATCAAGTTGGTTAAACAAGATTACTTGTTATTACTTGTTATTGTTTGTACAACAAAATATCTATTTTGTTGTTAAAATGTGTTTGTCTAATAAAAAAACTAGTATCAAATTGCTTAAATAAGTTAATGTTATTGTTTGGTTAATAAAGATAATAGCATCAAACATTTTGAGCCGACATTCATAAGAATTACGTATTTTTCTAGATTTATTTTTCGTTAATATTTATATAAAATAATATAGTTTTATGAGTTTTGTCTATTTATTTACATATTTATTTACATGTTTTTATATTTTGAATATATTTTCTTCGAAAGCTTTAAAAAGATGAAGTCAAAGACTTGAATGGTTTAAATATTAATTTGATTTTAATTCTAAGTAAATTGATTTAATCCTATTTTAAATTTGAGAATGGTAGTTTACAGACCCGTCCCAGAGTGTGAACGATAGGGACGACCGTCCAGGGCCCATCTTTTAAAAAGGCCCAAATTTTTAATGAAAATTTTTATATTTAGAAGATAATACAAATAATTTTCTTATAATTATTGAATTATTATAAAAATAAACTTAATTAAATTTGTGTATTTTAAGGGCTTATTTTTTGTTTTTTCCTGGGCCCAAAATATATATGTTTGGAAATGACCCTGTAGTTTAGCAAGATTATATGCTATTTTAGATTTTAGAAATGTTTTTTATGGTTTAATCCTAATGAAATATTAATTTGGATATAGATGTGAATTTGTAAGGACATAAAAATAATGTTTAACGTGTTTATAACGATGCAAATGAAATTTTGTATTTTTATTATAGCAAGAAGATGCGTAGAATTGAAAAGATATTAATCATTGTCTGTTCCAAAAAAATGGACGAGCATACCTTTTAAGCTCAAAGATTTCTTAAAAACAAACACTGCAAAAGGGAAAAGACGTCAGGACGCTATAATAATAAGATAAAATATAATGAAAAGGTAAAAACATATATATTTGGATTTTATATATTCAAAATATATAAAATGACATGACTATCTCAATATGAATTAAAACAAATATAAATATTTGAAATTAGTCTATTAATGGTGGGTGCAGAGGGTTTGTATTTTGCTTTTTGTAGGTCTCACTCTATTTAATACAACATAACTAAAAAGAATTAGCAATAAAGGAAATTAAATGAAGGGTGCTGATTTTGCCACAGGATGTTTTTATACATCCACAGAAAAAATAATAAATTGACTATTATACCCCCAATTTAATTTCTAGATATACGTGAGAAAAAGATCTCACTTTCTAGGAAACTTCGAACAATTCTTTCAGCCGACGCTGAACCAGAAAGTAACGCACCAAAAATACTACTCCAAGCACATTTTCACATTTTCAGGACCTCCAATTGAAATATATTGATTCACATCCAGTTTTTGCCCCTATGTGATCTTATAAACGATTTCCTCCTTCAGCGCTTTGTTGTTGGTGTGATTTTTCATTCTCCTTTCTGATTAATCGTATTAGTTTTGTAGGTATCCCCATTCATTTTCTTCTTGTTTTTACATCGGGCACTTTCTGATGTTTATGGTTGCTGCTTTGAGGACGTAATCCACAATGTGGGCATACTTTTTTGAAGCAATCAATGATCATCAGATCTCTTTAATGCAATCACATCCATTAAAAATGGGTTGACATTAGTACGTAAGCTAATTTCTCTGATCTTAATCCACAAGTCAATTCAAATGTCAAGGCCTTAAGGTTATCATTTGACCAAAACAAGAAGACATTAAAAAGGGAAAACCCTTTCATTAACAACCGATATAAATCAACGACAAATTTGTAGAGTTTAACCAATTGATTTTAAGAGTAAAACCAAGCTAACATCTTTCATCAAGTCACGCTACTGAAAAAACTCAGATGGATAAATCCTGCACTACTAAAAATCGAATTCAAGAAAAAAAATCAAATATATTAAGTGTAAATCCATATCAGAAAAAACAAAAAAAACAATTTATAAGAAGAGGAATATAAGAAAAAACTAACGGCTACCAATCTCTTAGAACTGATGTACAACAATACAAGCCTCCTTTAACTATAGAAAATAGGAGTTTGACTAGCTTGTTGTTAATTCGAACATGTAGAAGATTGAGGGTTATTAGGGTCGAAGGAGTAATCTGATTGGTGGGTTTAGAATTAGTACACTCCTGGGAATTGTGACGATGGGTTTGGACTCAGAGGTGGTTTCAAGTGGTAGCAGTAACCGGGGATGTGTGGTCGTGGTCTTTTGGATACATCGGATCTTGCAGCCCCAAATGAGGAAGGAGGAGGTTGGGGGAGGAAGACGGATTGGAGACGCCACGTGCATAGTGGGTGTTTTGGAAACATGAATTTTTTCTCTTTCTTCATAATCACTAAATTTAAATAAAGGGGTATAATTGTCCATTTCTATAAAAATATGTGGATGGATCAAAATTCACCCGTGAAAGAATCACTTCCCTTAAATGAATGATAGAATTACTATTTTTCAGTCAAGGATCACTGTAAAAGATAAAAGAAAAATATAGGAAAGTCCAGTTAAAAATAGTAACAGACAAATCCGTAAGTTTGGCATAACTTATGGAACATATAATGTAAATTGGAAAATAATTCGTATTAAACCATAAGTTATTATATACCGAGAAAAATTATTATATACGAATCAGTTTTCATGGAAATTGACCTTATTATTATGTATTTATAGTTTCATAATCATTTTTATAATTAGGTTAATAGAAAATATGTAACAGAAATTACGACACGTTTTTTTTTCCTGTTTAACGAAACACGTATAGACTATGTCAAATTAGATGTAGTTGACTTAAATGAATACTCCTTTATTTACGTCCAAGTGTTTTACGCATAAACAGCCTTCTTGGAATTTGTCCGTTACCCCTTAATTTTACATGTTCTTTTTATGATAAACGCCTCCTTCTCGTTCTATATGACACATGTGGACCCGACTCCTAAACATATTTCTTAATCACTATGTCAATTTACTTTTTTTTTGGAAAGACATAATAATTTAAAAGGATAATTTATTTTTCGATTTGTATACATATGGTCATTAAGTTTTTTTTCGTTCACATTCTGCTCATCAATTTATTGTACACATTCAATCTTTATGACCCGTTACTCCAAGTTTGCCAGGAACAATGACTTAATAGGGTAATATATTCTTCATTTTGTACACATTTAATCATTAATATTTTTTACATATTTAATCATTAACATTTTTTTGTTTCAAAATAAGTCCTTTTTTGTACTCGTTCATTACTTATGAATGATTTTTTAGGTTTTTGTCACGACATCTTATGTGGGACAATTATTGATAGAATGTTTGAGGTTGTTGATACTTATGTCCAACGCGATCTCGACTGCTTGGTTGCATAGATTTTATGGTTTGGTTTTGGTATTGTATTCTGAACGTCGTAACTTCTTCACACAATATCATATTTTAACGATCTTTATATACACATTTCATTTTTCATTAAAATTACTCCTGTTAAAATGTAATATATTTTTCCTTGTGATTTTATAAAATTAAAAAAAAACATCCATACATGGATTCACAAAAATCGTATGGACGGGGGTGGACACAGGAATACATAGTAGGTGTTGTCGAGATGAAATAAGTGTTGCTGATACATGAAAAATAGGTATAAACGAAAAAAAATTGAAAAATTTTCAACTGCGGAAAAAAAACAATTGTTGTTGGTGTAACACCGGGACCGGGCTAAATCCGCCCCTGTATATGGATATAAAAATCATAAGTAAAAATATATTATTTTCTACTTGGAGTAATCTAAACGAAAGTTGTAGTAGATTAAAATACGAATGCATGGATATAAAGATCATTCGCGTGGATATAAAGATCGTTAAAATCCAAGATCGTATGAAAAAGTTATGACGTTCAGAACACATGACCTAAACAACCATATAGTCGAGATTGCGATGGACATAAGCATCAAAATGCCCAAACACCTCATTAATGAATTTCCCACATAAGATTTGGTAAAAAAAACCTAAAGAAATCTTTTATAATTACTTGATAAAGACAAAACCAAAAATGACTTATTTTGCATATATATATATATATATATATATATATATATATATATATATATATATATATATATATATATATATATATATATATATATATATATATATATTAAGGACTAAATGTGTATGAAGTGAGAAATGTATTACCATATTAAGTCATTTTTACCAGCTAACCTAGAGTAGCAGATCATAAGGACTGAATGTGTACAATTTAACAACTTGAAGGGGTAAATTTGGACAAAGAAAAACTCAGCGACCAAATGCGTTCAAATCGAAAAATACATTACCCTTTTTAGTCATTATCCATTTTGGAAACTACGGATTTAAAATTAAAATATAAAGAAACAAACAAAAGAAGGGCATGGAAAAGTACTACAAAGAACAAAATATCACAAAATATTAAAAGGGCGACAAACCCAAGCGGATAAATTTTAATTGTCCAAATTACTCTTATATTTTATCCGGTTAAACACCATGGTTATAATGCAATCCACCGTTTTTGAGGGAGAGATGAATGTTTTTTAGAAATCTTGTTGTTCCTTGCTTTCCATACACACCATAACATCGCGTAAATAATAGTGATGAAGATCTTCCTTTTTTGGGGGTAATAACCCCATTTTGTCGCGAAACTGATGACCTTCGAGACTGAGTTGAAAGATTGAGAAGGTATGTCAAACCAATTGAGAATCCAACTTAACACCTCCTGAATATACAAGCTGCTAGCCAATAAATGATCGCAGGAGTCGACACCTAAAGGACAAACGCATGAATTGGAAGCGATATTACACCCCTGCGAATGAGAGTTATGGCGGAAGGGATACGATCCATACAAGCTCTCCAAATAAACATAACCACCTTAAGAGGGAATGATTTCAACCAGATCGTGGGGTTGTCTGCACTGCAAGTGATTTTGGAACCAACAAGTTGTCGGAGGTCACTGACATAAAACTTACCATCCTCCGCCAATTTAGAACTCCACGAGTCATCAACATTGGAAATAGAAAAATTTTCAAGAATGGTTTGAAGACGAGCTAGTTCCAGTAAGTTGGGGGGGATGTTTGTGTCTTTGATATGTGCATATTTAGTGTGTATTTAGTATAGTTTTTTATTCATATATTAGCTAAATTATCGCATATTATGGACAAAAGGTACTTAAAAGTGTTAAATTATGTTTTTCAGTCCAAAGATGAAGCTCGGGAGCAAAAGGAAGCAAGAAAAGCGGTTAGAAGATTGAGAGTGGAATGAAGAAGGAAAACACTAAAAAAGAAGCTTCTACTCGTCGAGTCATATATCTACTCGACGAGTCCGGTCGAGGAATCAGAAGGATAATGACTCGGGATCCCAGATAGTTATCGCAATACGTAGAATGTGAGAGGGACTCGACGAGTCACCACTTGACTCGACGAGTCGGACCGCTTATTTAAAGATAATTCCACAGATCGAGAAAAAAAAGTTTTGGGACGATTCAGAAGTGCTTAGCTGCGAATAAGAAGCCAGAAGAACCCTAGAAGTCGACCAAGGAAGCTAGAATCCAATCCCGGAAGTAATTAAGGCATAATTCCACCATTCTACTTATTTCTTTTGTTTTGTCAACATGATTAAGCAACTTGAACTTATTTGTTTGTTGTTATTCACCTTAGTTATGAACTAAATTCTTTAAACTTCTATTTGGGGATACGAAATTGGTAATATGGTTTGATTCTTGGTAGGATTAATTCTAAGTTGGTTAATTTAGTTATTTTAGCTTGCTAAAGAACCTTGTGTATGAATGATAATTGATTTTCTGTTAATAGGGAGATAATTAATTAGCATGAACATCTATTAGTTATCAATCTCATATGCTTAGTGAACACTTTTTGTCATATGTCTAGTGTAATGAACATGAAACTAGGATTAATAAGAAAATCAAGTAAATTTATGTGCAAGCTTGTGAGATGACCATTAAACAAGAAGTTAATTAAAAGATAAATTAATTAGCTATTGCAAGTCTAACTTAACCCGAATAGTACATCTAGTAAATTTAATTGAAATAGACAACTGGCCATTGTTTAAATTGATTTATTTGCTAAGGATTAATGAAGTGAATACGGAACTAATCAATTGAATCGGTAACTAGCAAAAGAATTAATCCATTGCACTTTTACCTTGAAATCAACCATAGAATCAATTAAGTTGAACTAAATAGAAGTACTTCTCCGTTATTGAATCTAGTCAAAGTCTTTGTTTTCCAGCTTAACAAGTAATCATTAGTAAGTTTCTAGTCTTGTAAAACTAGAGAAAACCCCTACTTATTAGCTAAATTAGATAAATTAGATTTTAGTATTTAATTTGCCGTTCCCTGTGTTCGATACCCTACTTACTTGAACTATACCACAATTGATAGGTTCACTGCCTTTTGTGCGTTATTTGATAATTAAAAGTAGGTTTAAAACTAGTTGGTTTTACACACATCAAGTTTTTGGCGCCGTTGCCGGGGAACGGTTCTAAAATTAATAGTAAAATCTAGTTTAATCAATCTTTTGTGTGGGATTTATCTTACACAAAGTTATTTATAAAGCAACTCAGTAAGTAGATTTAGTTTTAATAAAATTTCGTTTTTAGAATAACTAGAAATATTTATTTTCTGTTTTTGCCTTGAACTCGCCGAGTGCATTCGAGCAGACTCGGCGAGTCCATCGCTGTTTCAGTCTTTATTTTTTATTTCGTTTTTATTCCTTTTACGCGTTTCGTTTCTTTTGTTTCGTTTTTTTTTGCTGTTTCATGACCCGAGGATCGGACACACCTCTAGTACCACCTTTGGAAGACCCGGAATCCGCACTAAAGAGAAGCAAGGGAAAAGCCGTAGGAGAAACCGCAACTTCAAAGAACTCACCACTCAAGAACTTGAAATCCGTTTTCAGCAAGAAGAAAGGCAGCAAATCAGGAGTATCCAGTGCCTCATTAACAATTGAAGAACCAATTCACGAAGGTAGCGAGTACGAGACCGAGGAGGAAAAAGAGCATATTTCCGAGCACGAAACCGATTCCGAAGAAGAGTTAGCTATCACTATGGCTAACATCGATGAAGTCCCCATGGGGGAGTGGAAGAAAAGGATGCGTGATGACACCGGGCCGGGACTTGTGCAACCCGCAATTCCCGCAACCGCTACGTTTGAGCTAAAGGGCCATATTCTCGCTCAACTCAAGGAGATCCCTTTTTACGGTAGAGATCATGAAGATGCTTACAAGCATTTGGACGAAGTAAATGATGTGGCCGACTACTTCAACGTACCTAATGTTCCACGTGAGACCCAGCTTCTTCGAATGCTCCCTGTCACGTTTAAAGGCGCTGCGAAAGATTGGTTAAAATCACTTCCTCCCGGATCGGTCACCACATGGGCCAAGATGAAAGAAGAGTTCATTGACCATTTCTGCCCACCTTCCAAGATAGCCAAGCTAAAGAAAGCCATTGCCAACTTCGAGCAACAACCCGGAGAATCTCTTTATGAAGCTTGGGAAAGGTACAAGAGCCTACTTAGAAATTGCCCACACCATGATCTTAATAGCCAACAGGAGGTCTCCATCTTTTATGATGGAGTTAATGTCACCACAAGGCAACTACTCGATTCACAAGGCCCGCTCACCCGAAAGCCACCTCCGGAAATAAAGGAATTAATTGAAGAATTCTCTAAGCATTCTAGAGAATACCATAATCCGAGGAATGAAGTGAGTCGTGGAGCAGTAAACTCGGTGAACGATGGCATGGCGGCGGTAATAGCTAAACTCGATAGCCTAGACCGAAGAATGACGAAAATGGATCAAACGATCCATGCTATTAGGGTAGGATGCGAAAATTGTGGCGGCCCCCATCTTACCAAGGAATGTGATCGAGACGAGAATGGAAATAAAAAGGCTCAAGTATGTTATTCCAGTGGCGATAGATACGATGAAGACTGGAGGAAACCAAAGAAGGAGTGGCTCCCATACGAAGAGTATAAAAAGGCTAAAGAGGAGAAATACAAACAGAGGGAGAGGGGATTCTATCAAAAGGAAGAGCCGGTGGCGGAAAAGAAAGCAAATTTAGAAGATATACTCACAAGGTTCATAACCGCATCCGAGAAAAGACATAATGATCACGATGTAGCAATGCAAGAAACCAGGAACATGTTGAGGAATCAGCAAGCTTCCATTCTCAACATTGAGAAACGGCTGGGACAGCTTGCACATCAAGTGAATGAAAGAAGACTGGGTCAACTTCCGAGCAACACCGAGCCCAATCCAAGAAAGGAGAACGTGAGCGTAATAACCTCCAGCAGTGAAGAAGAATTTACAGAAACACTAAGAGTCTCCAAGAAGAAGGCAGGGAAGGAAGAAAAACCAGAACCAGAAAAACCCGACCAGACTCGCCGAGTCACTCTCATGGACTCGACGAGTCTAGTCGGGAATGAAGATACTGTCAGTTTCCTAAAGCCATACAACCCTCCTTTGCCATACCCAACCAGAGCCATGCCTGCAGAAAAAATTCAAGCCTATAGAACCTTCATGGAGCATGTTAAAGCTTTACAAGTCAATATGCCATTTGTGGAAACAATGCTCCAAACTCCTAAATACTTTAACTTGCTTAAAGGCCTTTTTGCTGCTAGGAAGGATTTGGCTGAAGTCGCAGAGATATTGATGAGTGAGCTGCCTGAGAAGAAGGGTGATCCGGGTAACATAGTAATTCCATGCCAATTTGGTAATGAAGTTTCTACACGAGCATTGGCTGATTCAGGTGCAAGCATTAATTTGATGCCCTACTCATTCTTTAAGAAGCTAAATTTACCAGCACCAAGGCCGGTAAATATGAGAATCCATTTGGCAAACAAAACGATAATTAATCCACAAGGCATTTGTGAAAACCTCCTTATCAAAGTGGACAAGTTTATTTTTCCAGTAGACTTCGTGGTGGTGGAAATGGAAGAAGACCCCGAAATACCAATTATTTTGGGAAGATCGTTCTTAAACACCGCGTGTGCCCTAATTGACATATGTGAGTCTACATTGACATTAAGAGTGGGGGATGAGTCGGTGATGTTTAAAGCTATTCCAGAAGTCAAGCAAGAAGAAGAAAAGAGAGAAGAAATCTCATTTATCCAATTGGATGATGAGGTATTACAAAAAGAGCTTGAAATTTTACTAAAAGAAGACCCAAGTAAGTTCACACTACACTCTGAAGGAGTTGAAGATGCTAACAAAGACTTGGAGGATCTAGAAAAGTTACTGGAAGGAGCCAACTCAGAAAACACTCCAGAATTGATCGAACCCGATCCAACTCGCCGAGTCGTCATAATGGACTCGACGAGTCCAGTCGATTTGGATAAAAACTTGACCAAAGCTGATCTGTTTATTGATAGTTCTTCACATACCGTGGGTTCAGTTACTGTTTTGGATTCTTTGGAAGAACAATTGGCAGAAGAAGTAAAGGGAATGGAGGTCCAACACGCCGATGTGGCATGCCTTGATACGATGCCATTTGGAAAAGGGATAAGCACGGGAAAGGATGCAGGAATAAAGGAAAGGAAGGAAGAAGTTGGTCACCAATTCACCACTAAACCTAGAGCACGGACCATCATGAAATATGAAGTCATTAAATTTAAAGAGAAGGATGTTCAAGAATTGGTGAAAAAGAAAAGGGTAAAGCAGAAAAAGAGAAAAAGGAAAGACCAAGCAGCTGAAGATGAGGCAATGAAAAGGAGAAGAGACGAATCGAAGAGGGCTTACAAGAAAAAGATTCACGCCTACAAGACCAAGTATAAACCACAAAAAGAGAGGCGTACATTCCCGATGCTTGAAGATGACAAAACGTAAATGGGAAGGAGTCTAGCTCATGACTCCTCAAAAAGAAGCGCTTGGCGGGAGGCAACCCGTCGTTAGAGTTTGCTTTCTTTTACTCTTTAGTTTTTTTTTTTTTTTTTTTTTTTTTTTTTTTTTTTTTTTTTTTTTAGTTTTTTTTGTTTCGTTTCACAATTTTAATTTTCCAAATCATTGGACATATCTGCTTGAGAGTGTGCCTAGCCTAAGTGTGGGGTGAAATGATTCATAATAAACAGAAAAATTTTGAAAAAAAATGTAAATTTGTTAAATGACTCGCCGAGTCTGACCCTGACTCGACGAGTATATATTGATTACTGAAAAATCTTTGACTGCACGACTAGACTCGCCGAGTCTGACCCTGACTCGACGAGTCGGTTTTATTTACAGAAAAAAATAATTTCGAAATTACTTTTACATTTGGTAAATAGGGTTTTAACCCTAAAAATTCTGTTTCCACACCACACTCGCCAGGTACCCCTTTCGCAAACGCTCTCTCAAGCATTCAAAGAAATCTTCAAATCTTCTTCCAACTTCTCAAGGTTTAAACTCAAAAGGTAACATCTTTATTCTTGATTTCTAGAAAGAATGAGATTATAAGGCCATCTATACCTGCAATTGCATGAAAAAACCCATTTTTAAAAAGTAATGAAATTCTAGGGTTTCGATTTTTTCATGAATATTGTTGTTTTGAACGTTTATTTTGGCTTTATTACTTAGTAGGAAGTCCTTGAACAAAAACCCTTAACAGAAATTACAAGTTTTATGGTCCGATTTTATGCGACCCGTCGACTGACTCGTGCAGGTTGCGCGACTCGTCGAGTCGTGCATGGACTCGACGAGTCCAGTCGATTTACAGATACATTTCAGTTTTTAATTATATTCTGTGTTTCTGGGTTTTGTGTGTCTATTTTGCAGAAATCATGTTCAGAAGAGGACAATCTTCAACTGATAGCCAAGGGGAGTTTCCATGGTTAAACTTCCCGCAAATTGAATCCGGTTCAACAATGAGGAAGTGGAAGAAGAAGCTCTCCGACATTAAGAAGAAGGAGGTGTATGTACCGAACAAAATTGATTGGGAATGGCTGCAAAGTGTTAGATATGAAGAAGAACTAGCTCCTTACCTTTTGAAGGAGTTCCAACATGAAGGCGAAACTATGGTGTGTGACGGGTGGAGCCGGGTCTTCCGCATACAAGAGCCGGTGTATTTAGAGCTTTGCTTGGAGTTTTTCTCCACGGTGTCTTTCACCGGGGGAGTGGATGTGTATCACCCGACGAGCTTTACTTTTTGTCTTGGGGGCGAGTATCGTCAATGCTCGGTGGTGGACCTTGCCTGCCGACTAGGGATCTATGATCAACCCTTGGTGACAACAAACATCTTTCGGGCTTTCTTGGCAAACACTCATATGGCATTCCCCGATGGAGTCACAAGCACGGGTTGGTGGAATACCATAGGAAACAAAGTCTACATCCCAAAGTCTGCACAAGAAGGGAGCATCCGATCCCCGACTCACCGCCTCATTCACCGCCTTATTTCCTCCACCATCAACCAAAGGAAAGACGATGACAAGGTCTCCAACCTTGACGTTTTCTACTTATGGAGCATAATAACACCCGACGTCTTTTGCAACATCCCATGGTGTATTGCTTCATACCTTTTGGAGGGTGCGGTCAAAGATCGCAAAACCTCCCGTATCAATGGAGGAATGTTTGTCACTCGATTGGCTAATTCATTCGGGTTGATGAACCGCGGAGCTTGGAACTTCATGACAATTATCCCGACGCCCCCGTTTAATCCCATTCTTTTCCGACGAGCACGGATAATTGAAGACTATGGTGGTGGCCATTATGCCATTCCAAATGATGACCCCGTTGTTGGTCCCGCTGCACCGGGAAGGAGGGTGAGATCGAGAAGAGAACGGGATGTGGAGGACGAGCCGCCAGTGATTCCGGTCGAAAATGAAGATGTACCAATGGATTGGTACAATGTAGAGATGAGGCGGATGCAGGATCAATTGGCGAGGGGGCTGAATTTTAGTAACCAATCCCACATTCGACTTTTTAACCACTTCAATATCCCACATATTGATGGTGGGAATTACCCATTCATTCCATCTTGGGATGAGAGGATTGCTGCGAGATGAAGCGGAGCCGGGGGAAGTGGAGCCGCTAATGATGATGAGGAAGATGAAGATTGATGTTTTTGTGTTTTTAATCAAACAATTTTAATTTTTTTTTGGTGTGTATGCTTTGAGATTTTGTTATGTTTAATGGTTGTTTGCTTTAGTTATTTTCAGGAGTGAATTATGATTGCTTGCTTCGGATGGTTTAGAGATGTAAAGCATGGATGTTTTCTAGAGTAAGAGCGAGTCAAGGAAGCGAGTTTTTAACGTCAAAGTGTCGAGTTCGGTCCTAGGGGGTATGAGCAATTGAGTCCAAATGTGAGGAAGGGTTAAAGAAGTTGTTAGAGGCTAAAACAGTTGCAAAATACCAAGTTTTTTCATTCAGTGGCCTACTCGACGAGTGCACTAAGCAGACTCGCCGAGTCGCCTTGTATTTCTACATATTCTGAGAAGGCGCGCTGGTACTCGACGAGTCCATCATAAGACTCGACGAGTCGATCATTTTTTTTACCGATGGACTGCTGATTTGATGTTGCTACTGGTCCAACTTGCTCACCTATTCTTCCATTTCCATTCTTGAAGATCTTACACTGATTTCCGCGTATTTGGAGCGACCCACACGAGTTTTGACACCCAAGGCATGGATGAGATGTTACCATGTCTAAAGTTGATTGAAGTTGGAGCTTAACATGGAAGTGATCAGCCTATCGACTGCTATCCCAGGGGAGTTTGTTCCAATTCCCTCTTTAGTTTTTTTTATGCATCATATGCAATGAGGGCATTGCATCACATAAGTGTGGGGTAGGGGGTTGGTTACATAATAGTCAATTTTCAAAAATTTTGCATACCAAAAGTATTATTTAGGATTTAATTAGAAAATTTTGGTAAAAATTAGGATTCCATATTAGAATTGTGTTAATAATTGCATGAGAACCCAAATGTTTAGTTGAGCCTATATACGTTCTAGTGCATTTGTGGCTTCCTTATTCCAGTGAAATCATGAGACAAAAACACGACTCTGCTCAGCCTGAGGGATGCAATATGTTTAGCAGCCTAAACCTGAAATGTATCCAGGAAAGTTTTTATCATTAGCCAATAAAGGTTGAGATTGAGCGCCCTTGCTTAAGCATGTAGGTTTTGAGTGAAAAAAAGTGAGTTACATGTTAAAAAAAAGAGAGAATTACAAGAAAAGTTATAAGAGTTTTGGAGAAATTAAGTATGAAGTTCAAAGATCAAAATTCCAAAAATCCAAAAAAGTTGAAGATACCGAAAGTCAATACAAGTTGGTGAATTCAAAGATATCAAAGATGAAATGTTCAAAGAAGTGAAGAATTCAAAGAATTCCATAGTGGTATCGAAAAGTTGTAATTTTCTAGAATATGTATGCTTGGGTTGCTCGATTAAAAATACCTTGAGGGTAAAGAGGTTTTCTGCGGATGGATTCGGAGGGTTGCATAAAATGAGCATAGTTCGGGGTGAGTGGGTGAATGTTTATGAGGATTGTGAGTATTTGGAATATGGGGGTTCTTTAGGAAAAATTTTAGACACAAATGCATGCGTTGCAGTCTTGGCATAATGGCCGGGTTAGATTGGAATTGTTATACATAATTCTAATGTGATTAAAATTCAGTTTTGCTTGGTGGCAAGCAAAAGACAAGTGTGGGGTATTTTGATATGTGCATATTTAGTGTGTATTTAGTATAGTTTTTTATTCATATATTAGCTAAATTATCGCATATTATGGACAAAAGGTACTTAAAAGTGTTAAATTATGTTTTTCAGTCCAAAGATGAAGCTCGGGAGCAAAAGGAAGCAAGAAAAGCGGTTAGAAGATTGAGAGTGGAATGAAGAAGGAAAACACTAAAAAAGAAGCTTCTACTCGTCGAGTCATATATCTACTCGACGAGTCCGGTCGAGGAATCAGAAGGATAATGACTCGGGATCCCATATAGTTATCGCAATACGTAGAATGTGAGAGGGACTCGACGAGTCACCACTTGACTCGACGAGTCGGACCGCTTATTTAAAGATAATTCCACAGATCGAGAAAAAAAAGTTTTGGGACGATTCAGAAGTGCTTAGCTGCGAATAAGAAGCCAGAAGAACCCTAGAAGTCGACCAAGGAAGCTAGAATCCAATCCTGGAAGTAATTAAGGCATAATTCCACCATTCTACTTATTTCTTTTGTTTTGTCGACATGATTAAGCAACTTGAACTTATTTGTTTGCTGTTATTCACCTTAGTTATGAACTAAATTCTTTAAACTTCTATTTGGGGATATGAAATTGGTAATATGGTTTGATTCTTGGTAGGATTAATTCTAAGTTGGTTAATTTAGTTATTTTAGCTTGCTAAAGAACCTTGTGTATGAATGATAATTGATTTTCTGTTAATAGGGAGATAATTAATTAGCATGAACATCTATTAGTTATCAATCTCATATGCTTAGTGAACACTTTTTGTCATATGTCTAGTGTAATGAACATGAAACTAGGATTAATAAGAAAATCAAGTAAATTTATGTGCAAGCTTGTGAGATGACCATTAAACAAGAAGTTAATTAAAAGATAAATTAATTAGCTATTGCAAGTCTAACTTAACCCGAATAGTACATCTAGTAAATTTAATTGAAATAGACAACTGGCCATTGTTTAAATTGATTTATTTGCTAAGGATTAATGAAGTGAATACGGAACTAATCAATTGAATCGGTAACTAGCAAAAGAATTAATCCATTGCACTTTTACCTTGAAATCAACCATAGAATCAATTAAGTTGAACTAAATAGAAGTACTTCTCCGTTATTGAATCTAGTCAAAGTCTTTGTTTTCCAGCTTAACAAGTAATCATTAGTAAGTTTCTAGTCTTGTAAAACTAGAGAAAACCCCTACTTATTAGCTAAATTAGATAAATTAGATTTTAGTATTTAATTTGCCGTTCCCTGTGTTCGATACCCTACTTACTTGAACTATACCACAATTGATAGGTTCACTGCCTTTTGTGCGTTATTTGATAATTAAAAGTAGGTTTAAAACTAGTTGGTTTTACACACATCAGTCTTCTTTTCTAGTTCCATGAAACAGCGTTTTGAGAAAGTATATCCGCAACAAGGCAGGACTTTAGAGTGTCTAACGTCACGAGGTGAGGGAACCGGGAGGCTAAAGGACCAGCCCCAATCTAATTATCATGACAAAAAAGAGCCTTACGCCCATACTCAACCGAATAATTGAGAATGTAGTCAAAACCTATACGAAGATTTTCAAGATCGGCAATAGATTTTGAGATATTACCCCTGATGCCCGGGAAAGATTTCTTTGCCAACTTGTACACCGGTTTTTTAGTAAGGTTGTGTATCCCACATATAACTTGCTTCCAAAGAATGGAATCATCATACTTAAGCCGCCAAACCCATTTAAAAAGAAGAGTTGATTAATGTTTTTTAGAGAGCTGACTCCTAAACCTCGTTTATCTTTACCCACTTAGACCAGATTCCAATTAACCCAAAATATTCTATTTTTTTCCTCATTGCCACCCCACAGGAAATGTCTGCGAGTTTTCTCAATATCATTGATAATGGAATTCAAAGCCTTAAAAAGAGAAAAATAGTAGATGGGAAGACTTCCCAGGACAGATTTGACCAATGTGCAACGCCCCCCGAAGGAAAGAAACTTGGATTTCTAAGTCGAGAGCGTGTTATTGACCCGCTCAATTATAGGTTTCCAGTTACGTTTGAGGGTTATGTTTTCTCCCACTGGGACCCACGGGTAAATAAAAGGAAAGAGGCAGCTTCACACCCTAAAATATTGGTACAACTAAAAAGCTCGGAATCACCCACATAGATACCAAAAACCTGAGATTTATGAAAGTTAAATTTTAAGTCAGGCACCACATGGAAACATCTGAGGATCCTCACCATATTTTGAAAGATGGAAAAGGACCAATCCTCGAAAAAGATTGCGTCATCAGCATAGAAGAGATGGGAGACTGAGGGGCCATTGTTCGGAATTTGGATACCATGAAAGAGGGCAGATTGACAAGCCAATTTCATAGTGACATTAAGACCTTCCATGGCAAGAATAAACAAGAGCGGGGAAAGTGGGTCCCTTTGATGAACTCCTTTCGAAAATTTAAACTCATCGATCAGGCAATCGTTAATGAGAACAGAGGCTCTAGAAGAAGAAAGATATCCTTGAATCCAAAAACATCACTAATTTCCAAACACCATTTGATAAAGTACCGAGTACAAATAATGACAGTTACCAAAGTCAAACGCTTTATTGAAGTCAACCTTGACGAGAAAGTATGACTTCTTGACTTTTTTAGTCCATGAAAGAATCTCATTGACAATGAATGTCCGTCCAAAATGTTTTGATTTTCGAGAAAACCAGTTTGTATATCATCGATAATAGAGCTGATAACTTTGTTAACACAATTAGCTTACACATTGGTGATGATCTTATATAAGCACCCCAATTAAAATGACGGGCGATAGTCATTTAAGGTGAGAGGGTCTTTCATTTTGGGAATGAGAGTGACAAAGGACGAACTTTAGCCTCTATCGAAACGACCACTAACCTCGAAGTAGTAGACAAATTTCATCATATCATCTTGCATGATATTCTAATATTTTCTTATGAATTGAAAGGTAAAACCATCTGGGCCAAAGGCCTTATTCCCTCCACAAATCCAAACAACATTTTTGATCTCATCTAGGCTAAAATCTCCATCAAGAAAAGCACGGTCCGCATCATATAGGCATTTTAGATTAGGATTGAGGAGCAGGGCTTTGGTAGTGTACGATTCTTTGAATTTATCACTGAAAAAACGAAGAGCTTTAGAAACTGCTATTCTTTGAATTTATCACCATAAGACCGTGGATAGTATTGTTTATGTTTTTTATTTTTAGGAAATTATAGTAGAAACTGGTATTTTCATCTCCATTAGAAAACCACTGAATTTTTGATTTTTGGATGGAGATTAAGCCTCACTAAATTTTCAAGTTCAAGAATTTTCTTTTTACCCTCTCCAAGTTCAACCCTTTCTGAATCTAAGATAATTCTGATTTCAGTGATCCTATCAAGCCCCTGCACTTTCGATTTGGTTTCAAGAATTGATTTGCATTCCTTTTCAAATTCAATGTGCCTCCATTCAATGATAGCACGTTTGACCGCCTTAAGCTTGTTAAGAGATACTTACTAGCCGTATCGTTACCATCATAATTCATCCAACTAGAGTAGACCATCACGAAAAAGCCAGGAGTTAAAGAACTGAAATGGAGTCAGGTCAAAATCCAATAAAGCAATTTGTAAAATGATCGGGGAATGATCAGAATACTCACATGGTAAAACAGTTACAGAAGCAGTGGGAAAGTTGTTAAAGAAATTGGGGCATACTAAAAACTTGTCAAGCTTGCAGAGTTTAAACCCATCCTCACATAAATATGTGAAATTTCGTCCACCCATATTCAAATCCAGAAGGCCATACCCATGGATGAATATATTAAATTCGAAAGTGGTGGAGTGATAGAAGTGGGAATTAAATATCGCTTCTTGATTTTTAATGACATTAAAGTCCACAAATATCACCAAGCTGCCCGACCTAGATAATATCATATTCCCAAGATTCACCCAAGGTTTCTTTTTCTCTACGGGAGATTGGGGGCATAAACGTTAACAAAGATTCACCCAAGGTTTCTTTTTCTCTAGATAATATCAAAAAGATTTTTATCGTATATACTGATGAGCCCATTAGATCTTCTAGTAGCTCCCATAAAATCATAATCAAAGTCAGAATTGCCTAACCCAAATTCCAAGTCAGTAAGACAAAAATTGGAGATTTGGATCTCCTGAATACCAAAAAAGAATGTTTGAAATCCTTTCTCAACCTTCGAAGCCACTCAAATTTGTGGGTTTCCACCATCCCCATAATGTTAGGATAAAGGACATTCATTGGAAACCGGAGCACACACCATCACCGAAAAGGGTTTCCCCAAGAACCCTGTTACCACGTTCAAATTGGAACCACACTTTTTTTGCCAATCTCGATCGTATGGTTTAATTCCAAATAGAACGATGATTGAGATCCCGAAAGGAATTCGAACATGCCAAAACCCTCCCAAAGTTGCCCGTAATATTGTTGGGTTTTGTGTATTATAACACTCCTATGGTGCACATACCACCCAAATAGCTTTGGATCTAAGTTTTCTCTAGTTACACATGCAATAAAAAGCATGAAGCCTACAACTAGCATGCAATTATTTTGTTACTTGAATCATAAAAATAGATTAGATGATTACCTCTTTGTTGTAGCTTGATGTATTTGACCTTTAAGAACTTAGCACCTTAAATGTGATGCCTCGAACAAGTCACAAACACCATGAACAAAGGAGGAATTTGAGAGAGAGTTTCTAGGCACCACAATTTGGCTATAGTATCTCCAAGATCACTAGTCCACTCATTTTATGCTTAAGGGGTTACATATATAGTGTATGTTAGAACTTAGTTCAATCAGGATCATTTGATTCTATGCATGCAAACAATTAAGAACGTAAATACTAACACATATATGGATTTGAATATGTCGTATGATTAATACTTCAACGCCTCAGAAAACCTCGACTAAGAACTTCGACTGTAGAGGCGTTTAAGGTTACAAAGATTAAACGTAATAAAAGTCGTAAACATATAATGCATACATGCATGCATATATATAGTATAACCCTACTAGATAATCACAGATGGACAGGCCCAATCCGGATACAATAGAAAAAGCCCATGACGCAACACAAATAAGCTCTACAAAATCCCCCTTTGCGTCAATGGGACCGAAAGTTTCAATACCTTGATAGTTATAATTTTCTGAGTTTGCAGACCCAAAATCCCCCTTTGCGTCAATGGGACCGAAAGTTTCAAAATCACTCGACGAGTCTAGTCGGGAATGAAGATACTGTCAGTTGAGCAGCAGAAGACTACTTGACAGTTTTAAACAGTTTCGGAATAATGGCCAAAAGATGATGACGAAATGTGATGTACCACCGAAGCATGTCAGTGAAGTTCTTCTTATCTGCTTCGGAGTTTTGCTTGCACCGATGAATTATGTTGATTATGTGCTCTAAGGAGTCCATTAAAAATAGATGTTTATCTACAAGAGCAAACAAAAATTTATGACCTTTGCCTTTAGTAAACATCACAGTAAGATGTTTTGAATCAATCTGGCCAATCTTCATGTTATTTACATCTCTTGGTTTTGGTGTCGACTTGACAGTCACCTTTTTCTTCATTACCTTCGCTATTTCCTGATCCATACCTGCAACCTCATAAACATATGAAGCTAACATCCTTTTCAAATGTTCCAGAATCGGCTCATATTCCCCCGAGTTGGTGAGCAGGATGTTGAACAAAAGAATCCAATCATGAGGATTAATATTTGGAAGATCTGCTAAAGAAATCATTGATACTGAGTTTGCAGACCCTCGAGTGATTTTGAAATTCACATTCACAAACTTTCCAGCAGGTGTCAGTTTCAATACCTTGATAGTTATAATTTTCTGTGCACTCCATGTCAGGTACTGAGGTTGCCCATAACTCAAATAAAAATCGATAAGCTCTCGGTCAACCTTCGGATGAGGGAAAGGAACCTTGGCAGTCCAATCAAAGCAATGAAATGTAAACGCTTTTCTTGTGATCGGCATATCGAACTGCGAGTCCTTACAATTATCACAATCGAACGAAGTAATAGGTTCCAACCAATAAACGCTTGGAAACTCTATCACTTGGTGGATTAATGTCTCTTTCATCCACAAGGGAAATAAGGCCTTTTTGTAGTTTAAGGCTTCTTCTTCTTCCTTGTTTCTCCTCTCCCTCTCCTCTGCTTCCTTTACAATTCTCAAATTCTCATCTAACTATTTATCTCTTTTCTTTCTTCTGAGAGCATCAGCAATCGTTTCTTCAATCTCATCGTCACTGTCATCTTTAACAATTTTAAGCTTTGCTTGGGAACCCGAACCTGAAGCTACATTATCCTTCAATTCGGTTATAACATAAACACCCTCTCCCCCTTGTTTCGGAGCAACAAACTGATGGGTTTTAGCCATAAGAACATCATATGTGCTCATGCAAACCCTAATGCTTGGATCTAGGTTTCTCTATTGTACATGCAATTCATCCAAGACTTTAAACCTTACATCTAGCATACTATTAATCATATTAACATAAGAATGGGGTTTAGATCTTACCTTGATTTTTATGTAGCAATAACAATCTCAAATCCTCCTTGTAATGGCTTTATAAAGCTTAGAGTCACAAGTGTCACTCCTCTAATGGCTCACAAACACCAAGAGCAAGAGGATGAAGAATAAGGAGAGAGGAGGCTGCCCAAAAACGTCCAGAAACCCTAGTGGAACTCTTAGCCACGTTTTTGGGGTTTAAGGGTACTATATATACATGTAGGCTATTAGGGTTTTCAACTAGGAAACCCTAATTTGACTGCTTAAGCCCTAAGCAGCCCATGGACCCTTTTAGAATATCCCTTGGACGATTTCTAATGGGTTTCCCCATAGAATTCGTCCAACCTATTATTCCAAGGTGATTCATAGACCAAATGAAATTATCTTATAATTACAGTTCCAGTCCCTTAAGTTTAATTAATCTCTTTTAGCCACAAAATTAATTATCAATTAATTCTTGACTAATATTAATTAAACAATATGATTTCTCCTTTAATATATTATTCTCATAATATATTAATAAACCATAATTAATCCTTTCTTTTCATAATTCATCCTATCAAGTTGCTTTGGTGAAGGCAACCCAAAAGGACCATGCACCATCGGGTCAAGTACATACCAAAATAGTTATGGACTTAGACACTAATCCAACAGTCTCCCAGTTGGATAAGTCTAATAACTATTATGCGTATGACTTCAGATCCTGATCTGCAATCTTAGCTTTCAAAAACCGCTGTCAACTCTGATCCTATCATAAGCGTGTCCTTTAGATAAGGGATCATATATTCCTCCATTCTAGATATCGTATAGACGTGAGACATGGATTTCAATCATTCTCTCTATACTGTTTCCCGATTTCCTATTTATGACGACTGACAACAGACTACATTTGAACACATCAAATTAGTCCCGGCTTGGCCAAGCGCTTAGGTGCCATCACTAAATCATCGAGGGGCCCACAGATATCGCTTTCATTCCACTTTGGATAAAAGGAACGGAAAAACTTTGATTCAATGCTTGCTTGCACTCACTCACCAAATCATACACAACAATATGTTTTATGACACCAAGTTACTGGTGCGTTTACATATTATCAATGTGTAACTGACTCGCAAGATACAACTCACACATCTCAGTTTCAAGAATATAAGATGTTATCGTCTCACCAATCACTCATGATAAAATCCATGAAGTGATCAAAGTGAGTTGGGTTTAATCCAATGCTCAAATCATATTCATAAGCACTCGTGAACGTTGCGGCAAACATTTGCTTATTTTTAATACACTTTAGACAATCCACACACCAATTCACGACAGTCTTCATTCATACCTACTTCCAACATATGAATGACTGTGGTCCTTTCGAATAATTTGATTGTTCTGAACAATTTAATTATTCAGGAAGTCAAAACATGCAAAGTGAAACATAAGAATAGTACTAATCCTATATGGCCCCAAACTCTGGGTATAAATAAAACATTTTATTTAATCACCATATTGATTACTCATTATTTGTTGTTTCAGGTAATCAACTTCTTACTTGAATTATAACTACACTTGTCCCATGCTCTCAGCATGCACACAATGTTTATCTATAGTCCTTACTTTGTGAAATAGATCAAATGAAACCATTTCCAATCATACTCATTTCACAACTCCCAATCCTTATCATAAGTATAAGAATATCAAATTCTTGTTACTTATGCTAGATTCTAACACTTTATGCAATGATTCTTTCGTAAAGTCAAAATCATCAAGACTTGGCCAATCTCTATCAAAAACAATTCTATATATATGATGTCTCTAACTCAAAGTACATTCCTTTTAACATCCTTCTTGCATAAAAGTTTCTAATCTAGACATAGATTCTGAATATCCAACTCCCAATATTGAAACATTTCCATACTTGCCATATGACAACACATTATTAATAGAATCTTATCTATTCATAATAATGTCGATATGTTCCATCCAATAGCATACTTCCAATTACTCACAAGCGACCAATCCTTAGCGAGCTTTGGATCGTCCTTTGATAGTTGTTTAATTATCTTAGTTAAAAACCGATTCTTGTCCTTTTTCCCTCTTAATGCGCCAAACATTTGGAAAATTTTAGAATGGTCAAATATTATAGCATCTGCAATCGATCCTTTACCCGAAGCGTATGGGACACGATGCATAAAGATCTGATACTTTATCAATCTTCTGCCATAATATTTGATGTGCCACGTTCTCACAATTCGAACTATGCCATAATCATAATCACAATTTGAGAACACACTATGTATCCTTGACTAAATTTATTAACATTCCACAACCTAAGCCTTTAGATTTGAAATGAAGTATAATATTCTCTCCCTTAATTATAGCAAAACAACTATTCAACCCTTACGAATTTGCAAAGTATAACTCTTGTTTTCTATAATTAATATTGCTAACTTGCAATACTTGACTTAATAATCATATAAGCACAACATTTATGCTCCCACTATCATCATGATTATTATCATATAAGCATAACACTTATGCTCCCACTAGCTTTGACATGTATTCTGTGACAATAGTCAAATTCGGGTCAAGTCTAAGCCGGACAAGGTCAACGAGTCAAACCGGTCAACTCAATTAAAACCTTGTATAATAGGGTTTGTATTATGTAATTTATGTATAACTCACTATCTTAATGAGAAAACATCACTTGGAAAGTTCGTGTGTTTAAATTTCTTTAACTTTAGTGCTAAACAATAAACAAGAACAATAAAACAATGTTGCATACTCATAGGGAGTGTGTAAGATCCTAAAACATGGCATAACGGGGTTTACGGACCTTGCATTTCGAAGCCGGACACTCACATTCGTCACACACGAAACCGCTCTCAATCGTTTTCACTCTATCTCTTCTTATCGAAAATCTCTCCCAAATATCTCTCTGTATGTGAAATCTCTCCAAGAATGTCAAATCTCTCCCAAATCTCTCTAAGTATGTGAAATCTCTCCCAAATATCTCTCTGTATGTGAAATCTCTCCAAGAATGTCAAATCTCTCCTAAATCTCTCTAAGTATGTGAAATCTCTCCCAAATATCTCTCTGTATGTGAAATCTCTCCAAGAATGTCAAATCTATCCCAAATATCTCTCTGTATGTGAAATCTCTCCAAGTATGTCAAATCTCTCCCAAATCTCTCTAAGTATGTGAAATCTCTCCCAAATATCTCTCTGTATGTGAAATCTCTCCAAGTATGTCAAATCTCTCCCAAATCTCTCTAAGAATATGAAATCTCTCCCAAATATCTCTTTGTATGTGAAATCTCTCCAAGAATGTCAAATCTCTCCCAAATCTCTCTAAGTATGTGGAATCTCTCTCAAATCTCTCTCGAAATCTCTCCCAACTTTCTATAATCACTCGGGGCATCCCGACCCTCGAATTTGGAGAAAACAACCCAAAAACGGAAGTCTACGCGAAAAACGGACCTAAGGAACCGAAACCCCTCTTAGGAACCGAAACCCCTCTTAGGAACCGAAACCGAACCTCTCTTAGGAACCGAAACCCCTCTTAGGAACCGAACCCTTCTGAGCTGAAGGCTGCTCAACCGAACCCGAACGTTCGGCACCTTTCGGTTTTGACATCTTCTCTTCTAATGGCTACCGAACCTTCTCTTCTGAGGACCGAGGACCGAACCTTCCCTTCTGACCTTCGCTTCTGACCCTCGCTTCTGACCTTCGGACCGAGCCCATCGCCCTCGTTCCTTCTTCTGGCTCAGCCTCTCGCTTCCGAATCAGCACCATCCTGACCGAACCTCGACCTAGGACCGAGAGGCCTCGCTGGGAAGCCTTTTTCTCCCGGTTTTCGATTAAATTCGCGTTTTAAGCCCGTTTTTAATTGTTTTAACACAGGATTTTCACCCAAAACTTTATTTTAACATATAAGACCCCTAAATTAATGATTTAATTACATTCTAAGGATAAAACCTTATCCAAAAGAGAGTAGGTAAAGTACAAAGGTAGAGTGTTGACTTTACCTTATTTTATGACACAAGCAACCCCATACCCACTCCATGATTAACCCACACTCCTCCCCACCATACCTTGTCACTTCCTTGTACTTTTTACCCCTCTCACAAGCCATCCCCACGTTTTTAGGGCTGGTCACTCAACCTCTCTCCTCATTTTCTTTCAATCACTCTCATTCCACCAAAGATCCAACTCCAACTTTTCTCTCCAACTTTTCTCTCTAATTCAAGATCCTAAGGCTGATCATCAAGTCTTCTTCCACTCTTGGTAAGTGTAAATCATCCTCCTTGTGATTTTTACACTTCATTCTACTCAAATCATTGATAGCTTATACAAACTCCATAACTATGATGCTAGATTTTCAAAAATCTTCAAGGCATCTCCAAGTGTTCTTGAGTTAAATACCTCCATTCTTCAACAATCATCTACTGAAAACACTTAAGGTGAGTTCATACCCCTACATTTTTATGTTTTCTCAAGTTTTTAGGGGGGAGGGGGGGGGGGGGGGGGGGGAATACAAGTAAAACAACAAAAATAAAACTAAACTTTTCTAACAGCCTACATCAGAAAAGTTGGACCCCATTCACGGACTGTTTTGGACAACTTAAACATTTTAGTTTTCAAAATTGTTTTAGGTGCAAGTAGTTCCACTTCTTTGCTTTAAAATGACTACTTGTACATCTCCATACGATTTTTCTACAATTTATGGTGATTTTTACAAAACTGCCTATCATCTCAAACACCAATCCGGACCAGTCTGTGATTATGGACTTGGTTACACAAGTTAGAGGTCCCTAAAAATTATGGGAAAATTTATGAACCAACTAGGCTCATTTTCCAAACTCCCAGAAGTTACAGAACTTGATTTGGACATTTTATGATTTTTCTACAAATTTTCTAATAACAATTACAGAAAATGTTATAATCAGAAAAGCACTAGCAATTTCATTTCACCTTGTAACATGTTGAGTAAGGTGTATATTATTATGTGTTTATGTGTTATTGCAATATATGACATTCTTGTGTTAGTATCTAGACATAAACCAGTTTACAAATGGATTTTTACTAGATAAAGCATGGATTAAACAAAGCGTTATTATTGAAGTATACCCATTACACACAAACATTTAATAAACTATGTTAAGTATAATTTACGTACTTTGCTGTTACTACCCTTGTTTTGATAAACTATAATAGGTATAGTTTACGATAGATTTCAAAATGCATACATTTCAGAAGGGTACATTTATACAAAAGGGAAACTTTCATTATGTTAAGTGTAAATTCGTTAATAACTTTGTGAGACATTCACTTCGCATAAATCATAAGTCCTGTATTGTAACCAGAGTCTCCTGGAGGGAGAGCGTGATAGTTGTATATAGATCTATATTGGGCTTGACAAACCCACACCAGAGCTGCTTGCAACAGCTAGACCGGCAGGTCTGTGGTGACAAGTGTCATTTCAGTTCAACGACGCCCGAAGAACGTCGTTTTCAGGCCACCTAGGTCATAGTATGGTTATAATAGCTCACGGAAAGTATTAACAAACTTAAGAATTTATGAGAATTTCACTAATATCATACGCGTTTGTATTGAAATAAACTCACGTTATTTTCTGTAAATAAGGAAGATTACTCATACGTTTCAGTCTTTGGATACAAGACTACAGTATTCATTTTAAGGAAAATATCGGATTTTTCTGGAACAACTATACAATTACATGACAAGCTTTTTCATAATTATATACAAAAACTTATGAACTCACCAACCATTGTGTTGACACTTTTTCAAACTACTTGTGTTCTCAGGAAATCGCTAAACAGGTAACAAAGTACTTTTGAGGATGGGACGTTGAGGCGTCAAACTTATCATATTTTGTCAACATATTGTATTTGATTTTGAAAGATGTAATTCATACAATGATGTAACTCTTTCAATTATATATATGTTGGTTGTGTTTACTTTCATCACTATTGCCATTGTTGTTATGATACTACACATGAAGTCCTCCACCCCCGGACGTTTCTGCCATCCTTGGTTTGGGGTTGTGACAGATTGGTATCAGAGCACGGTTTATAGTGAATTAAGTATATCAAACAACATAGGATATACAAACTATAAACACATTTGGGACTAAGAGTCTCTGATTTTGAAACAACCTAACGGGTTATACTTTTAGAAAATGAATGGATTCTTTTTTAAAAGTATACTTACATGCATTGCATACTCGCGTAGTGTCATAACTAGAAGAACATAAACTAAAAGAAGAGGAGTTGAACGCTACGAGTATGCCTTGGTATGAGTAATCAGTTTTGGGAAGGATATAGCCTGATCAACTATATTAGTCCGGGAAGTGACTTACTCATATCGGGGGATAGTCGTAGGAGGGCAACAAGTCTAATAACCTAACTTCACCCTACAAAGAATGTCATAAGAACCAAATCTAAACATTTAAAATACTATAGGAGTATTTGTATGTTGCTATATCGCAATATTATTAATATCTACCGCTATCTGCTTCTTACCCCTCTATTCTCGCGCAGACGACATGGCAGGATTTCACCTACCAGGAGACCCATACTTTCCCAACCAGGGAAATGCCGGCTGGATTGAGGAAGAGCCCGAAGAGCTGATTGAAGAGGATCCCGAAGAAGAACCCGAAGAAGAAGAAGAGGAGGTAGACGAAGAAGAAGAAGAAGAAGAAGAAGAAGAGGAAGACGACGAGGTGGAAATGGATGAGGATGAAGGTGAAGAAGAGCCAGAGGAGGAAGTCTTCAACCCTCCTTACATTGCGAGGGTACTTGCAAACCGCTGGGGGCACAACGGGCCTGAGCCCCGTTGGGCAACCATGATCGAGAGGTGGAGCCGGCAACAACGCCAGAGGTCACCCTATGGCGACCAACGAGGTTACTATGACCTCAGTCACGGGGGACCGGCTGACAGAGCTTTCCCCGTTATGACCCAGCACATCACGAACTTGGGGAACCAGAGTAGGGAAATGGCAGACCATGTTCGAAATCTCAGCGCTATTACGGCAGCCACCGATGCACGCACCCGGGATTTGGAGAGGGACTTCTATCCATTGGACCAAATCATCGAGGACCTTACCGCTGCTCGAGCGGAGGTAAGGGAGTACCAGGAGAGGCACGCAGCTCTCGAGGAGAGAGTGATCGCGGCCGAACGCCGGATTGCGGAACTTCAGGGGGCCTCGACCTCATCCCAGGGCCACCATGGACCACATGCTACCCGCCACGAGTAGTGTTCGCGCTACTTATATTTTGTTATAAATCTAGGATTTCGAGTATGCGTTGGTGCTACTCCTTATTGCGAATAGGTTGACCTCGCGACTAAGTGATCACACTAGTCAAAGGGGCTTTTGTACTGCCAAAACTTTATGTTTTATTATGATGTAATGTAGGCCCTTTTGAGGCCAAATTTCTCAAAACAATATGTACTAACAAATTATTAATGAATGTGGCATGTATTTTACTTCCTTAGATGCTGACACGAACCAAACACATGACTCCGCTCGGGTCAACACTATTTAATTCATAAGTTTAATTGCATAAACTTTCCGACGAATTACCTTCTAAATTAGTAACCTCGGATAAAATACAATTGAGATGAAACAAGTAACACTCGACTCGTTATCACCATTGAAGTCTTACCGACAAGTCTTTCTTTTTATTTTCTTATGTCAGAACCATGCCACCAAGGAAAAGACCAAGACCTTCCGGAAACTCAGCACCACCCCCTCCGCCACCACCTCCGGAGTTTGATCCTGTGATGTTTCAGGCTGCAGTAACAGCAGCCGTGGAGGCAGCAATGTCGCAAATGGGTACAAATGGTTCCGGCGGTTCCGGATCCGGGAATACTAACTCGAATCAGGGGGACAGCACGGGGCGCACTAAGGAGTGTTCGTACAAAGACTTCACTAATGGAAAACCCGATCCTTTCGACGGAAGCGGGGGCGTCATAGCGCTGATGCAATGGTTCGAAAGGACCGAAGCAGTCTTCGAAATCTGTGCTTGTCCCGAAGCGAGCAAAGTCAAGTATGCGGCATTCACTTTCACAAGAAAAGCTCTTACTTGGTGGAATGGCCGAGTTAAGTCACTTACTCCTGCAGTGGCTAACTCCATAGGCTGGGAAAACTTAAAAGCGTTGATGTTAAAGGAGTATTGCTCGAGGGGAGAAATACAAAAAATCGAAGAGGAACTCTGGAATCTCAAGATGTCGGGGATGGATCTCGAAGCTTATACCGCCCGATTCAATGACCTAGCACTCCTCTGTCCTGCAATGGTTACTCCGGAGGAGAAAAAGGTAGAACGATACCTTTGGGGGCTATCATCCCAGATTCATGATAGTGTTCTGGCCTCGAAACCTACTACCTTTGAAAGTGCCAAGGAATTGGCACAACAACTTATCGATCATAGGGCCAGCCGTGGCACCATGGTCGCCACCACCAACCAAACGAAAGGAGGGAACAACAAGAGGAAGTTCTGGAACAGTAAAAAGAAACAACCGGTGCAGGACCCCACAAAGAAGCAACAGACTATTGCTGTCCGTGCAACCACTACTGCTCCTGCTCCAGCGCCACCAAAGCAATATGCTGGAAATCTCCCCAAGTTCAACAAGTGCAACTATCACCACAAGGGTGCTTGTCGGGAAATGCACTGCAAAAATTGCGACAAGAAAGGGCATACTGCTCGTTTCTGTAAAGCGCCAGCACGACTGAACAACCAAGTGGCCAATACGGGGGCAAGCCAAACCTGCTATGAATGTGGTGAAGCATGACACTTCAGGAGAAACTGCCCCAAGGCACAAGCTCTTAATGTTGGTGGTGTAGGGAGAGTCCTGACAATGGGACACGGAGAAGCAATCAAGGATCCCTCGGTGGTTTCTGGTACGTTTCTCCTCAATAACACATATGCATGCGTACTATTTGATAGTGGAGCAGAGAGGAGTTTTGTGAGCCATGAATTCAAAAAATTACTAAAACAAACCCCTCATTCATTAAAAGATACATACGTAATAGAAATGGCTAATGGGAAAGAAGAGCACACTAATGATATATACTCAGGGTGTACCCTCACTCTAGACAACCATTCGTTTAAAGTAGACCTGATGTCGGTCACAATAAAATGCTTTGACATAATCATCGGTATGGATTGGTTAAGTTCCCATCGTGCCGACATTCTATGTTACGAAAGGGCCGTTCGCCTTAATCTGCCGAATGGCGAAACCCTCTTCATCTATGGCGACAAACCCAGTTCAAATTTGCTAGTCATCTCTTGCGTCAAGGCCCAAAAGTATCTCCGAAAGGAGTACCATGCATTTCTAGCCCACGTAGTAGATACGAAACAAGAGGTGAAGGATATCAACGACATTCCCGAGGTGTGCAACTATCCCGATGTATTCCCCGAAGATCTTCCAGGTGTACCCTTCGCACGACAAGTCGAATTCCGGATCGACTTAATCCCAGGAGCTACCCCCGTCGCCAAGGCTCCATACCGCTTAGCACCGGCAGAAATGCAAGAACTTTCCAGCCAGTTAAATGAACTGTTGAGCAAAGGATTTATCAGGCCAAGCTTCTCACCCTGGGGAGCACCGATCCTGTTTGTAAAGAAGAAGGACGGATCTTTTCGCATGTGCATAGACTACCGGGAGCTAAACAAACTCACTATCAAGAACCGATATCCCTTACCCCGAATCGATGACCTCTTCGACCAACTCCAAGGAGCAAGCTACTTTTCAAAAATCGACCTGAGGTCGGGTTATCATCAACTACGGGTTCAAGAAGAGGATATTCCCAAGAATGCATTCAGAACTCGCTACGGGCACTATGAGTTTGTGGTAATGCCCTTCGGATTAACGAACGCACCGGCAGTATTTATGGACCTGATGAATCGAGTGTGTCGACCCTACTTAGACAAATTCGTGATTGTATTCATCGACGATATTTTAATCTACTCCCGAAGCAAGGAAGAGCACCGTCAACATCTCCGGCTAATCTTGGAAACACTGAGGGCTGAGAAGCTTTACGCCAAATTCTCTAAGTGCGAATTCTGGATCAGGGAAGTGAATTTTCTTGGCCATGTGGTTAGCGAAAAGGGGATACACGTGGATCCCTCTAAAATCAAGGCCATCAAAAACTGGTCAGCACCTACAACGCCGACGGAAATTCGACAATTTTTAGGGCTCGCCGGCTACTACCGAAGATTCATACAAAACTTCTCCAAAATCGCCAAACCACTCACCACCCTGACTCAGAAAGGCGTGATGTTCAACTGGGAAGATAAACAAGAAGCCGCCTTCCAGACACTAAAGCAAGCTCTATGCAGTGCACCAATCTTGTCTCTTCCGGAAGGAACTGATGACTTCGTGGTATATTGCGATGCTTCAAATCAAGGCCTCGGATGCGTGCTCATGCAGAGAGGGAAAGTCATCGCCTACGCGTCAAGGCAACTTAAAACACACGAAGTTAATTACACTACCCATGACCTTGAATTGGGAGCGGTAGTGTTCGCTTTAAAGATCTGGAGGCACTACCTCTACGGCACAAAATGTACCATCTTCACCGATCACAAAAGTCTTCAGCATATCCTCAATCAGAAAGAGCTCAACATGCGGCAACGGAGATGGGTTGAACTGCTAAACGACTACGAGTGCGAAATTCGCTACCACCCGGGCAAGGCCAATGTAGTGGCTGATGCCCTAAGCAGGAAGGAATATTCGGGCCGCCGAGTAAGATCCTTAACCATGACCATCCATTCCCACCTGGCCACGCAAATCAGGGAAGCTCAACTAGAAGCCTTGAAACCAGAGAATGTGGCAGGTGAGGCATTAAGGGGAATGGATAAGAACTTAGAAGTCAAGGATGACGGAACTCGTTATCTCAGTAACCGAATCTGGACACCGAAGTTCGGTGGGATCCGAGACGTGGTCATGAATGAAGCACACAAGACTCGATACTCCATCCATCCAGGGTCAGACAAGATGTATCTATACCTCAAAAAGTTATACTGGTGGCCGAATATGAAAGCCGAGATTGCTACTTATGTGGGCAAGTGTCTGACCTGCGCCAAGGTCAAGGTGGAATACCAGAAACCCTCGGGACTACTACAACAGCCTGATATACCGGAATGGAAGTGGGAACGGATAACCATGGACTTCATAACCAAGCTGCCTAAGACTTCGGGCGGGTTTGACACTATATGGGTAATCGTAGACAGATTGACCAAGTCTGCGCACTTCCTGCTAATAAAGGAAACCGACAAGATGGAGAAGTTAACCAGGATATACATCAAGGAGGTTGTGCGACTGCATGGTGTACCAATATCTATTATCTCCGACCGAGATAGTAGATTCACTTCGCAATTTTGGTAGTCCCTGCAGAAATCCTTGGGAACTAGGCTAGACATGAGTACAGCATACCATCCACAAACCGACGGGCAAAGCGAGCGCACTATACAAACATTAGAAGACATGTTGAGAGCATGTGTGATAGACTTTGGTAAAGCATGGGATACCCATTTGCCGCTGATTGAATTCTCCTACAATAACAACTATCACACTAGCATTAAGGTTGCTCCATTCAAGGCTCTTTACGGTCGCAATTGCAGATCACCCCTATGTTGGGCTGAAGTGGGGGATACTCAGATAGCTAGGGGGCAAGTCCCTAATAGCACCCTCACTGGTCCTGAAATCATAAGGGAGACCACATAAAAGATTGTTCAAATCCGAGAATGGCTGAAGGCCTCCCGAGATAGGCAAAAGAGTTACGCGGATAAGCGACGCAAACCTTTGGAATTCCAGGTTGGTGATCGAGTGTTACTAAAAGTTTCCCCTTGGAAAGGAATGATACGTTTCGGTAAACGTGGGAAACTAAACCCGAGGTACATTGGACCGTTCGAAATCCTCGCCAGGATTGGTCCTGTGGCGTACAAACTTCGATTACCTCAAGAAATCGATAAGGTACATCCCACCTTTCACGTATCGAACCTGAAGAAGTGTCTGTCCGACGAGACACTTGTAATACCTCTCGACGAGATCGAAGTTAACGAAAATCTCCACTTCGTAGAGGAGCCAGTTGAGATTATGGATCGGGAGGTCAAAAGAACGAAACAAAGTCGTATTCCCATCGTGAAGGTTTGATGGAACGCTAAACGAGGACCTGAGTTCACCTGGGAGCGCGAAGACCAAATGAAACAAAAGTACCCGCATCTTTTCCTAAACTCCTAAAGTCCCGGCCAAAGCGTAAATTTCGGGACGAAATTCCCTCTAACGGGGGGATGATGTGACAATAGTCAAATTCGGGTCAAGTCTAAGCCAGACAAGGTCAACGAGTCAAACCGGTCAACTCAATTAAAACCTTGTATAATAGGGTTTGTATTATGTAATTTCTGTATAACTCACTATCTTAATGAGAAAACATCACTTCGAAAGTTCGTGTGTTTAAATTTCTTTGACTTTAGTGCTAAACAATAAACAAGAACAATAAAACAATGTTGCATACTCATAGGGAGTGTGTAAGATCCTAAAACATGGCATACCGGGTTTACGGACCTTGCATTTCGAAGCCGGACACTCACATTCGTCACACACGAAACCGCTCTCAATCGTTTTCACTCTATCTCTTCTTATCGAAAATCTATCCCAAATATCTCTCTGTATGTGAAATCTCTCCAAGAATGTCAAATCTCTCCCAAATCTCTCTAAGTATGTGAAATATCTCCCAAATATCTCTCTGTATGTGAAATCTCTCCAAGAATGTCAAATCTCTCCCAAATCTCTCTAAGTATGTGAAATCTCTCCCAAATATCTCTCTGTATGTGAAATCTCTCCAAGAATGTCAAATCTCTCCCAAATATCTCTCTGTATGTGAAATCTCTCCAAGTATGTCAAATCTCTCCCAAATCTCTCTAAGTATGTGAAATCTCTCCCAAATATCTCTTTGTATGTGAAATCTCTCCAAGTATGTCAAATCTCTCCCAAATCTCTCTTAGAATATGAAATCTCTCCCAAATATCTCTTTGTATGTGAAATCTCTCCAAGAATGTCAAATCTCTCCCAAATCTCTCTGAGTATGTGGAATCTCTCTCAAATCTCTCTTGAAATCTCTCCCAACTTTCTATAATCACTCGGGGCATCCCGACCCTCGAATTTGGCGAAAACAGCCCAAAAACGGAAGTCTACGCGAAAAACGGACCTAAGGAACCGAAACCCCTCTTAGGAACCGAAACCCCTCTTAGGAACCGAAACCGAACCTCTCTTAGGAACCGAAACCCCTCTTAGGAACCGAACCCTTCTGAGCCGAAGGCTGCTCAACCGAACCCGAACGTTCGGCACCTTTCGGTTTTGACATCTTCTCTTCTAATGGCTACCGAACCTTCTCTTCTGAGGACCGAGGACCGAACCTTCCCTTCTGACCTTCGCTTCTGACCCTCGCTTCTGACCTTCGGACCGAGCCCATCGCCCTCGTTCCTTCTTCTGGCTCAGCCTCTCGCTTCCGAATCAGCACCATCCTGACCGAACCTCGGCCTAGGACCGAGAGGCCTCGCTGGGAAGCCTTTTTCTCCCGGTTTTCGATTAAATTCGCGTTTTAAGCCCGTTTTTAATTGTTTTAACACAGGATTTTCACCCAAAACTTTATTTTAACATATAAGACCCCTAAATTAATGATTTAATCACATTTTAAGGATAAAACCTTATCCAAAAGAGAGTAGGTAAAGTACAAAGGTAGAGTGTTGACTTTACCTTATTTTATGACACAAGCAACCCCATACCCACTCCATGATTAACCCACACTCCTCCCCACCATACCTTGTCACTTCCTTGTACTTTTTACCCCTCTCACAAGCCATCCCCACGTTTTTAGGGCTGGTCACTCAACCTCTCTCCTCATTTTCTTTCAATCACTCTCATTCCACCAAAGATCCAACTCCAACTTTTCTCTCCAACTTTTCTCTCTAATTCAAGATCCCAAGGCTGATCATCAAGTGTTCTTCCACTCTTGGTAAGTGTAAATCATCCTCCTTGTGATTTTTACACTTCATTCTACTCAAATCATTGATAGCTTATACAAACTCCATAACTATGATGCTAGATTTTCAAAAATCTTCAAGGCATCTCCAAGTGTTCTTGAGTTAAATACCTCCATTCTTCAACAATCATCTACTGAAAACACTTAAGGTGAGTTCATACCCCTACATTTTTATGTTTTCTCAAGTTTTTAGGGGGGGGGGGGGAATACAAGTAAAACAACAAAAACAAAACAAAACTTTTCTAACAGCCTACATCAGAAAAGTTGGACCCCATTCACGGACTGTTTTGGACAACTTAAACATTTTAGTTTTCAAAATTGTTTTAGGTGCAAGTAGTTCCACTTCTTTTCTTTAAAATGACTACTTGTACATCTCCATACGATTTTTCTACAATTTATGGTGATTTTTACAAAACTGCCTATCATCTCAAACACCAATCCGGACCAGTCTGTGATTATGGACTTGGTTACACAAGTTAGAGGTCCCTAAAAATTATGGGAAAATTTATGAACCAACTAGGCTCATTTTCCAAACTCCCAGAAGTTACAGAACTTGATTTGGACATTTTATGATTTTTCTACAAATTTTCTAATAACAGTTACAGAAAATGTTATAATCAGAAAAGCACTAGCAATTTCATTTCACCTTGTAACATGTTGAGTAAGGTGTATATTATTATGTGTTTATGTGTTATTGCAATATATGACATTCTTGTGTTAGTATCTAGACATAAACCAGTTAACAAATGGATTTTTACTAGATAAAGCATGGATTAAACAAAGCGTTATTATTGAAGTATACCCATTACACACAAACATTTAATAAACTATCTTAAGTATAATTTACGTACTTTGCTGTTACTACCCTTGTTTTGATAAACTATAATAGGTATAGTTTACGATAGATTTCAAAATGCATACATTTCAGAAGGGTACATTTATACAAAAGGGAAACTTTCATTATGTTAAGTGTAAATTCGTTAATAACTTTGTGAGACATTCACTTCGCATAAATCATAAGTCCTGTATTGTAACCAGAGTCTCCTGGAGGGAGAGCGTGATAGTTGTATATAGATCTATATTGGGCTTGACAAACCCACACCAGAGTTGCTTGCAACAGCTAGACCGGCAGGTCTGTGGTGACAAGTGTCATTTCAGTTCAACGACGCCCGAAGAACGTCGTTTTCAGGCCACCTAGGTCATAGTATGGTTATAATAGCTCACGGAAAGTATTAACAAACTTAAGAATTTACGAGAATTTCACTAATATCATACGCGTTTGTATTGAAATAAACTCACGTTATTTTCTGTAAATAAGGAAGATTACTCATACGTTTCAGTCTTTGGATACAAGACTACAGTATTCATTTTAAGGAAAATATTGGATTTTTCTGGAACTATACAATTACATGACAAGCTTTTTCATAATTATGTACAAAAACTTATGAACTCACCAACCATTGTGTTGACACTTTTTCAAACTACTTGTGTTCTCAGGAAATCGCTAAACAGGTAACAAAGTACTTTTGAGGATGGGACGTTGAGGCGTCAAACTTATCATATTTTGTCAACATATTGTATTTGATTTTGAAACATGTAATTCATACAATGATGTAACTCTTTCAATTATATATATATGTTGGTTGTGTTTACTTTCATCACTATTGCCATTGTTGTTATGATACTACACATGAAGTCCTCCACCCCCGGACGTTTCCGCCATCCTTGGTTTGGGGTTGTGACATATTCAGAAAACAACTTAACTTCCAGAAAAAACAATACTTATCGAATTTCTTAAGTTCATATTTCTAATACCTAATGATTTGATAATCCTTTGTCTAAGTTTCTTAAACTTATACAACTTTGCCTTAGATAGCTCATATGTGTGTCTAAACAATTCAGACTAATTGCTAAATCTCACAATTCGAATTATGGAAAGGGATACCGTAACCATAATCAAATTCAAGAATACAATTTTCACAATCACTATCTTCTTAAAATCTCTCTTAGTGAAAGCATTTCCTCACAGTCATCTTCATGAAGGAGGGAATCTTATGACACTTAGATTTTAATGGTGTATATGTTCCTATCCATATGAATTTGTGAAAAACAAAGTTTGCGACAAATCCAAACTCATATGGACCAACCTTCTCAATCTTGATCTCTTGCCTTATGGTAACACGGCTGCCCACCATGTCTTCCAAGTAGTTAAGCAGCTCACCCTTTTCTATCAATGTACCTTTCATTGATCAAAGTGCTTGCCTTTTATGCGTTCAAATGAGAACTCATAGAAATCACATGCATAATTAACTCAATTGGAACGGTACAGAAACAAGATAGTGTCAACAGGATGGGTTGTAAACCTCAAGTCGTGTGCTAGTGATGATCGTTAAGGTTTATTCTTGATTAGTTCTTGAAATGTTTCAAGACCATTAAGACTCCCACTGACTCCTTGTCATATAAGATTCTTTTGTCAATAAACATTTCTTGACAAACAAATATTCATGAGTTAGTGTAGCCTTTATCAAGACAAAACACTTCACATAATTGGTCCTAGTTGGTCTTTGACTTATCCAAGACATCACAACTTACCAATTTCAAATGTGCAAGAATAAGAAAACCCTTTTCCAAATTCCACATTTGATGAATGTTATAAACCTTCTTTAAACTTGTCACTCAATTTCATAATCTTAACTCTAAGACTTGTTTTTGGAACGAAGTATGATTGACTTCTTGATTTAACAATTTCTTCAATTCTCGATTCCTCTTCTTAGACATACAATTGCACTAAGACTCACTTGGATCAATTGAGATACGGTTCTTAATCATTAAGACATATCATAAAACATAATAAAAGGTACTCTCCCTTCTTCTTAGAATAGAGAAACTTTTATCTTTCTGCCTACTTGATTCTTCTTTTTCGTTATGTTATTGATTTAAACTCTTTTTATCAACTCGAAATTACACTTAATCTTATAAGTATAATCATATTTGCTAAACCTTTAGTAAATCATGACGAATATCTTTGTCACTCTTGTGGTGGACTTGATCAACACACAACCTTGTGTACTCGATCTCCTAGTCCTTCACTTGACACTTTGTCAACGAATTAGTCTAATTTCCAAATATGAAATTTCTCATTCATCATGCAACCAAGTTGTATGATTCCAAGTTTCTATCCAGTTGAAACTTGGGCGATGAGAAACTTTCCCTATTTGGTAAATTATTGACCTTTCCACAAATAACATAATTAAGAATCAGATCCATTATTGCTAATAATAGAAACTTACAAACATCAATTTTTCATACACGCCATTGCAAGGATAAATAAATAATATAAATCAAAATTTATTTTATTGTGGAAAAATTTGTCCTTACATTGCAATTCAATTGAAAAACTATATTAATACATATTTCTTAGAAATCTTATTCTAACTCCAAGTAGTAGCTCAAGATTCTAATCCATTTCTTTACAATTAGACTCCTCTCACTTCTTCCCTTAAGCTTCCTCTCCTTTCTTCGATCCTACCAAACATCGAAACGTAATCTTATCACATCATATATTAAGAATCTAGAATAGGAACTTAAAAGAGTTAGTTAATGGATTTTACTTAAAGTAGAGCCATACGTTTTGACTCTCCCATCTCTTAGATCTCTTAGCACTACTAGAAAAAAGGCCTTTTACGACGCTCATTGCGCGTCGTAAAACGCTCAGACGACGCGCAAATGCGTGTCAAGGAAGGCCCTGTCATAAAGAGAGACGACGTGCTTTTGCGTGTCGTCTATAGACGACGCGCATTTACGACACGCATTTATGACGCGCATTTACGACGCGCGGTTACGACACACAATGCGTATCAAGGAAGGCCCTGTCATAAAGGAAGACGATACGCATTCGCGTGTCGTAACCTTACGACGCGCGTGTTAATGACACGCAATGCGTATCAAGAAAGCCTCTGTCAAGAAAGGCCATGTCATAAATGAAGATGACACGCATGTTTGCGTATCATAATTTTAAATGTTAAATTTTTTTTTTTTTATAGATTTACTAATTTTCAAATTAAATTTGCATTTAATGCCTCACAATATAAAATAAAATATCATATACAAAAAATCTAATCCATTTCATAAAATTTAATGTCTTACAATTCTATTTATTACAATATATAAATTTACATGATGTGTAGTGGAACAAACAATGAGATACGCATACAATGGAGATGGATAACAAGACATCAAAAAGGAAAAAGAAGGGCAAAAAAGTAAAATACGAGGCCACGCATGAGAAGCTCAGCTACTTTAGCAGCAACTGTGTTACGTGCAGCATCCTTGCTAGCCTGAGAATGAGATGCATATCAAAATATCAAAGTTGTTAAGTAACTAGTTCCTTTTGTTTACTTTCCCAAATATTTTTTAAACATCATTTATCCGTACAACACTCAAAGTAAGAAGACATACCTCACCCCTTATCAGCAATGGGTTTCTTCCCTCATCAATTAGGACATAATCAAGTTCATCAACTATTGCAAAATGCAATGGTTTTGGCCTGATAAACATTGTGCTATTATTAATCCAAGAGACGCTTCAAATGAAATCTGCCTTAGTAATTAGTATTAGTATGAAAAATGTGGTAATACCATCTCATAACAAGTTGCAATTACAGACGATAAAATCCCAACAAGCATCTACAGTGAAAACATATTAATCCAAGGGCAAATATGTAATTTTATATTCATGTCTAAAAAAAAGCATACCATGGAATAAGCAGCATACGGGAAGTCTGAAACTCCATAATGCAAACCATCAACAATAAAAGCAAAAGCATTCAAAGGCTGACTAGCACTCACAAACTTTTTTCACAAAATCAAAACGCATCAGAAATATATATATATATATATATATATATATATATATATATATATATATGTATATATATATATATATATATATATATATATATATTAACAACAAGGGTATTATAGGGAGTTTACCAAAACCCCGGTTCTAGCAATCGCCAATACTCCAATGTCCTTAGTGAACAGTGTGACTATGGAACCAAATGAAACTCCCAATATTGCAGCCAAAGTAACACCCATCACAAAACCAATCTAAAGAAAATAATAAAACATTAATTAACTTTTATAAAATAAAAACATCTTTATATATTATATAAACAAAATAATTATTAATTAACATTACAGTCAACACGAAGTATGTGATATCCTTCACAGATCTATAATTCCCTTTTGAAACCGAACTAGCAATCAACGCCTAAAACAAAACAAAACAAAAAAATGGTTAAGAATTCAACTAACTGACAAATAGTCAAACATTTTCCTTAAACTATATGTCAAGTCAAGTCAAAGTCAACATTTGGTGAATTTATACCTGACCAGATGCAGCCAACGCATCTGTAATAAGGGAAACTGCCAACCAAACTTGCAGACATATATGATGAAGCAGTAGAGTAGAGTACCTTGAGCATTTCATTTTGTGCTGTCAGCAACTGGTCCCGCCCTTGCAACTGTACCATACTCATCTTACCAGCAAGTATGTCTGCTTCTTTCCCGCCCAAGAAATTTGTTTTCTTTATTCATTTAAGAACCAAAACCCTAAAAAACATTATATAGAATTATAAAAACTTCAAGAAAAGTCAAAGGGAATAATACCTCAAGAATATGTAGACGTCAATTCACAGGCAATTCAGCATTTAACACAGCAGATTTTATACCAAACTGTCAAAAAATATATAAAAAGTTTTATTAAAATCTATAATAGGTAAAAAAAGATTAATTTAATGGGAAAAATAATACTTGCTCAAAGTTTTAGTCTAAAACTTGTGTCAATTGTATTTGTAAATATAAAGAGTTTCTTTTGAACAAGATCCAACTTCAAAATTGCAAGAATGTAAAGAAGCTTATCTCGATAACTACATTGTATCTAAATATAAAAGTAAAAGAAATAAATAAAGATTCAAGAAACTATAAAATGTATTAAAGAAATGCCCTAAAATAAGTTTGTTAAATAAGTATACAAGATTTTAGCTCTTAAGCTCTTACCCAAAATTGCTGAACATTTTTGGGGACAATTTCGTCCTTTCCATCACCAACTTCTGCTAAAGTAAGAATATAGGGATTGTGTAGATAAAGCTTCTTCAAGCTTTCAACATCATCACTGCAAAAATTTCATCAGAATTAATTGAATGAAGAAATTGCAGGGGTAGAAATGGAAATACCATCTTATAAGAAGTGATAATGACACAAACAAACCTTGAGGTAGCAGCCATGAGAAGGCATTGACATCTTTTAGGAATGTGAGTTTTGAGATCTTTGAGATTCTTTTCATATCCATATGTAAAAAGAAGATCTGCCTGATTTACTAACATGAATCAGTACTTTAATAAAGAGTATTATAAATGTTACAGAAAGAAAAGAATCCATACCTTATCAAGAATAATAATTGAAAGATAATCATGAACGGATTTTGCTTGAAGAACACCTGATGAAAGACATCTTTGGACACAAGCTGGAGTAGAAACAAAGATATAAGGAGGCCCTGACAATGCTGTCGCCTGAAAATTGGAAAACAAAAGCAAAAATTACCAATTTACCGTTGATCTTTATAATATTGAAGAACAGAATTGGATTTTGTATAAAAAATTTACAAAAACTAACCATTTCAGAGAAACTTGGTTCACCCGTTAACTGAAACTTTATTTGGCAACATCATTTTTGCAAGAGGAAGTAATGCCCCTTGAGAAATCAGAATTTGTCTCGGTTCTTCACCTTCTCCTGCAACATTTCCTAATGCTTATGCACACTGCTCTGCAACAGGCACTGAACTCTTTTTTGGATAACAATTACAAAATTAGAATTACGCCATTGAAGTGATATGAAAAAATCAAGAAATATTAAAAACTAAGTACTTAACACTAACCTCCAATTTGAGCAATGAGTAAAGGTAATGCAGGCAATTAAGCTCTTGTTTCTTTAGGTTTTCCAGCAGCTATGTTTGTAAGACACCAAGCTGCTTCAAGCAACTGTATTATGGATCCAGAATAAAAATTAAAACATATTAAAAAGGGTATGCTAAAAAGAAAGAAGGTCATTACTAATATTATTATTGTTTATTACCTGCTCATCATGGGAACTGCTCTGTAGATAAGAGGGGTATCAGATCTTCAACAAAATGGATATGAATGTGTAAAGCTTCCAGTCTTGACCAGCCTGCCCTTGTCCTGTGCACCATCCATAATAAAAAGAATCATAATTTGTTTTACGCATTTGCCCCTGTTCATAATCATATACCATTCAACTATTCTTGCCTTCACTTCATGAATAATATATTTATCTGTACGCATCTTTTGGAGACCTGTTCAAGTAATAGTTATTGGCAACCAATTTTTCCTGCATAACCCAATTATTAAAAATTAAAAAATAATAATAAATTTAAAAAGTACAATAATGCCCTTATTGATACGCACCAGATGAGACTGCACATTTGCCATCTTCTTTTCATCAAACTCATACTCTTTAACAGGTACTTTTGTAGCCTTTTAACATACAACAACAATACTAGTATCAAAAATGGATTACACAAGATGAGACAGGGGCCTTGATTTGATAATCAAATATTGCAATACTCAGTGAAGCAAATAATCAAACACTTAGTGGGCAGTAAAAACTTAATTGTGTTGATTGAAAAGAAGTTTAGGGACGTAAAGGAGAAGAGGAGAACCTGAATCAACGAATCTGGCATATGGTTAGATGTTTTTACCAGAGACGGTAACAATGGTACTCATAGAGAACAAGATTAAGAAGCAGACACTACATTGATTTTCTAGAAAGAAAATGGCAAACAGTTAGTAATTGATCCAAAATCAATAATCGGCACATCACCTGCACTCGAATTGATGACATCGTTAGCTTCCCGAAACTCCAGCGACACTGTTACTTGGCCTGGACTCCAGCGACTCATCTGACCTACACCACGACGACGTCAGTTGTACCAGCGACTCATCTAATCCCAAATCTGATCTTCAACCTTCGGTTTCTAATCTTCAACCTCGAACTTGAGCCCTATAGCTCCTCACAACCCCTTGACAACCTTTGAACGCCACCTCACACCCTCACTTGCAAATAAAAAAAGAAATAATAAGAAGGGAGAAGAAGGGTTGTGATCGAGCTAGAGGAAGAAAAGAGGAAGAATACGCACATCATTTCTTTCTTCTTTCTTCTTTCTTCTTTCTTCTTTTCGCTCTCCAACTCTGGCTATAAATACGAAAGCGCAAGAGATATTGAGAGGAGTGAGCGGGGTACTTCAAAATTTTGGGGGATTTTCCATGTTTCTAGTGGTGGCGGCTGCTAGGTTTTACAGAGAGTAGTAGGGGAGAAAATGAAAGAAGATATTACTATTTCAAATGTGTTATGTTTGATTAGGGTTTGCACATAGAAGGAAGTGAAAGTCGATCGGAGAAGAAGGGGTTTGCAGAGAGAAAGAAGGGAGAGAATGAAGTTGATTTGGCGGGTGTAGAGAGTAGAGAGGAAGAGGAAGCGGGTGTTCAAAATTTTGGGGGATTTAGTTTCCCCCCTGAGTCCCAGAAACGCGTGTTTATTAAAATTATAAAGCGACATTTGTAGAGGACGCCCTTTTTATTATAGGTGCCCTCCGTGTTTTTAATATTTTTACATCAGACACTAATTTAAGGGCACTCAGTAATGCGCGACCTAAATCCTTAAATTTTTTGAAGAGATGACACTTTTTTAATGTCGCTCTCTAATGCGTAACATAAATCAAAGAGCGTCGTGTTTTGCGCGTCGTAAAAGGTCTTTTTTCTAGTAGTGTAGGTAAACAGGGCAGCTTCATCTCCAATGCCCCTTCTCTTGGCAATAAAAGCAAATTGACTCTTTTGGAACAGCACATGAAACTACTTCAGACTTTGCCTTTCTCTTATAATCAAACCTTTTGATCATAGCATGCCTTTCGTTGCCATTGCCTATATCCATAGAGGTCTGGAAGGCAGATTCACCAATCAACTTTGCTTTTCCAGTGCGCTAAACCATTTCTGAATTAGCAGCAATAAGCATATAGGTGAGATCGATGAGGGTCACATCATGGTTCATCATATAGTACTCTCTTACGAACTTACTATATGAGTCAGTAAACGACTGAAGAACCCAGTCAACAGCCAGCTCCTCACAGACAACGGATCCCACCATTCTTAACCTATCAATGTGTGACTTCATCTCTAGGACGAGTGCACATACTGACTTTCCTTCTTCATGTTTACTTGCCAAAAGGGCTTGAGTGAGTTTGAACTTTTCACTCTTTTGAACTTGTGGGTTAGGGAGAGCAATAGGAGGAGGTGGAGGAAGTGAAGCATGATCTCGTGTTCCTTGATCGAATCGTGGAATATCATCTTCATGTGAAAAGCTTGTTCCACAGGATTTGGGAAGACCATAGTTGTCATACTTTGACATCTACAAAATGTGAGAAAAAATTAAAGTTTAGTTGATAAGAATCCTTGATGTGACACCCAAATGAAACATCGAGGCTAGGATCCAACACAATACTCTACAACCTAGAAGAGGGATGTCGTAATCTAGTTGCAGAACATTTGAAGGTAGGTAAATGACGATTTACCAATTTCCACCATGAAAAATGAAAAATTAATTTAAGGTTTAAATCTATTGAAAATTCCTAGATCTTTTGAGATTCATTGAACTTTTCAATGGCATGTTTAAATCTCGATATGCCCCTCGATTTGTGACTGGGATGCCGAGGATCACAAAACAGGGTGTGAATAACCATGCAAACTTACATGGTGCCCCCAAATGTTACAGTCACCTATTCGATGTGCCGGTTAACCACATACGCTCCACCGAACTATGACAGACAATGAGTCACCCTTTGCTACCTTTGCTTAGAACCATTTAGTGTGTCGGTTAACCACACACGCTCCACTGACGTCTTCGCAAGGGCACAAAGTGTAATTTCATGGAATTGCATCAATTCACTTTTTCCTAAAGTAACTAAGATTGGGAATTTTGTAAAGGTATTTAGTTACTTTTGTACTTCATTATACTTATAATGGAAGGTTTCTGTCGTATCCTGCCCGTTCGGCTAACGACCCTCCACTAGTCAAGAGTGCGGTGGGTAAGAGTGGATACCCATTCAATCGCCATTTTATAGGCAATTTCCTTAAACACCCCTTATAGACCAGCTTCGTGAATGAGGCCTACTAACGGTAAGACCGACTGTTTACTCATACATATATATAATACTAGACTTTTAATGTTATATATAATATAGGGTGTATTTTACACTTTTAAAATACTAGGTGGTCAAATTTAATAATTATACTTTTAATTTAATTAAATTGTAAACCAAAACTTTATGGATTTATTAAATCTCTTTTAATTATACACTTTAATGAATTAATAAAACCATAAGCGTGTGAATTGAACTTTTCAAAACAATACTTGGGTTTTAGAATTTAACATTTCTAAATTAAACTTTTAATCAACTTTTAAATTCCAAAACTTGAGGGCAAGTTTTGGAACTTTTCAAAACATGTGGGTTTAACTTATTTAAATTTCAAAAACAAAACTTTTAAGTTCAAATTTAAACTATAAAACCTAAAGGGATTAATTTGAAACTTTTCCAAACTTTATCAAGAATATTCTAGATCACATAATTCAAATAAGGCAATTAACAATTAATTGGTGGTTATCTAATTAGATCTAGTTCAAATTCTTGCAAGATAATGATCAAATAATTCAAATAATTTAACATTTATCAAATAAGGTAACTATTATCTAATTAGATGACCAAAATCTTTTATTTTGACAAAGATAATCATGAGGAATCAATGAAATTCGTATTTTATTAATTTTAAACAATTATGGCAATTATCTTAAGTCAAAATAGGTAAAAATCCAGAAATCTGCTCTAACTTGCCGAGTTCTTCTATGTACTCGCCGAGTCCACATTGGAAGTCGCCGAGTTCATTAGTCAGGGGGCCAAAAAATCAATTTTACAACAAGAATGAATGTACTAGGCATCAATACAATAGAAACCAATCAAGGTTCTGATACCACTGATGGGTTTTAGCCATAAGAACATCCTATGTGCTCATGCAAACCCTAATGCTTGGATCTAGGTTTCTCTATTGTACATGCAATTCATCCGAGACTTTAAACCCTAGATCTAGCATACTATTAATCATATTAACATAATAATGGGGTTTAGATCTTACCTTGATTGTTATGTAGCAATAACAATCTCAAATCCTCCTTGTAATGGCTTTAGAAGGCTTAGAGTCACAAGTGTCACTCCTCTAATGGCTCACCAACACCAAGAGCAAGAGGATGAAGAATAAGGAGAGAGGAGGCTGCCCAAAAACGTCCAGAAACCCTAGTGTAACTCTTAGCCACGTTTTTGGGGTTTAATGGTACTATATATACATGTAGGCTATTAGGGTTTTCAACTAGGAAACCCTAATTTGACTGCTTAAGCCCTAAGCAGCCCATGGACCCTTTTAGAATATCCCTTGGACGATTTCTAATGGGTTTCCCCATAGAATTCGTCCAACCTATTATTCCAAGGTGATTCATAGCCCAAATGCAATTATCTTATAATTACAGTTCCAGTCCCTTAAGTTTAATTAATCTCTTTTAGCCACAAAATTAATTATCAATTAATTCTTGACTAATATTAATTAAACAATATGATTTCTCCTTTAATATATTATTCTCATAATATATTAATAAATCATAATTAATCCTTTATCTTCATAATTCATCCTATCAAGTTGCTTTGGTGAAGGCAACCCAAAAGGACCATGCACCATCGGGTCAAGTACATACCAAAATAGTTATGGACTTAGACACTAATCCAACACAAACTTCTCCGAAACACCCTTCATTTCATGTAACAAGGAAAGGGCTAGAAGTAGTTTGGTGGTGAGATGGTTCTGAATGGTCAGATTCAGTATTGAATCAAGAGCACCGAGGATGTTGGTGAGCGTATCCTTTACTTACCCTACACAGCTTCTAAACACAACTCTATCGGTCTTCAACAAAGCAATCTCCTTCTCGGCTTGAGCTAGTTGAACTTTCTGAACTTCGATGGTAGAGGCTTGGCAAGCAATTTCGTCTTTTAAAGCACTCTCTTTTGCAATATCGACATGAAGTGAGTCCAGCCGAGAGGAAACTGAAATGATAAGAGAGGTATTTTCGGCTTGGATGGAGGAAAGAGCAGCTTCAAATTTCGTTTGTTCTTCCTGTAGTGACTTGGAAAGTGAATCTACTGAGGCTTCCACCTTGGAAGCATTTGTATCGACATGCCCTTTAAAAGAATCCAAGAAGATCCGTGTAGTACGAACAACATCGACAGAGGCCTTTCTGCAAGTAGAAGCAGACTCATTGACTGCTTTAGTGGATTTGTCAATAGAGTCTGTGTATTCCCCAATGGTCGTCTCCATAAAAGCCTTTAGTACAACACCACTATAGGCCTTGTTATCAGCAAGCAGTTTGTCCAACTTTTCATTTATACTCCCCAAGTGTTGGCTAGTGATTGGAGCCTCATCATCATCATCGGTGGGAAGTTGGTAACGACTGAAGTATGTGTAGTCATAGTCATCATTAGCACCACCGAGAGTGGCACCGGAATCGGTTGAGTGTGTTGGAGAAAGAGGTTTAGTAATTACTGGAGGTTTGGTTTCAGTAGGTGCCCCCGTATCATATACATTGACCATTACTGTCGGTTCAGGAATAGTGGTGGTGGTGGATTGGGAAATTATAGGAGGTGGTAAGGTGTTTGTAGGAATAGAAATGGAAGAAACTGGTGGTGGTGGTGGAAAAGAGGTTGTTGGTGGTGATGTGGTAACAACCAAAACTGGAACTTTCAGTTTCGGTGATGGTGGTGGTGTTGGAAGTTTGTGAGAAGGAGATTCTGTTGGAGTAGGAGATCTTGGTGGAGTATTACCTCGTGGGGATTCTGGTTGAGTTTCCTCTTCTTCATCTTCTTATTGATTATCAGAGCTAGGAGGAGTTGGATTTTTTGATCTCTTCACCATCTTCTTAATTTTCTTTCGTTTAGAAGAAGCCTATTTCTCTGACTTTCGCTTCTTCGATTTTGAAGGCTTAGGTTGTTCCTCCTCTGTTGTTTCCTTCTTGATTGTTACCCTTTTGCCTCGGTTGCTGGGCGGCAGCCTGTTGCTCCGGAGATAGAACTCTCGGCTCCTTTGGAGGAAGTTTACGATAATCAGCCATCACTTGACTTTCGGCTGTGACACTGTGATACATGGAGTACGGAATAGAGCCATAGTGTGGAAACTTCGTTTGATTAGAAAGAATGATCTTCTTTGTATGAAACGTAGCAATGGACACGATTAGGGATTCGTTCATCACCGGAATATCCAGAGTGTCGATAGCCCTCCTTGTAATAAGTGTCCAGAACCTTCCGCAAGAAATTTCGGAATGCCGAGTAGAAGCATTGAGGCTCTACACAACCTGAGACCAGATTACGGACCCATAATCTGTTGGGTTTTGGTATACTACAATATCCTATGGTGCACATACGACCCTAAATACCTTGGATCTATGTTTTCACTACTTATACATGCAAATGGTTTCCAAGGTATTAAGCTTACAACTAGCATGCATTTAACATAAAATATAATATACTAGTTAGCATAACATACCTTTTAATGGAGCTTGAAGTCTTGGAGTATTTGGCCTTAAAGAGCTTAGCCCCAATAGTGTGGAAGCCTCAAATGGAATCACAACACACCATGGACAAAAGGATGAACTTGAGAGAGAATTCCATGCACACAAAGGCCACCATGAACTCCAAAAAGATACAACAGTGGCAATTTTGGGCAATGAAGTATCTATTTGTATGTGGGATTTCTAGGGTCATGGATATAACCCAAATCCATACCCATGGGTTTTATGATCCATGGTTCATGTGGCCCAACTCTTTATGTATCCATACATAAATTTGGTCCAACATGGATCATAAGCCCAACACATATAAACATAACTAATTATCATAATTAGTCCCCATAGATTTAATTAGTCTCTTTTGACCATTAAATTAATTCCAAATTAATTCTTGATCAATACTAATTAAAACATATGATTTCATATTAATATATTATAACTTATAATATATTAATAAACCATAAATAACCTTCTCTCAAAAGTCCATCCTAACAAATTGTCCTGATGATATGCAACCCAAATGGACCATGCTACTCTCGGGTCGAATACATACCAATAATAGTTATGGGTTTAGACACCTAATCCAACAGTATCCCACTTGGATAAGTCTAAAACTATTATTCAAGTATGACTCCAAGATCCCGACTAGTAATCGTAGCTCTTAAAAGCCGCTGTCAAACTCTGAACAAATCAATGACATGTCCATTAGATAAAGGATAATATACTCCTCCATTCTAGATATCATATGGACTGAGACATGGATTATAATCATTCTCTTTGTCCATTTGTTGTTTCCTGATTTCCGATTTATGACGACTGACTAATTGAACAAATCACATCAGTCCAGGCCCGGCCGAGCACTTACGTTTGTCATCACCAAATCATCGAGGGGCCCACATATATCGCTTTTATCCCGAAGGTAAAAGGAATGGATAAACTTTGACTTATATGGCTTGTTCTACTACTTGTTGAATCATACACAAAGGCACGTTTTGTATCATCGAGTTACCGAATATGTTTTCGTGCAATCAATGTACAACCAACTCATAGTAACAACTCATATCTCTAGGTTTGAAGAATATAAGATATTATCGTCTCATGATCACTCGTGATAAAATCCATGAAGTGATTCAAATGAGCGTGGGTTGAATCCAATACTCGAATCCCTATTCCAGGAGTACTCATGAATGTTGTAGTAACTCTTACTATGTCCACTCCCTTGGACATCTACAAACCCGATTCATGACAGTCTTGCCTTAATACCTACTTCCAACATATTATCGACTGTGGATGGTTTGAATAACTTAGTCATTCGGAAAGAATAACCTAGTTATTCTGGAAGTCAAAACATGCAAAGTGAAACACAAGAATAATACTAATCCTATATGGTCCCAAGCACCTTTGAGAGTAAATAAAACACCTTTTATTTAAACACCATATTTATTAATCATTACTCATTGTATAATGTTTCAAATAATCAAATTTATTCTTAAATTAAAACAATAGTTGTCCTATGCTCCAAGAATGTAAACTATGTTTTCTAAACACTAGTCATGCCATACATCAAGTACGCGTACGCACACTATGTTTATCTATGATCTTTACTTTGTGAAATAGATCAATTGAATATGATTCCAATGATGCTCATTTCCCAATCCCAAATCTTTATCGTAAATGTAAGAATTCCAAATCCCTACCATTTAACGAAATCTGTTAGATTGTAATCTTATATGCATTGATCCTGTCGTAATAACTCTGCACAAAGTCACAAAGACTTGTCAATAAATATTACAGAGTATTCCAATGGAGATCAATTCCATGGAAATGAAGTCTCAAATTCAAAGTACATTACTTTGAACATCCTTCTTGCATTAAGCTTTCTCATCTAACACAGATTGAATAACTTCCACCTATGGGAATATTATCATATTCTCATTTTGACTATCACTTCTGAACAAGAGTTGCCTCTTTTCATAATATGTCAATTATGGTCTTTTCCAAAATTAACACTTATACTTCCAACTGTCCATGAGCAACCAATCTTTGGTAAACCTCAGATTGTCCTTGACAATTGCTTAATCATTTTAGTCATATCCAATTCTAGACTTTTCCCTTCTTAATGCCCTGAGCATTTGGAAAATTTAGAAAAGATGAATGTTGCAGCACATGCAATCGATCCAATATCCGAAGCATATGGGACACGATTCATGATGTCTCACATAAATACATGATACTAGACCAATCTTTTGCTACAATATTTTTTATTTATTTACCACGTTTTCAAAATTTGACTATGAAGAGGGATGTCGTAATCATAATCGAATTTTGAAAACACAATATATATAGAGTTTCCTTATGTTGAACCATTCCAACAATATATATATATATATATATATATATATATATATATATATATATATATATATATATATCCCTGACTAAAGATGATCAAAATCTCAATCTAAGCTTTTAGAATTGAAATGAAGTATAATTTCCTCTCCCTTAATTATAGAAGACTAAACTGCAAAAATAGTCCCTGTGGTTTGCATTTTTTCAGGAAACAAGTCCAAACCACGAGTTTTTTAGTTTTGTGGTCCTTTTGGACTGGTTTGTTTGTGAGAATGGTCCCTGTACTTAACATCCGTTAAATAGAATCTGTTAACCCCCTCATGTGCCTTGCACGTGAGGGTATTTCTGTCCTTTTACTTATAGGGACCATTTTTGCATATGGAAAAATAAAACATCCTTTATATATCGTTTTCTTTTCCCAGCTTCTTCCCCAACAAATCTTCTTCCCCAACGTTCTTAACTGTTCTTCCCCAACGACTATTCTCTTCCATTTCTCCTTTCCTGACTTGCAATCGAACAATGGTGGTTTGTTTTTGTGGAAAGCTTGCTTTGGTGAAAACGTCTTGGACACCACTGAATCCCGGCAGGAGGTTTTATGCTTGCCCTACTAAGGATTCTGTTTGTGGGTTTATCGGGTGGGTTGACCCACCTATGTGTGCTAGGAGTAAAACCATCATACCTGGTCTTCTAAGAAACATAAATACATTGGAGGAAAGATGTAATGGGCTGGTAAGAAGTATCAACATGTTACAGGAACAGTGCAATGGACTTTTGAGCAGGAACAACATGTTGGAGGCAAGGTGTGATGCATTGAAGGATGAAGGTTTCAAGCTGAAGATGTATTTATGTGCAAGTTGGTTTATGTTTGTGATTGTTATCTTTAGTACTTGGTCTATGTAAGGGATAGGGTTAGGCAAATGTGGGGATTTTTGTTGATCAAGTGATGCAGGGTAAAAATGGTATAATTTTGTTGTAATTTGACTTCATCATGTTTGTAATGAATTCCAATGTTGTTAATGATATAAATGATATTCAAGTGTGAAAATGTGTTCAAAATGTGTATTAGTTGTCAGATATAAGCACATAAATAGAACCAAAATGTAACAAAAGTACATTACCAGAATACATGTCATAAATTTACCAAAATGAACATTCCATTAACCACATGAGTGGAACCAAAAACCATTACCAAGTTAAGCATACAAGTGTCTGTGCACCATACATAACCACATCATCAAACCATAACTAAAGTTTTCAAAAACAAACAGTTTTTAACAACAAGAAACTAAATAGTCATTGCACCACAACAAATAACCATAATCACTTCTTAGATTGATTCCCTCCTTGCCCTTTACAGGTCCTAGAGTTGTGTCCTTTATTCTTGCATTTGCTACAAGTAACACTAATATGTTTCCTTGATAGCTTCTGCACTCCATCATTTGTTGGCCCTTGGGAATTTTCTCCTTGCATCTCATTGACTCCATCACCTTCACTTGCCTTCTGCCTTTTGCTTAACCTTTCACCCTCACTTTGTCTTCTTTTTTCTTAGGCCTTCCCACCTGAGTGTGATGTGGAGGAGGGATTAGCTTTGTTGGACAATTACTTTTAGGCCACATGGGTCTCCCTTTAATTGGTTCCACCTTAAATGAATAAGCTTTTTGCCATGTCTCTAGCCAATACACCTTGTGTACCCACTTGTAAATGTCAAGCTCAGCCTCAGGGTCTTTGCTCATTTCATTCAGAGTTGCAATTGCATGCCTGCAAGGTATTCCCATTAATTCCCACTTTCTGCAAGTACAGGTTTGGATCCTAACATCCACCACATGTTGATCTTGCAATGCTCCAGTGACTTGATACTTGTTTGCCCCATTCCACCTAGCAATATATTGTGAAGCACCTTTTTTCCTTGCATCTAGGATGTCTGTTGCTGTAGGTGTTAGTGGACCTTTAGCCTTCTTCATTTCCTTCATGACATTGCATATCCTCTTCATTAGATACTCCCTAATGAACTCTAAACATGAAATTATAGGTTTGTCCCTGCCTTTCTCTATCTTCCCATTAAACACTTCACACATGTTTGAAATCAACACATCAGAAACAACTCTTCCTGCACATTACAATAATGCTGATAAATAACTGAAACACATAATCTTTACCATATGCAAACATATACAATTACCTGAGAAATGACTCCTTGCCCAATGTACAGCAGGAATTTGCTTCAACCATTGACATGCCTCCTTATCATACTCACTAAACTCTTTCATCAAATGTTCAAACTCAGGAATGGTGGTTGCTGATGCACACCTCCATAAATGGTCCCTGTACTCAGTTAGCCCCCACTTCTTTCTCATATTGTCATGAATATGTCTAATACAATACCTATGCTCAGCATTGGGAAACAATTGATCAACTGCAATTTGTAATCCCTACATGACTCAACATACAATAATTAGAATTAATTTCTTGGTAAAAAAACACAATCTAAATGATCAATTGATGAGTTTTAATTTACCTTTTGCCTGTCACTTATGAAAGTATAGTTTGAGTTGCTCCCAAGCTCCAAGTCATCCCCAAGGTTTTCTAAAAACCACTTCCAGCTAGCTGTGTTTTCAGACTCAACAATTGCATAGGCTAAGGGATAAATTCCATTGTTGGAATCTAGACCAACTGCTGTAAGAACCTGACCAGGGAATGGGCCTTTCATGAAGGCACCATCCAAACCTACTAAGTCTCTAAGACATGCTTTGAAACCTTTTTTCAGTGGACCCAAGCATACATAAATCCTTCTAAACTGCCTTGTTGGGGATGCAGGGTTGCCATTAGGACACACATCTATTTTGACTGTTGTGTCTGGGTTTGTAGCTTGAAGTTCAAGAGCATAGTCCCTCAACAACTCAAACTGTTTTGTGTAGTCCCCAGTTACATGCTTTCTTGCCATATCTTTTGCCCTAAATACCTTATCCATCGAAATACCCACCTGGTAGGTCTTTTGAAAGTGATCTTGTATGGCTCTCAAAGGAATCTTCGGATCTGCCTCAACTTGATCTATGATTTTCTTGCAGATTAATGAAGCAGTACAAGCTCTGAGTTTTCTTGTTTGTAAGCATGTATGAGTTTGGTTTAAGGTCCTTATAAACCAGTCAGATTCGGGGTTTGACCTAGATGCATGTATATACCAACCACATGTTTCTTTTTGTGTCTTTACTTCTTTGCCCTTGCTTTTTGAAGTGGTAGGTTGAGTCCCCACTTGACCTTTATTGATGACAGGTACAACTCCTCTGCACTGTGCCCTAAGCCTTTGACTGTCATTTTTTTAAAGAATAGATTCCTTCTTGTTTCTAGTGCGTGCACATCAATTAACTCCTTTAATTCTTTTTTACTTTTAAACTTTTGCCCCACTGAGAATGACTGTATATGTACTGACCCAAGGCTGCACCTTTTTTCTTTTCCCAAATTTCTTATGAGAGCTCTTCTTTCTCTGTCTTGGTCTGATCCTTCATCCAATGATTCGAACTCCTCATTGTTGATCACTTCCATATCTTCAGGTTCATGACCATCATTAATACATGCTCCTTCAACATCACTTTCAACATTTAGAAAGAAGTCTGCCATGTCCACATCAACATCTTTTATATTGTTCTCCTCATCCATTATGTCATCCACTTTATCTTCATTTTCTGATTGTTTCCCATCATGATCATCACCTTCATCCTTTTCATACTCTTCATCACTCTCTTCAGATTCAACATCCCCTTCATACTCTTCAACATACTCATCACTTCCATTTAAATTTTCTGTAAGGTTGTCAAAAAGTTCATTATATTGTTCATCATCATTAATGGGTGGGGTGTTGTAGCATCCATCAATATGGTCATTATCATGAACCCCAATCATCTCATCCCCTACATTAGCAATATTTGAAGTAAATGGATTGTAGCATCCTTCAATAACAGTTGCAGCCTCATGAACCTCCTTAACACCCTCATTAGTGTTTTCCTTCTCTTTTAAATCATCAATATCCTCTAAATTAAGCCTCTTGCTATAAGAACCTTCCTCTCTTTTTGAATTCCCAACTCTACCCCTTCTATACTCTGGAGAGAATGCATCAGTTTTACTCCCAAAAAGAATCAAAGACATGTACTCACCAATTGGTTCATCATTGACATGGTTCATATTTCTCAATGGAGATTCTACATGAACTTCAGCCTCATATTTAGCCCCTTGATCATCATTTTCTGGTAATTCCTCAATGACAACTTTACCCTTTGCATTTGGAGACATGAAGTATGTGAGTAGATTTGTCTTCCCATGTTCTGTGTACACTTCAATCAACTTGTTATTTTGAATAAATTTAGAAAGATTGATAACATCCTGATCATTCCCTAAAGCTCTAAGACCAAATTGAAAGTCACCATTGGGTATCCTGAAATGGTAGTATATCACTGGGGATTCAACACTCAATTCAATCATCCGTGGGTCTGGGTAACCTAGGTCAAGCATTATGGCATCAAGTTCATGTACAGAAAACTCATCTATGTCCACATAATCAACATAACGCACTTCACCTCCAGTATACTTTATGTCAGGTAACTTAGTAAACTTCCCACCATGATGAAGCTTAATACTAAACCATGTGGGTGCACCCGCTACAAGTCAAAATTGTACATGATAACAAAGTCAAAATTTGGCGGATTTTAGTATAAATCAAGGGTAAAATAAAAAATAGGAATGTTTAAGAAAACAGAGCAACTTACCATATAAGGATGATACGTCGACAACTTCATTTTTTGGTCTGATCTGCCACATTACGTACACCATTTCGACTTTAAAGTATGACCTTGTCTCCTTTTGCTTCGATTAGGTTCTTTGGATAACGACTTTTTTTTTTGCAGGTTTAATGGAGCAGAAGGAAGAAGGAGGGAGGTGGGGAGTTGACGGGTGTTTGGGATTGTAAATGAGGGATAAAAGGTAGAAGGAAGTGTTGACATTTGTATGCCAAAATGGTCCCTGTAAGTAAAAAGACAAAAATACCCTCACGTGCAAGGCACATGAGGGGGTTAACGGATTTTTTTTAACGGGTGTTAAGTATAGGGACCATTCTCACAAACAAACCAGTCCAAAAGGACCACAAAACCAAAAAACTCGTGGTTTGGACTTGTTTCCTGAAAAAATGCAAACCACAGGGACCATTTTTGCAATTTTGCCATTATAGAAAAACAACCTTTCCTAATTGAAACCCTTTTGTTTTCTATAATTAACACTTAACATAATAATCATGCTCCCACTGACATGATAATTACTAGCATAACACTTATGCTCCCACTAGCTTTGACATGTACTCAGAAAACAACTGGACTTCTAGAAATCAATACTTTATTGATTCTCTTACCAAAGTTCAGATTTCTAATACTAGATGCTTTTGATAAAACTTTATCACAATCATACACCTTTCCTTAGATAGCTCACATGTGTATCTAAGCAATTTTAAAACTATGAAAAGGGATTCCATAATCATAGTCTCAATTGTTTAGACCTTTGCCATTTCTCACAAGTCTATTTTAGTGTGCCGGTTACCCACACACGCTCCACTAACGACTTTGAGAATGCAAATGTCATAATTGCTATCTACTAAAAATCTACTTAGTGAAAGTGTTTCCTCACCATCATTTTCATGAATCGGAGAGAAAGCTTATGACACTTAGATTTTATGGTGTATGTGTTCCTTTCCATGTTAATTTTGTCAAAAGCATAATCACAAGACAAGGTTAGTGACAATTTTAAATTCATATGGACTAAACTTGTGCAGTCTTAACTTCTTGCCATCTGGCAGCACAAGGGCTTGCCATTGCTTCCAAGTTGTTATGCAATCAATTGAGAACTCTTAGAACTCCTATGCAAAGCCAACTTTAACTGGAATGGAGACAAAAATGTCAACACGATAGATTATAAACCACAAGTCGTGTGCTAGAGAAGAACTATAGGTTTTATCCTTGATTAGTTCTTGAAACTTTCAAGACCTTTAAGACTCCCACTGTCTTCTTGACATATAAGACTCTCTTTCCAAATATTCAAGAGATAGTGTGGATTCTTTATCAAGACAAACACTTCACACAATTGGCCTAAGTTGTTCTTTATTTTATCCAAAACATCACAACTTACGAATTTCAAATGTACAAGAGTAGAACACTATTATTCTTACATTTGACTAGTATTTTAAACCTTTCTGTAAGATATGTCACTCAACTTAAAGTCTTGGAGTATGACTCTAAGACTTGTTTTGGGACGAAGTATGACTCGTCTTCTTGATTTGACCACTTCAACAATTCATAGCTCCTTTTCTTAACTATCAGAATGCACTTAGAGGATGAATTGTGATAAGGTCACTTAATCATTAAGATGATCATATAACAGGATGCTAAAGTACTCTCCCATCTTTTCAGATTTGAGGAACTTTTATCTTTCTGCCTAATTTGATTCTTCTCATTCATTCTGCCATACATCGTATATTTTCCAATGTTTCAGAATTATACTTAAACTTGTAAGTATAACCATATTTACTAAACTTTAGTAAATCATGACGAATAGTCTTATCGATCTTTGTGGTGGACTTGACCAGTTCACACGAATGTGTACTCAATCCCTTAGTCCTTTCACTTGACTTAATTTTTCCAAAGATGAAAATTCCCATTCATCATACAGCTTGTATGATTCCAAGTTTCGGTCCAATTGAAACTTGGGTGATGAGAATCTTTCCTTATTTGGTAAATTATGACACTACCACATCCGAAAGAATCAAATCCATTTTCCAATATTGCTATCAATGGAATCATATAAACAACCATTCACTGTAAGGATATTTGAAATAAAATAATACCTTATCTTTTATTTAAAACTTGTGGAAAAACTTATCCTTACAATGCAAATCATATGAAAAATTTGTTGTTATCTATTCGTAAGCAATATATCATAACTCTTAAGCAACAACTCACAATTCTGATCACCAAACCATGCGATCGAAATCCATCTTCGCGATCAGAATCAGCATATACTTCCTTTAAGCTCCCTCTCTTCGATCCTACAAAACATCAAAATGTGATCTGGTCACATCATGTATAAGAATATCAAATAGGAACTTAATAGAGTTAGATAATGCACTTTACCCGAAGTAGAGTCAAACTCTTTGACTTTACCAACCTTATGATTGTTCAGGTAAATTAGGTATCTTCGCAACCAATGCCCCATCCTTTGGCAATAGAAGGCTTGGGAAGTTGATCTTCTAATCAAATTTGCTTTACTAGTCCTCAAATCATTTCTAATTCAGCAGCACCAAGAAAATAGGTAAGATCATTAAGGGTCAAGTCATGGTCTGTCACATAGTAGTCCCAAAAGAACTCACTATGTGACTTAGAAAGTGATTGAACATCCAACTTTCTCAAGACTTTGACACCCGACTCTCCCGGCTTTTCAATATGTGACTTCATCTCCAAGATGTGATCACACATAGACCTTGCTTTCCAATAGGTCTTGAGTGACCTCGAACTTGTGGGTTAGGGAGAATAATTGGAGGGGGTAGAGGAAGTGAAATTCCAAGAGATTTGGGTAGTTCATAGATGTCTAAACTAGACATCTAAAATGGGAGATATTCAAGTTAGTTGATTTTTAATTCCTTAATATAACACCCAATATGAAATATTTAGGCTAGGACCCAACACAATATTTATAACTTGGAAGAAGGATGCCGTAATCCAACCTATAAGATATTTGAAGGTAGGCGAATGACGATTCACTAATTTCCACAATGAAAAACGAAATAATTTATTAGGTTTTAATTAGATGTGAAACTCCTAGATCTTTTGAGATTCATTAAACTTTTCAATGGCATGTTTAAATCTTGAGTGTGCCCTCTCAAATTTTGTGACTGGGATGCCAAGGATCACAAAACAAGGTGTGAATAACCATGCAAACTCATTTGGTTCCCTTAATATTATCACCTAATCGATGTGTCGGTTACCCACACGCGCTCCACCGATCTATGATAAACATTAAGTCACCCTTTGTTATCCTTACTAGTCCAAGTTAGTGTGCCGGTTACCCACACACACTCCACCAACGACTTGGTAAGGTACAAAGTGTGTATTTCATGGGTTAGCACCAAATTCACATTTTCCTAAGTAACTAAGATTGGGAATTTAATAAGTGTTTAGTTACTTAGTATTTATCATTATATTTTTAATGAAGGGAGAATTATAGTCCTTGTCCTACCCGTTCGGCTAACGACCCTCCACTAGTCAAGGAAGCGGTGAGTGAGAGTGGACACCCATTAAACTGCCATTTTATAGGCAGTAACCTTATACCCCCCTTATAGACCGACTTCGTGAATGAGGCCTACTAACGGTAAGATTGACTTTACTCTTATACGTATATATAATCATTAACTTTTAATATTATAATAATATAAGGGTGTATTTTAAACATTTAAAATACTTGGTGGTTTAATTTATTAATTAAACTATACTCTTAATTTAATTAAACTTAAACCATGTCTTTATGGAATTATTAACTCTTTTAATTAAACACTTTAATTAATTTAATGAAGTCCATAAAGTTTGAACTTTAACTTTTAAAATTCTAGAGTTTGGAATTAAAGTGTATATGACGGGTGACTTTACAAATTCCAAAACTTGAGGACAAGTTTTGAACAATTCAAAAACTTATGGTTTCCATAACTTATGAGTTTTAAAGTGGCTTAATGGAAAAACTCTTCAAGTTCCATAATATAACGCCTGTGTTTCCGGGCTTGCTATTTTTAGCAATGTAATAGTCTATGTTAACCTTTATAACCCGTTTTGAAATAATAAGAGTGTATTATTTGAGTATTATGTGTTTTGTGCTTAATTGCTTAATTATGTGGTTTGATTAATTAAGAATAAAAATAAGCGTCAAAATTTAAGTGTAAAATAAACTTAATATCTTTGGATAATGTTGTAGTAGTTGAAACGAGGTTTCCGAATATATATAGAACGCCAAAATCTAACTTCGTATGAGGAAGTTATGATTTTCTGAAGTTTCGACTTAGCGGCATGTAGCCCGAAATACTCGATTTGAGATCAAGTGGTTTTTAGCCGAAGCAAGCTAAACGAGAATCGAAGATCTCGTTGTTGGTATCGAAGCGATGAAAAGTTAGGCGAGAACGGACGTCAAACGAACAAGTTATGAATTTATAACGAAGTTTTTATGTCCCGGCCTATTAAAAATAAATAATAAAAATAAATTCAAAATTAGCCGACGGTGTCTAAACGAAAGTTGTAGAGCGTAGTCTCACCTACGCGTGGATATAAAGAACGTCGAAAACGAAGTTCGTATGAAGAAGATATGAATTTTCGAAGTTTATTAAATAATTAATAATTAAATTTAATTATTAAATTCGGCATTATCCGAAGAGGAGTCATCGGACTCATCCGAAGTACGCCCAACGTACTAGCGTACACCCTGCGTACAGCGAAGCATGACACGCCTCGCACTCGAGTTCTTCGGATACGTAAGCAATGACGATTCTGAGGCAGTACGCCCCGCGTACTCTGAGGCTCCAGCCTCCTATAAATAGGATGCGAGGGCAGCGAGTTCTTTTGCTCTTTTCTCTCTTCTCTCTCCCATTTTACCTCAATTTGCGTGCCAGAAATACCCCGAAGCTCCGGTAATATTCTCGATCCCTGAAGCAAGTCCCGAGATCCCGAAGATCTTGAGAAGTGCGGTTCCCGAGCCGAAGCTCTGTCCGCAAGAAGTTCGATTTTTCTAGAGATCTTCCAGATCTGCTGAGGATTACTACTTCTGCAAGTCGTAGTGCTGTCCGATCATCTTCTGATCAAGTGAGTGTATACTACCTTTCATAAACACGATAATAATACAATTATGGTTCGAGTGTATTAAGTATATTGTTGTTTATATGTGTGAGTGCGTAGTTACTTTCTTCTAACGCATGATTATGAAGTATTTTATACGAAATACGTGTTATGTGTATAATTTTGTTGTTATGTGTGTGAATGTATATTCATTCTCTTCTATCTCATAGATCTGATTTGTTTTCTATGAAATACGTGTTATGTGGGTATACCTCATCTGTTATGTGGAATATATATTGAATGAAAATGCTATACAGGTTTTAAACTATGTATGAAAATATATATTTTTATCTACTAATATGTTGAGGAGAACATGGGTAGATAGTTGGTGTGTAATAAACAGATGAGAGGCCGCGATGTTGTTGTTGTTGTTGATCTAGTTATTTAGCGGAGTATGGATAACAACCATGGACTCTTTCTAGACAGTCCAGTGGAACGCTAGCAGGTTCATAACCTGTAGGTGTTGTGAACGATGTGTTCACCGATGTACTCTATCCCCCTCATGGTTGCCTTTAGGATATCTATTGTTGAGGAAACCCCTTAGCAGTGATGTCCGTCCCGATGAAAATCCTAGATTAGGTCCCTTGAGATAGATGTTGTTTTAGGGACGTAAAGTGAGGATAACGGGAATGGGTAATCGGGATAGTGATTGGTTGGTGAAATTAAATATAATTTATTTATTGTGGGTTGAAAACCCTATATGCTCACCAGGCTCCCAAGCCTGACCCACTCAGTTTTAATTGTATTACAGGTAGTGGCGCGAGGGCATAAGATGGTTGAATCATCAAGTTGTTTTGTTTACAAGTCTGTATATGTATATATATTTTTTGAATGACTGTAATGTTATCGTTTATGCTTTATGGTCTGTATCGGAACATGACATCCCGAGTTTTGATTATATAATGAAAATGCATCTCTTGAGGAAATGCTTTGATAAATATTACTTTATCATGTTTTGTTTTGGGAACAAATTCCGCAACACTTTTAAATCAAAAGGATTTACTCTGAAATTATTTTAAAAAGCATAAATGAAATCGGTCTTTTATGGCCGAGATTTTGGGGATGTCACAGTTGGTATCAGAGCATTAGTTTAAGCGAACTAGGAATTTGTAGGATTTCTAGACTTAAACTTAGAATGCTAAGTGGAATTTTGAGACGTGTGTCTGTTGGATTTTAGACACGAGCACTAGTTTATTTTAGGAAAGTTGCATAAAATGCTTTTATGTGCTAAATGTTATATGTTGCCATATATGGTATTAATTGTTCGGATCTATGGTCTGTTGCCGACCGGATCTGGAAACCTTATGTGTGTAGGATTCTAAGCGTATGCCTACGTTATTAGAACTAGCATGTAAACGTTTCGGAGTAATAAGGGTGATTTGAATATCTATCATGCATGAGGATCTAATTTCACCTTATTCGGTGTGTAAATCAAAAATGGTGAGAACAAGGAGTGGCGTTGGAAACGCGGATGAAAACAGGAATCAACCGCCAGTGATTGAGCAAATACCTGTTGTAGCAGCAGCACCAGAACCAATAACAATGGCTGCGGTGCAAGCCATGATTCGGGCTATGTTAGCCGAACAAAGGGATGAGATGCGACAGATGTTGCATGATAATAGGGATGAACCTATCATACTTATTGAGGAACCCGAGTTGATTCCCGAGCAATCGGAGGAAGGGAACAATAGTCGCATTATGAGTCAAGTTGGGACTCAAGGAGAACGAAGGAATGATCCGGAAAGGAGGAACAACAAGGATGAGCGAATGTACAAGAATATTTTGGGCGCCAAGCCGCCAAGTCTTTCTGGGAGCCCAAAGCCTGTTGAAATAATGGATTAGATCTCCGAAATGGAGATGGTATTTGAAAGTTGTTGTTGGATAAGGTGTCTAAGTCCATAACTTATTTGGTATATACTTGACCCGACCCGGCATGGTCCATTTGGGTTGCACTTCACCCGAACAATTTATGGATAATTTTATGAGAGTTATACACATATGTTTATTAATATATTATAAGTTATAATATATTAATATGAGGTTATGTTATTTAATTAGTCTTAGTCTTAAATTAATTATGAATTAATTTAGAGATTAAAAGGAAGACTAATTAGATTATGGGCTATTGGTTTTATATGGTGTGGGCTAACACTCATTTGTTAATGGGCTAGGCTTGGATGGAAGTCCATGGATGATCCATGGAGCTTTTAACCCATGGATCCTTGAAAAAGGAAAGGTCATGGGTTATTAGGGTTTCACCCTAACCATGTACACTATATAAGCATGCTTATGGTGCATGAGATGGAACTAGTGAACTAGTGTGTGTGTGTGTGCTTGTGTGTGGCCGAAAAATTGCAAGTGTGTATACTCTCTCAAAGTTTTCCAAGAGTTTGTGGTGATTTGTGATTCAATTTGAGGCATTCACACTATTGGTGCTTGGCCCTCAAACTCCTCAAGAATCAAACTCATCAAAAAGGTATGTAATCTCTTCTAACTCTTTTATGTTGAAATGTTCCCCATGCCATGTTAGATAGATTATGAACCATGGAAAATTATTATTTTGCATGTATTTAGACAAACATAGATCCAAGGTTTATTAGGGTTGCATGCACACTTAGGAAGTGTTAGATTGCTCAAAACCCAACAGTGGTATCAGAGCCTAGGCTTGCTTGTTTGATAGTTGATGCAAAATAGTTGAAAAAGTCGAAAAACTTGCTGTCTGCCTGATGAACTCGCCAAGTCCATGGGGGGACTCGCTGAGTTCATGTGTATCTTCAACCTACTTGCCGAGTAGGTTCATGCACTCGACGAGTAGGAGCCACAGAGTGCAGATTTTCGACTTTTGCTGCTGGAAATGGACTAGAAACATTACCCTAAACTGTTTTGGTGTTTTAAAACTTGTTTTAGTTGGTGTAATGGTTGTTCTAATCCATTTACAATAGCATATATCAAAATTCCATGATTTTTTATGTGTTCATATAATTCTTGAAATTTTGATGATCATGTTCATGTTCTTATGAATTTAGAAGATGATAGGAATTATTTGCTGAATTGTTTAGAATTAATTCTTGATCATTTATGTGTTTTGATGGAGTCCATAATTTGTCCTCAAGTTATGGATATCCAAAGGTCACTTTTCTTTAACACACATTTAAACACATAAGTTACATGAAAATGAAGAGTCTTCATTTTTATGAACCTTTAATTCATAAGTTATGAAATGAAAAGTTTTGGATAGTTACAAAACTTGCCCTCAAGTTTTGGAATTTGTAAAGTTTCACACACTTTAATAAACTTTAATTCCAACCCTTAGAGTTTTAATAGTTAAAATTCAACCCTTATACTATTTATAACATTAATGGTTAATTATTATATATATGTATAAGAATAAGTCGTTCTACCATTAGTAAGCCTCATTCACGAAGCCGGTCTATAAGGTGGGTATAAGGTTGTTACCTATAAAATGGCAACTTAATGGGTGTCCACTCTCACCCACCGCTTGCTTGACTGGTGGAGGGTCGTTAGCCGAACGGGTAGGACAATGACTTTAAATCCTCATTAAAAGTATAATGATTATTATAAAGTAACTAAACCTTTTTAATTCCTAATCTTAGTTATTTTAGGAAAAATGTGAACATGGTGCTAGTCCATGGAATTCACACTTTGTACCTTACCAAGTCGTTGGTGGAGCGTGTGTGGTTAACCGGCACACTAACTTGGACTAGTAAGGATCACGAAGGGTGACTTAATGTTTGTCATAGATCAATGGAGCGTGTATGGTTAACCGGCACATTGATTAGGTGATAATATTAAAGGTACCAAGTGAATTAGCATGGTTATTCACACCTTGTTTTGTGATCCTCGACATCCCAGTTACAAAACTTGAAGGGCACAATCGAGATTGAAACATGCCATTGAAAAGTTCAATGAATCTCAAAAGAATCTAGGAATTTCAAATCCAATTAAAACCTAATAATTCATTTTGTTTTTCATGGTGGAAATTGGTGAATCGTCATTCACCTACCTTTCAAATATATTATTACTTAGATTACGGCATCCCTCTTCTAAGTATAATATATTTTGATTGGGTCCTAGCCTTAATATTACATTTGGGTGTCTTATTAAGGATTCTATATATCTAATCTAAACTTGCTTTCTTCTTTCAGATGTCTTCCAACACTAATGCTTCGGGCTCTAACCCAACTGGTTCTTTCTCTCTCATGAATCTTTGTGGGAGGGTCATCTTTGATGGTTCCAACTTCATGGATTGGATTAGGAACATCAGGATGGTTACTCGTTATGAGGACAAGGAATATGTCCTCGATAAGGAGTTAAAAGAGCTTGATGAATCTACTGCTACTCTTGAGGAGATCGCTGAATTCAGGACACATGAGAGAGATGCTACTAAGGTGGCATGTATCATGATGGCCACGATGACAGCCGAGCTCCAAAAGTCATATGAAGATTTCTACACTTTTGAGATGCACCAAGACCTGATGGAAAGGTACCATCAGAGTGCTCGTCAGGAGCGGTATGAAATAATCTCCTCCATAATAACTACCCGTATGAAGGACGGTGATTCCGTCACGGCTCACATGCAAAAGATGCAAAGGTATGTGGACCGTTTGCTGAAGCTGAATGTGAACATCCCTGAGGAGTTGGCAATTGACATCATTTTGCACTCCTTACCTTCTTGTTATGACCAATTTCGTATGACATATCGTATGAACAAGGAGGAAGTTACCCTCAGCAAGCTTCAAAGACTCTTGAAGACCGCGGAAACCGGTCTTAAGGGCAAGGCGGTTGTTACCTCTACTACTCCTACTCCAACATCTACCCCTGTTTTGGCTATCGGGCAAGGCAAAGGGAAAAAGAGGAAGCACCCTTCGAAGGGTACCAAGGGAAAGTCTCTTGAAGGCTCCTCATCGAAGACCAAGAGCGGTTCTATCACTCCTTCTGCCATTCCCAAGGATGCTGAATGCTTTTATTTCCATGAAAAGGCACACTGGAAGCGAAACTGCCCTAAGTACCTGCAGGATCTAAAGGATGGGAAAGTGAAACCCACCCATACAGGTATTTACACTATATTGTCTAATTACTCAACATATTCTAACTCTTGGGTGCTTGATACAGGATGTGGTATTCACATATGTTCTGATTTGCAGGGCCTAAGAAGAAGTGAGGATGTGGAGCACGGGAAGATAAACTTGATCATGGGGAATAGGAAGGCTTCACTTGTTTCCAAGATTGGATTTTATACTTTCTTGCTTAATAATGGGTTAAAATTAGATTTGAATAAATGTGTGCACTCGTCTGAAATGGCGAGGAATATTATTTCTTTTCATGCTTTGTACAAACAAGGTTTTACCTTTTCGTTTGATAATGAATGTGGTGGTATTAATGCTTTCTTTAAAAATGTGTTTTATTTTAAAGCGTTACCTTGTGATGGTGTGTATGAAACTGTGTCGATTGTAGACAACTTAGGAAATAATGTGTTGTATATTGATTCTTCTACTAGCCTAGATAAAGCATCATTGTGGCATTGTCGTCTTGTACATGTAAACAAGAAACGCATAGGACAACTCCAAAAGAGTGGAGTTTTGGAATCATTCGACCTTAAATCGGATGATAGTTGTGAATCTTGTCTACTTGGAAAGATGACAAAATCACCCTTCACTGGAACTTGTGAAAGGGGTGAGGGTTTGTTGGACCTAATACATACTGATGTATGTGGGCCATTCAAAACCACCACAAGGGATGCTAATTGGTATTATGTGACTTTTATTGATGATTTTAGTAGATATGGGTATGTCTACTTAATCAAACATAAGTCAGAAACCTTTGAAAGGTTTAAGGAATTCAAACAGGAAGTAGAAAATCAATTGGGCAGGAACATTAAGACGCTTCGATCCGATCGAGGTGGTGAGTATCTTAGTACCGAGTTCCTTGACTATCTTAAGGAGTGTGGGATTGTCTCACAATTGACTCCTCCCAGGACACCACAGCTGAATGGTGTAGCGGAGAGGCGTAATCGAACCTTGTTGGACATGGTTCGCTCTATGATGAGTCGAGTTTCGCTACCAATCTCTTTTTGGGGGTATGCCTTAGAGACTGCCGCCCATATCCTTAATCTAGTCCCTACAAAGAAGGTTACCAAAACACCTCATGAGATGTGGACTGGGAAGGTTCCCAATTTGGACCACATCAAGATTTGGGGTTGCGAGGCTTTCGTGAGGCGTGAGACTCATGATAAGCTCGAGCCCCGAAGTGAAAGGTGTATTTTCATCGGCTACCCACAGAAATCCTTCGGTTACCTCTTCTATAGACCCAGTGAGAATGTGGTCTTTGTAGCAAGAAGAGGGGTCTTTCGTGAGAGAGAATTTATAAGCCAAGGAGACAGTGGGAGGCAAATTGATCTTGAAGAAATTCAAGAAGCAATTGGTGAAGGAACCTCAAACACTAGCAATCAACCTGAGGAGGAAACTCCTGTTGAGCAAGCTGACATGTTTGTACCTCCGAGGCGTTCCACACGGGTTAGGAACACACCTTCGTTTTATTATGGCTTTCATATTACTATGGAAGGTGATATGTTTATCAGCGATAGTACACTGGTAAATTTGGATGAACCTAGCAGTGTTAAGGAAGCCATGGCAGGCCCGGAGTCTACTAAATGGAAGGAGGCTATGGACAGCGAGATACAGTCCATGTATGACAATCAAGTTTGGAACTTGGTTGACAATGTACCAGGCCGTAAAATAGTCGGGTGCAAATGGATCTTCAAGAAGAAGACCGACATGGAAGGAAAAGTGCATACTTATAAGGCTCGACTGGTTGCGAAGGGTTTTACTCAGACTCAGGGTATTGATTATGATGAAACCTTCTCGCCGGTAGCAAAGATTAAGTCTATTAGGGTTATGTTAGCCATTGCAGCATTTCATGATTATGAAATATGGCAAATGGATGTCAAAACCGCTTTCCTTAATGGAAAGTTGGCTGAGGATGTGTAAATGAATCGGCCAGAAGGTTTTGTCAGTGCAGAGTACCCTAATAGAGTATGCAAGCTTGAGAAATCCATTTATGGATTAAAAAAAGCATTTCGTAGCTGGAATCTTTGTTTTGATGAGAAGGTCAAAGAGTTTGGCTTCTCGAGAAGTGAAGATGAGTCTTGCGTGTATGTCAGAGCTAGTGGGAGTATAGTTAGCTTCTTGGTACTGTATGTGGATGACTTACTACTTATAGGAAATGACATCCCAACCTTGCAGGAGGTTAAGTCCTGGCTTGGGAAGTGCTTTGCTATGAAGGACCTAGGGGAGGCTGCCTATATCCTAGGGATAAGGATATGAAGAGAAAGGAGTAAGAGACTAATTGGACTTAGTCAGAGTACCTACTTGGATAAGGTGTTGAAAAGGTTCAACATGCAGAATTCCAAGAAAGGAGATTTACCGATCCAAAGCAATGCCAAACTGAGTAAGACTCAGAGTCCGAGTACAGAGGCAGAGATAGATGAGATGAGCCAATTACCGTATGCTTCCGCTGTTGGCACGATCATGTATGCAATGACTTGTACCCGCCCTGATGTGGCATTTGCTTTGAGCATGGTCAGCAGGTATCAAGGGAACCCTGGCAAGGCTCATTGGACCGCGGTAAAGAACATTCTCAAGTATCTGCGGAGGACTAAGGATTGGATCCTTACCCTTGGTGGGAGTGATGACTTGAGAGTATTAGGGTATAGTGATGCTGGTTTTCAGACTGATAGGGATAACTTCCACTCTCAGTCAGGCTGGGTCTTTACCTTAAATGGAGGGGCAATTTCTTGGAAGAGTTCCAAGCAGGAGACGGTGGTTGATTCGACTTGTGAATCAGAGTATATAGCAGCGAGTGAAGCAGCGAAGGAGGCGATATGGCTAAAGAACTTCATCAGAGACCTTGGAGTTGTACCAGCTATTAAGAAACCTATGGAGATTTTCTGTGACAACAATAGTGCGGTTGCCTTAGCCAAGGAACCAAGAGATCATGGCAGATCCCGACACATTGACAAAAAATATCACTTCATAAGACACGAGATTGAAGAAGGACTCCTCGTGGCAAGGATGATATCGTCGGATGAGAATCCTGCAGATCCCCTTACGAAGGGACTGACGAGGGTTAAGCATTTTCAGCATGCGAGGTGCATCAGGCTGAGGGACGATATTAGTTTTACAGATTAGATAGTTTTCCTGAAACTTGTAAAATGTAATCGACGTTTGATGATGAATAAAATTTGTGATTTATTTATGAGTAAAGTGTTACTATCATTGTGAATTATTTACTATTGTTTCAGTTTTGCATGTTTTGACTTCAAGAATAATTAATTTATTCAAACCTCCACAATCGGTCATACGTCGGAAGTAGGTATGAATCAAGATTGTCATGAATTGGGTTTGTAGATGGCTAAAGGTGTTTAGACATGGCAATGGTTGCTGCAACATTCATGAGTACTCATAAGTTATGAGTATTGGTATAAACCCACACTCACTTGTATCACTTCATGGAATTTATCTCGAGTGATCGTGAGACGATAATATCATATAAGTCTTCAAACCTAGAGATATGAGTTGTTACCTATGAGTTGGTTGTGCATTGATTGCACGTAAACGCATCAGTAACTTGATGTTATAAAACGTGCCTTTGTGTACAATTCAACAAGTAGTAGAACAAGCATCTGAGTCGAAGTTTATCTGTTCCTTCTAGAAATAGAAGCGATATCTGGGCCCCTCGATGATTTTGTGTTGACCCATGTACCGGGTCCGGTCAGAACTAAACTGATGTGTTCAGTAAAGTTCTTTGTCAAACAAATCGGAAATCGAGAAACAACTGCCAGACAATAAGCAAGACTTAGTTCCATGTGTTTGTCCGGCTGATATCATGAGAATAGAGGATTAAATGATCAGTTGTCTTAAAATGGCGCTTCATAGTTCAATAGAGTTTTCGAGAGCTATGATTGCTGGTTGGTTCCTGAAGTTGTATAGGCAAATAGAGTTATTAGACTTATCCAAGTCGGAGTCTGTTGGATAAGGTGTCTAAGTCCATAACTTATTTGGTATATACTTGACCCGGCCCGGCATGGTCCATTTGGGTTGCACTTCACCCGAACAATTTATGGATAATTTTATGAGAGTTATACACATATGTTTATTAATATATTATAAGTTATAATATATTAATATGAGGTTATGTTATTTAATTAGTCTTAGTCTTAAATTAATTAAGAATTAATTTAGAGATTAAAAGGAAGACTAATTAGATTATGGGCTATTGGTTTTATATGGTGTGGGCTAACACTCATTTGTTAATGGGCTAGGCTTGGATGGAAGTCCATGGATGATCCATGGAGCTTTTAACCCATGGATCCTTGGAAAAGGAAAGGTCATGGGTTATTAGGGTTTCACCCTAACCATGTACACTATATAAGCATGCTTATGGTGCATGAGATGGAACTAGTGAACTAGTGTGTGTGTGTGTGCTTGTGTGTGGCCGAAAAATTGCAAGTGTGTATACTCTCTCAAAGTTTTCCAAGAGTTTGTGGTGATTTGTGATTCCATTTGAGGCATTCACACTATTGGTGCTTGGCCCTCAAACTCCTCAAGAATCAAACTCATCAAAAAGGTATGTAATCTCTTCTAACTCTTTTATGTTGAAATGTTCCCCATGCCATGTTAGATAGATTATGAACCTTGGAAAATTATTATTTTGCATGTATTTAGACAAACATAGATCCAAGGTTTATTAGGGTTGCATGCACACTTAGGAAGTGTTAGATTGCTCAAAACCCAACAGTTGCGACTGTAGCAACAAACAGAAGACCGTCTTTGCAGTTAGACAACTGAAAACTGGAGTATTGAGTTGGTGGAAGTTGTTGGCAGATACTATGCCACGAGGAGAAGCCCTGAAAATGTCATGGGAGGAGTTCTTGGAACAACTAAGGGTGCAATATTGTTCAGAGATAGATCTGATTGATCTGAACAATGAGTTCCAAAACTTGAAGAAGAGGAGGATGAGCATAGATGACTATGCTACTGCATTCACTGAGAAAATGAAGTTATTTCCGTACCTAGTGCCAACGGAACTCTCCAAGATTGAGAGGTTTGCTAATGGACTGCCTGCTGACTTTGGTCCGACAGTCAAGATGGCAACTACTCTGAAAATGGTTGTTCGTGCAGCTAAGAATGTGAAAGGGTATTGAAAGGATAGAAGTTGGTGAAAAGAGGAAGTTCGATGGAACTTCAGGGTCCAATAAGAAAAACAAGTTCTCGAAGTCTGGTTCGATAGGAGGAGGAGGTGAAGCGAAATGGTGCGACAAATGTAAGAAGAAGCATCATGGGAAATGTGAGGTAGTGGCCACATGCTACAAATGTGGAAAGCTAGGGCACTATGCAAATGAATGTGCCCTCTCTAAGAAGGTTTGCTATGGTTGTGGTGAGGACGGACACATGTCGAGGGATTGCCCGAAGAAGAAGGAGGCAGCTAGACCCAATATTCCGCCAAAGCCAAAGGCGAGAGCATTCCAGATGACACTGGAAGCTGCTAAAGATGAAGCTGATGTCGCTTTACGTACCTTTCTCGTAAACACATTGCCTGCCCAAATTTTATTTGATTTTGGAGCCAACTACTCCTTTATATCGCATGAATTTGGTAGAAAACTAGCTTTGCCTGTTGTTAGACTAGATAATGCTTTATTAGTCGAAGTTGCTAGTGGCAAGTTTGTACCTGTTAGCCATCATATGAAAGATATCTTAATTGACCTTAATGGAATAAGTTTCTCGAGGAATTATTGCATATCGAACTAAATGGTTTCGACATCGTGTTGGGAATGGATTGGCTTAGCGCCAATGATGCCGAAATTTTATGCAAGAAGAAATTAGTTAAAGTTAACCCGCCTGGGAAAGATTCGTTTATGGTGTATGGGGACAAATGCAGAGTGAATTCTGGAATCATTTCCCTAATGAAAGCCAGAAAGTGTTTGACCAAGGGATGTACATCATATTTAGCGTTCGTGATTGATGCTAAGAAGGAAAAGAAGGTGATGCAGAGTATTCCAGTTGTGTGTGATTATCCGGAAGTATTTCCCAAAGATCTTCCTGGATTACCACCTGATCGACAAGTGGAATTCCATATTGACTTGTTGCCAGGAACAACGCCAATTGCAAAAGCACCTTATCGATTAGCACCGACGGAGATGAAGGAGCTAATGATGCAACTTCAGGAGTTATTGGACAAAGGTTTCATTAGACCTGGTTCATCACCCTGGGGAGCTCCGGTGTTATTCGTGAAGAAGAAAGATGGAAGTATGAGAATGTGCATTGATTACCGAGAGCTGAATAAGGCAACAATAAAGAATAGATATCCGTTGCCAAGGATTGATGACCTGTTTGATCAATTGCAAGGTTCGAGCTATTTCTCGAAGATTGATCTAAGGTCAGGATATCATCAGCTAAAAGTAAGAGTGCAAGATATCGAGAAGACTGCATTCAGAATTAGATATGGACACTACGAGTTCTTGGTTATGTCGTTTGGACTAATCAATGTTCCGGCAGCATTCATGGATTTAATGAATAGGGTTTATAATCCTTTCCTTGATAAATCCGTGATAGTGTTCATAGACGACATTCTGATTTACTCGAAAAGCCAGGAGGAGCATGGCAGACACTTGCGAGAAGTGTTGGAAGTTTTGAAGAAGGAGAAGCTGTATGCAAAGTTCTCCAAATGTGAGTTTTGGATTCGTGAAGTCCAATTCTTGGGTCACGTGGTCAACCAAGAAGGGATAATGGTTGATCCAGCAAAGATCGAAGCTGTGATGAAGTGGGAACAACCGAAAAGTCCCACGGAGATTCGAAGCTTTTTGGGATTAGCCGGATATTACCGAAGGTTTATCCAAGGTTTTTCTTCGATTGCTACTCCATTAACAGCTTTGACCCACAAAGGAGCTACTTATGCTTGGAGTGATAAGCATAAAGAAGCATTCGAGAAGCTAAAGAAGAAGCTATGCGAGGCACCGATACTTTCTCTATCCGATGGAATTGAAGACTTTGCTGTTTATAGTGATGCGTCTGGGGTTGGATTGGGTTGTGTTTTGACCCAAAGAGAAAATGTGATAGCATATGCGTCTCGACAGCTGAAAGAGCATGAAAAGAACTACCCGACTCATGATTTGGAGTTGGCAGCAGTAGTTTTCGCTCTGAAAATATGGAGGCATTACCTCTATGGCACGAAGTGCAAACTTTTCACTGATCATAAGAGTCTCCAATATCTCTCTAATAAGAAGGAATTGAATATGAGGCAACGACGCTGGCTAGAATTACTTAAAGATTACGACTGTGAGATACTTTACCACCCCGGTAAAGCTAATGTTGTTGCTGATGCTCTCAGTCGGAAAGTCAATCTTGAAAGGAAAAGGCCAAGAGCGTTGAGAATTGAAGTTGTCTCGACTATTGTGGAAAGTATAAAGAAAGCTCAAGAGGAAGCTTCTAAAAAGAATGACCGAAAGGAGGAACGTTTGGGCAAAATGTTGGTGTTCGGTGTAAACAGTCATGGACTGAAGGTGTTCCAAGATCGTATTTGGGTACCTAAGTCAGGAGGAATTAGGGATCTTCTGATGGAAGAAGCTCACAAAAACATGTACTCGATTCATTCGGGTAGCACTAAAATGTATAGGGACCTGAAACCCTACTACTGGTGGCCGACGATGAAGCTTGATGTTGCAAAGTATGTGGCTAAGTGTGTGACTTGCGCGAGAGTAAAGACACAACATCATAAACCGTAGGGGAGTTTAGAACCATTGCCTGTGCCTATGGGTAAGTGGGAAGACATTGCTATGGGTTTTGTCACTAAACTGCCCAGAACAAAGAATGGTCACGACATGATTTGGGTGGTCGTTGATCGATTCACTAAGAGTGCGCATTTCATAGCGGCCAAGGAGAAATGGTCTATGGAAAAGCTTGCAAATTCTTACGTGAAGGAAATTGTGAGGCTTCACGGTGTTCCATTAACGATTGTGTCGGATCGTGATAGCCGTTTCACCTCACGATTTTGGAAAAGTCTACAAGACGAATTGGGTACCAAGTTGTGTTTAAGTACAACTTACCATCCGCAGACTGATGGTCAGAGCGAACGAACGATACAAACACTTGAAGATATGCTAAGAACATGTACCAAGGAATTCCTAGGTAATTGGGATGAACATTTACTATTGGTAGAATTTTCCTACAATAATAGTTTCCGCTCGAGCATTAAGATGGCACCTTACCAAGCTTTGTATGGACAGAAGTGTCGTACGCCGTCTTGTTGGCTTGAGGCTGGGGAAAAGCAGTTTATGGGACTGGAGATGGTTCATCAAACTGCTGAAAAGTTGAAAATAATTAGGGAAAGAATGTTAGCAGCTCAGAATCGTCAAAAGAGCTATGCTGACAACAAGCGAAGACCGATGACTTTCGAGGTTGGAGATTCGGTTTTGCTTAAAGTCTCGCAGTGGAAGGGACTTATAAGATTTGGTAAAACGGGAAAATTATGTTCAAGGTTTATTGGACCGTTTAAAGTTCTTCAGAGGATTGGGAACCAAGCTTACAAGCTCAAACTACCAAAAGAATTGAATGGAATTCATAACACTTTCCATGTGTGTTATTTGAGGAAGTTCACGGGAGAAGTTCCCAACATGATTCCACTTTCGGAGTTGAGAATCGATGAGAACAAAAGGTTGATTGAAGAACCAGAGGCAATTGTTGACCGAAAGACTAAGAAGTTGCGACGCAAGATGGTCGAATTAGTGCTTGTCCGATGGAAACACACGAATGGGCCGAATCTCACCTGGGAAACGGAGAGTGACATGATGGGTCGCTATCCGCATTTGTTTGTTGATGTGTGATTCCGGGGATGGAATCATTCTAAGGTGGAGAGAATTGTAACGCCTGTGTTTCCGGGCTTGCCATTTTTAGCAATGTAATAGTCTAGGTTAACCTTTGCAACTCGCTTTGAAATAATAAGAGTGTATTATTTAAGTATTCTGTGTTTTGTGCTTAATTGCTTAATTATGTGGTTTGATTAATTAAGAATAAAAATGAGCGTCAAAATTTAAGTGTAAAATAAACTTAATATCTTTGGATAATGTTGTAGTAGTTGAAACGAGGTTTCCGAATATATATATATATATATATATATATATATATATATATATATATATATATATATATATATATATATATATATATAGAACGCCAAAATCTAACTTCGTATGAGGAAGTTATGATTTTCTGAAGTTTCGACTTAGCGACATGTAGCCCGAAATACTCGATTTGAGATCAAGCGGTTTTTAGCCGAAGCAAGCTAAACTAGAATCGAAGATCTCATTGTTGGTATCGAAGCGATGAAAAGTTAGGCGAGAACGGACGTCAAACGAACAAGTTATGAATTTATAACGAAGTTTTTATGTCCCGGCCTATTAAAAATAAATAATAAAAATAAATTCAAAAGTAGCCGACGGTGTCTAAACGAAAGTTGTAGAGCGTAGTCTCACCTACGCGTGGATATAAAGAACGTCGAAAACGAAGTTCGTATGAAGAAGATATGAATTTTCGAAGTTTATTAAATAATTAATAATTAAATTTAATTATTAAAACCGGCATTATCCGAAGAGGAGTCATCGGACTCATCCGAAGTACGCCCAACGTATTAGCGTACGCCCTGCGTACAGCGAAGCATGACACGCCTCACACTCGAGTTCTTCGGATACGTAAGCAATGACGATTCTGAGGCAGTACGCCCCGCGTACTCTGAGGCTCCAGCCTCCTATAAATAGGATGCGAGGGCAGCCGAGTTCTTTTGCTCTTTTCACTCTTCTCTCTCCCATTTTACCTCAATTTGCGTGCCAGAAATACCCTAAAGCCCCGGTAATATTCTCGATCCCCGAAGCAAGTCCCGAGATCCCGAAGATCCCGAGAAGTGCGGTTCCCGAGCCGAAGCTCTGTCCGCGAGAAGTTCGATTTTTGTAGAGATCTTCCAGATCTGCTGAGGATTACTACTTTTGCAAGTCGTAGTGCTGTCCGATCATCTTCTGATCAAGTGAGTGTATACTACCTTTCATAAACACGATAATAATACAATTATGGTTCGAGTGTATTAAGTATATTGTTGTTTATATGTGTGAGTGCGTAGTTACTTTCTTCTAACGCATGATTATGAAGTATTTTATACGAAATACGTGTTATGTGTATAATTTTGTTGTTATGTGTGTGAATGTATATTCATTCTCTTCTATCTCATAGATCTGATTTGTTTTCTATGAAATACGTGTTATGTGGGTATGCCTCATCTGTTATGTGGAATATATATTGAATGAAAATGCTATACAGGTTTTAAACTATGTATGAAAATATATATTTTTATCTACTAATATGTTGGGGAGAACATGGGTAGATAGTTGGTGTGTAATAAACAGATGAGAGGCCTCGATGTTGTTGTTGTTGTTGATCTAGTTATTCAGCGGAGTATGGATAACGACCACGGACTCTTTCTAGATAGTCCAGTGGAACGCTAGCAGGTTCATAACCTGTAGGTGTTGTGAACGATGTGTTCACCGGTGTACTCTATCCCCCTCATGGTTGCCTTTAGGATATCTATTGTTGAGGAAACCCCATAGCAGTGATGTCCGTCCCGATGAAAATCCTAGATTAGGTCCCTTGAGATAGATGTTGTTTTAGGGACGTAAAGTGAGGATAACGAGAATGGGTAATCGGGATAGTGATTGGTTGGTGAAATTAAATATAATTTATTTATTGTGGGTTGAAAACCCTATATGCTCACCAGGCTCCCAAGCCTGACCCACTCAGTTTTAATTGTATTACAGGTAGTGGCGCGAGGGCATAAGATGGTTGAATCATCAAGTTGTTTTGTTTACAAGTCTATATATGTATATATTTTTTGAATGACTTGTAATGTTATCGTTTATGCTTTATGGTCTGTATCGGAACATGACATCCCGAGTTTTGATTATATAATGAAAATGCATCTCTTGATGAAATGCTTTGATAAATATTATTTTATCATGTTTTGTTTTGGGAACAAATTCCGCAACACTTTTAAATCAAAAGGATTTACTCTGAAATTATTTTAAAAAGCATAAATGAAATCGGTCTTTTCTGGCCGAGATTTTGGGGATGTCACACATAACTTGTAGACAAGTTATGGAAGACTTTAAAAGCATTTAAAAAATGTGACTCTTCATTTTTTTCATAGCTTATGGAAAATTTATGAGTTATAAAATTCATAAATGTGACTTTTCAACTAACTTGAGGACAAGTTACAAAAAGCACATATTATTACCAACTTCTAGATTAATTTGGATTGAAAACAACTATCTCATAATTTTTCTATTAATCTAAACAAACCCATAAACATGAACATTCATAATAAACATTTTTCAAGCATCATATAAACATGTATAAAACCTGAAACTTTGATTATTATCATTTATTTGGATGAGAATAAACATTACCATAGTATCAAAAAACAAATTTTATGAACAAAAACACTTTGTGGTAACGATTCTAATCCAAAACAGGCCAAAAAAACTCAAAGATATGCTGTCAGGGGGTCCAACTCGTTGAGTGCATGAACCAACTCGACGAGTTGGATGAATTTGTTCATGGAATCGTCGATTCCATCAATAAACTCGTCAAGTCTGCAATCCAGACAGCAAAAAATCGGTTTTTTTTTTAGTTTTTTCCAGCAACTTGGATGAAGTATATTTGAAAACAACCCATGGCTCTGATACCACTGTTGGGTTTTGGTATACTACAACATCCTATGGTGTACATACAACCCTAAATACCTTGGATCTATGTTTTCACTAATTTTACATGCAAATGGTTTCCAAGGTATTAAGCTTACAACTAGCATGCATTTAACATAAAATATAGTATACTAGTTAGCATAACATACCTTTTGATGGAGCTTGAAGTCTTGGTGTATTTGGCCTTAAAGAGCTTAGCCCCAATAGTGTGGAAGCCTCAAATGGAATCACAATACACCATGGACAAAGGATGAACTTGAGAGAGAATTCCATGCACACAAAGGCCACCATGAACTCCAAAAAGATACAAAAGTGGCGATTTTGGGCAATGAAGTATCTATTTATATGTGGGATTTCTAGGGTCATGGATATAACCCAAATCCATACCCATAGGTTTTATGATCCATGGTTCATGTGGCCCAACTCTTTATGTATCCATACATAAATTTGGTCCAACGTGGATCATAAGCTCAACACATATAAATATAACTAATTATCATAATTAGTCCCCATAGATTTAATTAGTCTCTTTTGACCACTAAATTAATTCCAAATTAATTCTTGATCAATACTAATTAAAACATATGATTTCATATTAATATATTATAAATTATAATATATTAACAAACCATAAATAACCTTCTCTCAAAAGTCCATCCTAACAAATTGTCCTAATGATATGCAACCCAAATGGACCATGCTACTCTCGGGTCGAATACATACCAATAATAGTTATGGTCTTAGACACCTAATCCAACATAATCAAGGTTTAGACCGTTGTAAATACCATAGAGAATGGTCAGAAAACCTTTGCTGGTGCCATCAGATCCAGCACCCCATTCCGCCAAACTTTTAATAAGAAGAGTAAGAAGCCCATTCTATTGACCTTTGTAATGGTGGTCAGCACATCTGTATATCCCATTTCATAAAGCATCGAGAATAGCTGTGCAGTAGTGATGAAGTCGGGTGAGATGACGGAGGAATCCACAGCAAGATGCAGTAAAGAACAAAACATCCCTTTGGAAATAGAGGCCTTTTAGAGTGGATTTGAAAATAAATGCGTTCTTTGTTCTTGTCGTATGTTGCAGAAGAGTAGATTTGGGACAAGAGAGACATTGGAACGACTTCAAATTGGGTTAGGGCTAGAACCAACAGAGAATACTTCAAACACTCAACAACGTGTAACATATAGGAATCATACAGAAACGGATTGAGTTCGATGATCATGTTCTGATTTTGCTTAATGGAAAGAAATCCCGATGAAGTAGTCTGATCATGTGCAGATGAAGAAGTCGCCATTATTGATTAAAGAAGGAAGATGAACAGTTTAAATCGCCTTTACAGTTGATAAACTTTTTTGCTGGTAGAAGACAAAGAATCGTCGAAACCCTTTATATAACGTTGCTAGGAGAGAGAAAAATCGTGACGATAATGACGTGATCACGAAAACATCGTCTGAAAAAGCGCAATGTGACAGGTTGGGTGCTCCTTGGTATGTGACATCATGCGTGCGTATAGGGACCGTTCAAATTCATGCACCCAAAAGGGTTTCCTTAATCAGCATTTGAAATGTAACTTGCCATAAGAACTTGAATTGCCCTTGTTCCGCTAGAGGACAAATAAAACTCAAACATACCATCACCAGAATGTTGGAAAATTAAAAAATTTCGTGCAATAGAGTGACAAAAGATTGAGAAATAAAACAAATGTATATGAGATGTGAGTTATGTCTTATTATCAGACAAAAAGCAGGGGATTCCGGGCAAGAATCGCTTCCTTCAAAGTCAGGAATGACTTGAAGTGCTTGTGTGGTTTCCCGATAATAAGATCAAGTGTCTGTCAAAAACATTGAAAGGCGTCTTTTTAAGTCAAAGGCTTAAGGTGGATTATCTTCAACCGAACATCGATTCTTAATATAAGATCGAGTGTTGGAAGAAGTATTTGTGAGACCGATGTAATCTGTTGAACAAGTAGGTAGGATATATTTTATAATGACAAAAGAGTTTATAGAAATCTCAAAAACAAAAATAAATTGGATCTTTATGGGAAGAAAAGCCTTGGTTTTAAACAAATTCATAAAAGACCTCGCAAGAAAAAGAGATTTCAGTAGGTAACCAGTAAGATCTTGAATATAACAATTCACCGTCAATTCATTATAGGTGTTGAATTTTGGGTTTCACTCAGCACGTGGTATACGTATCTAAGATCATAAACACAGATTTGACGTAACCATAAACCTCAGTGGTAAGAACTGAGAGTCTCAAGGGTTACAGTTGTGAACCGATAGTGGATGGAGAATGGAAGTAGGATAGTGAAAGAACTAAAAGTACCTTCTGCTATAAAAACATGACAAAGCAGAGAAATTCTTAACTCATATGAGAAGATTAAGGTAGCTCTAGACCGAGTAGATAAGAACAGCCTGATTGGGAAGAAACGATAGGTATTGATCGAATCATTAAGGCCTTGCTCTAAGTCTAAGAGGCTTTGGTCAACATGCAATAACATGTTTCTAGGGACACTTAACTAGTTCATAAAATAAGCATCATACCTGACTCAACTTCGAACTCTGTTGTACTGTTATACTTGGAACCTATTTGAAAAGAATGAACAAACACACACACCACACAAACAAAACAAACAAAAAAAAACAAAAAAAAATATTTTGGGATTTTTAAGGTTTTCAAAAAAATAAATATTTTTAGATTTTTGAAGTTTTCTAAAAAACAAAATAAAAAAGAACGATAAAAAAAATAAAAACAGAAAATGATAGAGATATACATAATATCCAACCGAAACCTTAGTGTTATTGAATGAAGCGAAACAGACCAAGTGATCCGTTCATTTCGTTTTCGTAAAATTCCAGAGCCGAAATAGACCAAGCGGTCGATTCATTTCGGTTCCCGAAAATTATGGAGCCGAAATAGACCGAGCGGTCGCTCCATTTCGCCTGTCTAATTTTAATGCAAGATTCGAGGATTTGGTACTGATTCTGCTTCCATCATTCCCAGACCTTGTAAAATATTATTAAAACATGCTTCAGGTAAGGCCTTGGTAAATATGTCAGCCAGTTGATCAAAGGATCGAACAAAATGCACTTCCACGTTCCCATCTTCTACATGATCCTTAATAAAATGATATCTAAGTGCAATATGCTTAGTTTTGGAATGTTGCACTGGATTGTGACAAATCCTTATTGCACTTTCTGAGTCACAATAGAGAGGAATCTTCTTCATGTTTGGCCCGTAATCTCTCAATTGACTTTGAATCCATATAACTTGAGAAGTACAAGAAGCTGCAGCTATGTATTCGGCTTCTGCTGTTGAAAGTGACACACAGGTTTGCTTTCTGGACTGCCAGGTAACAAGTTTTCGGTCAAGAAATTGGCATCCACCTGCAGTGCTCTTTCGTTCTAGACCACATCCTCCAAGATCAGCATCAGAAAAAGCTTGAATAAAAAACCCTGATTTGGCAGGATACTAGAGACCGAGAGATGAAGTTTGCTTTAGATAACAGAAGATATTCTTTACAGCCACCATGTGAGGTTCTCTTGGATTAGCTTGAAACCTAGCACAATAAAAAGCAGAAAACATAATGTCCGGTCTACTAGCTGTTAGATACATAAGGGACCCTATCATTTGACAATAAAGCGTTATGTCAACAACAAGTTTCTCCAGAGATGGTGTTAACTTAGTGCCAAATGCCATAGGAACCTTCACTTTAGAGTCACTTGTCATGCCAAATTTTGTTAACAGGTTCTTTGTGTATGCCTCCTGGTTGATAAAGATGCCTTCTGGACCCTGTCTAATATTTAAACCAAGGAAAAAAATAATTGGACCCATTGCGCTCATTTTAAATTTAGTCTCCATCAACTTTCTGAATTCAGCTGTTAAGCTAGGATTCGTAGAGCCGAAGATGATATCATCAACATAAATTTGAACTATCATTAGATGTTCGCCTTCTTTCTTTCGGAAGAAGGTAGGGTCAACCGAACCTTGCTTAAATTTTGACATTTTTAGAAAACGAGTTAGGGTTTCATACCAGGCTCTCGGTGCTTGCTTTAAACCATAAAACACTTTATCCAGCACATAGCAATGATCAGGATATTTCTCGTTCACAAAGCCGGGAGGTTGCTCAACATACACTGTTTCTTCTAGTTCTCCATTCAAGAAAGCACATTTGACATCCATTTGGAAAACTTCAAAGTTTTTATGGGCAACATATGCTAGGAAGATTCTAACTGATTCCAACCTTGCTACTGGAGCAAAGGTTTCCTCATAATCTATCCCTTCCTCTTGGCAATATCCTTTTACCACCAACCGAGCCTTGTTGCGAATGACGTTCCTCTCTTTGTCCAATTTGTTTCTAAAGACCCATTTCAAGCCGACCATAGAAGCATCCTTTGGTGTGGGAATCAGCCTCCAAACTCGGTTACATTCGAACTCATGGAGCTCATCTTGCATTGCTTGAACCCAATCAGAATGATGAAGCATAGCATTTACTGTTTTCAGTTCGATTTTGGTGATGAACGAATTAAACATACAAAACTCAACTTTAGAGAATAATGCAGTTTGTTTCGCTTTTAATTGAGAATGAGTAAGAACTTTCTTAGAAGATTCACCAATAATTTATTCTTTAGGACGATCCTTGGTCCATTTCACTAACGGAGGATAATTTGGGTCATAAGCCGGATCCATTTCAGCATTCACTTCCTCTTCAAATTCTGATTGATCACTCTCGCCCTCGTTAGTTGCCTTTTCTTTCTCTCACTCGATTGGCAAAGCGTAACCAATGGCAGCATCGAAGTTTGCATCCTCTGAGAGAGTTGGATTCTCCCCCCTCAAATGTACCTTTATTAGTTGGAGACGGTATAGAATTCTCCCCCTCTAAAGATACATTGGTTGTCTTTGGTGCGGACGAACTCTCCCCCTTAAACGTTGAGCCGTTGATTTGAGAGTCGGTAGAGGATTGAGCACTTTCAGGTTTAGGAATTTCACTTTCCATTTCCTTTGCAGCATCATCGATGATCTTTTGGAGATTATCAATTTTGTTATCTGCTACTTTCTCCTCTGAGTGTGCCGCTTTCTCCGGTTCATCAAATAACCGAATGTACTCCTTGAACAAGTTGGATATTGGAACCGAGACTTGTCCTGATGTAGGAAAAATTTCCCCTAAGTCACTTTCACTCCTTTGAACTTTCTTCATGTAATTGTCATCAAAGGTGACATAATAAGTTTCTTTAATCCGTTTAGATCATTTATTCAAAAATTTGTAAGCTTTTGAGGAGAGTGAATAACCAAGAAATGTTCCCTCATCAGCTTTAATGTCAAACTTGTTTCGGTTCTCCTTGGAGTTTAGGATGAAACAACTTGAACCGAACATGTGGAAAAATTTGACATTGGGTTTTCGATTATTTAAAATCTCATATGGTGTGATTGAGCATCTTTTGTTAAGAAAGGACCAGTTCTGAGTGTAGTATGCGGTTGCAATAGCATCAGCCCAGAAGTATAACGGAAGAGAAGCGAAACTGAGAATGGTTCTGGCAACCTCACATAAAGAACGGTTTCGCCTTTCAACAATCCCATTCTGTTGTGGTGTGTACAGGGCCAAAAAGTTTTGAGTTATCCCCTTATCAGCCAGAAAGTCCTCAAAGTATTTATTCTTGAATTCCATCCCATTGTCGCTCCTGATATTTCTCACCGTCTTTTTCAGTTGAACTTCCACCTGCTTAATAAATGTCTTCAGCTTGGGAGTTGCTTTTTATTTCCGTTTAAGAAAGAAAACCCAGGTAAAACGTGAAAATTCATCTACGATGACAACTATTTACTTACTACCACCGATGCTTTCGATAGCCAAAGGTCCACACAAGTCAATGTGCAATAGTTCAAGAGCTTCAACAATCTTTGTATTGATTCTTGTAGGATGACTCTTTCTGCTTTGTTTTCCCATCTCACACGCTGCACATAGATGTTCCTTGTCAAACTTGAGAAGAAAGAGGCCTCGAACATGGTCACCAAGCACCAACTTATTAATGTCTTTGAAGTTCAAATGTGATAAATGTCGATGCCACAACCATCTTTCATCTGTGTTTTCCTTTGATAGCAGACATATTGCTGGTTTTCCTTTTATTGTGTTGATATTCAAGGGATACATCGCTCCCTTGCGTTCAGACTTTAACAGAACCTTTTTCGAGTGCTTTTCAATGATTTTAGAACCCTCATCATCAAATGACACTTTCAGACCTGTTTCTATGACTAGTTGTGACACGATGATGAGGTTATGCTGCAATTCTTCCACATACGCCACTTTTCGAATTGAGAAATCTCCATTTGTTATCATACAGTATCCCTTGATTGTTCCATAGGAGTTATTTCCATACTTCACACACCCACCAGCTTTTAGGGACCGAAACTCCCTCATCTCTTCCTTCCTTCCAGTTATGTGACGTGAGTAGCCACTAGTGATATACTATTCATCATCAAACTGCTCGTCACGAAGCACCTGCAAATTCAAGCTGATTTAGGAACCCAAAGTTTCTTGGGTCCTGGTGAATCTTTCACAAAAAAAGAAATTTCAGAAGAAATATCAACCAAAAATGTTCTTTTTACTAAAGTGGTTTGATCTTTTCATTTAATGGTATACACCTTGATTTTACTTTTATCTTGTTTAAAGATTGGTGCATTAGTTAGTGTGTTGTTAGTTGGTTTAGGAATTTTCTTTTGAATCCTAGGTTTAGCTGACTCTCTCTTATCTTTGAACTCAGAATCTGATGCTAGCTTTCCCTTTCCTTTGATGTCCTTCGCAGAGTTTATTTTGCACTTTGAATTGAATGAACTGAAACTAGTGTTGGGTCCGAAAGTTGACTTTCGGTTTTGTGGGCCGATGTGAGGACCGAAACTAGACTTTTGGTTCTGAGTGCTGATGCGGGGACCGAAACTTGACTTTCGGTTCTGAGCGTTAGTCTGGGAACCGAGAGCCGATGTTCGCTTCAGACTTTTTGAGTAGTAGGAATTTGGGCTGAAAGTTTCTTTTCCTTCTACTTTTTCCTTTCCCTTATCCACACTTTCTTCGGAGGTATGTAGTTGGGTTTTTGAGATTCCCAGTGACGTTTTCGTTCATTCAAGTTCTTTGTATATCTTTGGTTTCTTAAGCGTTTCTGTTCTGCTAACTCCTTCTGTGATTTGTGGATGTTGAAGTCAGTTTTTGACTTTTGCTTTTGCTTTTCGGTTGTATTTGTTGGAACATATGGTGTTGTCATTGGTTCTTCAGGGATTTCTTTAGTTCCATTTGTGCTTGGTTTGTCGAAGCTTGATGGTTTGTTGATGGGTTCAACAACATATATTCCTTTAACCCTCCATGAAGTTTGCTCAGACAAGCCTACGATTTCATCTACATTGTCAATAGGGGTAAACCAGAAGTAATCGTTGCACCATTCAGCATTGTCTTTTTCTACCAAGACTCTTAATTCTGCCGTTTGTCTTGGAGTAACTCCCTTAACTGCATAGACCTGATTCGGCACAGTCTGAACCTTTTGATAAACCATAGCCTTTTCCTTGAGTTTTTGTTGCTTGTCTTTTGACATGTGTGAAAATTCAACCGAATTTTCTGAAATGAGGGGTTTCTCATTCTCGGTTTCGCTCTTCATAAACGCATAGCAATCAACAACATCTGATACCAAGATTTCACTCATCTCACTTTCCTCATCAAATTCAGACGTATTATCTAAGTTAATTTTATTTTCTGACGTTAATTCGGCATTGGACAGGTCAAACGATTGAATAGTGTCTGACTTTATTTGCAACCTATCATTTTCATCTAAAATATCTTTTAGCATACATTTGTGTTCCTTAGAGTCAATGAAGGTTGCTATTTTGTCGAGTCCAATTTTGTAAGACACGGATGTCTCTTCTGATGACACTTCTAATTCACATTCTGCTATGATCTCATCCTCCTGAAATTCAAGGAAGGGCAAAATCATCTTATGAATTTTCTTTCCTATCTCACAAATTAAATGTAATTGAGCAATATTTGTGTATAAACGCTTAGCAATTAAACAAAAAACATTTCTTTGTTTTAAAAACTTCATGTCACACCCCCGAACCAGACGACGGAAACGTCCGAGGGCACTTGTGACTTAAATTGAATACCATCACAATTAATATACATGAATCATAACATAAATCATCACCATGCATTAAAATAATACAACTGATATTGTTTACATCCAGTACTTTGTTTTTTAAACATTAAAAATTCATAACATAATTGTCTGATAGATATCATAAGCAAAACACCCTGACATTACTTGGTACTTATTCTTCGGTTTACCTGTTATCTGAGAATACAAGTTAATTTTGAAGAACGTCAACATATGAAATGTTGGTGAGTTCATAAGCAATGTTGTGATAAATGATTTTGTGTAGTTTGTAAAACCTAGAAAATCCGAAATTTTCTGAAAAGATCATTGTTTATAAAAAGTGTGGAGATCCGTAAATATATGCTTGTTGATTTTTAAAACATGTATAAATGTTGAACCTTAGTATTAATCGCGCAAGTGAAAATGTTGAACTTCCCAGGACAACCCGATGTTTTCCCCAATACATAAAATACAGTGAATTCTCGATTTGTTATACCATCACGACGAATGATTTTTGATTTCTCGCGTGGCGTTGGATTAATTAGGGTTTGTGAGTCGTTATAATCATGCATTAGAAAATGACTAGTTTATAACTACAGGTTTCGAACGATCCTTAAAGGCGTCGCCCATTACTACTCACTTAATCCAACAACCATGATTGCTTTTGATTAACGCCCTAAATTTGTTTACCATGATTTCTCATAAGCCTAACAAACGAGGAAAAAGGGGAGTACGAAGTCACGTTATTTCCGTGAGTTATTTAGGCTGTCGGGAATGCGAAAGGCACTTTGTCCCAACTCACATTTGATTATCTTGACCTCACTAGCAATACTAATGGGCCACTAGGGCCCAATAGCACATCATAGCCACTGAAAGTCCTTTTACATGAAATCGGGTCATAGGAGGCCGAATAGCACATAAGCATATTCCCTTTGGGCCCAAAGATCATGTTAATGGGCTAGCAAGGCCCAACAAGCATGATTTGAAACTTCCAATCCCAAAGTTTGTAAGTTTTCTCATCGTAGTTATCGCGTATTTATTTAGATGGTTTTGTTCAACGCTTGTTGTTTTGTATTGATTCGAGACCGAATCACTTCGTTTGTAACTAGATTTGTTGTTGAGAGTGTATTTGTTTTCCGTTTCGTCAGTAGTTGTGGATTTTGTGTTTTGTATTAATGAATTATTTTGTTTAAAAGTGGGATTTGATCTTTTTACTACCCTTCTTTTATAAAAATAACACTTTTGGTCCTTTTTTATAGTAAAATTTCATTTTTAGTCCTTAAAACCTCTTGACACTTTTGTAGTATTTATTTAATGAAAACACAATTTTAACCCAAAATTTATTTTGTTGACAGCTTCAGCCCTTCCAGAATAGTGTTTCTTGGTTAGGGCCCCATTTTTCACAACTTTTACAGTTTTGGCCCAAAATCTAAAAACTTTACATTTTTGGTCCTTTTTGATAGTGAAAAGCATTTTTGACTCATAAAATGATTTTTTCATGCTAATTCCCCCTGTTTTACAGAAAGTTTCATTTCAGCCCCTAAAATTTATTCTTTTTCGCATTTTTAGGCTTATTGGGCCGATAAGCCCAAAAATTAGCCCATTAAGCTAAAAATTTACATTTTAAGTCCCTTGAAAATTTTATATTCAGAAAATCATTATAGAAATTGTTTTGACCCTTTTGACCTTCAAGAAACCGTGATCTGTAGATTTGTATTCCAAGTTTTGTATTTTTTACAATTTAAACCCAAAAATGGGTTTTATGTTAGAATATGTTCATCATGACCTTATAAGGTATTATTCTTGACTTGTCTTGTGAAAAATAGCTTAGATTATGTTTGTTTCCTTTCTCATTGTCATAGATCTCAGGTTTACACCCTTTTTTGGTAACATATTCATCACAAAACACATGAAATCACACACATACATGCATCAAATCACACATAGCATACATATACACATAGATATGCACATTTTCTAGTATTCTCCCCCATAAAACACTTGAAAACCGAAAAAGAAAGGGGTATGAAGCTCACCTTGAGTTGTAGTTTCAGTTTTAAAGAAGAATAGAAGAAGATATTTCGATCCTAGTAAGTCTTCTTGGAGGATCTTGAACTTAAATGCTTCTAAGGTGTAAGATCACAAGATTGAATGGATTTAGAAGAGATTTTTGGATGAAATGAAGTAGCTAGATCATGGATTTAACATCAACTTACCTTAGATGATGTGTTTGTGGGAAAAATCTCCTTGGAAGCTCTTAAATCTTGAAAGTTTTGAAAGAGAAATGAGAAGATGTTCTTGAAGACTTAGAGAGAGTTTTAAGTGTTTTGTATGTGTGTGTTTTCCCTTGCTCTCGGCCGAAGATAGAATAGAAAGACAAGAGAGAGTTTTGAAGTGACCATGCATGGGAACATGAGAAAAATGCTTGGTTACCCCATGAACAATTGTGAGGTGGCATAGGAAAAAGTCAACTTTCTTTCTTTATGGGCTTGGGCCGAGATTGGAGAGGGAAAAGGAAAGAATTGGGCCCTTAAATGCCTAAGCCCAAATTATAGATAATTTAGATAAATTTTGATAAATCAAGAAATGATTTTTATGGCCCATTAGGGCTAATTGGGTTAGTTATGGCTAAATAAGGTCCATTAAAGTATTTTATTTCATTCTAGGCCCACTAAGGCCCAAAATATTAAAATAAACAGAAATGGGTCCAATTAGAGCCCATTTAAGAGTTTTAAGCCTAAAGTAGTCAAATTGGAAGCTTATTGGTCCATTGGGCCTAATAAGGAAATCCTAGTCCAAAATGGACTTAAACAAGGATTTCTAGGGTTTTCCAATTCTTCGTTGACTATTTGAACGTTTGAATGAAGTGTTTGATTGAAATTTTGTTGTTATTGAATAAGCATCCTACATGCTTTCACATTGTTGGTTCACATTTGTTATCATTGTTCAATATTTTCAAGGCATTAAAATTCCTAGTTGTGACACTTCAAATTGTCTCTTTGCAAATAAATATTTTCATCCCTAGCCCTAATTAACTCCGCCTCCATTAGCTCAATCCACATCCTTCTCTCCTCACTCTTTGAAGACACCCTGCTGAGTTGGTCAATTAGGTTAGAATTCGCTTAGCGAGTTTGCATGAGACTACCACTTAAGTTAGAAAATTTAGATTTTAATTCATTTAATTCTTCTTCATAGTTTGTTAATGGAACTTTAAGTGATTAAAGGATGGATTGTACCTTTTTGATCAACCGATCGCAATCGTTGTTCTTCTCACTGACAGGTTTAGCTGCAAAACACTTATTTTCAGTCTGGTTTGGTTCCTCGTCTGCACTTTCGGTTGATAATCCAGCGCTGACCATTAAGCACTTTCCGGCCGAACCTAATTCCTTTGCCACATAACCCTTCCCGTGAGTGGGTTTTCTCACTTCTTCATCTTCGGAGTCGGTTGACCAAAGTTCAACTCCACCGAACTCATCTTCATCTAAATTCTCCTGCACAATCAAGGAATTCATAGAACTTTTAGCACTGTTAGTTGCCTTCTTTTTCTCGATTTCTTCCAGCTTGCGCAGATAATATGCCTCATCATCTACACCATCTCTTTTCTCAGCCATTTTTCTCAGCATGCAATCTTTGGCAAAGTGGTTCTTGCCGTGACAGTAATTGCAATCTAACCCAGAGTCTCTAGCAAGCTTGCTCTCCTTCTTGTCTTCATCCTTTCGAGAAGAAATTTTCGCTTCATCCTTCACCTTCTCTGAAATATAACTTCCTTGCCAGTTTCGGTTTTTGTTGACAGGAAATTTTCTTCGTGCAAACTTCTTTAGATTAGTGACCATCATAGCGTACTCTTCAGGTGTGAGATCACATTCCGACCTGTCAGACTCTTCTTCTTCTTCTGCAATGCTTTTTCCTTTTGAGATAAGAGCTAGTGATCCCATACAAGAAACTACCTTTGCTACTTTGGTTACAACACTCTCATGGTACTTAAGTATTCCCACAAGTTTCGCTAATAAGTAAGACTTAAACTGTTTGTGGGCTTTTACAGTTGAAACGACGGCCATCCACTCCGGTCTTAGTCCATTCATAAAGTTTACCTTTTGCTCGATCAACTTTCTTTCAATTCCATGTTTGATCATCTTACTTAGGAGAGGATTGAACCGATCGAAAGTTTGTATGAGTTTCTCCTCCGGTTTCTGTTCAACAACTCCAAATTCTGAAAGCAGCAAGGTTTGAATGGAGTGTTCTAGATCTTCATCAGTCAAATAAACTTCCTTCAACCTATCCTAGATTTCTTTGGAAGTCATGCATGAACTGACCAACCGAAAAGTGTCGGATTGTAAGGCAAATCTGATCATTGTCATAGTCTTCACATTACACAGCAACTTGTCTTTTTCGTCCTGTGCCATCCTGTTTTCATCGCCACCAGCTTGTTGTATTCCTTTTGCATCTTAACAGTTGTGTCTGTTCCTGAATGAACAAACGGCCCAAGTGTGATAGCCTCCCAGATGAGATAACCATTCTCTTCCGATCCAACCACGTAGTCTTCAAAGTGATGTGCCCAAACTTCATAGTCGTGAGTGTAAAGAATGGGTATTCTATTTGTAGATCCAATGCTGTTTGAGATGTTGATGGGATTTGTTTGCGAATCTTCGTGAGACATGGTGAGCTCCTAGAATCAAACCAGTAAACTTGATATTAGGGTTTTATCTTAAACAAATTTTCCGTTAATGGTGAAGAAGACGACTTCTATTTATACGATAAAAGCGGAAACCCTAAAAGAATTTTGATTATAGAAGGAATGTGTATTGATTACACAGTCTCCTGCTCTGATACCAATTGTTAGAACTTAGTTCAATCAGGATCGTTTGATTCTATGCATGCAAACAATTAAGAACGTAAATATAAACACGAATATGGCTTTGAATACGTCGTATGATTAATACTTCAACGCCTCAGAAGAGCTCGACTAAGAACTTTGATCGTAGAGGCGTTTAGGGTTACAAAGATTAAACGTAATAAAAGTCGTAAACATATAATGCATACATGCATGCATATATATAGTATAACCCTACTAGATAATAACGGATGGACAGGCCCAATCCGGATACAATACAAAAAGCCCATGACGCAACACAAATAAGCTCTACAGTGTATAATCCAAGAGTCACATGTAACCCTAATTCTTACACTTAGGCTTATGATCTATAACTCATGTGGACTAACTCTTTATGGATTCTTACATAAACATAGCCCATCATGGATCAAGAGCCCAAACCATATGTATCACTAATTTATATAATTAATCCGCGTTAATTTAATTAGTCTCCTTTGATCACTAAATTCAAAATTAATTCTTGATCAATACTAATTAAATATTATGATTTCTCAATTAATATATTATACTTATGATGTATAGAATAAATCATAAGTATCCTCTTTCTCAAATATCCATCTTGTCAAATTGTCCTGGTGAAGGCAACCCGAAATGGACCATGCTACTCTCGGGTCAAGTACATACCAATTATAGTTATGGGCTTAGACACCTAATCCAACAGTCTCCCACTCTGATAAGTCTAATAAATATAACTGCAAGAACGACTTAAACACCAACTAGCAATCATAGCTCTTAAAAGCCGCTGTCAAACTTTAACCTAGTCAATGACGCATCCATTAGATAAGTAATCATATATTTCTCCATTCATCAAGATATCGTATAGACTGAGACATGGATTATAATCATTCTATCTATCCATTTTTTGTTTCCCGATTTCCGATTTATGATGACTGACTAATTGAGCAAATCAAATCAGTCCATCCTTGACCAAGCGCTTAGGGTGTCATCACTAAATCATCGAGGGACCCACATATATCGCTTTTATCCCTATAAGGGTAAAAGGAATGGAAAAGTGTCTACTCATATGTTTGCTCTATTTTCTCATCAAATGACACACAATGATACATTTTATAAAACTGAGTTACTGGTGCGTTTACATATCATCAATGTGCAACCGACTTATAAACTACAACTCACATCTCTCCGTTTCAAGAATATAAGATATTATCGTCTTACTAATCACTCGTGATAAAATCCATGAAGTGATTTAGATGAGCATGGGTTTAATCCAATACTCAGACCTTATGAGCACTCATGAATGTTGTAGCAATTTTTTGCTATGTCTAAGCACTTTAGACAATCTATAATCCAAATTCATGACAGTCTTGCCTCAATACCTACTTCCAAAGTATGATCGACTGTGGATAGTTTGAATAATATTATTATTCGGAAAGTCAACACATGCAAAGTGAAACACAAGAATAATTGAATCCAATATGGTCTCAGAACTTATGAATATAATAAAACACCTTTTATTTAATCACCATATTGATTACACATTATTTATTGTATAATGTTTCGATTAATCAACTTAGTACTTGAATTATAACAACAGTTACCCCATGCTCCAAGCATGCAGACTATGTTTACCTATGGTCCTCACTTTGTGAAATAGATCAATCGAAAAACATTTCCATTGAAGCTCATTTTAGAATTCCAAATCTCTATAACAAGTGTAAGAATTCCAAATTCTTGCCACTATTAGAAATTATTAGATTCTAAACTATCATCCAATAATTCCTTTTGTAATGTCAAGGTATCAGATTCACAGAGACTTTGTCAACGATATTTCAAAGTATTCCTTTGGAGATTATCACAAGAACAATTCCATGGAAGTGAAGTCTCAAATTCAATGTACAGTCCTTTGAACATCCTTCTTGCATAAATATTTTTAACCTACACATAGATTCTTAATAACCAACTCCCATTGTGGAAACATTTCCATATTTTCCATATGACAACTTATTATTAATCGAATCATGTCTTTTCATTATAATGTCCATATGGTCCATCCATTACAATACTTCCAATTACCCACAAGCAACCAATCTTTGGTGAACCTTAGATTGTTCTTAGCAATTGTTTAACAACTTTAGTCATATCCGGTTCTAGTCCTTTTTCCTTCTTAATGCCCTAGGCATTTGGAAAATTCAGAACACATAAATATTATAGTATATGGAATCGATCCTATACCTGAAACATATGGGATACGATTCATAATGTCATACATAAAGACATGATACTTTACCAGTCTCTTGCTATAATATTTCCATATATAGAATTTTCTTATGTTGAGCCATTCCAACATAACATTCATATATATCCTTGACTAAATTTGATTAAAATCTCACAATCTAAGCAAAACAACTTTTCAAACTCTGCAACTTTGCGTATTGAACCTTTTGTTTTCTATAATTAACATTGCTAACTTGCAACACTTACCATAATGATTATGCTCCCATTAATAGCATAACACTTATGCTCCCAATAGCTTTGACATCTACCCATAAATAAGTTGGACTTCTAGAAATCACCACCTGTTGGCTTTCTTACCAAAGTTCAAATTTCTAATAAAAGATGCTTCGATAAGACTTTATCTAGGCTTCTCAGAACTTATAGTAATAGGTCTTGGATGTTTAGAACTTTTTCCAGTTCTCATAATTTGAACTATGAAGAGTGATGCCATAATCATAATCGAATTTGAGAATGCAAATATCACAATTGCTATATCCTTAAAATCTACTTAGTGAAAGCGTTTCCTCACAATCATTTTCATGAATTGGAGAGAAACCTTATGACACTTAGATTTTATGGTGTATGTGCTCCTATCTATGTGAATTTGTCATAAACATAATCACAAGACAAGATTAGTGACAAATCCAAACTCATACGGACTGAACTTGTTTAATCTTAATTTCTTGCCACCTGGCAGCACAAGGGCCTATCATTGCTTCCTAATTGTTATGCAAACAATTGGGAACTTATAGAACTCACATGCATTTTCAACTTCAATTGGAATGGGCATGAAAATAAGAATATGTCAACACAATAGGTTACAAACCTCAAGTTGTGCACTAGTGATTAACAATTGGTTGAATCTTGATTAGTTCTTGAAACTTTTCAAGATCTTTAAGACTCCCATTGACCTCTTAGCATATAAGATTCTCTTTGTCAAGAAACCTTTCTTGAAAAAACATGTAACACCCCAAGACAGAATCAAGAGTTCAGGGGGTAAAGTGTAAGTTTGGAAAAGAGGAACTCGGCGAGTAGGAGCTGTAACTCGTCGAGTCTAAGCGTGTGCGGGGCACATGTTAAGTGACCGGACTCGCCGAGTCAGAGGCTAGACATGAAGAGTCCGTGCTGGAATGAGAAACCCTAATTCCTAGGGTTTGCACCCTAATATATTAATAAGCCATAATATCTTCTCTCTCTCTCTCTCTCTCCATAAATCACCCTGTCAAGTTGCTATGGTGAAGGCAACCCAAAAGGAGCATTCACAAACGGGTCAAGTACTTACCAAGTATGGTTACTGGCTTAGACACTAATCCAAATGCTTATGCTATGAGCATGGTCAGCAATTTCCAAAAAAATCCAAGGAAGATTCATTGGAAAGATGTGAAGAACATCCTAAAGTACTTACAAAGAACTAAGGATTTGTTCCTTGTCTATGGAGGCATGGAAGATAGCTTAAGTGTAGAGTGCTACACTGATGCTTCCTTCACAACTGATCTTCAAATCACAATCTGGATATGTGTTCATTATCAATGGGGGTGTGGTGTCTTGGAAAAGCTCCATGCAAAGTGTTGTTGCACAATCCACTATCGAGTCAGAATACATTGTTGCTTCTAAAGCTGCTTAAGAGGCTTCTTGGATGAAGAAATTCATTGGTGATCTAGGGGTAGTCTCTACCATTCAGGACCCATTAGACATTTTTTGTGACAATGAGAGTGCTATTGCTTTGACAAAAGAACCTTGAGCACACAAGAAGACCAGGCATATTAGCCGCATATTCAACTTCAGCTGGTATAAAGGTAAAGAATGTGAAATTAGTATTTACAAAGTTCACATCAATCAAAATTTGGCAGACCCTTTCACGAAGCCTTTTCCTTAAGCAAAATTTGAAGGACATGCTCGAGGAATAGGACTTAGCTATTCTGGTGATTGGATTTGATCTATGTACTAGTAATGAGTATTGGAATATTATATAACATCATCTATTGTAATGACTATAATGTATATGGCATGTGATCTTTTCATTAAATATTTCTTGTGTTGTTTATTAACATGTTTAATCCTTAAGTAAATTTATTCACTCTAAAACTCCATAGTCAGTTGTTATTATGGGAGCAATAATGAAATAATACTAATATGAAATAGAATAAGTATTGGAGTGACACGTTCAAGATCACTTCATGGATCACTGTCATGAATGATATTTGATAAAGGGTAATATATGTATATCCTTAACACCTGAGAGACATATATGGGACATGAGTATGGGGAACATTATGCTTTGATGTAGTTAAAAGTTGTTATTTTATTAGGCAGTTATAAATTCTATCATCAGGTATGATGTAAACTATGCAAGAGGTGTATGTAGTCAAGATAGGATTTGTTCCTCTTATTCGTTGAGAGTTAGACGTCTAAGGCTTGATGTAAAGTTGAACACTTACATGAGATTGATTGCGATCAATATCTCATGTTCAACATGAAGTCTGTAGAAAAGGGATAACTTACAAACATACCTTACTCATCAATTATAGCCTTGGGGCTTCTGGGGAATTGGGCGTTGATGGAATGGCACTACGTCATATGTTGTTGGGGGTAGTGAAATGTTGCTAGACATTCACCATTGTCTATTTCAATTTGATATGAGTCTTGCACAAGTGGGAGATTGAAAGATCTAGTGTGCTCAAGAGTCATATTAAAATGATATTGCTAAATAACATATGATCGTAAGGGTCACACTAACAACAATTTGATACAATTTATTATTTATTAGAAATTGATTTTAATAACTATTCATAAACTCTTATAATAAATTGGGAAAATATCTATTTTTAGGACGTAATTATTTTACAATACAAGTAATACATTAATTCATAATGTATGAATTAATAAGTCATGTACAACATTTTGTACTAGTTGAGTGTTTTGTCTTTTACTTAAAGACAAAGTTTATTTTTAAAAACTTTGAATTTATAAAATATAAACTATTTGTCTTCTTTTGAGAGCATGGCTTTTGTATTTGTTTAATGCAAAAGTAACCACCCAAGGAGACATGATTGATGACTTAGGGGCATCTAGTCTTAAAAATGTAAATACCTCATGGTTAAAGACCATGCTTTCTGGTTATAAAAGGAGGAAGCTTGAACTTGCATTACACACACCTTTTGGTTTGCATTTTTTCCCAAAATCCATGAGCTTCTTCATCCTCTCTCCATCTCTTCTTTAGCTTTGAGTTCTTGAAGAAATTGTTACCTGTTTTTCTCTCTTGGAATATATACTTGGGTATTTTCCAAGATTAAGAGTTAACATAAGAACTATCATTCTAATCAAGTTGCGATATTGTTGGCGTCTCAAGGGTTCATCTTCACTCCATCAACTTCCGAGCCTCCCCTAGAGGAATGAAAGTGCTTCAAAGGTTGTTACCACTTCTTCCTTTTATGGTTGTGTTTTAAATCTTTCTTATACTTGCAAGTTGATCCTTGGTGGGTGATAAAATGTTTATGTTATTTTATAAAACTGAAGTCTTCCATTTGTCATTATTTGTAGTTTTTGAAATTAAGTTTTAAATAAAACCCAACAATAACATGCCAGAAGATGAAATTGCAAACCACATGTATTTTGATGAAGAATAGTTGGAAAACCTTTTTGATGATGAAATGCAAAATGAATCTGATGTAAATAAAGATGAAGATAATAACAACGCTGAACGTAGTTGTGACTCTGATGGTAATTCAGATGAAGAAGAAACTACACAAAAAGCAATCGCTGCAAAGCCACCAAGGAAGAGGGGATTGACAAAACTGGCAAATATGAGGTCTAAATTTGTATATTATGGTTGCAAAAGAAAACGTGTAAGATTTGACAGATGTGGATCGCTAAAGGGAAGTATAGGTCAGAATTTTCAAGTTTATTGGGTGACCTAGTATGTTAGAGGGTTGGTCTTAGTGTCACTAATTGGAAGAAGGTATCTAAAGAAGTTAAGGACAAATTATGGGATGAGATAATGGTATAAAATAGTAGTTTTCAATCATTTGATTTTCTTATTTTCAATTGCAATTTAGTTTTATGCCTAATACAAAACTTCTTATTATTGTAGCGTCACGATAAAATTGATGTGAGTCGAAGACTAAATGTAATGAGTCAGCTTGGAAACCTTCTAAGGAACTTTGGCGTAAAGTTTACGATTGCAAAATAAAGCCCTACTTAAACAATACAGGTAAACTTAAAAGAATTCCTAAACAATTACATTTTATCATCCTTGATAAAAAAAAGCATTGGGATTCTTAAGTAGAACATACAAAATTAGAGTATTTCCAAGTATAAATTACTGACTTATCCTTTAATTTTAAATTTTATAATACGTTTTTTTATAAAAAAGTAATGATTTCTCTGATATGTATTGCTATATAAGGATGTCTCGAAAAAATGCAGTAGCACGTGCCATTTTGCCTTATCTGCATAGGATGGGATGAGGGGGATATTGTTATATACATGAGAAATTGTTATGTTCACTGTATTATTAAATTGTGATTACTTGTGTTTCTTTATAATAATTTGATTTTTAAAATGACTACAAGATTAAAGAAAAAGTAATTGGCAAAGATGAACAGGCCCCCCGATTATTAATATGGTGTAAAGCATATCAAAATAAAGAAGGCCACATTGCTGATCATAACGCTAGAGTGTAAGTAGATGGTGTGAAAGTAGATAAGATAGTAAGTTTTATGAGTTTTATATCATTTTTGATAATTTTATGTTATTTGACCATTTTGTCGACATTTTTTCTGTTTAGCTTAAAAAAGAAAAAGAAGTCTGAAAAAAGGGACTTGCAACTTGATAAGGACACGAATGTAATGACACTAGTATTTCTCATGGAAAATGGTAGGTTCTTCATAGGGGTTGGGTTCGGAGTTACACGAAACAAGTATTTTAATCATCCAAGAAGCAAGAGATCTTCTAGCAACGAGATGAGTGAACTGAAAAGTGAATTAGAGAACAGTAAAAAAGAGAATGAAGAAAAGATGATAAAATAAGGGATGTTATGAAACAACATGAAATGTTAAAACAAGCTTTCTCGGCACTCAAAACTCAAGGAACTGAGGTAACAAGTCTATCATGAATGCCAAAAGATTTGCATGTATCAGAAGTGTGTGAAGTCTCCTTTTCAACCCTTTCCATACATTAAAATTTTCAATATGATACTTAATATGCAAATAATAGAAGTTTGTTTATTTTTAATTTATATGAGCTATATTTATAGTTTTTCTAGTATTTGATGGCAATGCATTTATTAGTGGACAAGACAATTGAATTTGAGCCCACTACAATCTGTGACAATAACCTAACAAAGACAAATGAGTCATCAAGAAAGGTAACTAAATAGTTAACATCCTTATACTACAGAAGATAGATTTATGGTATTTATATTAAATGTATTTGTACCTTTTTTCTTTATTTTTTAAGGTCATTTCATCAGTGGGCAAGAATGCTAGATTAGAGCCCACTCAAGTCACAACCAATAATAAAACAAAAGCAAAGGTATCATTGACACCAGTATAAAATTACTTACAATTTTTGGAATGCGTACTTATACTTTTTTCTTTATTTATTCAGGTACTGTCATTTATGGGCAACAGTGTTTCATTGGAGACTACTCCAATGAATAAAAAAAATCAAATTACATATGATTAAGTCCATAACACCAATAATTATAATGTTAACATTCTTTTACTGCAGAAGATTGTTTTTAATCTATTTACATACAACCAACTTATAAATTTTTTATGTATTTTTTATGGTAATTTATATTGACAAAATTGTTGCATCTGAATGCACTCCAACACAGGGGAAAAAAATACAAACATTACAAACAAATCAGTTTCTCCAGTAAGTAAAAACTTGAAAAGTTCAAAATTTTGAATATGCTTTTTCCACTTATTTAATATTACACATATTTGAGTACATTTATGGTTTTCAAGAATTTGGAAGACTCAAGAAAATAAGTTTGAAGCCAAAAACACCACAAAGTCAGGCAAAAAAGTACATACAAGTATTTATTGCATAATCATTTAAATATATATATATATATACATATATATATATATATATATATATATATATATATATATATATATATATGTTATTACTATGATATAATTCTTTGTGTGAGATAAAATGTGATTTATACATAGCAGAACGAATAGTAAGCAACCTTGTTACCCATGGTAAAACTTACTTCTTAATAGGAAAGCAATTTGTTCTTGGGATTCTACTGCAAGATGATTGCAATAAGGCGTCCACTGAAAAAGTATTAAAGGAGAATGCATATTTACCAATTTAAACTACCCAACACATATTAGTTGGAGAAGCACATAAATCTTTTGTTGCTTGGACAAAAGACCTTCTAATAGTACATGGACATATTTGTTTATCCTATTATATACTTTTAAGTATTTCATTCTTTTAATCATTTTTGTTTTAATGTTAGACGATACATACAAATTGTGTTGCTTTAGGTAATGACTAGACCTTCAAGTAAGGAGGGTAAAATTGTCAACCCAAGAAAACGCAGAGTACAACAGATACCACATGCATCGCTGAAGATAAGAAACATGTTGAATAAGAGGAACAGTTAATATACCTTTCATTTTATCACAAACATTTCATTTTATGTTTGTATAGATGCTATGTATATTTTGATTACAACATTTGTGAATATTATTTATGTTCACCATAAGATTAATGTTATTTTATTTTATTTTTGTTGCCTTTGATATATATATATATATATATATATATATATATATATATATATATATATATATATATTATCATCGTCCATTCATAAATGTTACCGAATGTTAATTAGAACCATGATCACAAAATTAAATGTGGCTAAAGGGTAACAAATAGCCACATGAATTAGATAAAATGTGATGATTTTAACAATTACGTGTCTCTAAAAGCAACCAATGGTCACATTTTTTTTATGATTTTCTTTATGTGACTAAAGGTAAAAAAAATAGCCACATCAATTAGAAAAAATGCTTTGCTATAAATAATATACGACGATGGTTTTAATAATAAAATGTCGCCAAAAACAACCATTGATCACATTCGTTTCTTTATGACTTTTCTTTATGTGACTAAAAGATATCATATGTCACAGTATAACATAAATAAATGTAACTAAAGGGTAACTAATGTCCAGAAGAGTTAGAAAAAAGTGTTGGTATATGAACTATTCAGCGATGGGTTTAACAGTGTCGCCAAAAGAAACCAATGGTCACAATCATTTCTTTATGAGTTTTCTTTATATGACTAAATGATATCATATTTCATAGCATAATGTAATAAATGTCACTCAAGGCTAACTAATTAGCACATGAGCTAAAAAAAGGTGTGGCTATAGGGAACATTCAACTATGGATTTAACACATATGAATGATAAAAATCAAATAATGGTCATATTTATTTTTATTATGTTATTTTCTCATGTGACTAAATGATTTCATATGTCACACTCTACCGTAAATCAATGTCACTAAATAGTACCAAATTGCCACATTATTTAGAAAACAAGTGTTATTATAAGTAATATTCAATGATGCTTTTCACAATTAAGTATCACTAATATCCAACCAATGGTCACATAAAGTTTTTTTAATATGACTAAATGATATCATTGATATGATTTAACGTAAAAAATATGACTAAAGGGTAAATAAGAGCCTCATCAAATATAAAGTAACCATGGTTAACAACAATTCATCTCACGTTATATATGACTAAAAGGTAGATTATTGAAACACTTAAATGATACATTTCAATGTGGTTGTAAGACACATATGGTGTCACGACATATGGTCACACTTTTGATGAAAAAACATGTGGTCGTGGGATACAGTCACATTTTTAGGCCTTAAAAAGTGTGGTCGTAAGTCTTTTTTTTAGTGTTAACTAGTTGAATTTCCCCTATTCAGTTTAAGTATATTTATAGTTTATTTTATCTTATTATTGAGATATTATATAGTAGTTGAATGATTAACGTGCTATGTAAAAGTTGAGTATACTAGTTTTTGATTCTAACTAACTCCAGATTTATAGAGGGTTCCGACCTAATTTCAACTATTAGGTCTAGGATATAATACGTCCACATGTTTCATATGAGATGTTCGAGCCTAGGAATGATATGAATTTGACAGTTGTCACGGTATCCCCCAGTTGAAAAATTTTCGCCCTGAAATTTAGTTAACGTCATCATTTTTCAACACCCAGAAGAAGTGGATATTTATGCTTCATGACTTCGTCAAACTTCCATGTGTACTCTAGTCCCCGTTTCGAGGTCCAACAAACTTTCTCAATTGGAATTTTTCTCAGCTTAAGATGTTTCACTTCTATATTAAGGATCACTATCAATTCCTCAACAAAGTTCAATTTATCATCAATCTGGACTTCCTCCAAAGGTACTCTCAATGTTTCACAGGTTAAACGTTTCTTAAGATTTGACACATGAAATGTATCATGACTAGCGCTCAACGCCTAGGGTAATTTGAGCTTATTTGATACAAGATCGATCCTTTCAATGATTTCCAAAGGTCTGGCATACCTAGGACTTAGTTTTCTTTTCTTTCCAAAATGGACTAGCCCATTCCAAGATGATAGCTTTAGAAACACTTTCTCACCAACATAATGGAGAACGTCACTTATATCCATATAAAGCTTCGTATGGAGCACATTGGATTCTTGTGTGGTAATTGGTATTGTAGAAATATCAATCAAAGGTAATTGGGTATCCCAATTTCCTCCAAAATTATTTGCACTCGCTCGAAGCATATGTTCCAAGGTCTGTATAGTTCTCTTCGTTTGACCGTTTGTTTTAGGATGGTAGGTTGTACTCAAATTTATTAGAGTACCTAGAGCCTTCTGAAATATTTGCCAAAACCGTGACGTGAAGTGACTATCTCTATCAGAAATGATAGATAAAGGTATCCCATACAGTTTCAAAACTTCATTGACGTACATTTGAGCTAGTCTTTCCATTTTGTAATCCTCTCTAATAGGGAGAAAATGCACAAATTTTGGCAGTCGATCTACTACAACCCAAATCGAATCATGTCCATTGGAAGTTATAGGGAGTTTGATGATAAAATCCATAGATATCTGTTCCTGTTTCCATTGTAGAAATTTCAGCCTGCTGGAATCATCCTGAAGGTTTCTAATGTTCAACTTTGACCTTTGAGCATTTTAAACCCTTCCCGACATATAACGTGATATCCCTTTTCATTGCAAGCCACCATTAGTATTCATTTAGATCTTTATGCATGTTGTCCACTCCTAAGTAAATTGAGTATTTAGATTTAAGGGACTCTTCTAGCACTACATCTCAAAGATTTTTAATTCTTAGAACTCAAAGTATGTTCTTCAAGTAGCGTACCGCATCAAGTTTGGTTTCAAATTTCTCTTCTAAACCAAAGTCTCACCTTGCAGATTCCCAACAGTCAAAGCTTCCTCCTGAGCACTAATGATTTGATACTTTAAGAATGTATGCACAACCATTCTAAAGGATCTCATTTAGGAAGGTTTCACTCTATCCTTCATGCTAAGTGCAACGGCTACCACGTTAGCTTTGCCTAGGTGACATCGTATTGCATAGTCGTAGTCGCTAAGAAACTCTAACCATCTTCTTTGTCACATATTTAACATTTTCTGATCTAGAATATATTGGAGACTTTTGTGATTAGTATAATTTTGTGCACTTACTACTGTAAAAATATTGTATCCAAATCTTAAGAGAAGAAACTATTTCAGATAAATCTAGATCATGGGTTGTACAATTCTTATCATGTGGAAATACTATAATCGAATGCACTCAAACCGTGTATCAATACGCAACTCAAACCCTAGTGATGCATCACAATACACCATAAAGTTATCTAATCCATATAGAAATTCCATAATTGGTGCATTGCACACCTTGTTCTTTAGAAATTGGAAGGCTTTCTCATGTCTGTAACGCCCCGTTTATTTCAATAAATTAATAAATGTAATTCCCAGATTAATTTTTGAAGAATTTAAATAGTGGGGGGTTGTTTAGTAAGTTACAGAGTGGATTTGAGAAGAATTTTAGAAGCAATGTATGTTCGGTAATATTAGGACTTCATTTGAAGAGATTTTAAATGGATGGGGTTAAAAGGGTAAGGTTTGGACTTAAATTGAAAAAGGTTCTATGAGGAGGGGCTGTTTTTGGAAAAAGTCACAAAAGTTTGAAATGAGACACGGGTTTAACCCCGTATCTCTTTTCCCTCTCGTTCTAATGAAACAGCAAAACCCTAATCGCTATACTTAAGCCGCCACCACCATAGGTAGGGTATCTCCCACTCGCCGTAATGTTGATGTACCGTCCGCCGCTCGCTACTGTGCTGTTGAAGCACCGTCACCACCACCCGCTGCCAGCAACATCGAGAACCACCGAGGGATGCATTGAAGACCGAGGGACGTGCTGTGTGCGTCATGTGAGGGTCGGGAACCACCAGAATTGCATGGTAAGTCGAGCTGAAATTCGTCTTTCCTCGTTCTCTCGTTCTTTTCTATAGATACGACGTCTCCGACGTCGTTATAGTCGTCGGTGGCCATTGGGTTGTGGTTCTCATCCTTTCCGGCAACACCTGCCACCCAGGCGGTGGTTGTATAGGCGTATGTTCGAGTGTACATGTTGGTTACCGCATTCGTGGGGTCTTAGGTGTAGTTTTGGACGGAGAACCCACCGCCACCAACATGCGGTGGTGGCTGCCAATGTTTGCTGTCGTGTTCTGCCGCTACGTCGTTCTTTTTTCCGCCACCAGCCATAATGCGATGGTGGCTGTGTGTGTGATTGGTTATGTGCACACCATTTTCATAAGGTTACCGATGTGTAGGTCTTCTTTTGAAAGGAACTGGAAGGAAAAATCCACCACAGCTGCTTGCTGCCGCTGCGTGCCGCCGTTCTGCCGCTGGCTACCGCCACGAGCCACCGCTGGCCACCATAGTGTGGCTATGTGTGTGTGTATTAGGTAATGTGTGTATTATTTAGTATGTGTATTTTGGATTAAAGCCTTGTAATTGTAGTAAGCATGAAATAATGAAAATAATAATAGTAACCACCACCGTAAGGTGGTGGCTGCCGCCGTGAGCCGCCATTGACCACCACTACCCGGGGTGGTAGTGGGGGGTGCCCCTCAAGCAAAACCCTAATGGACCTAGCCAAAACCCTAATGGGCTTAAAGATTATTTTTGGGCCTATTGGCCCATGTTTGAGTGGAAACCCTAATTAGGGTTTAGAAAACCCTAATTGTGAGTAATAGGGCCTTAGACTTATTGGACCCACTTTTGGGCTTTTGAGATTGGATTGTGTAGTAAGCCCAATTTCTCTATATCATTGATCTAGTAGAGTAACGAACTTAATGGATTAAGTGCTTAATGGGTTAATTAAGAAACACTTAACCCTAATCGTCATTTTATGTGAAACCCTAGTTTCGCTTGGGCCTTAAGTTGGGCCTTTCGATTGGGTTTTGGAAATTGGTTTATTAATTGGCCATCCAAGAATAATCAAATGAACTAGAGTGATTAGTTGGGCTTTAGGGTAAGGCCCATATGAAGGATTGGTCCCAATTTGGAAAATTGGGCCATTGATGGGCCATATTTTGGGCCTAGATGGTTGTATGATATTGGGCCCTTAGAATGAGACATGCTGGACTGGACCTAACAATTGGGCCTTAAGGGAAGTCCATGTAGAGGTTTGGGCCCAATTTGGAATGTTGGGCCATATGTTGGGATTTGATCCCTAGTTGACTTTGAGCCTATGGATTGGGCCTTGGGCTTGGGTAAGCCAAGCTAGGGGTAATGTAGGATTATCCAAAATATGTAATTATAGTTATGTAGTGGAACCCAATTATTAATTGGGTGCTATTTTGATTTTGACAGATCGGGAATCTGTCATCCAGCAGCTATGGTTTTGTCAGCAGAACTTTAGCAGTGTGAGGTGAGTTTCCTTCCAGTAGGAACGGGTCTACGGCCACAACGTCGGCCCGTTTAGTTAGCAGTAATTCCGGACTACAGTCCGATGCAGTAGTTCAGTATGCTTGGTGTCTTTATGATACAAACATGGTATGAGTTATGTGTTCCGGACTATGGTCCGATGAAGTATTCAGTATATGTGTTCATATAATATGCTATGATTATGTTATGCTATGTTTAGTTAGTTTCGGACCTCGGTCCGATGCAGTAGTTAGAGTGCTTGATGTCTTTGTGATTCAAGCATGTTTTGCATTATCTGTTCCGGACTCTGGTCCAATGCAATATGCAGTGTATGTGTTCATGCTAGTCGATACGTTTATGCTATGCTATGTTCAGTCAGTTCCAGACTTTGGTCCGATACAGTTAGTTCCGGAATTCGGTCTGATGTAGGGGACGGGGTTCCAGTCTGTTCTGGACTTCGGTCCAATGTAATTTCCATAATTTTGTCCGATGCATAGGGCAAGGCCCTGGTTAGTTCCGGACATCGGTCCAATGCAGTTTCCGGACTTCGGTCCGATGCAGTGGACAAGTCCCAAGATGTGTTTATATGTTATTGTATCGTATGTGGTAGTTTGGGGGAGCTCACTAAGCTTCGTGCTTACAGTTTCAGTTTTGGTTTCAGGTACTCAGTTTTCAAAAGAGGAGCACGGCAAGACTACGGTGCACACACCATTTGTTCAGCCTGGGATGTTTATACTCTTATATACTTGACAGTTGTTATAATATTTTGAGATACATTGCTTATGATTTTTATATGAGGTTTATTAACTATGGGTTTTATTATTAAATTAAACGAAACTTTCAGATTGTGTTTTTAGGATGTTACAAGTTGGTATCAGAGCCTTGGTTTGAGGGATTCGGGCACACTTTCGGGTGTGTCCGAACTCAAACTAAGGAAGTGGTATAAAGTTTTCAATAGAAAAACCATGTTTAGAAAAGGATTTTGAGAAAAGAAAACAATTTTAGAAAAAGTATAAAGAAAAGAGTTTTAGAAAAAACGAAAAGAATTTTGAAAAGAAAAAAGGGTGTGGTGCATGCAATCAGCCAAGCTCAAGTAAGTACTCCCAAATTACCCATACAAGTTTATGTTATGATTATTAGTTTCAGTTTCAGTAGAACAACATGCTAGATTAGGACTAAGGATCTAGGAAGGATGCCTTATGTGCCTGCTATATGTGTTTTAGCTTTATGAAAATTGCATGCTAGTATTGGGTAGACAATAATAGGATAGCCTGATTAGGTTATGCCTGATAGTGTGAGCTTAGAACTGCATGCTAGTACAAATTAGCCAGTATGATAGCCACAATAGTGTATGGTTGATTATGTGTACCCAATGCCCGAATGCTGCTTGCTTTGTGCTTTTAGGAGTTCTAGTTATCTTTACTATCTAGTAAGTGAATATGTTACATTACATATTGCGAGGATTAAATAATTTCAGAAGGTTAGGTCTAGCTTGATTGTGCAGCTCTTGTATGAGTCCAACCGTTGTAGGGTAGGATCTCTCATTCGAAGAATTATCTAGTCTTAGTAATATGTAATAATATTCACAAGCTAGTTCGGGGAAGATAGCATGGACTTCATATGCAGCTGATGGCGGAGAGTGGGATGGTGATTACCCTAGGGCAAGCCTAGGATCAGATTAGCAAGAGATCAGTAGTAGTAGTAGAAGGGACTTGGTGGAGTTGAGGCAGTACTTGAGGAAAGTACGGATAGATGTGGAAGGTAGTATGGGCCCGTACTACCGAAAGCAGAGGATCCGTACTCAAATCAAGGAGGGCTGAGTAAGACCAGGGAACTTGTAGTGTGTGAGATCCCTCGAGTTTTGATGAGTATTATGATGTTAGTGATGGTATGTTTCCGAGTATAGTGACGCTACGTGATGGACTAGATGGTAGTTCTGGTGTCGACGATGGATCGGGCTCGGACTCTGGAGCCGGGCAGATTGATGATCAGATGAGGGAGTTCATTCCATCTGAGAATTAAGCGCAGTATCATTGACCAGACTCATGTGATCCTCAGTGTCATCAAGGAGGGCATTATAGAGAGTTCTGATGAGAGGCCGAGTGCATTATGCACTGAGATAGCAGTCATGATAAAGATTTGTACGTTGATGTTTCGAGAATTCAGAGTTTGTGAGGCTTCAGATTTTCATGGGGATTAGGGAACCCATTGTTAGCAGCAGATGGTTGGGGATGTCACCAACACTTTTAGTACCAGGCGTTGTCTTGAATGGAGACAAGATATGACTTACTTCCTGCCTCTTGAGGGATAGAGCACGAGATTGATAGGAAGAGGTTGTTAGTGGGATGAGTGATGATGCGATTGATGTTATGTCATGGGATAGTTTTTACAATAGATTTTCGGCAGAGTGTGCCCAGGCGATTGAGGAGCAGTAGTTGGCGCAAGAGTTGTTAGATCTCCACCAGACAACTGATACTGTGGCAGAGATCACTGCCAAGTCTCGAGAAAGAGCTTATATGGTACCGTAGTATGCAGCAGATGAGGAAATGAAGAAGGTAAGTTATCAGAACATATTGTAGAATGATAGCAAGGAGATCCTGAGTATGTCGGGGTACATGACCCTGAATGATATGACTTCTACAGCTCGAGAGCGGGATATTGACTTAGAGCATACTGGGAAGAGGGAACTGATGGGTTTTAGCCATAAGAACTTTCCTATGTGCGCATGCAAAACCCTAATGCTTGGATCTAGGCTTTCTAATTAAACATGCTTTGAATCCAAGACTTCTAATGACTATTTAGGTATAAGAACAATGTTAAAACAGATAGCAAGGAGGATGATTTGGGAGAGAGGAGAGGGGAGGAAATCGGCCAGGGTTTCTCTTCTTTTGACGAAGTACCGATTTCCCTTTGCCATAGGGTCTATTTATACTTGTAGACTCCTTAAGGGTTACAGCTTAAACCCTAATTGGATAATCTTCTCTTAAAGCAATCCAAATCCATTCCTTAGATAACCTTGGACGATTTGAAGCTATCCCTAGCTTCTAGAATCCGTCCAATCCCTACCCAATATGGATTTACAGTTTAAAGTTTAACTATCAAACAATTGACAGTTTATACCCTCTTATTTAAGTAATCTCTTTAAGTCACCAAATTAATTCTAATTAATTTATGACTTATATTAATCAAATAACAATATTATTATTCTTTATATTATTCTCATAATATATTAATAATATTTATTCTCTCTTAATAAATCATCCTATCAAGTTGCTATGGTGAAGGCAACCCAAAAGGACCATGCACAACCGGGTCAAATACTTGCCTAATATAGTTGCAACCTTAGACACTATTCCAACAGTCTCCCACTTGGATAAGTCTAGTAACTATATGCACAAGTACAATTTGATTTACAATCGTAGCTCTCAAAGACGCTGTCAAACTCTGATCTAATCAATCTTGTCCTTCAGATAAGGGATCGTACAGTCCTCTGTTAGATATCAAGCTGACAATTCTATGGAATGATTAGTCAAGCATTTAGGTTTCTCGATCTCTGATTTATTTGACATAGAACTTAATCGAACACATCAATTCAGTTCTGATCGGGCCCGACACATAAGTCAAATCAAATCATCGAGTGGCCGAGATATCGCTTTTACCTTCTTAAGATAAAAGTTACAGATAAACTTCGACTTATATGCATTTACTTATTCATCAACCAACTATACACAACAATGTGTTTTATAACACCGAGTTATTGATGCGTTTTTGCATTATCAATGTACAATCAATTAACAAATAACAAACCATATATCTAGGTTTTAAGACTATATGATATTATCATCTTGCGATCACCCTTTTACATCATATTCCATAAGGTGATTCCAGCAAGCGCGGGTTTGTTCCAATGCTCAAAACTAGTTCATAAGCACTCATGAACGTTGCAGCAACCCTTTGCTATGTCTAACACCTTTTAGACAATCTACATACCAATTCATGACAATCTTCATTCATATCTACTTCCAACATATGAACGATTGTGGACAATTTGAATAATTCGATTATTCTTAATAAACTCAATTATTCTGGAAGTCAAAACATGCAAAGTGAAACAATAGTTAAACAATTAACATAAGAAAGTAACATTACTCATAAATAAAACTCTTTTATTTAATCATCAAATGTTAATTACATTTATCTATTACACGTTTCTAATACTATCTAATCTATGCTAATATCATCCTTCAGCCCAATACTCCTAGCATGCTGCAAGTGCTTAACCCTACTCAGTCCCTTTGTAAGCGGATCTGTTGGGTAATCTTCTGATGATATCCTCTTCACTACGAGTTGTCCTTCTTCTACACGATGTCTAATAAAGTGATATTTTATGTCGATATGTCTTGATCTACCATGATCCCTCGGTTCCTTGGTCAAGGCAACCGCTCCTTCATTATCACAGAAAATCTCCATGGGCTCCTTTATGGCAGGTACAACTCCAAGATCACCGATGAAGTTCTTCAGCCATATTGCCTCCTTCGACGCTTCGCTCGCTGCAATGTACTCCAATTCGCACGTTGAATCAGCTACGGTTTCCTGCTTGGAACTTTTCCATGTCACTGCTCCTCCATTCAGGGTAAAGATCCAGCCCGACTGCGAACGGTAGTTGTCCGTGTCGGTCTGAAAGCTGGCGTCACTATACCCTCACACCTTTAAGTCATCACTCCCTCCAAGGACTAAGAACCATTCCTTCATCCTCCGAAGGTACTTAAGGATATTCTTCACCGCAATCCAATGGGCTTTGCCAGGATTCCCTTGATATTTGCTAACCATGCTCAAAGCGAAGGCTACATCAGGGCGAGTACAAGTCATAGCGTACATGATTGAGCCAACTGCGGAAGCGTATGGTACTCGGCTCATTTCTGCTATTTCAGCTTCGGTACTCGGATTTTGAGTCTTACTCAACTTGGCATTACTTTGTATCGGTAATTATCCCTTCTTTGAGTTTTCCATACTAAAACGTTTTAGTACCTTCTCTAAGTAAGTGTTCTGACTAAGTCCAATTAGTCACTTACTTCTTTCTCTTACTATCCTTATTCCCAAAATGTAAGAAGCCTCTCCGAGGTCCTTCATAGCGAAGCACTTCCCGATCCAGGACTTAACTTCCTGCAGAGTCGGGATGTCGTTTCCTATGAGTAATATGTCATCGACATATAGAACGAGGAAGCTAACTATACTCCCACTGGCTTTGACATATACACACGACTCATCTTCGCTTCGTACAAATCCAAACTCTTTGACTTTCTCATCGAAGCAGAGATTCCATCTGCGAGACGCTTGCTTGAGTCCATAAATGGACTTCTCAAGCTTACACACTCTATTCGGATGCTTCAGATCCACAAACCCCTCTGGCTGAGCCATGTAAACATCCTCAGCCAACTTTCCGTTAAGGAAAGCGGTCTTGACATCCATTTGCCAAATCTCATAATCATGAAATGTGGCAATAGCTAGCATCACTCTAATAGATTTTATCTTTGCAACTGGTGAGAAGGTCTCATAATAGTCAACTCCGGGAGTTTGAGTAAAGCCCTTCGCAACCAATCGTGCTTTATATGTGTGTACGTTTCCATCCACGTCGGTCTTCTTCTTGAAGATCCATTTGCACCCAAAGGTCTTACGTCCGGGCACATTATCAACCAAATTTCAAACTTGGTTATCATATATGGATTGGATCTCGCTATCCATTGCCTCCAGGCCTGCCATGGCTTCCTTATAGCTATTAGGTTCATTAAGGTTCATTAGTGTACCATCACTAATATATGTGTCCCCTTCGGTAGTAATATGAAAACCATAAAACTGGGGATGAACTGTAACTCTATCAGAACGTCTAAGAGGTAAGGACTCGTCAATCGGTTCAACCAGAGTTTCCTCCTCGAGTTGAGTGCCAGTGGTAGAGGTTCCTTCATCTATTGACTCTTGAATCTCTTCAAGCTCGATTTGCCTCCCACTATCTCCTTGGCATATGAGTTCTCGCTCTCGGAAAACTCCTCTCCTCGCAACAAAGACAACATTGTCCTTTGGTCTATAGAAGAGATATCCAAAGGATTTCTGCGGGTAGCCGATGAAAATACATCGCTCACTTCGAGGTTCGAGCTTGTCGTGAGTATCTCGTCTTACGAAAGCCTCGCAACCCCAAACCTTGATATGTGCCAACGAGGGAGCTTTCCCTGTCCACATCTCGTGAGGTGTTTTGGAAATCTTCTTAGTAGGGACTCGGTTAAGGATATGGGCGACAGTCTCTAAGGCATACCCCCAAAAACAGATTGATAGTGAAGCACGACTCATCATAGAGCGAACCATATCCAATAAGGTTCGATTACGCCTTTCTGCCACACCATTCAACTGCGGTGTCCTAGGAGGCGTCAATTGCGAAACTATTCCACACTCCTTGAGATAATCGTGGAATTCAAGACTTAGGTACTCTCCTACTCGATTGGATCGAAGCATCTTGATTTTCCTGCCCAATTGATTCTCCACTTCATTCTTGAACTCTTTGAACTTTTCAAAGGTTTCCGACTTTTGCTTGATTAAATAGATATACCCATATATACTATAATCATCGGTAGAATCGGTTCCCATCCTTCGTGGTTGATCTAAACGGTCCACATACATCGGTATGTATTAAGTCCAATAGAACCTCACCCCTTTCACACGTGCTTGTGAAGGGTTATTTAGTCATCTTTCCAAGTAACCAAGACTCGCACGTCTCATCTTCCCTAAGGTCGAATGACTCCAACACTTTATCCTTTTGGAGTTGGGCTATGCGTTTCTTGTTGACATGTCCAAGACGACAATGCCACAAGGATGCTTTATCCATACTAGTGGAAGAATCTATGTTTAAAACATCATTTCCTAACTTATCAACAATCATAACAGTTTCATAAATTCCATTACATGGTATAGCTTCAAAGTAAAAGACACCATTTAGATAAGCTAAAATAGAACCATTCTCATTATTAAAAGAAAATCTAAAACCTTGTCTATACAAACCATGAAATGAAATGATGTTTCTAGCCATTTCTGGCGAATAGCAACAATTGTTCAAATCTAAACATAAATTATTCCTAAGCACTAAAGAATACACTCCAATCTTGGTTACAGGCAACGATCTTCTGTTCCCCATGATTAGATTGATCCTTCCTTGCTCCACATCCCTACTTCTACGTAGTCCCTACACATTAGAACAAATGTGGTAACCACAACCGGTATCAAGAACCCAAGAAATAGCATGATTAGAATCGTTAGATTTAATTGTGTACATACCTGCGAAAGATGGCTTGATCTTTCCTTCCTTGATGGCTTGCAGGTACTCTGGGCAGCTTCTCTTCCAATGTCCTATCTTGTGGCAGTGGTGGCACTCTGCCTCCTTAGGGTTAGGGCAGGGCTTAGCGGGATCAACTTTGGTCCCAATAGAAGAGGCACCATCTCGGGCTTTAACCTTGCGATAGTTCTTAGACGAGGCCTTCCTCTTCTTTCCCTTTCCCTGACCAATAGCCAAGACAGGAGCAGCGGGTGGATTGGGAGTTGGTGCAACAGACTTGTCTTTGAAGTTGCTCTCAGCGACCCTCAAGAGACCTTGGAGTTTGCTTAGGGTGACCTCCTCTTTGTTCATGTGGTAGGTCATCCTAAATTGATTTTACATTGGAGTCAAAGAGTGAAGCACCATGTCGATCGCCAAGTCTTCCCCAAAGTCAACATTTAACTTGCGAAGGCAGTCGACATACCGTTGCATCTTTTGCAGGTGCACGGTAAGAGATTCTCCATGACCCATCTTAGCGGAAATCATGTTAGTGAAAATCTCATAACGCTCTTGTCTCGCGTTTTGGTGGTATCCTCCAATAAGTCTTGATGCATCTCATACGGGTACATGTCCTCGTAGGAATTTTGGAATTCGGAATTCATGGTGGCTATCATGATGGAATGTACCTTCGTTGCATCTCGCTCATGATTTTCAAAAGCGGTAGTTTCAGCCGGAGTAGCGATTTCAGGATTGATTTTCTCGAGCTTCTCATCGAGGACATACTCCTTATCCTCATAGCGAGCAATGGTGCGAATGTATCTTATCCATTCGCTAAAATTCGTTCCATCAAAGGTGACCTTTTGGCAAAGGCTCATCAACGTGAAAGAACTAGCAACAGCGTTGTTTGCGTTCGACATCTACAAATAGAAAGGACAAAGATAGATTAGAATATGAATCCCTAATTATCACCCAATAAGAAAAATTAGGGCTAGGATCCAACAACAACATTTACATATTTGAAAAGGGATGTCATAATCTAATATGCAAATAAATTGAAGGTAAGTGAATGACGATTCACTAATTCTCCACCATAAAAACTAACTATAAGTCCTAAATGTATTGAGAATTCCTAGGTTCGGATGAGATTCATTGAAACTATTCAATGGCATGTTTAAATCTCGATATGCCCCTCTTGTTTGTGACTGGGATACCGAGGATCACAAAGCGGGTGTGAATTACCATGCAAATTCACATGGTGCCTTCATTGTAACGATCACCTATTCGATGTGCCGGTAAACCACACACACTCCATCGAACTATGATAAACAATGAATCACCGTTTTCCATCTTTGCTTAGAACCAATTAGTGTGTCGGTAAACCACACACGCTCCACTAACTTCTTAGCAAGGGTGCAAAGTGTAATTTCATGGGATTGCATCAATTCACTTTTCCTAAAGTGACTAAGATTGGGAAATTTAAAAAAATGTGTAGTTACTTTGTATTACTTATTATACTTCTAATGAGAGGATGTGACAACCCGACATTTCCATTCTGAACAAACCATATCAAGCCAATAGAAGTAGAGCAGTTACAGTGAAAATTCAGACTTCGAGTATAAGTTTGGCAGTTTTCAGGATTTTTTACACTTAAGAAGATATTAGGAGAGTGGATGCACTAGGGTTTTGTACAACACTGTTATTCCAATACTCTAGGACATTAGAGTTCATTCCAGGAATAAAAATATTTTCTGCCAAAAATATCTCAGGACTATAAATAGAATTCTGAACCAAATTGGTTCATTTGTTGAATTCCATTTAGAGAAAAGCCAAAATTCTCTCTCACGGATCTTCGGGTTTTTATCCTAAATTGTAAGTACTTCGATCTAGTTATGTTCTATAGCTTAGATTATGTTTAGAAACATCAATTACATATCAAAACAACTAGACTCGGGAACGTTCTTGGGGAGTAAACTCCATTTTAAGGTCCTAAAGGGTTCCAATGACCCTCAAAGCTTTAGAACTCGAACTAGAAGCCTCCATTGCATGCTTTAGACCACAAAACAATTAGGAATCATGGCTAGAAGTGAGTTCATGGCCAAGGAGCTTCTTAGGCCGTGAACTCCATGTTTAAGTGCCAAAATGCTTTGAAACACTTCCTAAGGCTTAGGCTTAAATAAGGACAAGTACCCTAAAGTGTTTAAAGCCTAGAAAACATAAGAAATCAATAGTATTGAGGAGTTTACAGCCAAGACAAGTTCTTGGGCCGTAAACACCTATAAAGGGGTCAAATGACACCCTAACTTCTTCCTTAATCCAAGAGACCAATTTGGGCATGTACCTAAATGAGTTTTGGACTAGCTAACACACTTAGAACACCAAGAGTTAGGGAGTTTACGGCCCAAAAGGTTCTAGGGCCGTAAACTCCATAAAATGGTGCCAAATGATGCCATGAACTCTTCTAAAGCCAAGTACCAAAGCCTAGTTTAGTTCCTAGTTAATTTAGAGACTTGAAAACACCATAAACACCCTCCCAAGGGAGTTTACAGCTGTAAACGCCAAGGGTATATGGTCCCTGGGCCGTAAACTCCTTAAAGGGGTTAATATGGCACCCAAACACTTGATTTAGCCTTGAAACAATTCACCACATGAGTTGTATAATTGATAGACTTCATTTAGGGGCTTTGTTGAGAGTTTACGGCCAGGAGTTTACCCCCCTGGGCCGTAAAATCCAAGACATATGGTCATTTGACCATAAATTTCCATTAGAGGCATTGCACTCCTTTGTTGCAACCCATTAGCCTCCTAGCACTTGACCAAAAGTGTTTTCCTCGCGTTTAAATGTTAATACTTGTATAATTAGTGTTTTAATCACTAATTATTTATATACATATGTCTTCATATTTAATTAGGATCATTGTGTGTGTCTAAAGTCTTCAGTTGACACCAAGCACTTGTCCGATCCTTCCTTACGATAACAGTCCGTTCAATTCCAGTCACTTACTGCAGGTGAGTTCATACCCCTTAACTAATGTGTTAAACTATTTTTAGATGTTTTATGGGGGGGATACAAGTAGAATCATGCTACTTATTATATCAATCACATGTGATTAATAAGTAGAATTATGCTAGTTATTACATCAATCACATGTGGTTAATATACAACATTCAAATGATTTGGCTACTCATTAGCCGTTTTACCAAACAGTTCCTTCAAATGATTTTTATAAACATTTTATATGTTTTAAACTCCTTATTACACTGTACATTTTACTCTATATATTACATTTCAAACTTATTTACAATTGTGTTTCAAACAAATGTTTCTTTATACTAAACTGTTTTATCAAATCCATACCTTCAAAATTGTTTTATAGATTGACATCAAGTCGATCTTTTCTTAAGATATTAAATATGTTCAAATGTTTTACAAAACTTATTTACGCTTTTATAATATAAATTGTATGCCTCTATATGTATAAATATATAAGAAATGTTTAAAAGACTTAGGAAGGCTATCCATCTATTTCCTTTTCGCGCTTGAGATATGGTCTGGTGGGATATCGGGTATTCGTCCAAAAGTCGTTTAAATATTAGTTATATATCATGTGTACATATATAGTCATAAAAGGCCCTTCCAGTTCATCAGATGCCCTTGGGTAGCAAGGGTATACCTCCACGTCCATACGTATCAGTTAGATTACTAGTAAACTACCATATGGGTAGTTTAGGAAGATACTAGAACTATTACTAGAACGCAATATCATACAATGAGTTAGTTCATTCAAGAGTCAATATTTTCTAGATCATTACTATACATTACTATACTTGCTAGGTAGAGAGCACGTACATGACAGCTATAACATTACATTACATTACTATACTTCCTAGGTAGAGAGCACATACATGACATCTATAACATTACATTGCATTACTATACTTGCTAGATAGAGAGAACACACATTACAGCTAGCACACGTGGAACATTACAGTATATTACTATACTATTACATGATCAGACTTACATAAGTATTATTACATGATCAGACTTACATAATTACAATTACATGATCACACTTATATGAGTACTTTTACATAGATATTATAGGATGAGTTCTATTACATATTATATGTATAGACTCTGTTATAAAATCATCATTCTTATCTTTACCTTGTGAGTTCAATCACATAATCGACGAGATAGATTGAATTTAATATCCTAGTACCAAAGGATACGTTGCGGGATTGACCATTCCTAGAATCTCTGTTAGCTACAGAGGTAAAAGCACATCCACGGATGTCAACGGTTGATACCATTACAGGTATACTTTTGGGGACTAATTATTCCTATACCCAGCTGTTAGCAACAGAGGTAAATGTACATCTACAGATGTCTTCAGTTAACATTGTTAGTTGCCCTTGTTCCAAAGGGTAATACTAATGCAGTTAGGTCTTGGTAGAAGACTACATTCAGAACAGTTAGGTCTTGATAGAAGACTACATTCAGAACAGTTAAGTCTTGGTAGAAGACTACATTGAGAACAGTTAGGTCTTTGTAGAAGACGCACTTTATATAATAGTAGGAATCGTAGGGATTTCTAGGGTTTTTCAAACGTTACAGTGGTTTTACAAACATTTTCATACTTACAGTTCATTTACAAACAACTTCTTACTTACAAATTAAGACACTAAATACTTATGATCTCACTAGCTTCAAAGCTGATACTCGCTTTCAAAATTACTTGTATCCTTAGGTTATCATAGACAGGTAACGATGCAAGGAGAAATGAAGATGGAGCTTGTTCAAGACTCATCTTTCATTTTGATTTATGCTTTAGTGTTTATCAAAATTTGACAGAACACATGTATAATAATTATATTATTAATGCAATGGATGATGTTGTTGCTTGTTTACTACTTTTCATTGTTGTGATACTGTACATGACGTCCTCCGCCCCAGAACGTTTCCGTCGTTCTTGGTTTTGGGGTGTGACAGAGGATGAGGTTGCCCTATCGTACCCGTTCGGCTAACGACCCTCCACCGATCAAGCAAGCGGTGGGTGTGAGTGTACACCCATTAAGCGCCATTTTATAGGCCGCAACCTTATACCCACCTTATAGATCGGCTTCGTGAATGAGGCCTACTAACGGTAAGACTAGCATTTTAGTTTTATATATATATATATATATATATATATATATATATATATATATATATATTATTCTTGTAATATTATATTAGTATAGGGTTGTATTTTAAACCTGTTAAAATCTAGGGTTTGAAATTTAAATTGTCTAAATTAAAACTTTTAATCACAAAATATAAATTTCAGAACTTGAGGACAAGTTTTAAACATTTAAAACATGCAGGGTCAAATAACAAATAATTTCAATTAACAATTAATTTCCTAATTATCTATATTTGATTTATTCAAGATTTCTTTCAAGATAATTACCAAAATAATCAAAATAATTAATTAATTATCATATAAGGAAATTAAATATTTTATTAGTTGAAAAATATCTTTAATTAGATCAAGATAATAGTCATATATATCAAAAAATCGGATTATGGTTGATCTAATATGATTAAGGTAAGTTTCCATAAGATAATCATGAAGAAATCCCGAATCTGGCCATTCCTGACGCTTAGACTCGCCGAGTGCACCAAGTGACTCGCCGAGTCAGGCCAACTCGCCGAGTCCACTATGGAACTCGCCGAGTCCATGACTCAGAAACACAAAAATCGAATTTTGCACTTAAGTTTCAAACAAATAAGCAACAATTTAATGAAAACCAAACTAGGCTCTGATACCACTGATGGGTTTTAGCCATAAGAACTTTCCTATGTGCGCATGCAAAACCCTAATGCTTGGATCTAGGCTTTCTAATTAAACATGATTTGAATCCAAGACTTCTAATGACTATTTAGGTATAAGAACAATGTTAAAACAGATCTAGAATCATACCTTTGAATCCCTTGTTTGATTTTGTTGTCTTGGAGCTCTAGAGTCACAATTGTCACTCCTTTAATGGCTTACAAACACCAACTAGCAAGGAGGATGATTTGGGAGAGAGGAGAGGGGAGGAAATCGGCCAGGGGTTCTCTTCTTTTGATGAAGTACCGATTTCCCTTTGCCATAGGGCCTATTTATACTTGTAGACTCCTTAAGGGTTACAACTTAAACCCTAATTGGATAATATTCTCTTAAAGCAATCCAAATCCATTCCTTAGATAAACTTGGACGATTTGAAGCTATCCCTAGCTTCTAGAATCCGTCCAATCCCTACCCAATATGGATTTACAATCTAAAGTTTAACTATCAAACAATTGACAGTTTATACCCTCTTATTTAAGTAATCTCTTTAAGTCACCAAATTAATTCTAATTAATTTATGACTTATATTAATCAAATAACAATATTATTATTCTTTATATTATTCTCATAATATATTAATAATATTTATTCTCTCTTAATAAATCATCCTATCAAGTTGCTATAGTGAAGGCAACCCAAAAGGACCATGCACAACCGGGTCAAATACATGCCTAATATAGTTGCAGCCTTAGACACTATTCCAACAGGAACCAGATCAGTTGCTTATAGTGAGGGGTCTTGGGAGGAGACCGCATATTTCAGATCAGCTTCTGAGAGGCCAGCAGGACCAGATTCGGTGGAGCACTTGTGGGAAACTGCACAAGGGAGCCTTTCGTTTCAAGGGTTTGAGTAAGTGTAGCCCAGAGTTATCCTCGGTTTGTGTCTGAATTATATATATATATATATATATATATATATATATATATATATATATATATATATATATATATATATATATTTCAAGAGATGTCATATGTCAATTGCATACCGAGAAGTATTAGCGAGTAGTGATAGAGCATTTCCCAAATTACAGGATTGGGAGAGTACAACTTCATCTTGATTTAATCCAAGACTGAGGAGCAGCACGATAAGCACCTGAGGGGGATGCTAGAGACTTTGAGGAGGGAGAGAATTTTCGTAAGGTTCTTCAATTGTGAGTTTTGGTTGCGCGGGGTGCAATTTCTTGGGAAGCATGTCAATCAGAAGGATATTCTAGTCAACCCGGCCAAGATAGAGAGTGTGATGCAGTGGGAGATTTAGATGTCTCCAATTGAGATTCAGAGCTTCCTAGGTTTAGCGGATTATTACCGGAGATTTATTCAGATTCTTAGTAGTTGTGTGATCTTTTGGATTAGCTGGTGTTGAAACACTAGCAATGGTAAGCATGGTTTCTAGCAGATTGGTCATGGTTGGTAAGAAGGATTGAGAATCTTTCCAGTATTGTGTGTTGTGGAATGTTAGTTGAAGCTAAGTGGGGGAGAGTCGTCTAGGGATTCAAAAGTAGGAGTAGTTTTGAAACTGGAATATGCTTCGCGTCCTTGTCAGGAAGGAAGACAGCCCAAGTGGTTGCATAGTTGAGCGTAGTGTGAAATGGAAGTTCGGAAAAACTTGCTCATTATGAGATCGTGTTCTCGGAATGAATGCTGGCAATCCTTAGGGAATCAGGTGGGGGATTCCAGTCAGGACATGGGTTTAGTTTTGGATGCTAGGTCGTGTGTATGCTTGACGTTGGATGTGTTCGGATCAGTAACCAACGAATGAGATAGTGTCAGAGTGTTGTAAGTCTACGGGTGTAGCTGTAGCGTTCATTTGCATCCAGATAGTGTTAGAGTATTCTAAGTCTGCGGGTATAGCCATAGCGTTCACTAGCAGCCAGATAGTGATAGAGTGTTGTAAGTCTGCGGGTGTAGCCGTAGCATTCACTAGTAGCCAGATAGTGTTATAGTGTCGTAAGTCTGCGGGTGTAGCTGTAGCATTCACAAGCAGCCAGACAGTGATAGAGTGTTGTAAGTCTGCGGGTGTAGCCATATCATTCACTAGGTTGGTAGATAGCGTGAGTGCATTGTTAGGACACGGAAAGAACATTAGTACCCACCAGTTCGGGTGTAGCAGTGAGGAAATGGAAATCCAAGGATTGGAATTCAGAATTTCCTAGATGGATTAGACCTGGTTAAGCCAGTAATAAGATTGTAGAAGCGCCACTACAGAGATGAGAGCAAGGAAGCAGTGGACTGCATAAGGTCAATTATGACATGAGGCTACCAATGGTCATGTAGCAATCACTTTTAGCCTTGTGTTTGGTGACGTCAGGATTCGACGCATGGAACCAATCAATAAGATTAGAAGGCCGTTAGGGCCACAGTGACAATATAGTTAGTAGCAGCTAGATCCATAGAAGGATTTCGTTCAGAAGTCGTGCGAGGCGGCTAAGTAGGGAGTCCTTTGGCTCCGCAGTCGGGTTGGAACAAGGTATTTCAGATCATTGGTGATCGAACTAAGACCAGGGAGGTCTTGTTAGATTTTGGAGAGCAGCCATGTGGCAGCATACTGCTTCAGGCAGTTCGGTGTTCGAGCGTTTTCAGCATTTTGGCAATGTTAGTAATTGTGCCCTAAGTGCAAGTACAGACATGATAACTGGTTTATTGGGAAGTGATAAGTCACTCCCAACAAAAATAGCTAAGAATTGGCCAAGTATAAGTGATCTATAGGGATAATTAGGTTTGTGAACCTGTTTTGTAGTGGGAATTTCGAGCTAGCAGGATGTTAAAGGGTCAGTTGAGAGATAAGCATGCTAGTTTCATCGATAATGATTTAGTATGAGTGGTCTGTTCGGGGATCAGACCATCTCAAGGCAGCAGATATCAGACAGAGTAGATGTAGACTATTGTGAGGAAACCGTTCACCAGTGGAACTTAAGGCTTTGCAAGATTGGTCATGGCTACCCTGAGAAGGCTAGGGTGTGCCCGTGATGGTGACCATGTTGTTAGAGTGGTTTGGCATATAAGAAATGGTAAGGAATGATTTCGAGGATGAAATCTAATATAAGTGGGGGAGAGTTGTAACGCCCCGTTTATTTCAATAAATTAATAAATGTAATTCCCAGATTAATTTGTGAAGAATTTTAATAAGGGGGGGGGGGTTGTTTGGTAAGTTACAGAGTTGATTTGAGAAGAATTTTAGAAGCAAGGTATGTTCGGTAATATTAGGACTTCATTTGAAGAGATTTTAAATGGATGGGGTTAAAAGGGTAAAGTTTGGACTTAAATAGAAAAATGTTCTATGAGGAGGGGCTGTTTTTGGAAAAAGGCACAATAGTTTGAAATGAGACACGAGTTGAACCCCGTATCTCTTTTCCCTCTCGTTCTAATCCAATAGAAAAACCCTAATCGCTATACTCCAGCCGCCACCACCATGGGTAGGGTATCTCCCAGTTGTTGCAATGTCGATGTACCGTCCGCCGCTCGCTACCGTGCTGTTGAAGCACCATCACCACCACCCGCTGCCAGCAACACTGGGAACCACCGAGGGATGCATTGAAGACCGAGGGATGTGCTGGGTGCATCGTGTAAGGGTCGGGAACCACCAGAATCGCATGGTAAGTCCAACTGAAAGTCGTCTTTCCTCGTTCTCTCGTTCTTTTCTATAGATACGACCTCTCCGACGTCGTTACAGTTAGAGGTGGCAAAAATTGACACGACACGAACCCGACACGAAATAAATGGGTGTGGGTAAGATATTTCAACCCGTTTAAATAAATGGGTTAACATGACATGACACGAAAATTAAATGGGTAAGGTTAGGGTTGAAAATTTCAACTCGAATATGACTCGAAACTGACCCGTTTATTTATATACAAGTTTTTTGAATTATTCAAATAAACTAGAAAGATACTAAACTAAAAGCATAAGTAAAAGTAACCTTCGAATTGAATTGTTTTGTAACGTTGAAAGACTTAGTCGTCTAGATCAAGAGTTGATTTCAGTTTTTCCATTCTCTCCCAAACTACCCAGTCTCTTTCACCACTCTCACATCCTCATGACCTTGTCAACCGCCTCCCCAACTCCCACTCTTTTAATTATGTCATCTAAACTTGCTATGGCTTCATCTATTCTGCCTCAAAACAATTAGTTTTTCGTTTCTGCCTACCAAACTCCTACACTTTCAACATGCTTAATCTTTTAACCTCACATGACACGACATATTTCAAGGTATAGCCCTAACCCGAAACTCGAAACGAACTCGACACGAAAGTAAATGGGTTGACACGATATGACACGTTAATTAAATGGGTTTGGTTAGGGTCAAGCACTTTCAATCTGTTTAGTGTTTCGACACAACACGAACCCGACACGACACGACACGATTGCCACCTCGAATATGGTTGAAAATTTCAACTCGAAATGGGTCCGGCCCATATGAAGGATTGGGCCCAATTTGGAAAATTGGGCCATTGATGGGCCATAGTTTGGGCCTAGATGGTTGTATGATATTGGGCCCTTAGAATGAGACATGTTGGACTAGACCGAACAATTGGGCCTTAAGGGAAGTCCATGTACAGGTTTGGGCCCAATTTGGAAAGTTAGGCCATATGTTGGGAATTGATCCCTAGTTGACTTTGAGCCTATGGATGGGGCCTTGGGCTTGGTTAAGCCAAGCTAGGGGTAATGTAGGATTATCTAAAATATGTAATTATAGTTATGTAGTGGAACCCAATTATTAATTGGGTGCTATTTTGATTTTGACAGATCGGGAATCTGTCATCCAGCAGCTATGGTTTTGTCAGGTGAACTTTAGCAGTGTGAGGTGAGTTTCCTTCCAGTAGGAACGGGTCTACGGCCACAACGTCGGCCCGTTTAGTTAGCAGTAATTCCGGACTACAGTCCGATGCAGTAGTTCAGTATGCTTGGTGTCTTTATGATACAAACATGGTATGAGTTATGTGTTCCGGACTATGGTCCGATGAAGTATTCAGTATATGTGTTCATATAATATGCTATGATTATGTTATGCTATGTTCAGTTAGTTTCGGACCTTGGTCCGATGCAGTAGTTAGAGTGCTTGATCTCTTTGTGATTCAATCATGTTTTGTGTTATGTGTTCCGGACTCTGGTCCAATGTAGTGTGTAGTGTATGTGTTCATGCTAGTTGATACGTTTATGCTATGCTATGTTCAGTTAGTTCCGGACTTTGGTCCGATGCAGGGGAAGGGGTTCCAGTCTGTTCTGGACTTAGGTTCGATGCAGTTTCCGGACTTTGGTCTGATGCAGAGGGCAAGGGCCTGGTTAGTTCCGGGCTTCGGTCTGATGCAGTGTACAAGGCCCAATATGTATTCATATGTTATTCTATGGTATGTGGTAGTTTGGGGGAGCTCACTAAGCTTCGTGCTTATAGTTTCAGTTTTGGTTTCAGGTACTCAGTTTTCAAAAGAGGAGCACGGGAAGATTGCAGTGCACACACCATTTGTTTAGCCTGGGATGTTTATACTCTGATATACATGACAGTTGTTATAATATTTTGAGATACATGGCTTATGATTTTTATATGATGTTTATTAACTATGGTTTTTATTATGAAATTAATCGAAATTTTCAGACTGTGTTTTTGGGATGTTACAATGTTATTCTTTGGTAAACCGTTGTAGCATACAATTAAAGAAAATAAATATTCAACACTTGAATGCACTAAAGATACAACACATCGAAGAAGGGTCAAATGATAATAGAGGTAAAATTTATATGTAAGCCAGTAACTTCCAGAATAAGAAAACAGAAAATTCGATCCAATTTTGACATTAAAATGATTTTTCACAAATCTGAAATTCCGATCACCTAACACGATCATATTTTTATGGAAAATTCTATCGAATTTTTGTGTTTTTATACTTTTTCACATACACAAAAGTCATCTAAAATTTTGTCTAGTTTCTGGAACATCTTGAATCTCGTCAATCGAACTTACAATTCATGAGATATCATAAAAATACTGACAAGGGGTCAAGCTGCCAGCAACATCCTTTATAAGTTAAAAGTTCCATTTAGCTCTAATGCTACATCAAACGCATCTAAAGTTGATCCCAAAGTACCACTCCACTCGAATTATCTGAAAATAACACCAAAACAAGAGCAGTATGAGAATTCTGACAAATAACATGAGTTGAACATTATTTAAGCTAATGCACATAAAATATGATGCAAAATGTTAATAAAAACTATCCTAAAACATGCATAAAATGGCATCTATCATTCTTACCAAAGAATTTTTTGTCCTTTTGTGTTAGAGATGTTAATGTTTGAGCAATCTTTGAAAAAATCTCAATGAAATGTCTATATTACCCAGCTAGTCCCATAAATTGTCGTATTTATATTAGAGTCTTTAGGACTTCCCACTTCCACGTTGCCCCAATATTAGCTGGATCTACGTGATTCCCTTTAATAGCAACCACATGCCCAATAAAATGTACTTCTCGAATCCATAATTCATATTTAGTGAACATGGAATAAAATTTCTACTCCTTAAGTAGTTCCAATATTAGCTTCAGGTGTTGCATATGATCCCCTTTGGTTAGCGAAAAAATCAAGACATCATCTATAAAAATTATCATAAACTGGTTCGGGTACAGTCTGCAAACCTTATTCATCAAATCCATGAAGACAGCTGGTGCGTTCATTAGTCCAAAAGGCATGACTAAGAGCTTATAGTGTCTGTAATGGGCTCTAAATGTTGTCTTAGGGATTTCCCCTTCATGAACCCTCAGATGATGATACCCAAACCGAAGACCAATTTTTGAAAAACACAAAGCGCCTTTTAACTGATTAAATAATTCATTGATTCAAGGACAGGGATAGCGATTCTTGATTGTCAACTTGCTCAATTAATTGTAGTCGATAAACATTGAGAATGGTTCGTCTTTATTTTTGACAAACAACATTGGGGCTCCCCAAATTGAAGAATGCGGCCATATAAACCCCTTCTCTAGAAGTTTATGAAGTTTCCATGATAGCTCTTACATATCAGATAGTGCTAGGCGATATGGTGCTTTTGCTATAGGTTTTGCTCTGGGAATTATGTTGATTCAGAATTTGACTTGTCTGAATGGGAGAAGTCCTAGAAAATCCTACGAAAATACTTTGGGATAATTATGAAACACTAGGATATCTTTGATCTGCTTTTCTTCTAATTTTCCTTTCTAGCACATGATCATTGAATGTAACACAATTCTTCTTCAGGTACCTACAAATCTTCATCCATGACATAATATTCAAGCCCCTTCTCGGCTTTTCACCATGTACGATAATAGTTTCATTGTTCGGGAAAGGTATTCTAATGATTTTCTCATAACAAACATTGTCCACTCTATTGTTTGATAAGCAATCCTTGCATATTGTCATGCAAAAACTACCCAGCTCTATTGGAATAAGTTTAATGTTAAATAACTTTTCAGCTAGGTTCAAGGTATAATTTGGAATTATATCCTTAGCCCTAATTTCCTAACCATCAACAAGGCCAATAATGTAAATGTCCCTCATCTTTCTTAATTATTAGCCCTAAGAAGACAAAACTTCAATCTTCTCCCACATCAAGTATTACTGATGCATAGTGATTGTTTAGGAGGAAGGTACCTGATATAACTTTGGGATTTTGATGATCTTCTTTTGTACCAATCAGAAAAGATAATTCCTTGGCCAGCCCACCTTGGTTTCCCTGATTAACCTGCCTTTCTGGGGTCTGGACATTGTTACTAGGCCTCCTATTCAGTTTAGGACAAACATTTCAGAGGTGATCCTCACTCCCGTACTTATAACATACCTTTTTACCCTCCTTTTCCTGCTTAGAGTACTTTGCAAAATGGCATGTGAGATTGCAGTTATTGCAAACTGCACATGATTTTTCATGATGGAACCTATTCCTGTTGTATTTTGGATATGGTCCAATGTACTATCCTTGTTCCTGAGCCTTTACCACAAAAATCCTAGCAACCTTCTGCTTCCTTTCTATACTACCACTAAATCTCTTTTCTCCTTGATTATCCAAATTTCTTTTATCACTATATCTTCCCTTTTCTAAAACCCCATATCGAATCATGTTGTTGGTCAACCGATTCACACAACTACTGCACTCTAAATAATAGTTGGGATTGCTGATGTAACCATCCCTCAAATTTCTGGAGCCAGTCCCCACATGTAACAATCAATACACTTATCCTCAGGAGTTACAGTGTGAGGTACCAGTTCTGCAAGTTCCTGGAAGCGGACTGTATATTTCTCTATCTCAGCTCCAACCATTAAATGGTTCCAGAATTCATAGTCTATCTTGTGAATTTCATTATTGGGGCAATGCTCTTCAATGTGCAACTTCTTTACATCTTCCCAAGTTAATTGGTATGAGCCTAACGACCTCCGGTCTGGACCTGCATATTCCACCAGGTCAATGCTCTATCTTGGAGTAGGAAAGTTGTGTGACAACCCGAAATTTCCATTTTTGTACGAACATTATCTATTCAATAGAAACTAGTCCAGTTTCAATGAATTTCAGACTTGTCCGAATAAGTTGTGTACATTAGGGTTTACGTTTAAGGAGATATCAGGAGAGTGGATGCTCATAGGTTTGTGAAACTTGAGCATTTCAACACTTCATAATGTTAGAGTCCAATTCCAGAATAAAAATATTTTCTGCCAAAATATTTCAGGGCTATAAATAGATTTCTGAACTAAATTCATTCATTATTCACATTTCCAACTAGAGAAAAGCCATTTTCGCTCTCACGGATCTTCGGGTTTTTATACCAAAACGTGAGTAACTCTTTCTAGTAGTGATTAGAATGCTTATTAGATGCTTATAACATGATTTAGATGGCAAAATCATTAGATCTAGGAGTTTACTCCCCAAGGTGTTCTTTGGCGGTAAACTCCCGAAACGAAGCCAAAACCGACCTTAGTATTATACAACTGCTTAGGACTCTTATGTATGCATATTAGGAACAAGAAAACATCCATAAATCACCCAAGTTTGGGGAGTTCACGGCCAACGAGATTCATAGGCCGTAAACTCCCTTTTCACACTCAAAATGGTGTTTTAAGGACTCTAACACTTTAAGGCTTTTATCTAGACTAGATCCCATTTAGTGTAAGGTGTTAAACACATCAAAGAACACAAACAAATGAGAGTTTATGGCCCAAGTGTATCTTAGGCCGTAAACTCCATTGAAATGGACAAAAGGGGTGTTTTCATGACACCTAAAGCCCTAGACCTTTACAATGAATTTTTTCCACTTAATTGAAGGACCAAAACTCATCCAAATCACTTAGCAAAGTGAGTTTACGACCAAGAGAATGCTCTTGGGCCGTAAACATGAAAGAATGGCACCAAAGTGTGCCTAGGGTCCTCATTTGCCTTAAACAATTGTCTAGAACATGTCCTTCAAAAGCAAGAGACTTGAAAACAACAAAAACACCCAATACTTAGATTTTACGGCCGTAAACTCTAAGGGGATTGGCCTCAGGGCCGTAAACTCCTATTTGGAGTACTTCTAGACCTTAAACCCCTTCAAGAATGGAACCACCAAGTTAGAATAATTCTAGAAAGCCTTTGGGACTTCAAAACACACCAAACACACATGCTTGGGAGTTTACGGCCGTAAACTCAAGAGTTAACAACCGTAAACTCCATGTGTGATGGTTTATAGGGAGTAAACTCACTTATAGGGTCCTTTGGAAACCCTAAACACAAATACCCTGTCCCACAAATAGCTTAGATGCAATCCTTAGGGCTTAAAACACTTATATAAAGTGTTTATTATGTCTAGGATGTCTTAACTTTATCAATTAGTGATTTAAGACTAATTGAATGCATATATGTGTGATTATATGTTCATAAGGATTGTAGTGCGTGTACAAGTCCTCGCTTGACACCTAGCCATCCTATACCGTTCAGTTCATCCCAATCACCAACTACAGGTGAGTTCATACCCATAATCAATATTTTAAATGATTTTAAATGCTTTAATGCGGGGGGGGGGGGGGGGGGGGGGGAATACAAGTAGAAACAAACATGTTATGGAATCATCGATATGTATTTTATAACTGTGTTTGCCACTTAACAGGTTTCACATGCTACAAAATGTGATGCATGAAATGATTTTACATCTTAAAAACACATTGTTACCAAATGTTTTACCTTTGAAATGTTTATTAAGATTGTTAATTATTGTTCAAAACCCATAAGATGTCTTACAAAACCATTTTACATTCTTGAACTAAACTATGCATATACACTTATATTTTCTTATATAGGTATTAATATTATAGTTTACATCTTCCATTTAGTTTCTCACACCCTTGAGTAGTAAGAGTGTATAAATATACTTGAACAACTAATTACCTTACAGTAAATTATCATAGGGATAATCTGAAGATATCAAACATTATTACTATTACAAGGAATCACACAAGAGTCAGTTCATTCATGAGTCTTTACTAAGTACAGTACCTAATACATGAGTACCTTTACATATGCTTACATGATACATGAACACGCTTACATGAACACATTACATGAATACCTTTACGTAGATACATCGACCTGTGTATACTTATATGAATATTTGAACCTCGGTTCATTAGGATGAATTATTAGTACCTTCAGTAAATCGTCCTGCCCATCCCAGTTCAACGGGAGTCAGTTACGGGACTAACCATTCCTGGAACCTATTGTTCGCTACAGAGGTTAATTGGACAATCTTCGGATGTTCATTAGGTTATCTATTTCGCTTATAGCAAGGTAGAGTCAGTTACGGGACTAACCATTCCTGGAACCTACTGTTCGCCACAAAGGTTAATTGGACAATCTTAGGATGTTCATTGGGTTGTTATTACATATATTAGGAGACAGTTATGGGACTAACCATTCCTGGAACCTACCGTTCGCTACAGAGGTTAATTGAACAATCTTAGGATGTTCATTAGGTTATTTACTTCGACTACATCGATGTAAATTCAGTTACGGGACTAACCATTCCTGGAATCTACTGTTCGCCTCAGAGGTTAAATTGAACAATCTTCGGATGTTCATTAGGTTATATCTTTCGCTTCAGCGATGTTGTGTTATCCCCGGGTAACCCAAGAGTAATACTTTCATGGTTATATTTTCCTATTTACTTTATTTTGTGATATATTCACATAAGCGATGAGTTAGACTAGTTACTGTATGTAGTAGTCAAAAGAAGAAAAAACTATCATTTTACAAACAAAACATTCGGGTCTTGGTAGAAGACTACATCTCAAACTGATAGAAAATAAGGGATTTTCTAGGGTTTTTCATACGTACATCAACATTTTCATTTAACGTTTTACATGGCCTTCATAACATATTTTCACAAAACGAAGGCAATGACACTTATACACGTATGAATTCACCAGCTTTAAAGCTGATATTCGCTTTCAAAATAACTTGTATTCTCAGGTCATCAGTAGACAGGTACGGAGGCCAGGTTTTGAGAAGACGGAGCAGACAAGTCTCGTCTTTTATTTTGATTGTATATTGTTGGTGTCTTACCACAATGAAAGAACACATGTATTAAAACTTTACTTATAATGCAATGGATGATGTTGTTGCTTGTTTATTATATTACACTGTTGTGATACTGTACATGACATCCTCCACCCCTGAACGTTTCCGCCGTTCATGGTTTTGGGGTGTGAAAAGTTGCATACTCCACTTTGTTGATATTAGGGCATTTGTTTTCGTGGAGGACCAACTTAGTACTGTCAATCCATTTTAGGAATCCGACAATGTATTCCTTCCCCTGGAATTCTGTTACAATTAGAAATTTTTGTGCCTTGTAACCAACACTTAAACCAAATTATGAATCAAAAACATAAGAGCAATAAGCTTCCAATTTGACCATCTTGGGTTTAGAACTCTTAAATGGGCTCTAATTGGACCCACTTCCATTTAATTCAATATTTTGGGCCATATTGGACCTAGAATGAAATAGATTAATTATATGAACCATTTTGGACCATAATTAACCTAATTTAGCCTAATAGGTCATAAAAATCACATTTATATTTTTTTAGGGCCAAAAATTATCTTACCTAGCTTTAATATGGGCTTAAGGGCAAAAAGCCCAAAATCCTCCTCTTACACTCTCCATTCTCGGCCCAAGCCCAAAAGAGTGAGGGGTTGACTTTGTGTGTGACACCTCACAATTTTTCAAGGGACTTCCATGCAAGAGGACCCAAACATCCATGCACTCCCATACTTCCATGCTAACTAACTCTTTTTCTCCCTCTCTCTCTTGTTCTCGGCCGAGTCCAAGCACACACACACACACGCATTTCACTCTCCTTTCTCTCAAGAAAAACTCTCTCATATCTCATCCATATTTCGAGATATAAGAAGGATTCAAGGGGATTCTTACACAAATTCTTCATCTAAGGTAAGAACAAGTTTGCATCTATGTTATAGGTTCTTTGTTTTATCAAAAATCTCCTTCTAACCCATGTAAAAATCATGATCACTCTCTTAGAAACCCTCTAAGTTCGAGATCTTCCAAGTGAGGATACTAAGGCCGAATTTCTTCTCATTTTCTTCCAAAAACCGAAACCACACCCAAAGGTGAGCTTCATACCCCCCCTCTTTTTCGGTTTTTTTATAAGTTTTGTGGGGAGAATACAAGCAAATGTGTAGATTTATGAGTAAATGTATGCCTTGTGTGATTTTTATGCTTATATGTATGATCTTATGTGGTTGTGATGTTTATATTAGCCAAAAGAACCTTAAAACCGAGATCTACAATATGAAGAATGAAATAAGTATAACTTATACCATTTCACACTAATCATGTCTAGAAAAATAATCTACTTGGGTAATATGAACATTTTTGGACTTAAAACCCATTTTTGGGCTCAAAATGTCAAAAATACAAAACTAAGGGGCCCAAAACGACAAAATATAAATTCTGAAGATTGAAATGAGTCTAAACAGTTTCTAATGTGTATTTTCTGAATATCAACACTTTTGAGGGGTTAAAAATGTGAATTTTGAACGTAATGGGCTAAAATGGGCTTTTCGGCCCAATAAAGCCCCAAATTACGAGATTTTTGAATTGGAGGGGCTAAAACTGCACATTTCTGTAAAACAGGGGATTACTAGTATGCTAAATCTATTTCAAGGGCCAAAAATGCTTTTCAAATTAAAAAGGGACCAGAAATGCAAAAATTTTCCATTTTGGGCAAAATTGTAAAAGTTGCGAAAATGGGGGTTTCAACCGAGAAAATTTCATTTTTGAAGGACTTAAGCTGTTTACCAAGTAAATTTGTGCTAAAAATGTCTTTCCAACAAGTTTTGATACTAAAGTGTTAAGAAAAATGGTTTAAGGACTAAAATGGAAATTCTTTTATACACAAAGGGTTAAAAGTATAAAATGTTATCCAAGAAGGGGCTTAAAAAAATAAATTCTAATTCTTAAAACAACAAATCCCTTAAGATAAAAATACGAGTACTACGTCTACCAGCGACACGTAATAATAAATACACTTTCAACACCAATATCGTTACCAAACGAATTGATTCGGTCTCGAATCAATAACGAATCAAAAATCAATAAACAATGGTACTTCAACACACACGGGGAAATTTACGAGAAGTCAATATTCAATCTTTGGGCTTGAAAGTTTCAAATCGTGTGTGTTGGGCCTAGCTAGCCCAATGACATGATTTTTAGGCCCGAAGGGAACGCGCTTACATGTTATTGGGCCTTCTATGACCTAATTTCGTGTAAAAGGACTTTTAATAGCTTTTTGTGCTGTTGGGCCCCAAGGGTCCTTTGGTACTGCTAGCAAAGTCGAGAAGTCAAATGCGAGTCGAGCCAAGTGTCTTTCGCATTCACGATAGCCTTGAACGACTTATGGAAATAACGGGGGCTCCGTACCCTCTTTTCTCCTCGGTTATGGGGTCATGAGAAGTGAGGGTGGTTGGATTAAGTGAGTAGTACGGACGACGCCTAAGGGATCGTTTGTATTTGGTAGTTGTAAACTAGTCATTTTCATTAAGGCGTGATTATAACGACTCACAACCCATAATTAATCCAATGTCACCTGGAATTATCGAAAACAAACGTCGTATCGGAATAACACTAAATAAGCCACGTAATATGATGTATTAGGAAAACATCGGGTTTTCCTGGGGCATTCAACGCTCTTAACTATGGGATGTATACAAAGTCTAACAATTATCCACGTTTACAATAATCAACAAGCATACTTACGGATCTTCACACTTTTTCTTATAAACAACATTTTTTTTTCATAAAATATCGGATTTTCTATGGTTTTCAAAATTATACAAATCATTTCTTTTCAAACCTTACTTATGAACTCACCAACATTTCATATGTTGAAGTTTTTCCAAAATACTTGTATTCTCGGGTAACAGGTAAATCGAAGAAAAATGTATCCAATGATGTCATGATGTTTGTTTAATTAGTATCGAACGGTTTATGTTTTGGAAATGTAATGTTTTGAAACAATGTACTAAATGTAAACAATATCGGTTGTAATATTTCAATGCATGGTGATGAATGATGTTATGATTCATGTATAATCATTGTGATGGTATTCAATTGAGTCACAATAGCCCTCGGACGTTTCCGCCGTCTGGTTCAGGGGTGTGACAGGTTGGTATCAGAGCTCTGTTTATAGTGAACTAGCATATCTAGCCACACATTGATATGCAACTATAAACCAAAAGAGGGACTAACACAACTCTGAACAAAACAAGTAAAACATAATAATAAAACACCCTTGCTTGTATTAGGAATAAGAACCTAACACCGAATCAAACAAGATAATGTTAGTATCTCGGTTAATCCAGGACTGTTCTTAGTTGTATCAAGGAGCGGATGTAGCCTGATCAACTACATTCCCTCCAAGGTATCACTACCACACGTCCTGAGGTGATCGTGATAGCTAGGGAACCTAAAAGCATACCCCTTATCATCAAAACGAGAATGTCTGTTTAGTCTGCAATAGTGGTAAAGGCATAGGATAATGATAGTTTATTCGTATACCTTCTCCCAGCCACCATGGAAGGGGGCAACAGGGCATTTAGTTTCACCAAGTCCTAGTGGCTCACGGGATGCTTGAAGATGAACCAGAAGGAAATTAAGAGGGGGCACACGACGTCAGACCTGACGAGTACACGGACACTGACTACGAGTTTGAGAAGATTGATGATGACATGGAAGAAGGGCAAAGCTCGGGCAAGGATAACACCACACCACCTGTAGACGAGGCGCAACCGGACCACCCCGCCCCACCAGTGAACCCCCCAAGGGAGAACCGCTCTCCCGAAGCTGAGATCGCCGCCCTGCGGCAACAGCTGTTCGCCATGGAAGCACGTGAGCATGAGAGGGATGAGGTTATTGGAGACATGACTGAGATGGCTCAGTTGCTGGCTCAACACTTCGGCATATGACCCCGCCACTATATAGGGACGCATCACGGAGTGTTTGGGATAGACTTATCTTACTAGGCCATTAGGATCTATGCTATGTACCCTGACTCTATGTTTAAGTGACTACACTACTCATAAAGCCGTTATGCTGTCGAACTAATATCACTTATGTATGCTCTTTCGAGCAAAATTTTCATGTATCAAATGCGGATAATATTAGTGAACTTTTACGTGTTTTATTATGACTTTACAAATTGCTATGTGTTGCAAATCCATGATTGTATGCTAATTTGTAGAAGTACTTAAGTTCGTACCATGCACCTAGTCAGTAGGATCACAACCTCACAGAAACCACATACACTCAACATCTTTCCGTTTCATGACAGAAAGATACCTCACCGACCTACTCGCGGAAACCCTGGACCAACCCCACCCGAAGTTGACTCCACTGCATTCCAGGCAGCCGTATCTGCTACGGTCACCGCAGCAATGGCACAAATTCACCAAGGGAACAACGGAGGAGGCAACGGGCAAGGGGTCGGGAGTTCGAACAACGGAATGAATCAAGGACCCACCAAAACATGTACCTACAAGGACTTCACAAACGCCAAACCACGAACCTTTAACGAAACTGTAGGAGTGATCACCCTGAAATGATGGATCGAAAAGGTGGAATTGGTGTTCGAGATATGTGATTGCCCTGAAGAGATGAAAGTAAAGTTTGCCGCATGCACTTTTGTCGACCAAGCGCTCACTTGGTGGAACGGGCATGGGAAGCCATGACACTCCCCGTAGCCAATTCCATGCCATGGACAGAAATGAAGGAAATGCTAATGGCTGAATACTACCCTCATGGTGAGATTCAGAAAATGGAGCAAGAGCTGTGGAACCTCACTGTACGGAATGTTGATCTCGATGCCTACATATCAAGATTTACTGAACTATCTCTGTTATGTCCCGGCATGATCACCTCAGAAGGAAAGAAGATCGAGCGATTCATTTGGGGACTAACTTCACCGATCCAAGGAAACGTGATAGTTGCAAATCCCGAAACTTACGACATTGCTAAGAGATTGGCTAAGAAGCTGTATGACCACAACAACAAGAAGGGTGAGAAGTCAGCGGAGGCTGAAGTCAAGAAGGAAGGTGATGGCAAGAAGGGGAAGAACAATAAGAGGAAGGGGCGTCAAGGCCCCGAGACTTCTAAGAAGCAGCAGACAGTGGCAATTAATGCTGCCACCGCACAAGTTCAGGCCACACCACATGCTCCAGCCTCAGCTACTTCGAATGCTCCTAGACCTTATTCCGGTAATCTTACCAAGTGCAACAAGTGTGGTTTCCATCACAATGGAGAATGCAAGGAGCTGCAGTGCACCAGTTGCAATCGGAAGGGGCACACAGCAAGGTATTGAAGGACTTACCCTCCTCAGAATCAACAACAGGGAAACAGCAACAACAACAACAACCGCCACAACAACAACATCAACACCGGTGGCAACAATGCAGGACCTAGCCACACCTGCTATGTGTGTGGAAGGACTTGGCATTTCGGCCGAGATTGCCCTAACAACAACAATCCCAAAAATGGAGGAACAGGAAGGGTGCTAACCATGGGTCAGGTGGAGGCGATTCAGGATCCCGCTGTTGTTACCGGTACGTTTCCCCTAAACCACAGTTATGCATGCATCCTATTTGACACCGGAGCCGAGCGATGTTTTGTGAGCAATAACTTTAAACACTTGTTAAAATAACAACCCCAGAAGCTCAATGAAACCTTTACGGTGGAAATGGCCAATGGGAAAACCAAATCCACTAGGGAAATCTACACCGGATGTACCCTAACCTTAAATCAACACGTCTTTCGAATAGACTTAATGCCTGTTTCCATTAGGAGTTTCGATGTGATTATTGGCATGGACTGGTTAAGCCCCCACCATGCTGAAATTATGTGTCACGAGAAGGCCATTCGCCTTCACCTTCCCAATCACGAAACCCTAGTTATTTACGGAGACAAACCTAGCACAAACCTTCGCCTCATCTCGTGCATTCAGGCACAGAAGCATCTACGAAAGAACGATTTGACGTTCCTGGCTCACATAGTGGATAAAACCAAGGAAGAGGTTAACATTCAAGACATTCCAGTAGCACGTGAATTCCCAGACGTATTTCCTGAAGATCTTCCTGGAGTACCCTCAGAGAGACATGTTGAGTTCCGAATTGACCTCGTTCCAGGAGCAACTCCTCTCACTAAATCGCCCTACCGGCTAGCTCCTGCTGAAATGCAGGAATTGTCTAGCCAACTCAGCGAACTCCTGGGCAAGGGATTCATCCGACCTAGTTACTTTCCATGGGGAGCTCCAGTCCTCTTTATCAAAAAGAAGGACGGATCTTTTAGAATGTGCATCGATTACAGGGAGTTAAATAAACTCACTATCAAAAATCGCTATCCACTCCCACGAATCGACGATCTATTTGACTAGCTCCAAGGAGCTAGTTACTTCTCTAAGATAGATCTACGGTCCGGATACCATCAACTCAAAGTCCGGGAAGAGGATATTCCCAAAACCGCTTTCCGAACTCGTTACGGACATTATGAATTTGTCGTAATGTCCTTCGGTCTAACAAATGCCCCTACCGCATTTAAGGATCTGATGAACCGAATCTGTCGACCATTCCTCGACAATTTTGCCATCGTCTTCATTGACGACATTCTCGTCTATTCCCGAAGCGAGGAAGAGCGTGGCCAACATCTCCGACAAATCCTAGAAATTCTGCGAACGAAAAAGCTATACGCAAAACTCTTCAAGTGTGAGTTCTAGCTCCGTAGCATAAATTTCCTAGGTCATGTTGTTAGCCAAGATGGAATTCATGTGGATCCCTCTAAGGTCAAAGCCGTTGAAGGATGGGCAGTCCCGACAACACCCACATAAATTCGTCAATTTTTAGGCCTAGCGGGCTACTATAGGAGGTTCATTCAAAAATTCTCTAAAATCGCCAAGCCACTTACTTCGCTTACACAAAAGGGCGTACCATTCAAATGGACGGACAAACAGGAAGTTGCATTCCGAACCCTGAAGCAGATGCTCTGTAGTGCCCTGGTATTATCTCTACCAGAGGGAACGGAAGATTTCGTGGTCTACTGTGACACGTCAAATCAGGGTTTAGGTTGCATTCTCATGCAGCGTGGAAGAGTGATAGCTTATGCATCCCGCCAACTAAAGACGCACGAAGTGAATTATACGACCCATGACCTAGAATTGGGAGTCGTGGTCTTTGCTCTGAAGATTTGGAGGCATTACCTTTATGGTACATAGTGCACCATCTTCACAGACCACAAGAGTCTCCAGCACATCTTGAATCAGAAAGAGCTGAATATGAGGCAACGAAGATGGGTGGAGTTATTAAATGATTACGAGTGTGAAATCAAGTATCACCCAGGAAAGGCCAATGTAGTAGCTGATCCATTGAGCCGGAAGGAGTGCTCTAATTTCCGTGCAAAAACTGTCTCGATAACCATCCCATCTCACCTAACCACTCAGATCGGGGTAGCCCAGTCAGATGCCATGAAGACGGAAAACAGAGCAAGTGAAGCATTACACGGAATGGAAAAGAATCTAGAGGTGAGAGAGGACAGAGTATAACATTTTATGAACCGTATTTGGGTCCCTAAATTCGGAGGATTTAGGGAGGTAGTCATGAAGTAAGCCCACAAGACGCAATACTCCATCCATCCTGGTTCGGACAAGATGTATTTGGATATTAAACAACTCTATTGGTGGCCTAACATGAAGGCAGAAATTACCACCTATGTCGATAAGTGCCTTACTTGTGCCAAGGTAAAGGTGGAGTACTAGAAGCCCTCGGGGTTATTACAGCAACCGGTGATCCCCGGATGGAAGTGGGAAGGGATTTCTATGGATTTTGTGACCAAGCTACCCAAGACGTCGGACGGATTAGACACTATATGGGTAATAGTTGACCGACAGACGAAATCCGCCCATTTCCTGCCAATAAAAGAGAATCCTACAAGATGGAGAGACTGACGCGTTTATACATTCGAGAAATCGTGACACTTCATGGAATACCAGTGTCCATCATCTCAGATAGAGACAGTAGATTCACTTCACGTTTTTGGCAATCACTTCAGAAAGCACTAGGAACCCATCTCGACATGAGCACCGCTTATCACCCACAAACGGACAGTCAAAGCGAACGAACCATTCAGACGCTCAAAGACATGCTTCACGCATGTGTGATAGACTTTGGGAAGTCTTGGGACACCCACTTACCCTTAGTTGAATTCTCTTATAACAACAGTTACATTCGAGCATCAAAGTCGCTCCTTTCGATGCACTATATTGACGTAAGTGTAGATCACCGTTGTGTTGGGCTGAGGTGGGTGACACCCAGCTAGCAAAGGCACTAGCATCGGACAAGGCGCTAATGGGACCGGAGATCATTCGTGAAACCACGGAAAAGATAGTTCAAATCAGAGCTCGATTACAAGCATCACGCGACCGACAGAAGAGCTACGCTGATAAACGGCGAAAGCCCTTAGAGTTTCAGGTCGGGGATCGAGTGCTGTTAAAAGTTTCACCTTGGAAAGGAGTCATTCGTTTCGGAAAACGGGGAAAACTAAACCCACGATACATTGGACCTTTGGAGATCATTGCCCGAATAGGCCTAGTGGCGTACAAACTGCAGCTACCCGCTGAGCTAAACAGTGTACACCCTGTGTTCCATGTCTCCAATATAAAGAAGTGCCTATCAGATGAAACACTCGTCATTCCCCTTGACGAGATTTAAACCAACGAGAATCTCCTGTTCGTTGAAGAACCGGTTGAAATCATGGACAGGGAGGTGAAGCGTACTAAGCAAAGCCGCATCCCGATCGTGAAAGTATGGTGGAAAGCAAAGCGTGGGCCAGAATTCACGTGGGAACGCGAAGACCAAATGAAGCAAAAGTACCCTCACCTATTCTAGCATTCTCAAATCTAGCTTTCAAAAGAATTTCGGGACGAAATTCCCTCTAATGGGGGGATGATGTCACAATTAGAAATTTTTGTGCCTTGTAACCAACACTTAAACCAAATTATGAATCAAAAACATAAGAGCATGTATGATGCATACTCTATGACAGCAAAACTTCAATCAAACACCCCATGCAAGCATTTCAAGAAGTTATTAAACAATTGGAAACCCTAGAAGTTCTTGTTTAACTCCATTTTGGACTAGGACTTCCTTATTTGGGCCCATTGGACCAATAAGCTTCCAATTTGACCATCTTGGGTTTAGAGCTTTTAAATGGGCTCTAATTGGACCCACTTCCATTTAATTCAATATTTTGGGCCATATTGGACCTAGAATGAAATAGATTAATTATATGAACCATTTTGGACCATAATTAACCTAATTTAGCCTAATAGGTCATAAAAATCACATTTATATTTTTTTTAGGTCCAAAAATTATCTAACCTAGCTATAATATGGGCTTAAGGGCAAAAAACCCAAAAACCTCCTCTTACCCTCTCCATTCTCAGCCCAAGCCCAAAAGAGTGAGGGGTTTACTTTGTGTGTGACACCTCATAATTGTTCAAGGGACTTCCATGCAAGAGGACACAAACATCCATGCACTCCCATACTTCCATGCTAGCTAACTCTTTTTCTCCCTCTCTGTCTTGTTCTCGGCCGAGTCCAAGCACACACACACACATTTCACTCTCCTTTCTCTCAAGAAAAACTCTCTCATATCTCATCCATATTTCGAGAACAAAGAAGGATTCAAGGGAATTCTTACACAAATTCTTCATCTAAGGTAAGATCAAGTTTGGATCTATGTTATAGGTTCTTTGTTTTATCAAAAATATCCTCCTAACCCATGTAAAAATCATGATCACTCTCTTAGAAACCCTCTAAGTTCGAGAAATTCCAAATGAGGATACTAAGGCCGAATTTCTTCTCATTTTCTTCCAAAAACCGAAACCACACCCAAAGGTGAACTTCATACCCCCTCTTTTTCGGTTTTCTTTATAACTTTTATGGGGGAGAATACAAGCAAATGTGTAGATCTAAGAGTAAATGTATGCCTTGTGTGATTTTTATGCTTATATGTATGATCTTATGTGGTTGTGATGTTTATATTAGCCAAAAGAACCTTAAAACCGAGATCTACAATATGAAGAATGAAATAAGTACAACTTATACCATTTCACACTAATGAAGTCTATAAAAATAATCTAGTTGGTTAATATGAACAATTTTGGACTTCAAACCCATTTTTGGGCTCAAAATGTGAAAAATACAAAACTAAGGGGCCCAAAACGAAAAAATATAAATTCTGAAGATTGAAATGAGTCTAAACAGTTTCTAATGTGTATTTTCTGAATATCAACACTTTTGAGGGGTTAAAAATGTGAATTTTGAACATAATGGGCTAAAATGGGCTTTTCGGCCCAATAAAGCCCCAAATTGTGAGATTTTTGAATTGGAGGGGCTGAAACTGCACATGTCTGTAAAACAGGGGATTACTAGTATGCTAAATCTATTTCAAGGGCCAAAAATGCTTTTCAAATTAAAAAGGGACCAAAAATGCAAAAAATTTCCATTTTGGGCCAAAATTGTAAAAGTTGCGAAAATGGGGATTTCAACCGAGAAAATTTCATTTTCGAAGGACTTAAGCTGTTTACCAAGTAAATTTGTGCTAAAAATGTCTTTCCAACAAGTTTTGATACTAAAGTGTTAAGAAAAATGGTTTAAGGACTAAAATGGAAATTCTTTTATACACAAAGGGTTAAAAGTGTAAATTTTATCCAAGAAGGGGCTTAAAAAAACAATTTCTAATTCTTAAAACAATGAATCCCTTAAGATAAAAATACGAGTACTACGTCTACCGGCGAAACGTAATAATAAATACACTTTCAACACCAATATCGTTACCAAACGAATTGATTCGGTCTCGAATCAATAACGAATCAAAAATAAATAAACAATGGTACTTCAATACACACATGGAAATTTACCAGAAGTCAATATTCAATCTTTGGGCTCGAAAGTTTCAAATCGTGCTTGTTGGGCCTTGCTAGCCCAATGACATGATCTTTAGGCCCGAAGGGAACGCGCTTACATGTTATTGGGCCTTCTATGACCTAATTCCGTGTAAAAGGACTTTCAATAGCTTTTTGTGCTGTTGTGCCCCAAGGGTCCTTGGGTACTGCTAGCATAGTCGAGAAGTCAAATGCGAGTCGAGCCAAGTCCCTTTTGCATTCACGATAGCCTTGAACGACTTATGGAAATAACGGGGGCTTCGTACCCTCTTTTCTCCTCGGTTGTGGGGTTATGAGAAGTCAGGGTGGTTGGATTAAGTGAGTAGTACGGAGGACGCCTAAGGGATCGTTTGTATTTGGTAGTTGTAAACTAGTCATTTTCATTAATGTGTGATTTTAACGACTCACAACCCATAATTAATCCAATGTCACCTGGAATTATCGAAAACAAACGTCGTATTGGAATAACACTAAATAAGCCACGTAATATGATGTATTAGGAAAACATCGGGTTTTCCTGGGGCATTCAACGCTCTTAACTATGGGATGTATACAAAGTCTAACAATTATCCACGTTTACAATAATCAACAAGCATACTTACGGATCTTCACACTTTTTCTTATAAACAACATTTTTTTCAGAAAATATCGGATTTTCTGTGGTTTTCAAAATTATACAAATCATTTCTTTTCAAACCTTACTTATGAACTCACCAACATTTCATATGTTGACGTTTTTCCAAAATACTTGTATTCTCAGGTAACAGGTAAATCGAAGAAAAATGTACCCAGTGATGTCATGGTGTTTGTTTAATTAGTATCGAACGGTTTATGTTTTGGAAATGTAATGTTTTGAAACAATGTACTGAATTTAAACAATATCGGTTGCAATATTTCAATGCATGGTGATGAATGATGTTATGATTCATGTATAATCATTGTGATGGAATTCAATTGAGTCACAATAGCCCTCGGACGTTTCGGCCATTTGGTTCGGGGGTGTGACATATTCCTTAGGTATGTATGCCATGAAGGACTTGTATATGCATTCGTTGTTGTGTTTACCCAGATTTCCTCCTCAGTTCCCTTGGTTAGCACTGGGACTTACAGTTACTTAAGTGATAATGTTTGGAGTGACTTCCATGAGTTGTGCTACCAATTGTGCTACATGTGGTGTTTCGTTCTTGGAGTTTCCTCCAGTTAGACCTCCATGGAGTCATGGATATCCTAATGACCCATTATGGTGGCCTACTCTGTCCTACTACACTCAGTCCTGCTCCACCCTTCCATGCTCTACTCGTTCCTTCTGTACCCATGGTCACCCTCTTGGGTATGGGGACAATCTTCCTTTCAATCAGGCCTATGCATAGTCTATAGAGAGGTGGCTGAGGCAACACTGATACCGGCGATGTCATGCTTTCATGGCTTGGGGCATTAACACTACTAACCTTTTCCGAGGTTTCCATGTCTTCTAAAGGGTCCTCTTCTATATAGTTGGAAGGATCACACCTAGAAATCACTGAAACATATTCAGACTCGCCTGCCAAAGGTTTAGGGTGAGACGAAGATGACCTCGACCTAACGGACTGTGACATAAATGTAATGAGCTACGAAATGCATAATGTTGAATGCCTATAGTATGCAATTCTTACACACACCAAAGGTTTCTTCTACATTCAGAAATAAAATAATTTTTATGCAAAAAAATCAATTTGAACATAATCCTACTATAATCAATTCTAGTCTTGTCTAAATCTCTCCTTATTTAAACTTAGGTGATCGGGCTATGTCGAATTAGGGTCTAATAATACAATAATCGACCTAATTATATTAGTAATATGTCCAATATTTTAAAAATTATTTTATGTTTTTGGCTATAGATATGGTTTCTAAAAGATATTTAGAAAATTGATATTATCTATAACCTTTGGTTCTAATACCATTTCTTTCACACCCCGCTAAAGCAGAAACACGAGGTACGACAATACAAATTGTCTCATTGCAAAAGTTAAAGACTATATCATCATAACATTTAAGTATTTAAGTTTACATCACTTTCACAACATAATTCATATGGAAAATCCTAAACGTAAATATCGTTTTCAAAAGACAAGTTACCCAAAAAAATATCTTTGATCCCACACGATGTAAATGTATGCCTCTTTGATGATGACTCTATATGCGCCTCTTACCAATTGTTTCCTCAAAAAGCATGTAAAATGAGAGATGAACTACAAAAATTGCGGTGATTTCACAGGTTTTCAACACAAAAAAAAAAATAATTAATATCCAATTATTGATAAACGTTTCCATAAATAAAAGTTCCTTGCTAAAATGAGTGATTAAGGTTACATGCGTTTGATGTATAACACAATGAGTTCACAATAAAACTAACGGAACTTCCCTCCAAGCCCTATCTTTATCGCTAACCTAAGTAGTACATTGGTACTATGCTCCCACGTTGCAGCGTGAGTGAGGTTTGTCATTTCCTAATAGTGTTGTTCATAATGACCAAAGGCTCATTAAAAAGTTAGTAAGTTGTATAATGTTCCAAGGACTTAACCACAATAAGGACTCATGTATCAACATTTACATACACACAATTTACATATTTATCAAACAAGTTGTAATAGCTTTAAAAGCTACATACAACATAAATTTAAGAATTACATGTTTTTTCTCCTAAAAATAGTAAAATAGTAAAAGGGGGCTAAATACTCATCTTGATTTGTGGCGATTGTAGCAATGACTTGTACTGAGTGATTCCACCCATCCTGCTACCAACATCCTATGATAATACTTTACACCGGTGAGTTTCTTGATAAATTCAAATGCATATAGACTTAACTCCTACTTCATAAAAATGCCAAAGTTATTATAAGATTAGATTTCACATAGATTATAACCAATTTCTGAAATATTCTTATTTTATGAACCCTTTAGTTTAATAAAAAATTCAATTGATGATTCATAATTTTTTTTTGTGTGATTAGTAATGGAATTTATAATTTTATCGATTGTTTCATAATTAACAATTCAAAAATACGTCCAAAGAAGTTCCAAAAATTATTAAACTCTAATTTCTGGTTTTAATAGTTGTTATGAGCATTTTAGTATATATTCTTAAGTTTTGGACAAGTCTAGCCATTTTTCCACCATATAATACATTAAATATTAATTAAACCATGGATACATAGCAAATGATCATGAGAAATTATCATAATATTTTTATTTATGTTTTTATAGTGTCATTAAGTTAGGAAAAATACTAAAAACACCATTTGAAATAGCAGAACCTGGTTAGTTGTGAAAAATAATAAAACAACATTTGAAATAACATAACCTGGTTTTATAAATTACCAGTGTTTAGTTCTAAGAAAATCGAAATAATTACTAAACACTACCCAAATGAATATTTATTTACATCGTGTGATTATTTTCAGCATAGATCATCAATGGATTTTCCTAGAATTTATTGACCAGTGGAAGTATTTTTTATGAATGATCACTCAATTTAATTGCTAGAATTATAATAAATCAAGGAAAATGTATTAATATTCCAATATTTCCAATTGACCTTATTTTACAACTACTATTCTGAGAAAAACCAGGCTTGTGAATTACACGAGTTCAAGATATTTTATGAATAAATCTTTATGTGTACACATTTCATGAGATCTTCAGATGAACTTTGAAAATCAAGTGTGTAAGCTAGAAGTTCAACACATAGAATCTGATTTAGAGACATTGCATGAGTTAAAATGTACTTATAATGATGTTTAAGTGAAAAACTAAAAGTTCAAGTGGAACATTTTCATCAAAACTTCTAGAAAGCCTTTTCTTTGATTTTGACCTAGATTTATTGTAGCTTTTCACCATCTTTGTAACATGCAAGATGTTTTTGGTGAAAGTATACAAACATCATCATCAAATCTAAAAATATGGGATTAAAATGTTCATGAACTTATGAAAAAAAGTTGAAGATGAAGATGATGTACATGAAATCATTAAAAGTGGTAGGAGCTTGTAAGAGAGATGGAGATGGGTGTTTTTACTATAATGAACCCTAGAGGGTGATGGATTTTCATGTCACCTTGAGGTAATATGGTTGTGAATTTGATTTGGGTAGAGAGAATATGAGAGCAACTGTTCAAATGGAGAATATGAAGTGTGAGGGACAATAAGGAGGTTGACTGTATGGGAAAATGGAGAATGGGTTTGTGGGTGTATGTGTGTGTCTGTGTCTGTTTCTCAATCTTTTTTTATAAAATTTAAGGGTATGAGTTTTTAATTTATAAAAATTTTGGTCGTAATTCTAGTACTTTTTATAAGTTTTTAGTTTTTATACTTTGCAACTTAGAGATAGATTTTTAAAATTTTGTAATTCTCTCATAATATTTATATTTCATGGATTTTAATTATCTATAAATTTTGTAAACATGATATATGGCTTGGTTATAAGCTCATGATAGCCCCCAATACACTCTAAGTGCACACATATGAGTTGAAATAAGACTTATATGTACCTCAAACACATACTTCAAACTATTTATAAGTATCAGTATTTTATACAAGTAACATAAAAAGTCTTGGGTTGAATGTGTATAGTGAGAAGTCGGAAGTATTCATAGTCTGTAAAGTGTCGAAAGCAGTATGGTTTTGACTAATTTTCTATTTACAAGGCAGATCATTTTCGATAGTTAATGTCTAGTCATTATATTTTTTGTTAGTCTGTTGAAGCCTATAAATAGGGTAAGTACATAGAATAGTAGGCAACGAACTTAGTGTCATTTTCAATAGTAATCAAATATTCACTTGTACTCTTCAGACTTTAATCGCGCCAAACAGATTTTACTTATATATTGTGTCCCTTACATCTTTTATCGAATATATTGTGTTCTTAATCAATTTCTAACTCACATAATTTGGAATCAGAGCAAGATTCACTCAATCGATTGAATTTTTTTTCGTATTTTTCATTTTTATTGATTCACTCTTTTCGATTAAAAAATTTCCACAAATTTAATCAGGAAACTGGTGTCAACTGATTGGATTGAGCAAATTTTGCACTCTGTGTCTTAGCTTAATTGAATTCTGATTAATTTCTTTCTTAGATTTCTAGTTAATTAAAAAATCTCTTTCTTCTAAATCCATACAACAATAGCGAATTTTAGTGAGAACACGTGTAACATCCCAAAATTTAAGACTACAAATTTCAATTTTTATAATAATAAAACCATCATTCAAATTTTTTTCATAAAACCATAATGAAAGCAGAGTATGTCAAAATCATCCAAATACATTAGAGTCAAATAAAATGCAGAATAATATAGTGTATGGGATGTGATCATCCCCAGCTCTTCCCCTTCTATCTGGAAGTACCTGAAACATAAACTGAAAACCATAAGCATGAAGCTTAGTGAGTTCCCCAAAAAATACCACATAACATACATATTTGTGAGCTCAAGGCTGTGCCGGCTCTATTTCACCCCCGGTTCTATTTTACCCCAGAGTCTATTTTAACTCATGTGTCGGCCCAAGTTGTACAGGGTCTATTTCACCCCTGATTCTATTTCAACTCATATGTTAGCACAAGGTTGTATCTGGTCTATTTCACTCCTATGTCTATTTCACCCCACGTACATATAGTAAACAGGCACACATTCATATAACACATACAATAGGAGTCACAAAGACTGCAAGCACATAAAATATCCTAGTGTCCTACAATATAGTGAGCAAACTCGCCTCATTCTACTGACAGTCAAATAAATGATCAGGTTGCTAAACCGAAAATCACTACTTAATCACAAGTAGAGAAACTCTAATTAGAAATTAGGTCAATAATCCAACCCATGAGTCCAAACCCTAAATTCTAGCCTTAAGGAAAAGTTACTTATTCCTTGCCTTATTGAGCCTAGCCCATCAAGGCCTAATTACTACTAGCCACGAAGCCCAATAGATAATCTATGTCCAAAATGGGCCCAAGCCCCAAAGGCCCATCATAGAAAAGCTTATAGCCCAAAAAGGGCCCAAAGTCCCTAAATCCCACACAAGGCTTGAAACAAGCCTAAGACTCACTCTGATGAGTACGCTCAATGTACCAACCAGTACACCCATCATACTCACAAACCTTGCATCATTAGGACTTCAGACGAATATGCACAACGTACCCCAAGGTCTACCCGACTTACACTTTAGTCGGCAAAACGTAGATCTAAGGGCTTAATTATTTAAGACCCAACATCTAATTTTAGATCTTGGCTTATTAAAGTGCATTAAGCCATAAAGTTACCAACTTTATGCTTTTCCATGTCTTAATAGGGCACATCTTGGATTTAAATACATTATCTTCATGAAAGCACATTCAGTCCTTGCATGATTGAACTTAATCCATCAAGACTCAATTTGTATGCTCAAGGGACATTAGAACACTAGGATCTAACATTATAACCTTCTGTAATAGCTCATACTCTCAAGAATACCCTGAAGGACCATTTTATGAAGAAATAAGTCCTAAACTAACAATAAGGACATGGAGTCATTAAGATTGAAGATTTTTACCTTCAGTAAGCTAGAAAAGATAAGAAACATCTAGATGTACAAGCTTTTTATGATCGCATGCTTCCTCACAACTCTAATACTTCTTCTCTAAGTGTCACATACACCAAAAACACACACACACACAATCTCAAACTTTAGGGAAAATAGATTAGGGTTTTGAGATATTACTCAAGAGAAAAAGGATGTTGATAAGGTGATGAACTTGAATGACTTAATGATTTTAATTAGGGTGCGAACCCTAAAAAGGAATGTGTGCCTCTTGCTTGAGTACGCCCTGCCTATGTAGTGGTCATCCCGATGCACGCATGCAAAGGAGTACGTCGTGTGTACCTAGTGTATGCCAAACATACCCATGGTCTAGTCCTTGGTTAATTAAAATAATGGTTAAATTTTATACCTGACGACTCAGGCGTTACAATTCTCCCCCACTTGAATAAGACTTCATCCTCAAAATCCGCTACTAGAAATAAGTCTAGGTAATGTTCCCTCATTTCTTCCTCAGGCTCCTAAGTCCACTTTAAACCCTTCTGGTGCTGCCAGTGCACCTTCACCAACTCGAAAACCTTGTTCCTCAAGGTTTTCGTCTTCTTGTCAAGGATTGCTACCGGTCTCTTAATGTAGTCAAGTGGTCATCCACATGTATATCCTCTAATGGAACCACTGTGAAGCCGTTAGCCAAACACTTCCGTAGCTTAGAGACATTAAAAGTATTGTGAATTTGACTGAGTTCCTTCAGGAGATCCAAACGATACGCTACCCTGCCCACTCAGGCTACAACCCTAAAATGACCAAAATACATGGGGCCCAGCTTGCCCTGCTTCCTGAATCGGATGACACCTTTAAAAAGTGAAACCTTTAAGAGAACCATATTCCCAACCTGGTACTCCAAGTCTGATCGGTGCTTGTCAATATAGCTCTTCTTCCGACTCTGGTTTGCCTGAATTCTACCACGAACCTAATAAATCATCTTGGTCGTCATGAGTACCACCTCGGTACTCCCCATAACCCACTGCTCGACCTCATTCTAATATATCGGGGTCCTACACTTCTTCCCATAGAGCATCTTAAAAGGAGGTCGATCGATGTTGGCATGATAACTGTTGTTATACAAAAATTCTACTAATGGAAGACACGTATCCCAACTGTTTCCGAAATCTAGAATACATGCCTGCAACATATCCTCCAATGTATGGATGGTCTGCTCAATTTGAACATCCATTTTGGGTGAAAATTTGTGCCGAAGTGCAGACCAGTACTTAAATCCTTGTGGAATTTCTTCCAAAATCTGGAATTAAACCGGACATCCTTGTCTAAAACCATTGAAAACGGCACCCATACCGTGCCACTACCACCCTGATGAAGATGCTGGCCAACTTCTCTGCAGAGATACTCTCCTGAATCACAATGAAATGCACGCTCTTACTTAATCGATCCAAGATAACCCATATTGAATCCACTATGCATGTTGTCCAAGGAAATTTGGTGATAAAATCCATCGTAATCTCTTTCCATTTCCAAACGAGAATATACAACGACTCCATCTTGCCTTGAGGTTCCTGATACATGGCCACCAGTAATTGGCACGAAGATCTCTATATAACATCATCGTTTGGGATAAATATAGAATCTCGACTTGCCGTGCACCACCCCAATAAGGAACCCACGCCCTCTGATGGAGAGTCTATAAACCTTGGCTATCTTAATCAAAAGAAGCCATCTTACAGAAAATACGCTCACTCTTTCAGTGTTCTTCCTTCATAGCCCCAACCTGAGCCTCTAGTATCTGCTTCAAGAGTGGAGTAATCACCATCATCCTCAAACACATCTCCCTGATCGGAGCCGTGACTGAATTTTGGCTGAGAGCATCGGATACAACATCAACCACTTACACCGCCGCTTCTTTAGGTTCGGCTAATCCATCAAATACCTCAGTCTCTTGTGATCCATGTAGATAGTACAATGTACCCGATAGAGGTAATGCCACCAAATATTAAGGGCAAACACCACTGCTAACAACTCGAATTCATGCGTAGGATAGTTCACCTCATGAGTCTTTAGCAGCCTCCAAGCATAAGCAATAACGCGAAAAATCCTCAAAATCTTGGGAGTTGCACTACACCTAAACCCGTGATCAATACATCACAATAAACCAAAAAATTCTCGACACCCTCAGGCAGGGTTAAAACTGGCACCTCACACAATCTTTGCCTCAGCATCTCAAAAGTTGCCTACTACTCAGCCCCCCAACAAAAAGTGATAGTATTCTTTGTCAATATTGTTAAAGGAACTGCCATCTTGTAGAAATCCTGAACGAATCTCCGATAGTAACCTGCCAAACCAAGGAAAATTTGAATCTTAGATAGAGACCTCGGAACCTCCCATCTCATCACCACCTCGGCCTTGGCCGGATCAACCAGGATACTGTTTTGGTTCATAGGGTGCGCTAAGAACTGCACCTAATGTTACAAGAACTCATACTTTGAGAACTTTGTAGAAAACCTCTCATTCCACAAGATCTCCAATACTTCCCTTAAATGCGCCTTATACAACTTCTGGGTCATGGAATAGACCACGTTGTCATCAATAAATACAATCACTTACCGATCCAACATAGGCTTGCATACGCATTTCATGAGGTCCATGAATGTGGCAGGAGCATTGGTGAGCCTAAAGGGCATCACCACGAACTCATAATGACCATAACGAGTCTAAAAGGCCATCTTTTGCATGTCATCCTATCTGAACCTCATCTTATGATATCTCAAATGCAGATCGATCTTGGAAAACCATGATACACCCTAAAGTTGGACAAGTAAATCTTCAATCTTCAGGAGTGGATAAGGGTTCTTTACTTTTAGCTAATTCAATTCCTGTTAATCGATACACATCCAAAGTGACTCATGCTTCTTCTTCCCAAACAAGATTAGTGCTCCCCAAGGTGAACTATTCGGCCGATATGAATCCTTTGTCGCACAGCTCCTGCTGATGTGTAGACCACTCCTGCATCTCTCGAGGTGCTAGCCGATTAGGTGCTTTGGCTATCTAAGTTGCACCGGCAACTAGGTCAATCCGAAACTCCACTTGCCTCTCCGGAGGCACTCCAAGAAAAGAATTTAGGAAAACATCCAGCCATTCTCGGGCAACTGGGACATAATCCATAGTCATCTTACCCTTCTCCCGGGTATCCATAACATAGGGGACAAATTCAGACCAACCAACTGAATAAAGCGCATGGCCCTAGCTGCTAAACATAAAATCAGCGCACATTGAACACCATCTCCTTGAATCACCAAATCTCCCTCACTTGGGGTTTGGATACGCACCAACTGCTGCTCACAATCAATCATTGCCCCATTGGTGCTCAACCAATCCATCTCCACAATAACCTTGCTCTCATACAGGAGAATAAGAACCAAATCAATCGAATATCATTTGTTGAACAATTTCAGGACATAACCCCGACGAACCCTAGATACTTGCACATGTCAATCATCAGTAATCTCAACCTCTGATGGATAATTCATCTCCCCTAAAGCATCGACAAACCTCTTACGTGCAAGTGATACAAAAGATCGGATAGACTCCAAATCAAACAATACCAAGGCAGAGATACCATTCACAAGGAACGATCCTAAAATAAAACAAACAAATATAAGTAGAAAATCAACATAAATAAAGAGACAAGGAGAAGATACATACTCGTCAACACATCTAGTGGTGCACGAGCCTCTTCGGTTGGCAACTGAAAAGCCCTGATCCTCATAATCAGCACATCTACCTTATCCTGACGGCCATCTACGATCCTCAAAGTCGCCGGAGCGAGTGTTGAAACTGGTATTGTCGTTGCTAGACTCGAACAATCGGCGTTTTTATGGCCCCTCTGTTTGTAATCGAAGAAAATACCGCTCGATCCCTGGGTAGTGGTTGTGCAATCCCGACTAAAATGTCTAATCTTGCCGCACTTATAGAAGCCTGAACCACCACCACCCATGCAAGCTACATCATGCGTGAGATCTCGAATCTTGCCACAAAGACCCCGACCTTGATGGCCTCTCGATCTCGAATCAAGCACCTTAGGACTCTTTCCAAATACCTCAGAACCTTTAACCTGATCCAGCTTCCTCTTCCTCTCCATCTCCAAGTCAATCTCCCTCTCCCTGGCTCGTGCTATCATATCATTCAGTGTCTTGCAATTGGATCAGCTATCGAACTGTCGGATACCACTCCTCAACATCTAATGGTAACTTACCTTCTTCATTTCCTCATCTTCCACATACTACAGAACCAATAACTCCCTCTCATGGAACATAGTAGTGATCTCCACCACCGTCTCAGTAGTCTACAGAAGGTCCTGAAACTCCCTCACAAACTATTGAACCACAATCACAGGTGTAAACTCGGCCTAGAACCTCATCACAAAGTCCTCCCAAGTCATGGACTCAATCTCCACGCCTATAAAAGTGTGCCTAATGTCCTACCACCAGTCTTGAGCTTGGTATTTTAGAAGACAGGATGCAAGTCTGACCTTCGCCTCCTCAGGAAAAAGACTAGATCAGAAGGCATTCTCTACATCTTCCAACCAACAATTGCTCACAGTCGGGTCCTTCTTCTCAAAGAACATCAGAGCCCCACATGCCCATAACTCACGGAAAGTCAAAGCGCGAGATCCCACCATCGCCATCATCTCGGAATAAAAACTATCCAATCGCTTATCTAGAATCTCCAGAATACCCTCCTTGATTGTATCAAATATCACAGACATCTGCTCAAGAATGTTTCGGGAATTCTATGATGAAATGAACTGCATCTGATCATCTATATGTCCAGCCCTAGAGCGCCAACCCTCATTAGCACCAGAACCAATACCAGATCCTCCTCAAGTGACCACCATACTAAATATAGACCATTCAAACCAGTAGGAACACATAAATACATATACATCAAGGAATCCCATACTCTATAATCTTCTTAATATCATCGCGACTTTCCTTGACTCGATTAGGTATCCTCTGCTTCTAATAGTATGACCATATGCTACCTTCCACATCTATCCGTATTTTCCTTAAGGATCGCCACGAGTCCTCAGGTTACTTCCTTATCAACCCAACAATTCTCAATATGAGAAGTATCTCAATACCGAATCACCTGCTAGGTCTTCCTAGGTCAACCCTACACTACTCCCTACCATCAGCTGCAGAGAAAATCCCCTAACACCCTGTAACTAGCTTACGAATACAATTACATATTATCGACACCAGATACTCCAAATGAAAGGTCTCACATTACAACGGTTGGACTCAAACAAGAGCTGCGAAATAGAGTTAAAACCTAACCATCTAAAATTCTCTAGTCTCAATAAATAATATTTAACTTAGAGTATTCGCTTGCTACTTAGACGATGTTAATGGGAATACCTAAAATCACAAAGCAAGCATCATTCGAGCATCGAGTAATCCAAAACAAACATAACCTAAACAGGCCATTCTATCACTAATTGATCTGTACTAGCATGCAAGTCTACAAGCTCATACGGCAGGCATACAAAGGGATCTCTCTTAGCATTCTATCATGCAATCATGAGTAGATCCTTAGCCCAAATCTAGCGTACGATTCACAGATCCACAAATCAAAGCATATCATAAAACATGAATGGGTATTTTGGGAAAACTTACTTGAGCCCTGTCGATCGCATGCACCACACCCCTTTCTTTTATTACAAAAATCCTTTTAAAAAATATTTCCTTTTTGAAAAATCTACCAAATCCTCAGTTTGAGGTCAGACACACCTAAAAGTATGCTTGAATCCCTCAAACCAAGGCTGTGATACCAACTTGTAACGTCCCAAAATTTAAGATTAAAAATTTCAACTTTTATAGTAATAAAATTATAATCCAAAATGTTTTCATAAAACCATAATGAAAGCAATTTATGTCAACATCATCCAAATACATTAGAGTTAAATAAAATGCAGAACAATATGGCGTGTGCGATGCGATCATCCCTAGCTCTTCCCCTTCTATTCGGAAGTACCTGAAACATAATTTGAAAACCATAAGCACGAAGCTTAGTGAATTCCCCAAAATACCGCATACCATACATATCTGCCAACTCAAGGTTGTGTCAGGTCTATTTCACCCTGGAGTCTATTTCACCCCCGAGCCTATTTCAACTCATACGTCGGTCCAAGCCATATCGAGTCTACTTTACCCTCAGGTCTATTTCACCACCGAGTCTATTTCAACTCATATGTCACCAGAAGACTATATCTTGTCGATTTCACCCCGTATACATATATCAAAGAGGCACATAGGCATATAACACATAAAATAGGAGTCACAAAGATTGCTATCACAAAACATATTCTAGTGTCTTATAGTATAGAGAGCAAACTCATTTTAGTCTGCTAACAGTTAAACAAATGATTGGGTTACTGAACCAAAAATCCCTACTAAATCTCATGTAAGGAAACCCTAACTAGAAGTTAGGTCAATAATCTAACCCGTGATTTCAAACCCTAAATCCTAGCCTTAAGAGAAAAAGTTACTTATTCCTTTCCTTATTGGGTCTAGCCCATCAAGGCCTAATTGCTACTATCTACGAAGTCCAAAAGATAATATATATCCAAAACAGGCCCAAGCCCCAAAGGCCCATCACAGGTAAGCTTATAGCCCAACAAGGGCCCAAAGTCCCTAAATTCCACACAAGGCTCGAAACAAACCTAAGACCCACTCTAATGAGTATGCTCAGTGTACCAACCAGTACACCCGACGTACTCACAACCCTCGCAACATCAGACAACAAATGCATACACACAGCGTACCCTAAGGTACGCCCGACATACACTACAGCTGGCCAAAACCTCAATCCAAGGGCTCAACAAGTTAAGGCCCAATGTCCAATTTTAGATATAGGCTTATGTAAGCCATAAAGTTTCCAAATTTATGATTTTCCATGTCTTAATAGGGCAAATCTTGGATTTAACAATATTATCTTCATGAAACCACCTTCAATCCTTGCATAATTTAACATAATCCATCAAGATTGTATTTTATGCTCAAGGGACATTAGAACACTAGGATCTAACATTATAACCTTATGGAGTAGCTCATACTCTCAAGAATACCTTGAAGGACCCTTTATATGAAGAAATAAGTCCTAAACTAACAACAAGGACATGAAGTCATTAAAGTTGAAGCTTTTTACCTTCAATAAGCTAGAAATGATAAGAAACCTCTATATATACAAGCTTTTTCTGATCCAATGCTTCCTCACAACTCTTATTCTTCTTCTCTAAGCATCACATACACCCTAAACACACACAAGCTCAAACTTTAAGGAAAATAGATCAAGGTTTCGAGATATGACTCAAGAGGAAAAGGAGGTTGAAAAGGTGATGAACTTGAATGACTTAATAAGTTTAAATAGGGTGCAAACCCTAAAAAGTAGGTGTGCCTCGGGCTTGAGTACGCCCTACGTACGTATGGGTACACCCAGCGTATGTAGGGGTCATCCCTAATGCTCGCATGAAAAAAAGTACGCCATATGTACCTAGTGTAACCCCAGCGTACTTATGGTGTACTCATGGTCTAGTCCATGGTTAATTGGTATAATTGTTAAAAGGGATAATGACTTAAAAGGGTAATATATTTTTCGATTTGTACACATTTGGTCACTGAGTTTTTTTTCGTCCACATTTACCCCTTCAACTTGTTAAACTGCACACATACAGTCCTTATGGCCAGTTACTCTAGGTTAGTCGGGAAAATGATTTATTAGGGTTATATATTTCTCATTTTGTACACATTTAGTCCTTAATATTTTTGTACACATTTAGTCCTTCAATTTTTTTTTGTTTCAAAATAAGTAATTTTTTGTTTTTATACAAATTCAGTACTTATGAATGATTTATTTAGGGTTTTTCTCACGACATCTAACATGAGACTATTATTGATGACAGGGACGGTTCTCTTTGGGTGCCCGCAGTGGCACCGATAACCCCTGCTTTTTCTGTACGCAGTGAATATTTTTCGATTTTTTTCTATTTACTGGCAACACCTACTATCAAATCCTACGTCCGTCCCTGATTGATAAGGTGTTTGGGGCTGTTGATGCTTATGTCCATCACGGCCTTGACTGCTTGGTTGCAGAGGTCTTATGGTTTGGCTTAGATTTTGTATTTCGAACGTCGTAACTTCTTCATACGATGTCTGATTTTAACGATCTTTACATCTACGTGTTCGTTTTTAAGTTTGCTATAACTTTCGTTAAGATTACTCCAGTTAAAATATAATATACTTTTACTTATGAATTTATAAAAAAAAACATCCATACATGCATTCATAAAAAACTTATAGATATAAAGATCGTAATTAAAAAATATATTACTTTTTAACGGGAGTAATCTAAAGGAAAGTTGTAGTAGACTAATATATAAACACATAGATATAAAGATCATTAAAATCCGAGATAGTATGAAAAAACTTATGACGTTCAAAACAAATGACCTAAGCAACCAAGTAGTTGAGATCGCGATGGATATAAACATCAAAAGCCTTAAACTCCTCGTTAATGATTGTTTCATGTAAGATGTTATGAGAAAAACTTAAAGAAAATATTCATAACTATTGAATGAGTAAAAAAACGAATATAAATTATTTGCAACAAAAATAATTAAGGACTAAATGTGTACAAAAATGTTAAGGACTAAATGTGTACAAAATGATAAATATATTACCATATTAAGACATTTTTACCGGTTAACCGGAAATAAGTGGTCATAAGGACTGAGTGTGTACAGTTTAACAAGTTGAAGGACAAAATGTGAACAAAAAATAAATTCAGTGACCAAATGTGTACAAATCGAATAATATATTACCCTTTTAAGTCATTATCCCTTGTTAAAATTTATAGCTGGCGACCCAGGCGTTAGAACACGATGACTAATTTCATTTACTTGTACGAATCATCAACAAAGATTCTGATGTTGATTCAAGAGTATTATGAGTAATGGGATGACAGGATGAAGGATTATCTGAATGGTATTGATGAAGATCTGGTTTTTGGATTAATGTCTAAGTCCATAACTATAATTGGTAAGATTTGACCCGACCCGGCATGGTCCATTTGGGTTGCATGGCATCATGCATTTGGATAGACTATAATGAGAGAAATAACACTTAAGGTTGGTTAATATATTATAAGTTCTAATATATTAATAAGATTATTTAATTAGTATTGATCAAGAATTAATCAAGGATTAATTAAGTGATCAAAAGAAGACTAACTAAATATATGGGTTGATTGTGTAAATCATCCATACTTATCTAGTGGGCTAATGCTCCATGGATTGTCAAGTTGGGCTAAAACCCATAAGATGCTCCATGGTGTATTTGTACCCATGGATCATGGAAATGAAAGGCCATGTCAATTAGGGTTTACATGGTGTAACCCTAACTATATATGCATCTTATTCTTGACCAAAATCGGCACTAGTATGATCTAAAGAAGGGCTAGCCGATTTCAAGTGTTCTTCATTTCTCTCAAGGTTATTCCAAAAGCAATTGGTGTTGTGTGAACCATTTGAGGTGTCACACTTGGGGCACTAGACACTCAAGCTTCATGAAGATAATCTACATCAAAGAGGTATGTAGTTCTAACTTGATATATTCATTTGAATCATGTTATGCTAGTTAGCATGAATATATTGGAAAGTTCATATTTGCATGTATAATAGAGAAAACATGGATCCAAGGTATTTAGGGTTGCATGTAAACTTAGGAGTGTTAGAATGCTCATAACCCAACAGTGGTATCAGAGCCTAGGCTTGTTTTCTTGTTATACTTGCAAAACTACTTAAAAAATCGAAGTTGTTGCTGACTGGGCATCAGACTCGGCGAGTCCATCAGGAGACTCGGCGATTCCATGCTTTAAAAGTTATCAAAACGATCCAACTCGCCGAGTTGGTTCATGCACTCGACGAGTTGGACCCCCAGACAGCATAAATTCGACTTTTTTGGCTGGAATTGGACTAGGAACATTACCCTAAGAAGTTCTTGAACTTATAAGCTTGTTTTTGATGTGGTAATGTTCATGCTAATCCAATTTCAAGATAATTGTCAATAGATTCATTTTTTGTATTAGTTTAAGGTTTACACTAATTACATGAAAAAGTTTGATTTGAATTATCTTATTCTAATGAGTTGCTTAGATTAATAGAAAGGTTGATTGATTGAGTGTCTATGATCCATTTTAATCTAAGAGTTGAGTGTAAAATGTGTTTGTGTAACTTGTCCTCAAGTTACATGAAGAGTCACATTAAAGTCTCTTAAAACTCATATATATATTGGCAAAGGTTACAAAATGAAGAGTCTTGTTTTCATTGAATGCTTTTATGACTCCATAACTTGTCCTCAAGTTATGGAGGTTCAAGAGTCACTTCATTAAATCATTAAAATGTGTAACCTTAATTAATTCCATAAGTTACAAAATAAAGAAAAGTTACATTCTTTTATTAGTTTAAAGTCTTCCATAACTTGTCCTCAAGTTATGGAACTTGAAGAGTTTTTGGATTAAAAATACTTTAAACACATAAGTTATGGAATTAATTAGTTTTGAATAGTTTCAAAACTTGCCCTCGTGTTTTGGAATTTGAAAAGTTTTCACTTATGAATACTTTAATTCCAAGTTTGCCCTTAGAATTTTAAAAGTTAAAATTCAACCCTTCTACTTTATAATATTATAAGTTAATAATAATAATAATATATATATATATATATATATATATATATATATATATATATATATATATATATATATATATATATATGTGTGTGTGTGTGTGTATGTATAAGAGTAAAGTCAGTATTACCGTTAGTAGGCCTCATTCACGAAGCGGGTCTATAAAGGGGTATAAGGTTACTACCTATAAAATGGTAGTTTAATGGGTGTCCACTCTCACCTATCGCTTCCTTGACTGGTCGAGGGTCATTAGCCGAATGGGTAGGACAAGGACTATAATTCTCCCTTCATTAAAAGTATTAATGATAAATACTAAGTAACTAAACGTTTTATAAATACCCGATCTTAGTTACTTAGGAAAAAGTGAATAAGGTGCTAACCCATGAAATTACACCCTGGACTTTGCTTAAGTCGTTAGTGGAGTATGTGTGGTTAACCGACACACTAACCTGGACTTAACAAGGTAGGCAAAGGGTAACTTAATATTTATCATAGTATCGGTGGAGCGTGTGTGGTTAACTGGCACATCGATTAAGGGGTAAATATTAAGGGTACCTAGTATATTTGCATAGTTACTTCACACCTTGTTTTGTGATCCTTGGCATCCCAGTCACAAAACTTGAAGGGCACACTCGAGATTGAAACATTCCTTTGAACAGTTCAATGAATCTCAAAGATCTATGAGTTTCAAATCCAATTAAAACCTAATAAATTATTTCGTTTTTCATGGTGGAAATCGTCATTCACCTACCTTCAAATATTTTATAGCTTGGATTACGACATCCCTCTTCTAAGTTATAAAATAGTTTGTTGGGTCCTAGCCTTAATATTTCATATTGGGTGTCATATTAAGGACTTTAAATCAACTATCTTGAATATCTCCCAAAAAGATGTCTGGTCTAGACATTTATAATCTTCCCAAATCTCTTGAAACAAACTTTCCTAAATAAAGATGATGTCCCATGGATATCATACTTCTTTCACATCCTCCAATTATTCTCCTTAACCCACAAGTTCCTAAAAAGTATAAGGTCACTCAAGCCCTATTGGCAAGGCAAGGTCTAGGTGTGATCACATCTTGGAGATGTAGTCACATATTGACAAGCCAGGAGAGTTGGGTGTAAAAGTCTTGAGAAAGTTGGTGGCTCAACTACTTTCTAAGTCACATAGTGAGATCTTTTGGGAATCCTATGAAACAGACTATGACAAGACCCCTAATGATCTTATCTATGTGCTAAGATCAACTCCTTAAAACCTGTGGACATTGACAATGATGACATTGGATATCCAGTAAAGCTCTCTCTTCCCAATGGAAAGGGATCAGCCAAAGTCAACTCGGTTGACCAAATGGTAAAGAGAGAGGCTAAGTTTGAGATAGTCCCAATATCAAGGGTCCATAGATAACTATTGCCAAAGGAAGGGGCATTGGTTGCGAAGTTGCCAAATTTACCTAAGGATGTTAAAGTCAATAAGTTTGGCTCTACTTCAGGTAAATTCCATTGTCTAACTCTATTAAATACATGTTGACTCTGATCGCGAAGATGGATTTCAATCGCATGGTTCGGTGATCAGAATTTTGGCCTATTACTTATATTGCTTAGGAATAGATAACAACAAGGTTTTCATATGGATTGTAAGGATAAGTTTTTCCGCAAAGTTTTAAATAAAGGAAAAATTTTTGATTTTATTTATTTTAAGTATCCTTACAATGGCATTTGTGAAAAGTTGTTGCTTATAAGATTCCACTGATAGCAATATTGGAAAGTGAATTTGATTCTTTCATTAGTGGTAGTGTCTAAATTTACCAAATAAGGAAAGATTCTCATCACCCAAGTTTCAAGTGGACCGGAACTTGGAATCATACAAGTTGTACAGTATGATGAATGAGAACTTTCAACTTTGGAAAATTAAGACTAGTCCTTGTTCACATGTATATGTGAGTCAAGTTAAGGACTAAGGGATCGAGCACACATTCGTGTGCACTGGTCAAGTCCACCACAAAAGATCGATAAGATTATTCGTCATATTTACTAAAGCTCGGTAAATATGGTTTTACTTACAAGCTTAAGTGTAATTCTGAGACATCAGAAAAGGTTCCAATGTATGGCAGAGCGAATAAGAAGAATCAAATTAGGCAGAAGGATAAAAGTTTCTCAAATCTGAAAAGATGGGTGAGTACATTAGTATCATGTTATGTGATCATCTTAATAATTTAGAGACCTTATCACAATCCATCCTCTAAGTGCATCCTGATGGCTAAGAAGAGGACCTATGAATTGTTGAAGTGGCTAAATCAAGAAGATGATTTATACATCATTCCAAAGAAGGTTTAAAACATATGTCAAATGTAAGAGTAAAAGTTCTCTACTCTTGTACATTTGAAATTGGTAAGTTGTGATGTTTTGGATAAAACAAAGACCAACTAAGGCCAATTGTGTGAAGTGTTTGTCTTGATTAGAATCCACACTATCTCTTGAATATTTGACAAGAGAGACTTATATGTCAAGAGGACAGTAGGAGTCTTAAAGGTCTTGAAAGTGTCAAGAACTAATCGAGAATAAAAGCTGAAGTTCTTCACTATCACACGACTTGAGGTTTATAACCTATCATGTTGACATATTCTATGTCCATTTCAATTAAAGTTGGCTTTTTATATGAGTTCTTAGAGTTCTCAATTGGTTGCACAACGACTTGGAAGCAATGGCAGACCCTTGAGCTGCCAGATGGCAAGAAATTAAGATTGAGTTCAGTCCATATGAGTTTGGATTTGGCATTGTCCTTGTCGTGTGACTATGGTTTTGACAATTCACATGGATAAGAACACATACGCCATTAAATCTAAGTGTCATAATGTTTCTCTCCAATTCATGAAAATGATGGTGAGGAAACACTTTCACTAAATAGATTTTAGCTAGATAGCAATTGTGATATTTGCATTCTCAAAGTCGTTAGTGGAGCGTGTGTGGTTAACTGGCACACTAACATGGACTAGTGAGAAGTGGAAAAGGTATAAACAATTGAGACTATGATTACGACATCCCTTTTCATAGTTCTAAAATTGTTTAGACACACATGTGAGCTATCTAAGAGAGGTGTATGATTTTGATAAAGTTTTATCAAAACAATCTAGTATCAGAAATTTGAACTTTGGTATGAAAGTCAGCTGATTTCTGAGTGCATGTCAAACCTAGTGGGAGCATAAGTGTTATGCTAATAATCATCATGTTAGTGGGAGCATGATCATTATGATAAAGGTTGCAAGTTAGCAATGTTAATTATAGAAAACAAAAGTTTCAATTTGGAAAGAGTTATTTTGCTATAATTAAGGGAGAGGAAATTATACTTCATCTAAACTCTAAAAGCTTAGATTGAGGTCTAAATCGTATTTAATCAAGTATATATGAATTTCATGTTGGAATGGCTCAACATAAGGAAATTCTGTATATGGGTCCATTATTTGCGTTCTAAAATTCGATTATGATTACGGCATCCCTTTTCATAATCTGAATTATGAGAACTTGGCAAATAGAAATGGAAATGTTATAGCAAAAGACTGGTTTATTCTTTATGTGAGACATCATGAATCGTGTCCCATATGCTTCAGATATAGGATCAATTACATGTGCTATATTCATCCTTTCTAAAATTTTCCAAATGCCTGGGACATTAAAAAGGGAAAAGCTCTAGAATTGGATATGAGTAAAAGGATTAAACAATTGTCGAGGACAATCTAAGGTTTACCAAAGGTTGGGTGCTCAAGGACAGTTGGAAGTATAGTGTTAATTCTGGAAGGACCATATTGACATAATCTGTAAGGAGGCAACTCTTGTTCAGAAGTGATAGTCAAAATGGAATCTAGAAATGTTTCAAAGTTAGAAATTATACTATCTGTGTAAGATTAGGAAACCTAATGCAAGAAGGATGTTTCCAAGGAGCTGATCTCCTTTGGAATGCTTTGTAATGGTTGTTGTCAAGTCTTTCTGACTTTGTGCATAATCATTTCAAGAGGATCAATGCATATAAGTTTAGAATCTAACAAATTTCAGTAAACGGCATGAATTTGGAATTCTTGCATTTGCAGTAAGGATTTGGGACTGTGAAAAGTGGATCATTGGAGTTGTGTTCAATTGATCTAATTCACAAAGTAAAGATCATAGAGAAACATAGTATGCATACTTGGTGTATGGCATGACTAGTGTTTAGAAAACATAGCGGACATGCTTGGAGCATGGGACAACTATTGTTTTAAATTCAAGAATAAAGTTGATAGCTGAAACAGTATACAATGAATAATGTGTAATCATATGGTGATAAATAAAATGTGTTTTATTTATGTTCATAGGTTTTGATACCATATTGGATTCAATTATTATTGTGTTTCATTTTGCATGTTTTAACTTCCAGAATAACTAGGTCATTGTTCTGGATGACTATGTTATTCAAACTATCCACAGTCGGTCATATGTTGGAAGTAGATATGAATTAAGACTGTCATGGGTTGGCTTGTAGAGGTCTAAGATGTTGGACAAAGGGCTACAACACTCATGAGTGCTCATAAGTTCTGAGTATTGGATTCAACCCGCGCTCGTTGGAATCACTTCATGGATTTTATCACGAGTGATCATGAGACGATAATATCTTACATTCTTCAAACCTAGAGATATGAGTTGTTACTATGAGTTACTTGTACATTGATTGTACGAAAACGCATACGGTAACTCGGTGTATAAAACGTGGCTTTGTGTATGATTCAACAGCTAGTAGAACAAGCCATATGAGTCAAAGTTTATCCATTCCTTTTAACATCGGGATAAAAGTGATATATGTGGGCCCCTCGATGATTTGATGATGACAAATGGAAGTGTTCGGTCGGGCCAAGACTGATTTGATTTGTTCAATTAGTCAGTCGTCATAAATCGGAAATCGAAAAACAACAAATAGACAGAGAGAATGATTATAATCCATGTCTCTGTCCATATGATATCTAGAATGGAGGAATATATATGATCCCTTATCTAATGGACAAGTCATTGACAAGGTCAGAGTTCATCTACAAGGTCAGAGTTCGACAGAAGCTTTTGAGAGCTATGATTGCCAGTCGATTCTTGAAGTCATACGCAATCATAGTTTTAGACTTATCCAAGTGGGAGACTGTTGGATTAATGTCTAAGTCCATAACGATAATTGGTAAGATTTGACCCGACCTGGCATGGTCCATTTGGGTTGCATGGCATCATGCATTTGGATAGACTATAATGAGAGAAATAACACTTAAGGTCTGTTAATATATTATAAGTTCTAATATATTAATAAGATTATTTAATTAGTATTGATCAAGAATTAATCTAGGATTAATTAAGTGATCAAAAGAAGACTAATTAAATATATGGGTTGATTGTGTAAATCATCCATACTTATATAGTGGGCTAATGCTCCATGGATTGTCAAGTTGGGCTAAAACCCATAAGATGCTCCATGGTGTATTTGTACCCATGGATCATGGAAATGAAAGGCCATGTCAATTAGGGTTTACATGGTGTAACCCTAACTATATATGCATCTTATTCTTGACCAAAATCGGCACTAGTATGATCTAGAGAAGGGCTAGCCGATTTCAAGTGTTCTTCATTTCTCTCAAGGTTATTCCAAAAGCAATTGGTGTTGTGTGAACCATTTGAGGTGTCACACTTGGGGCATTAGGCACTCAAGCTTCATGAAGATAATCTACATCAAAGAGGTATGTAATTCTAACTTGATATATTCATTTGAATCATGTTATTATGCTAGTTAGCATGAATACCTTGGAAAGTTCATATTTGCATGTATAATAGAGAAAAACATAGATCCAAGGTATTTAGGGTTGCATGTACACTTAGGAGTGTTAGAATTCTCATAACCCAACACTGGTAAGATCCATCAAAAGTGGTCATTTTTATCAGTAGATGTTAGTCACTGTTGGTACGTCTACAACTTCTGAGGACATGATCATAAGAGGAAACAGGATGATGGAAAACAATAAGAAATATATACGTGAATTACGTAGTGCTCTTCCACCAGTAGTTTACAATTATGTTCAAGGATGTGAAAATGAATAGAAAATTTGGTATACTTTGAAGGACAAATATCAAGGTAATGAGAAGACAAAGAAGAGTTCGGTCAAACAATGCTTGCTAGAGTTGGGAGAATTCAAGCAGAAGGAAGCAGAATCAATCGAATTATACTATGATCGATTGAATGGATGGATCTTCAAGTGTTCTCGCTATGGAGTGACACGTTCGTCACTAGTGTTTAATCACATATTTCTCATGGGTTTATGAAAGGAATAGAGAAATATCAGTTTGATGATAAATACACAAGAAATCTTTGATGGTTACTCTCTTTTAAGTCTATACAATATCCTGCAAGCACATGAAAGTAAGATTAATGATATTGCTAAAGAAAGTAAATCGAGTCTGGGAGGGCCATTGGCATTGGTGTCGGCAGTTACTACAAAGGAATATGAATCTGAAAAAGAAGCTTAGGATGGCGAAGAAGGATTCTTATTCAACTCCGACGATGAAGCAGTTGCATATTACTCAAAAAATAAGGTCAAGAAATTATTTTAAGAAGCCATTCAATGGAAAGTTCAAGGATAATTCTAAGGGCAAGTGTATATCATCGACCAGGAAATATGTGAAGGAAGCGGTAAAGGTAGAAAAGAAAGAGGTGGAGAGTTTAAATGACAAGAAGAATGAATTTAAGTTGAAGGGTGATTTTGGCAAATTGTAACTAATGCAATGGTTACAATCACTTAGCAAAATATGGTATGCTAAGAAAGAAAGAAGTGAAGATGGAGAGAGTTAAGTACGAGGCTTATTATGTTTAGAAGCTTGAGGAAATCTGCCCTCGAACAAAGAATGTGTCACTCATTTCTAGAGGAGATGATGAAGAAGAGGGCACATATCAAATCTGTTCTTCGGGATCAGATGATGAAGAAATATGCCATCCCACACATGGTGCATTTTATGCGAAACTGAAGGAGATTGATGATGAGAGTGAGGATGAAAATGAAGAAAGAAATGCAAGGAGATGCTTTGTGTAGAAGGACGAGATCAAATCACTAGTGACTACAAAGGTATGTGATCTTCTAACCTCATTTAAAATTCCATCATTTTTATGATGTTTCATCTTACTTTGATAATACATGTTCTTACCTTCATGACATTTTTAATCTCCATGAGTAGTGAAGCAAAAAAGTCCAAAATCCTCTATTATCAAGCTAAGAATAAACTAGAAGTCAAGAGGGTTTAGTAGTATCTCAAGATGTAACAACCCGTTATTTCAAGTCCATGTAAATTAAATTGATTCAAATAAAAGTCTAAGTATCAATCATGCACAAATAAATTAACATTATAACAAATAAGAATTTTGGATACCAAGAATACATACTTGTATATGTTAATGTATATAATTATACATGACTTGTTAATCATACAGATTTATAAGTTATAAACACTTATATTGAAAACTATACACTTATAACTAAATATACAAGTCAAGATAAGTTAAGGTGTTAAAGTTTAAAGCACAAAATGAGACAGCACGATAGTTTATAGTCGAAGAACATCTAGAACAATGAGTTTACGATTCCAAATCATCTAGAACATGAGTTTATGGTACAACGTAATAAGAAAAAAGGTGTTCGCGGTTGGAGTTTAAAAGAAACTGTGAACCTCTTTAAGAAGGAAAAAGCAACCGTCAACACATAAAGGAATATCATACAAACTGTGAACTCTTTCCCATGTTATCCTTTGACCATGAACATGCTTCTAGAATGACCATAAGGCTGTAATGTCGGGTTTTGAGCAATCTAACACTTCCTAAGTGTGCATGCAACCCTAATAAACCTTGGATCTATGTTTTCTTCTAAAATACATGCAAATAATAATTTCCAAGGTTTCTTCCTAACTAGCATAGCATAAGGATTATGAATCATAAAAGTACTAGTAGAAATACATACCTTTTGATGGTGGTTGATTGCTTGGAGTTTAAGAGCCTAGCACCAATAATGTGAATGCCTCAAATGGAATCACAAATCACCACAAACACTTGGAAAACTTTGAGAGAGTAGTATACTTTCTTGTGGAATCGGCCACCACTAGTGTGTCATTTCTTGCATCATATGCTTCTTTATATAGTGTGCATGGTTAGGATGAAACCCTAATAACCCATATCTTTTCCTTTCCAAGGATCCATGGGATAAAAGCTCCATGGATCATCCATGGACTTCCATATTAGCTTAGCCCATTAACAAATGAGTATTAGCCTATACTATATAAAATATAACAGCCCATAATTTAATCAGTCTTCTTTTTAATCTCTAAATTAATTCATAATTAATTTAAGACTAAAACTAATTAAATAACATGACTTCATATTAATATATTATAACTTATAATATATTAATTAATCGTAAGTATACAATTCTCATAAAATTATCCATAAATCGTTTGGATGAAATGCAACCCAAATGGACCATGCCGGGTCGGGTCAAGTATGTACCAAATAAGTTATGGACTTAGACACCTTATCCAACATGTAAACCCTCCACCATTTGATGTTTAGGCCGTAAACACTTCATTTTGGAAATCTATAACTATAAACCCTCATCAAATATCTTCATCATCTTATCCAAGGTTAACTTCCTAATCTAATTACACCATAAACCTTACCTTCACCTCCTCGTGAAATTACTTCATACTTAAGGAACAAATGAAATCATTTGTCACATACATTAAACGTATTTCCCTTATATGCTCTCAAAACACATACCAAAGTTCTTCGTATCTGTCACACCCCCAAACCTGAACGGCAGAAACGTTCGGGGGCGGATGACTTCATGTGGTAGCGTAACAAATGAATACATAGTAAAGAAAGCAATACAACCATCATATATATAATTGAAAGTTTACATTTGTCAAAAGTTACATGTTCAAAACTCAATTACAATATGATGTCAAAAATATGAGATTAAACTGGCGCCGCAACATCCCTTCATCAAAAGCGAAATGAATACCTGAAATTACTGATTTCCTGGGACATACAAGTAATTTTGAAAGAGTAGATCAGCATTTATGCTGGTGAATTCCATAAGTATTTAAGTGACAATGTTTGAAGGAAATGAAATGTTTTATCTTTGTTTGTTTGTGTTTAGAAAATCCTATATTTTCTACTAGTATAAAAGTAGCCTTCACTCAAGACAAATGTTTGTTTCCAAAATGTATGTAAATGTAAAATAACCAATGAGTTTGAAAACCTTGTAAATCAATGCATTTTTGATACCCCTTGTGAGTTTTATAACCATACTATTGACTCTGAATGCCTATACACAACGTTCTTCAGGTGTTGGAATGTTATGACGTTTGTCACCCCAAACGGTGGACTGCAGCTAACAGTCAGGGCGCGGGTTGTCAAGCCCGTATAGATCTATACACAAACACCATGCTCCCCCTCCAAGGGATTCTGGTATATAATACAGGACTTGAAATGTGTACTCGAACGTACATGAAGTTAGTGTCTCACAAATCCGTGGTATAAAAACAGATGTACTTGTTAAAATGTTACGTTTGTTCTTGTATACGAAAGTAAACTTCTTGAAATATGTGTTTCTAGTACATAAGAGTTAGAAATCTGTTCGTAAAACTATACCTATTATAGTTTCCAAAAAGCGTGTCTTGTTTGTTTAGAAATATTGAGAAAAGGAATCACTTGTTTATGAAAGTATAGATTTTTGGTGTAGAGTCTAGGATAGACAAGAAAAATCTAAGAACAGTTTAGTTTATACATGCATTACAACAACATTATATTTTAAAAGGTAAAATGCTATTGTGACATATGTTATATATATATATATAAAAGTTCCTTTAAATGTTTATAAATCGCATGTGATTTGAATATATAACAGTATATAAAAGAGTTTCTTTATGTAACACACGATAATACTCGTGTGTTTTACTTGTAATCCCCCCTTGAAAGCATATAAAAGTATTTAGAATAATTAAAAAGGTTGATTAAGGGGTATGAAACTCACTTGAAAGTTTTGGAGATAGCGAGATGGAAAACCGGGCAGAGTTTCGTCTCGGGAAACGGATTTTCCTCGGGATTCTCGGGAATCTCGGGAGTAAAATCGACCTTCGGGACTTGAGCCAAAAAGACCAGAGCTTCGGGTTTGAACGGACACGGAAAACGAGGCAAAGTTGAGAGAGAGAGAGAGAAGAGAAATGAACCCTTTCTTTGGAAACCCTTGCATCCTATTTATAGTAAGGCTGGTCTGCCTCGGTATGCGGGGCGTACGCTCGTACGCAGCGCGTACGCGTACGTCATGCATGACCGAAGCCTCGACTGCCTCGGTTCGGATGGGACGGGTTGCTGGGTACGCGGGTCGGATGGGACGCCGGGTCGGATGGGACGTCGGGTCGGACGGGTCGGGGCTTCGGACGGGTCGGATGGGTCGGTTTCTTCGGATAGCGCGACGTGGACGATCAGAGGCCAATCCTCTCGGTTACGCGGGGCGTATAGGGGTACGCAGCGCGTACCTCGGAGGAGGATGCTGACTCCCCTTCGGATAATATCCGAATTTTGAATTAAATAAATAATTAATTTATTTAATAAACTTCAAAAATTCATATCTTCTTCATATGAACTCCGTTTTCGATGGTCTTTATATCCTCGCGTAGGTGAGACTACGCTCTACAACTTTCGTTTAGACTCCGTCGGCAAATTCCAAATTTTTTTTTTTTTATTATTTATTAAAAATCCATCGTGTTTAAGGAATTTCTTAGAAAATTCATAACTTCTTTATCTGATGTCGGTTTTTGCCAGACTTTTTACCGCTGGAATACCATTGTCGAGACCTTCGATTCTCGTTTAGGTCATTCCGGCCAAAAGTCGCTTGATTTCCGACTCGAGTTTTTAGCTGTCTGTTGCTAAGCCGAACTTGGAAAAATCATAACTTCGCTATATGAAGTCGGATTTGGACGTTCTTTTCACGTACGATCATGGTTCAAAGACATTTAATCATAGAAGGAATTTAAGCATAACTTATTTATACATTTTATTATGAAAGTAACTTTTTATTATTCAGAAGTGGTTACAATACTTGACCCATTTTGGTCGTTACAGAGAGTTGAAATATCGGGTTGTCACATCATCCCCCCGTTAGAGAGAATTTCGTCCCGAAATTTAAAGTAGTAAAGATACTAGTGAACATGACAGAGATGAGGGTACTTTTGTTTCATCTGATCTTCGCGTTCCTATGTGAATTCGGGTCCCCGCTTGGCGTTCCAGCGAACCTTCACGATGGGTATGCGACTTTGTTTTGTTTGTTTGACCTCTCGGTCCATGATTTCTACTGGTTCTTCCACAAAGTTGAGGCTCTCGTTGATCTCGATCTCGTCGAGTGGAATAACAAGAGTCTCGTCGGACAGACACTTTTTCAAGTTTGAGACGTGGAAGGTTGGATGGATGTTACTAAGTTCGCACGGTAGGTTAAGCTTGTAAGCCACAGGGCCGATTCTGGCAAGAATCTCGAAAGGCCCTATGTATCTTGGATTTAGTTTCCCACGCTTTCCAAATCGTATTAAACCCTTCCACGGTGAGACCTTTAATAAGATGTGGTCTCCTACCTGGAATTCCAAAGGTTTCCTCCTTTGGTCAGCGTAGCTTTTCTGTCGGTCTCTTGAGGCTTTCAATCGTTCACGAATCTGAACGATCTTCTCTGTTGTTTCACGTATGATCTCCGGACCGGTGAGAGTGCTTTCCGGAACTCTTCCTCTAGCTGACTGGGTATCGCCAACTTCAGTCCAGCACAGAGGGGATCTGCACTTTCGACCATAGAGGGCTTCAAACGGAGCAGCCTTTATGCTTGTATGATAACTATTGTTGTATGAAAATTCGACAAGGGGTAAATGAATATCCCATGCCTTTCCAAAGTCAATCATGCAGGCTCTCAGCATGTCTTCTAAAGTTTGTATTGTTCTCTCACTTTGTCCGTCTGTCTGTGGGTGGTAGGCTGTACTCATGTCCAGCCTAGTTCCTAAGGAACTTTGTAGTGACTGCCAGAACCTTGAAGTGAATCTACTATCTCGATCGGAGATAATGGATATCGGAACACCATGCAGTCGCACTACTTCTCTTAAGTAAGTTCTTGTAAGCTTCTCCATTTTGTCAGTCTCCTTGATGGGTAGGAAATGTGCGGATTTGGTCAATCTGTCGACAATGACCCATATGGTATCGAGTCCACTTGTCATCTTGGGTAACTTGGTTATGAAGTCCATAGTAATCCGCTCCCATTTCCATTCCGGTATCTCTGGTTGTTGTAGTAGTCCTGACGGTTTCTGATACTCGACCTTAACCTTAGCGCAAGTAAGACATTTACTCACGAAGGTAGCAATTTCTGCTTTCATGTTAGGCCACCAGTACAGATTCTTAAGATCCAGATACATTTTATCTGAACCCGGGTGAACGGAATATCTTGAGTTGTGAGCCTCGGTCATGACTACGTTTCTGAAACCACCATGATTTGGGGTCCAGATTCGGTCCATGAGATAGTAGGCTCCGCCGCCCTTGACTTCTAAATTCTTCTCCATTCCTCTCAGGGATTCACCCGCCACATTTTCAGGTTGCAAAGCTTCCATTTGTGCTTCCTTAATTTGTGTGGATAAGTGGGAATGGATAGTCATGGTCAGAGATTTGACCCTCCGACCAGTGTATTCCTTTCGACTGAGGGCGTCGGCAACTACGTTGGCCTTGCCAGGATGATAACGAATTTCGCATTCGTAGTCATTTAGTAATTCGACCCATCGTCGTTGGCACATGTTGAGTTCCTTCTGATCAAAAATGTGTTGAAGGCTCTTATGATCGGTGAAAATAGTACTCTTTGTTCCGTATAAGTAGTGCCTCCAGATCTTCAGAGCAAATACCACTGATCCTAATTCGAGATCGTGTGTCGTATAGTTCACTTCGTGTATCTTAAGCTGTCGGGAGGCATAAGCGATAACCTTCCCTCTCTGCATAAGAACACAACCAAGTCCTTGATTTGAAGCATTGCAATACACTACGAAGTCTTCTATCCCTTCGGGGAGGGATAGTATCGGTGCGGTGCACAAGGCCTGCTTTAGTGTCTGGAATGCCTTCTCTTGTTTCGCTTCCCAGTCAAAGGCCACACCTTTCTGGGTTAATGAAGTAAGAGGTTTCGCAATGCTCGAAAAGTTCTTTATGAATCTGCGATAGTAGCCAGCTAGACCTAGAAATTGACAAATTTCTGTAGGTGTCTTTGGTGCCGACCAGTTCTCAATAGCCTTAATTTTGGAGGGGTCCACGTGTATACCTTCCTCGCTAACAACGTGACCTAAAAATTCGACTCTTCGAATCCAAAATTCGCATTTAGAGAACTTCGCATAGAGTTTCTCCGTTCGCAGTGTTTCTAGGACTTTTTGTAGGTGTTGACTATGCTCTTCCTCACTTCGAGAGTAGATAAGTATATCATCGATAAAGACAATGACGAATTGATCCAAGTAAGGGCGGCATACCCTATTCATTAGGTCCATAAATACTGCTGGTGCATTGGTTAATCCGAACGGCATCACCACGAATTCATAGTGTCCATAACGAGTTCGGAAGGCTGTCTTTGGAATGTCCCCCTCTAGAACTCGTAATTGGTGATATCCGGATCGCAGGTCTATTTTGGAGAAGTAGTTCGCCCCTTGAAGTTGATCGAATAGGTCGTCGATACGGGGTAGAGGATAGCGGTTCTTGACAGTAAGTTTGTTCAGCTCTCTGTAGTCGATGCACATACGGAACGATCCGTCTTTCTTCTTTACAAACAAGACCGGTGCTCCCCAAGGTGAGAAACTTGGTCTTATGAATCCTTTGTGAAGGAGTTCATTAGGTTGACTGGAAAGTTCCTGCATCTCTGCTGGTGCAAGACGATAAGGCGACTTCGCTACTGGGGTAGCTCCTGGAATTAAGTCGATTCTAAACTCGACTTGGCGTTGCGGTGGTAATCCTGGTAGTTCTTCTGGAAAGATATCGGGAAAGTCGCGTACTACCGAGATGCTCTTGATGTCCTTCAGTTCTTGACTTGTATCGACGATGTGCTCTAGGAATGCTCGACAATCCTTCCGCAAGCACTTTCGAGCTTGGATGCACGAAATGATGCGAAGGTTTGCACTAGATTTGTCGCCGTAGATAACTAATGTTTCGTTGTTAGGGAGGTTAAGACGGACTGCTTTCTCAAAGCACATGATGTCGGCGCGAAGAAGACTCAACCAATCCATGCCGACTATGACGTCGAAACTTTTAATTTGAACCGGCATGAGATTGATTGGGAAAGAATGGCCGTCTAATGATAACGTACAGCCCATGTATATGCAATTTGTGTTTTCGGTTTTTCCATTGGCCATCTCTACAGTGAATGATTTTTCTAACTTGCTAGGTTTAGGTTTAAGTAAATGAATAAAGTTTTGACTCACGAAGCTTCTCTCCGCTCCACTATCGAATAATATGCATGCGTATGAATTATCGAGAAGGAACGTACCAGCAACTATAGTTGGGTCAGCTACAGCTTCGTCGTGGCCTATTGCCAAAACTCGTCCTACACCTCCGGTGCCTGCTGCCTTAGGACAGTTTCTCTTGTAGTGGCCCACCTCGCCACAACCGTAGCAAGCCTGCCCTACACCCGCACCGGGAACTTGAGTGATCGGCTTTGCGGGTTCCTTGCAGAAACGGGCTATGTGTCCTTTCCTGCTGCAGTTGGCGCACTGCATATCTCGACAAGGTCCATGGTGGTGGTAATTGCATTTGGTGCATTTTGGGAGGTTGCCTATATAAGGCTTTGTTGGGTAGGTATTTATAGGGGCTGTAGCAGGTACAATGGCAGCATTTACTGACACCAATTGTTTCTTTGCGGATTCTTGGGAAGACCCACCCTTCCCTTTAATACACGCTCTCTTCCTGCCATTGTTGTTGTTGTTGCTGTTGTTGTTGTAGTTGTTGTTGTTGTTGTTTCCTTTCTGTGGTGCTGGTGCAGAAGTGGTTGAGTTCTGATGACCTCCGTAGTCGATCAGAGATTGTGCCAGTTCCTTAGCACTTTCAAAGGTGTCAGGTTTAGAAGCTAACACGCTTGATCGCATTTGGGGCGTCAGTCCCCAGATGTACCTTTCTATCTTCTTGCTCTCGGGAGCAATCATATCTGGACAAAGGATTGCCAGTTCGCAGAATCTGTTGGTATAAGTAGCGATGTCGGTACCCACCATTCCGAGAGTCCATAGCTCGTGTTCAAGCTTTTGAATTTCTCCCCGTGGGCAGTATTCTCTCATCATCATGGCCTTCAATCTCTCCCAGCTTATGGAGTTTGCCACGATTAGGGTAAGTACTTTAACGTGGCCATTCCACCAAGTTAAAGCTTTATCGAGAAGGGTGAAAGTTGCAAATTTGACCTTGCTGTGCTCGGGGCAGGAGCAGATTTCAAAGACTGCCTCCGTCCTTTCAATCCACTGCCTCAGGGCCATCACACCACCAGTACCATAAAACATCCGGGGCTTGGCATTAGTGAAGTCCTTATAGGTGCATTCTCGAGGTGGTCCATGACTCTCGCCATGGTTGGATGGGTGTGTGCCAGATCCCCAGCCATTAGCACTTGAGTTATTGATCTGTGACATGGCAGCTGCCACCGCTGCAGTGACTGTTGCTTGAAACATTACAGCATCAAATTGGGGTGGTGGAGGTGGTGGTGGTATAGGTGCTTCCTCACCATTGTTTCGCCTCGGATTCCTACGCGGAGGCATCCATCAACTATAGATTGAAGAGACAAGGATAAGAATTTCATAGAATGGAAAATGTATGTGTCTCATGAACTATATTGCTATAGTTCAACAACAGATGATAGTATGAGTCTTAAAATAGACGAATGAAAGTTATTTGTAAGACTGAAGGTATGAAACAAGTATTTGGGTTCACAAAGACCATTCAAGGTTCGAAATACTCAACATAGTAGTAATAGTGCCACTTATATTAATATAAAAGTTGTTACAACGATCATGAAAATTTGACCCCTATAAGGGTCTCCGATTACAATGTTCGAGAAATTTAAAGACTTTTAGCCGAGGTCCTAAGCTATAACAAAATTTGAGTCCTAGACAAGCACTACTTGCGTCGAAGGTTGCGCTTGGAGCTTGACTCCGTATCTGATTGCTTTGACTCCATTAGACGCCTATCGAAAGCGGCTTGTTGTTCCCTTAGTTCGGCGAGGGCTGCAATCATTTGCGCTTGAAACGCTTCAGCTTGGAACTGGGCGTTGTCTTGCATCTTGTCCAGCCTACGGATGTCAGAAGTGTGAACCTGCACTTCCACGTTGATATCCCGGAGTCGACTAGCTTGTACTCCAGACTGATAGGACTGATTGGCTAACTTACCCACCATTATCGGGAGTGCTCGATCAGCCGAACCTCCGCCGCGGACATCATAGAAGTCCCGGCACATGCCGTAGGGAGGGCGTAGGTTTTGCTGTTGGATCCAATGGTGGAGGTGACTTCCCCAGACGGGAGTCGGTCCTTGAAAGTTCCTTACGAAGACGGGAGGTTGAATGGGTGGTGGATCGATAACTTCCGGCTCTGAGTCGGTACCGGAGTCATCACCCACTTCTATGGGTTCCTCGTCTTCTTCGGGATCATCTTCGATCCATCCTCCGTTGCCTTGGTTGGGAAAGTAGGGGTCGCCAGGGTGGTGAAATCCAGTCATTTGACTGTACGAGAAATAGGGTTATAAGGATTGAATAAAGTCGGAACATGTAAAACATGTAAGTTAAACTAGTTTAGATAGCAAATACTCCTATAGTATTTAAGCTCTTGTGTTTGATTCTTGTAATGGTTTGGTAAGGTTTGACTTGTTGCTTACTACAATTATTCCTCGATATACGTTGGTCCAATCTTGGGCAAATATAGTTGATCACGCTATATTTGTCCAAAATCTGATTACATATATCGAGTCTCAACCGTAGTGTCAACTTGTCTAAATACTTGTATAGTTGTATAACATGAAAATAGTTTGTGGTATGTATGTAATCGTACTATCAATTTAAGTTGAACGAAATGCTGCTTAAGTGTAAAAAGAAAATTTGTTTTGTCAGAGAGTATTAGTCCCTTAAGCATTTATAGTTTGTATATCTTATGTGGTTCGATATACTTAGTTCACTATAAACATTGCTCTGATACCAATCTGTCACACCCCCAAACCTGAACGGCGGAAACGTTCGGGGGCGGATGACTTCATGTGGTAGCGTAACAAATGAATACATAGTAAAGAAAGCAATACAACCATCATATATATAATTGAAAGTTTACAATTGTCAAAAGTTACATGTTCAAAACTCAATTACAATATGATGTCAAAAATACGAGATTAAACTGACGCCGCAGCATCCCTTCATCAAAAGCGAAATGAATACCTGAAATTACTGATTTCCTGGGACATACAAGTAATTTTGAAAGAGTAGATCAGCATTTATGCTGGTGAATTCCATAAGTATTTAAGTGACAATGTTTGAATGAAATGAAATGTTTTATCTTTGTTTGTTTGTGTTTAGAAAATCCTATATTTTCTACTAGTATAAAAGTAGCCTTCACTCAAGACAAATGTTTGTTTCCAAAATGTATGTAAATGTAAAATAACCAATGAGTTTGAAAACCTTGTAAATCAATGCATTTTTGATACCCCTTGTGAGTTTTATAACCATACTATTGACTCTGAATGCCTATACACAACGTTCTTCAGGTGTTGGAATGTTATGACGTTTGTCACCCCAAACGGTGGACTGCAGCTAACAGTCAGGGCGCGGGTTGTCAAGCCCGTATAGATCTATACACAAACACCATGCTCCCCCTCCAAGGGATTCTGGTATATAATACAGGACTTGAAATGTGTACTCGAACGTACATGAAGTTAGTGTCTCACAAATCCGTGGTATAAAAACAGATGTACTTGTTAAAATGTTACGTTTGTTCTTGTATACGAAAGTAAACTTCTTGAAATATGTGTTTCTAGTACATAAGAGTTAGAAATCTGTTCGTAAAACTATACCTATTATAGTTTCCAAAAAGCGTGTCTTGTTTGTTTAGAAATATTGAGAAAAGGAATCACTTGTTTATGAAAGTATAGATTTTTGGTGTAGAGTCTAGGATAGACAAGAAAAATCTAAGAACAGTTTAGTTTATACATGCATTACAACAACATTATATTTTAAAAGGTAAAATGCTATTGTGACATATGTTATATATATATATAAAAGTTCCTTTAAATGTTTATAAATCGCATGTGATTTGAATATATAACAGTATATAAAAGAGTTTCTTTATGTAACACACGATAATACTCGTGTGTTTTACTTGTAATCCCCCCTTGAAAGCATATAAAAGTATTTAGAATAATTAAAAAGGTTGATTAAGGGGTATGAAACTCACTTGAAAGTTTTGGAGATAGCGAGATGGAAAACCGGGCAGAGTTTCGTCTCGGGAAACGGATTTTCCTCGGGATTCTCGGGAATCTCGGGAGTAAAATTGACCTTCGGGACTTGAGCCAAAAAGACCAGAGCTTCGGGTTTGAACGGACACGGAAAACGAGGCAAAGTTGAGAGAGAGAGAAGAGAAATGAACCCTTTCTTTGGAAACCCTTGCATCCTATTTATAGTAAGGCTGGTCTGCCTCGGTACGCGGGGCGTACGCTCGTACGCAGCGCGTACGCGTACGTCATGCATGACCGAAGCCTCGACTGCCTCGGTTCGGATGGGACGGGTTGCTGGGTACGCGGGTCGGATGGGACGTCGGGTCGGATGGGACGTCGGGTCGGACGGGTCGGGGCTTCGGACGGGTCGGATGGGTCGGTTTCTTCGGATAGCGCGACGTGGACGATCAGAGGCCAATCCTCTCGGTTACGCGGGGCGTACAGGGGTACGCAGCGCGTACCTCGGAGGAGGATGCTGACTCCCCTTCGGATAATATCCGAATTTTGAATTAAATAAATAATTAATTTATTTAATAAAATTCAAAAATTCATATCTTCTTCATACGAACTCCGTTTTTGATGGTCTTTATATCCTCGTGTAGGTGAGACTACGCTCTACAGCTTTCGTTTAGACTCTGTCGGCAAATTCCAAAATTTTTTTTTTTATTTATTAAAAATCCATCGTGTTTAAGGAATTTCTTAGAAAATTCATAACTTCTTTATCTGATGTCGGTTTTTGCCAGACTTTTTACCGCTGGAATACCATTGTCGAGACCTTCGATTCTCGTTTAGGTCATTCCGGCCAAAAGTTGCTCGATTTCCGATTCGAGTTTTTAGCTGTCTGTTGCTAAGCCGAACTTGGAAAAATCATAACTTCGCTATATGAAGTCGGATTTGGGCGTTCTTTTCACGTACGATCATGGTTCAAAGACATTTAATCATAGAAGGAATTTAAGTAGAACTTATTTATACATTTTATTATGAAAGTAACTTTTTATTATTCAGAAGTGGTTACAATACTTGACCCATTTTGGTCGTTACAAAGAGTTGAAATATCGGGTTGTCACAGTATCTACATGCAGTTAACCTTCAAACTTTCAAACTTCACTTGAACATTCAAATCAATACCCAGGAATCTCTTCACTACTTTTAAGTAGTTTATACAATCTAATGGTATTATCATGTTAAATCACTAATTAGCTAATTTATGGATACAATTACATGCAAAATATAATCAGGAAACGGTTAATCACTTGTATTCTATACCGGGGATCGTCACAACCACATCATAACCAAGTAGGAACTAACACACAAGGTGAGTTCATACCCCTATGTTTTCATGATTTTTTACTATTTTACCGGGGGAGGGGGGGGGGCGGATACAAGTTTAACACAAGAAATTTGTGTTACTATATATATATATATATATATATATATATATATATATATATATATATATATATATATATATATATGTTTTTAATATTTGGTTGTGGGTTTGGGTAGAATTATTTATTCAAATATCTATTTAATCACAATTATATAAATATTATATTTATATAAGTATAAAATGATTTTCAAACTTGTTAAACAAAAATATACTTTTTGCAAATTGTTTTAGTACTATTTGAAAATAAACAATATGTTTCAAGGAAATACCATACTACATATTTTACAAATTGACAAAGGTTTTCTTTACAATAAAACATGAACATATAAACTATAATATGTATAATTTATGAAATTTACATATTACTTTTCAAAGATCAGATTCCAATAAGGAAAATAAACATACAAAATAGAACAAATACAATTGTGGATTATTTATACTACTTTACATATTCAGATTACATTACGGATAACAAACTATAAACTATAATTCAATATAGTTTATGAGAAAAGCTATTGCTTATCTATTACAAAGTAACTTTTCATTATGCTACACATAACCGTCAATATAGCATTTGTGAAACACTCTTCAAGTATTTATCTAAAGTACCAACTAAGTCCTAAAATTATAAACAGTGCCTCCTGGAGGGAGAGCATGACACTTGTGTATAGATCTATACGAGACTGACAATCCCACATCAGAGCTGCTTGCAACAGCTAGGTCGGCAGACCTGTTGTGACAAATGTCGTACTGATTGCAACGCCTAAAGAACGCCGTGTTCAGGCCATCTTAGTTCATTAAGCATGGTAATAATAACTCATAATTTGGTATTGAAATATATGATTAGTGTATGAATAAGTAAACAACTTCACATAGTTTTATTAAATAATTACATGTTTTGAGTACAACATATTACAATAGAAAAAATAGGATTTTCTAGGAAAACAGAATTATTTTTTGAAGGAACAAACAACATACTTCAATTGCAAACATGCTTATGTACTCACCAACTTAATTGTTGACACATTTTCAAAAATACTTGTATTCTTGGGGAATAAGTAGACAGGTACATGCATGGATTTTTGAGAAGACGGAGCTTCATTGCCTAATGTCTTTTAACGTTTTGGTGTAATGTATACAATAACTTGAATACATATGTAAAAACTTATACTTTTTCAATACATGGTTGTTGTACTTTGATTACTATTATGAAATTGTTGTGATATTGTACATAAGGTCATCCACCCCGAACGTTTTTGCCGTTCCGGTTTGGGGGTGTGACAATAGACATAAGGATTACTAATGATTTGATAGATAGAGATTCTATTCCAAAGGATAATATTATGCTTGTAAAACGAAGAAAAATTTATCGCAATATTGCAATAAGGTTGTATGCAAAATTAACTAAACTTTATCATTTTTATGAGATTTGTGATGAACAACATCGAAAGCTAATTCCTTTACTTGCTTTTAAAAGGGAATAGATAGATGAAACCACATATGACTGTGAAAGCAAAATAGCATATTATGATAAAATTCCAAATTATTCGTATGCATATGGTATTGTAGATAATAATGAATGTTTGAATGCTGATGATCTTGTGAAAATTATGAATGAGACCTTAACCAAAATTGGACAATTTAAGATAAGATGACTGAGAAGTCGACACCTGTTTCTCAAAAAAAATGTTAATATCAAAGATAATTCTAAAAATATCAGTGAAATTGAGAAAAAGGAATGTGTTGATTGCTTACGATTGTCTGTCATTGTTGTCAATTCGATGGATAAAGGCAAAGATTATAATGATTCAATGTCGAAATTAAACAATGACCAATCTTCGACATCAAAAACCTGTGATTCTCGTGATTTTTTTGTATTCGAGGATTATGTGAGTGATGAGGATGAAGTTTCGAATGAGAAACCAATTCCTAGCGTTGTGGTAGATTAGGTATTGGAAGATTCAAAGGAGTACACGAAAGTGTTGAAAGACAAAGGCAAACATTATCTTGAATCAAATGCAATGGTTTATCCTAGGTTCAAGGATTTAGAAGATGTTGTCTTTCCAAATCAAATCTTTGTTACCAAAGGAAATGGTGATAATGTGGCTCCTAAAATGAACAAGTTGGTAAATGAAGACAATGTGAGGCTCACAAAAGAAGGATATTATTCGAATCAAAAAACAGTCGAAAATGGTTTGAACAAAAACTTGAAAAATTTTCAACAAAAATATAAAACAAAATGTGTTTGGTCTGTGAAAACAGAAAAATCTATTGTTGTTAAAAAAAAAAAAAACAAAGAAAAATATGTTGATTCTTTACCTATTGATCTGAAACATCAAAAGGTGAAAACACAAAATTTCAAAAGAGTAGAGAATTCGGCTTCTAATAAAGGAATTTCGAAATCAAAAGCACAAAATCAAGCTTAATGGAAAAATGAAAAAGCTTTGCACAAACAAAAGGTTTTTCAACAAAAATCTCTTGAAACAATAAAGAAGTTTTCACAAAACACAAAAACATTCAAATAAGAAATTTCAAAAAAAATGATTTTCAAAGAAGTCAGAACTTTTCTGAAAATAACTTTCGAAAAATGGTTTACAAAAAAAATTTCAAAATCATGGATAAATATTTTTTTGGTCAAAATCAAAATGTTTTTCAAGAAAATGGTGTTGGTTATCAAAACCGATATCAAAATTGTTTTCCAAATCATTAAAAAATGTCATTTCCTAAAAGACAATTTGAGAAATTAGAAGTTAAAGGAAGGAAGAGCAAGACTTTTAAACCTAAAAACCCAAATTTTCCAAATCCTGATATGAAACATAATATGAAAGCTTCATTCATAAAAGGAAGAAGTAATGTAAAGAGAATCAATCATTAGCTTGACGGAAGAGGAAAACAATATCAATCAGGAAAGTATTCTCAAGAGCAAATACAAAATGCTTACAAGAAGTACTTGAATGAATCAATGAATGAAAGTACTTCTCCTTGAGAGTCTACACCAACAATGCGAAAGTGGAAAGAAGTTCTAGAGAAGAAAATTGATGTTACTTAGAAAAAGGATGAAAAAGAGAAAATCAAAGTTGAACCTTCCCCATTGTATGATTATATTTTGATGCCTAAAGCAAATGAAGTTGACTTAATTGATAATTTCAAATCGAAAGTTCGTAATTGTGTTTTAGGTTCTTCATTGAACAATGTATTTCAAACTAATGTCCACGAACCCAAAAGGTCTTGGGGACTTAAATTCTACTAACTGATTGCAAGTACTATGTGACGAGGAATATAATGAAAATTGATATATCGATAGTGGAAACTCGCGTCACATGAACAAGAGGAAAGAAAATTTGAGAGATTGTTGAAAGTTAGAAATGGCAGAGTTGTCAAGTTTCAAAACAATTAGAAATGTAAAGTCAAAGGTTATGGAAAAGTGACGAATGGGAAATTCACAGTGAATTGAGTCGCTTATGTTGAAGGTTTTAAGCACAATCTGATTAGTTCTTCACAATTAGTTGTTGTAACAGGAAATCGGGTTCTTTTTTATGAGGAAGGAAGTACAATCTCCAACAAGAAAACGAAGGAGATTCTGTGGAAGTTGAAACAAAAGGGAGACATGCTCACTCCTGACATGAAACCAATTGTGGGCATTCCCTCAGTGTATTTTCTATTGAAATCATCTTCGGATATCAGCTTATGGCATAGGCGCCTTTCTTATCTCAACTTCAAAAATCTAAATAAACTTGTTCTTAATGATCTTCTTCATGGTTTACCTGTTTTGAAATTTCACAATGATTCGTTATGTGCTGCATGCGAACAGGGAAAACAACATCGTCATGGTCATCCAATCACAATTGATTCAAAATTCATTAAACCTTTCGAACTTCTTCATATTGACTGATATGGACCTTCGACTATTGAGTCTCTCAATAAGAAGAAGTACATACTATTTATTGTTGATGATTTTTCAAGGTTTACATGAGTTTTCTTTTTTCGATAGAAGTCTGAAACTGCTCAAGTGATGATTTATTTTATCAAGAACATTCAGTTCAACTTAAAAAGGAATGTTCGAAAGATAAAGAGTGATAACGGGACGGAGTTCAAAAATAGAATTTTAGATTCATTTTTGACTGAACTTGGGATTTCTTGTAATTTTTCATCTTCATACACACCACAACAAAATGGTGTTGTCAAAAGGATAAATTGTTCCTTGTGTGAAGTGGCGAGAACGATGCTCACCTATGCGAACTTGCCACAATACTTTTGGGTAGAGGTGGTTTCGATTGCTTGCTTTACACAAAATCGTTCTTTTGTTCATCGTCATTTTAACATAACACCTTATGAAATTATAAACAAAAGGAAACATAATGTTAAATTTTTCCATGTTTTTTGATATAGATGTTTTCAGTATGAATCTCAAGGATGATCTTTTCAATTTTAGATAAAAGTTAATGAGGGAATTTCCTTAAAAGCCTATAGGGTGTAGAACAAGTGAACAAGGAATCTAGAAGAAAAATTCAATCTCATATTTGATCATCATTATGTCAAGAGAATTAAATATTCATTCATTTAAAAACCAATCATTGTTGAATCAAATGTTGAACTTGAGCAAATGCATACTTTTGATATTGATCTTGATCTAATTTTTGGCATTCCTGACAACGCTATCAATGCTAAAATAAATGTTGAAGATAATCGTATCCCAGAAAAATCGAAACATTCTGAAGATTCGACAGTCACAAGTGAAGAAAATGACACACATTTGTCATCAACTTCAAGAGTTAACGTCGAAAGAGTACATGTTTCGGCTAGTGATCAAGTGGAAGGGAATCAGTTGATATCTTTGTCTCAAAATGAAAGACATGATTCGTATGTTGAGGAAGAGCATATGACAACTCCAGCTCATGATAAGGGGAGCATATGCCTAACCATGTTGATGTCGAGAGGGAGCATCACACCATAAATCCATTGGTCGAGAGGGAACCAAGTGGATCGAATCATGATGTTGGTAATAATAAAAATAAATATTTTCATGATGTAACTGATAATATCTAGATTACAGGAGAATATTTAGATGATGAAGACGTCTTTGAAGATGCACCTTTAGACTTTGATCCTACATATCCACCGATGGACAAATGAACAAGAGATCATCCGAAAGAACATATTCTTGATGATCCAAACTCTGGTGTCTTGACACAAGGCCATATTCGAGCTAAAAATGAGGTGTTGAATGTTCATAAAAATTATTGTATGTTTAATGTTTTTATTTCAAAATTAGAACCATGAACAATAAAGACTGCATTAAAACACTCTAATTAGGTTGTTGCAATGCAATGTGAACCTGCTGAATTTGAACGAAACAAAGTTTGGAGATTGGTTCCTAAAACTAAAGATATTTTGATAATTGGTCTGAAATGGATTTTTAAGAATAAAAGTGACAAAGAAGGCAATGTTGTTAGAAACAAAGCAAGGCTAGTCGCAAAAGGTTATTTTGAGCAAGAATATATTGATTATGTGGAAACCTTTCCCCCTATCGCAAGACTCAAGCCTGTACGAGCTTTTCTAGCTTATGCAGCTCACAAGGATTTCAACGTCTACCAGATGGATGTGATATGTTCATTCCATAATCGTGTTCTGGAAGAAACAGTGTATGTAGAACATAACGCCAAGTATCTTTAACGATAAGAATCCTAATCACTGTTATATTTTAAACAGGCCATCTATAGGTTGAAACAAGCACCTTGTGTCTAGTATACAACTTTGAGGAGATTTTGGAGAAGATTGAACTTGAGATGATTGATGTCTTCGGGGAGACGGGGATTTGGAGCTTTTTCAGTAGTGGAAATGTCAATTATATTGGATTTTCCCCCTTTTGAGGAAGAAGGTTTGGCTTTCTCCTAAAATAAAATTTTCAAATCATCTAGTTTGAAGATTATTCTTGAAAATTGGAACATGGCTTTCCTGTTCACATCATTTTTTGTCATTATGGTTGGGTTCTTGATGTATTGAGAAAGATCTTTGTAGACAGTAAGAGTTTCATTTAGTGTTTCCTTGTCCGCGACCGAGGGATGAAAACCTCTTATTGTGGTTTCATGTTCTGTATACCTAACTTCATAGGCGTTGTGAGTTGCGTTAATTAGATGAGTGGTATTCTGATGTTGTTCTTTAGTTACTTTCTAGTGTTGTTCCTTGAGACCTTTAACTTCGACAATAAACTCTTCTTCCTTCTTCAATAATTGTTCGTGATTTTTCTTCCTTTGTTCATCAAGAGTTGTAATGCCCTGTTTAATATTCAAAACGGTCTGATGAGCTACAGGTATCAATTTGAAGAATTCATTCTTCAAGAGATTGAAACACTGAGGGAAGTAGAGCTGGTTGTTGTTGAGTCGGTGGTTGTTCCCTTGGAAGGATCCTTTTGGTGTTGATGAAGAAGACAAGAGAGGAAGAAAGAGAGTTTTGGCTCCTCCGGTCTAAGCTCCTTCTCTGGCGTGAGCTTTACGAACTGTTTCTTCCATCATTGCCATCCAAGCTCTTGTTTGGGCCAAATCATGAGCCTTATTCATGTTGACGACTAATAAGGCTAAGTAAGAGGCCACTTGACGATTTGCTTCATCTTTTATTTTTGGATCCGCAAGGACTGCTCCTTTCTTTCGCTAATTGTTCGTTTATGAGTTTTGAACTTCCTGATTTCTTCATCTGAGATAGGCTTGTAGTTCGTCCAACTATCACATGAAAGATTAGAAGTTGTACCATTTACCACCAGGTATCCCCCGGGTTCACAATTCCCTGCCTAATGAGGCTCCCTGTGCTTAATCCGCATGAAAGTAATGTAGGCGTTATAGGATTTCTAGATCTTCCTCGGTCTCCTTGGTCTATAACCAAGTCTATCATCGGACCTATTGTGGCTACGATCTCTGAAGAAGGGACCTGTGGTGCAATAAGTGTTTTTTGTGTACGTGAAAGTTAAGAAAAATGGAGTTCGACTCCTGTAGGGTAAAGAAATGCAGTTGTTTTCTCGCGAAGACCTTGGGAGGTTGATCAACATAAGGATCCACTTGGAATCCTGATTGGGTTTTATCTCCAATAGAATGTACTAAAACATGTTCACTAGATGAAACAGAGTGGATGTAAGGGGTTCTTTCGGGTGACTCAACGTTGAGTCCAATGGCTACCAAAGACTTTGGAAAGTTTTCTGGTATGAGCCTTGTGACGCTTTTGGATAGAGGGGGAGGGAGTAGAAGCTTTTCTCCTTTTGACCAGAGGTTGAGAGTCTTCAGGTTCTTCTTCATTCAATGGTTCTATAGTCTGATGAGGTTTCAATATCGAAGGAACCTCTATAGATGGTTTCGTAACCACATACCTTTTCCTCTTGGCTTTGATTTTCCCAACAGACTTAGAGTGTTTCTTCTTTGAAATATGTTTGCTCCGTATTGTCTTTGGTGCAGTCTTAGGGTTAATAGATTTAGGAGGGGGAAGGCAGGGTAGAACGATATGGTGGTATATCTTTCGTAGCCTCCATGTAATTAGAGAAAAACTAGGTGATTAGTCTGCCCTCTATCAATATGTGTAAAGGAAGTTGTCTAATTGGACTAAAGGTAGATTAATCATTGGGAAGAGAGTACATTTTAAGCTCACAGAAGAAGAAGTAGTTGATGTCTTCACCTAGTCTGATGTTGGCTAAGAAATGCAGGTCTTTGATGCAGAGAGACCATAAGCGAGCAGAAGTGACTTCAGTGAAGCCCGATCCTGTTTTATTCCTTCAAACATATGTCAAGATGTCTTCCCTCATGATTGACCCAAAATCCACGGGTTCACCATTAAAGATACTCCAGATAAGATCCAGGAATTGTTTTTCCATGGCATCAGTGTCGTCGACTCTGCTGGAAAGGAATCGAATGAGAGAGTCACACACAAATTGCCACACAACCGGAAGTTTTGCCTTTTTAAAATCGTTAATTCCTTTAAATTTGTACTGATAGCCCATTTGGTACTGGTCTTTGAACACTTCTTCATTTGATAGACTCTTGGAGATAGTGTTTGGGGGTACCCTAAGATTGATGGAATCCAGAAATTTGACAATGGTAAGCGTCATCGTCGTGTGATCGACGAGAATGAGCTTGATGATTCCATGGTCATTCCTTGGTCAGTAGTCAGAGAAAACACATTTAAACAGAAGAGTCATAAGAACAATGTAAACCACTGAGTTGAATGCACTGAAGAGTAAGTGTTTCTCCATGAATTTTTCATGATCTTGATTTGCTCATCATAGAGGTCATGGTCTTGAAAGATTCTCCAATAGATGCTCGGAGTAATCATTTGTCATGTGTTTTTCACAGTGGATGTAGAGTCTGTTGGTTTTATTTGTTTCTTGGAAACGTTTAATTTCACCAATGTTGATCGAAAAAAAATTGATTATCAAGAAATATAATTAACACTTATATTTAATTGGAAAAACATTATTTTATTAAAATAATATTTTACTGACTTATAGGGAATTATTGTTTCTAGTAAATAATAATAAAATAGAACAAAACTAGTTATATTTATATGGTATGAATATATATGTTATGTGAAATTTATTTGAACACTTTGAGTAATAATCTAGTTGACATATAACTATCTAGTTGGAAGAATGAGTAAAACACACACCTCCATCATTTCTCTATATCCTATCCATGACTTTTAAGACACGAGGGAGGTGGTGTAGTGTGATTATTTTATTCATCCCATTCTTCTTACATGACACTAATTTAATATGATTAAACGCATGGTGCATTAGGACACGTAAGAGAGTATATAAAGAGAGCTTTACTAGTGAATCTTATTGATCTTTTTGGCCCTTTTTCTCTTCTTTTGGCAGCCAAATTTCATAGTTTTCCTCATCCCTCCCTCTCCTCTTTGTCTTGCAATTTTGTGTAAGATATAAGTGCTCATATGTTGCTTCTCTTTAGGGTTTATTTGGTATAAAATTTAAGTCTTAAGAACAACATATATACAAGTGAAGACTTGCTTATTCTAGTAGTTGATTCTTGCTTTGATGGATACATTATAGCGAGCTTCTCATTTGGACCTTAATGCATCACTTCATCAACTTCTATATCCCATGTTAATTAAAGTCAACAAAGGTAGTTAGACTTTACTTTCTATGGTTGATTTAATCTTTCCTTGATTGCAAAATGATCATTGGTAGGTTAAAATGATTTTAAGTTTATTCACAATTTTAAAGCTTATGTTGCCATTTTAGTGTTTTTATAAACTAGATTTTGAATAGAACCGAACAATTACTATGTCTCATATTTAACTATACGTTACCTACACAAGCTCCATAAATAGAAAATAATGAATAATGTGCATTTTCATGGGTTAGCAACTATTCACATTTCCTAATATAACTAAGACAAAAATTTTGTTTTAGTACTTTATATGTTATACATTTAACGAGACATCATCTGATCAAACCCATTCGGCTAACGAAATCAACCACGCAAAGAAATGTGTGTGAAAAGGACACTCATTCAATAGTCATTCTATAAGTTGTTTTCTTATACCTATCTTTTAGCATGGTCACATGAATAAAGCATACTCTTGATATATATATATATATATATATATATATATATATATATATATATATATATATATATATATATATATATATATTAAAATTTAAAGAATTTAATATTACAAGTTTAAACATATTAATTCTAATTACATTTTAATTAACTAATTTTAAACCACTTATGTCACACCCCCGAACCGTCAGAAAAACAACAGCGGAAACATCTGGGGGCGGGTGACGTCATGCGTAGTATCACAACAATCGTATCATAGCAATCAAAGTAAACACAACCATTACATTGCAATATGAATATTTACATCCATTTGGTAACATAATTTATATACAATACTTTATACAAAAGATAAAGACGAGACTCCAATAATGCTCCGTCTTCTCCAAAAGCTGATAAGGTACCTGTCTATCATTGCCCTGAGAATACAAGCGATTTTGAAAACGTATCAGCATAAAGCTGGTGAGTTCATAAGCATGTTTTTGTGTATTGAAAACTAGTCACTGAATTTGTATAAATGGTTTCTTTCCATTATAAGTAAAATGTCGTTTGTATCGAAAACCATTGTTATCAAGTTTGGAAATATGTATGCATGCTTGCCAAGAAAATCCAATATTTTCTAACATGTTTGTTGGTTTCTGTTATGAAAAGTACGTTCTGTTTGAAAACCGTGGCTACCACCAATATGTAATGTAGGTTCTGTTTGAAAACCCTGGCAACCACCAATATGTATAGTAGTTTTATTACTTAAAATAAAACCACAGGTTGTGTCCCTGGAATTCCCTCCAGTAAGTAGATATGTAGTTAGTATTAATTAAAATAAAACTATAAAAGAAAGAAATCCCGTAAACAAAGGTTAGTTTATACTAATTGTGAGTCATATAACCATACTAATATGACCGGTGACCTCCTTGACATTTTTTCAGGCGTCGTACAATTACAAAATTTTTCACCCCAGGCATGCCCGCCTAACTGTAGCTAACAGTTCAAGTGTGGGATTGTCGGTCCCGAATTTATTCACAAATTTCACGCTCTCCCTCCAGGAGACTCTAGTTATACTACCGGTGAGGATTTATTGGTACCCTGAGGGGCATAACGAATATAAGTCTCATAATCCTGTAATAACTAGTTTACGTGTCGTTCGGTTGTTTTCAAGTTCGGAATCGTTCGTGACGGTGTAGAGTATAAATAATTATACACAAAATAATTATATAGAAAGATACTCTGGTTTTGTATTCGTAGTAATGGATAAACTAAATCTAACATAGTTTATATGTTTAACTTTGCATGAAGTTTGAATTTTCAATACTGGTAATGAAATCCCAAACTATACCCATTATAGTTTGAATGGTTTGTCGCGTTCAGGTACTGTTTTGAAAACTATACAATTATGATCAGAAAATGTCCCTTTTGCTCCGCATATTACAAAAGGGATAAATGTATCTAAATGTTTGATACAAAACTGTTGTAACTGCATCAGTTTTTAAGTTATGAAAACCTTTATGTTTAGCTTGTATTCCCCCATGAAAGCATGAAAAACATGGAAAAGTGTAGGGGTATGAACTCACTGTTTCACGTAGGATTCGAGTGTACAATCGATATGGATACAGAGTGTCAACTGATGTTTCGTATGCAAGTGGACCGTATTAACATATGGTAACACATATACATATTAGATTAGAGTATTTCATGACTAACATGATGGGAAAAACCACCCTAAGGTCTTGGAAATGCTTGTACTAAGTGTTCTAGGTCCCACACTTAGTGATTTTTGCAAGTTTTAGTCCAAATATGAGCATTAAAGTGGGTGTATGGCCATAAAGATGGGTGTGCGGCCAGAGTGTGTGGTCAAGACGTGTGTGCGGCTGCACACAAGAGTGTGTGGTCGTATAGATGGTGTGTGCGGCCAGAGTGTGCGCCCAAGGTGTGTGTGCGGCCGTACAGAGGGTGTGTGTGGCCGTACACCTTCAAGTAATGAAGAACATGAAGAGTTTCAGGCTCAGATTTGGGTGTTTTACCTGTATAACAAGCTAAATGATGGAGTTCTTCATGTTTTTTAGGCCCTTGGAGTGTTCTTGGATGAGATTTTTAGAGAGAGAAAGTAGAGTCCAGCCAAAAGAAAGGAATGAATGAAAGGGTCACCCTCTATATATAAGGAGAGTGTGTGGTTTGGGCATGAGTGTGTGGCCGCACACCCATGTGTGCAGCCGTATACACCTCTCAGGAGGGTGTATGGCCCGGTTTTTGACTCTGAACGAGGTGTTGACTCATTCCCTATCTCATTTCCGGCTGTACTGAAGCTTAGAACGCCTAAACGAACCCTTAATCGGCATTAAAAGGTGACAAAATTGAATTTAACATTGATAAAAATTGACCAATCGTACAGAATGAAAGTTTCGGGTTGTCACATCATCCCCTGTTAGAGGGAATTTCATCCCAAAATTCAAGAATAAAGATACAAATCATGGATTTGGAAAAAGATGGTGGCACTTCTGTTTCATTGAATCCTCGCACTCCCAAGTGAATTCAGTTCCTCGCTTGGCACTCCAGCGAACCTTCACTATCGGGATGCAACTTTGCTTTGTTCGTTTGACCTCCCGGTCCATTTCCTCAAGAGGGACCACTAGGGTTTCGTCAGATAGGCATTTCTACCCATCCTAGCAAGAAGTTCAGGTTTTCATTGATTTCAATTTCGTCAAGAGGGACCACTAGGGTTTCGTCAGATAAGTATTTCTTGAGATTCGAAACGTGGAAGATGGGGTGAACGTTGCCAAGTTCATGCGGTAAACAAAGTGTGTAGGCTACGGGACCAATCCTAGCAAGGATTTCGAATGGTCCTATGTACCTCGGATTTAGTTTCCCACACTTTCCAAAGCGTATCATGCCCTTCCAGGGGGAGACCTTCAGCAGAACATGGTCTCCGACCTGGAACACCAAGGGTTTTCGTCATTTATCGGAGTAGCTCTTTTGTCGATCTCGTGAAGCTTTTAGTCGTTCCTGGATTTTTATGATCTCTTCAGTGGTTTCGCGGATGATTTCTGGACCAGTGAGAGTGTTATCAGGGACTTGTCCCTTAGCTAGCTGCGTGTCGCCCACCTCAGCCTAACACAGAGGGGATCTGCACTTGCGGCCATAGAGGGCTTCGAAAGGCGCAGCTTTGATACTGGTAAGATAACTATTGTTGTAGGATAATTCAACCAAGGGAAAATGAGTATCCCACGATTTACCGAAGTCGATGACACATGCTCTCAACATGTCTTCCAAGGTCTGGATGGTTCTCTCACTTTGTCCGTCTGTCTAAGGATGGTAAGCTTTACTCATATCCAGCTTAGTTCCAAGAGCTTTCTGTAGGGACTGCCAAAATCTTGAGGTGAACCGGCTATCTCGATCGGAGATTATAGATACAAGCACTCCGTGCAGTCGGGCTATATCCTGGATGTAGATTCGTGTGAGTCTTTCCATCTTGAAAGTTTCTTTGATTGGTAGGAAGTGAGCAGATTTCGTCAATCGATCAACTATTACCCAGATGGTGTCGTACCCACTCAAAGATTTGGGTAATTTGGTAATGAAATCCATAGTAATCCTCTCCTACTTCCAATCAGGTATCTCTGACTGATGAAGTAGACCTGATGGATTCTGATATTCAACTTTCACCTTGGCGCAAGTCCGACACTTGCCCATGAAGGTAGCGATCTCTGCTTTCATGTTTGGCCACCAATATAGTTTCTTGAGATCAAGGTACATCTTATCCGATCCTGGGTGAACGGAGTATCTAGTCTTGTGAGCTTCATTCATGACAACCTCTCTATATCCACCGAACTTTGGGGTCCAGATCCGGTTCATGAAATAGTAGAATCTGTCTCCCTTGATCTCTAAGTTTTTCTCCATCCCATTTAAGGCTTCGTCTACCACGTTCTCTGGTTTTAGGGCTTCCTGCTGAGCCCCTCCGATTTGTGCAGATAAGTGGGAATGGATGGTCATAGTAAGTGCTTTCACACTCTGACCTGAGTACTCTTTTCGGCTGAGGGCATCAGCTACCATATTGGCCTTTCCGGGATGGTAGCGTATTTCACACTCATAATCACAGAGTAGTTCTACCCATTGTCGTTCTATCATTTTAAGCCTTTCTGGTCGAAGATGTGTTGTAGGCTTTATGGTCAGTAAAGATCGTGCACTTGGTTCCGTAGAGGTAATCTCACCAAATATTCAATGTGAAGACCAATGCTCCCAACTCTAGGTCGTGAGTTGTATAATTGACTTTGTGTGTCTTCAGCTGCCTAGAGGCGTAACCAATAACCTTTCCTCGCTGCATAAGCACATAGCCTAAGCCTTGGTTGGATGCATCGCAGTAGACAACGAAGTCCTTCGTCCCTTCGGGCAGAGACAGGATAGGTGCGCGTCACAGGGCTCACTTCAATGTTTGGAATGCAGTGTCTTGCTTTTCATTCCAACAAAAGGGTACACCTTTTGAGTCAGAGTGGTTAGGGGTTTGGCAATTCTGGAGAAATTCTGGATGAATCTACGATAATAGCCAGCAAGACCCAGGAATTGACGGATTTCTAAGGGTGTCTTTGGTGCTAACCAGTTCTCTATCGCTTTGATTTTGGATAGGTCCACATGTATGCCTTCCTCACTTACCACATGACCTAGGAAGGTTACTCTTCGAATCCAGAATTCGCCTTGGAGAATTTTGTGTATAGCCTCTCTGTCCTTAGAGTTTCCAGCACTAACCTCAAATGCTGTTTGTGATCTTCCTCGGTTCTGGAATAAACAAGTATATCGTCGATGAACACAAAAATGAACTTGTCCAAGAAAGTATGGCACACCAAATTCATTAGGTCTGTGAATACTGTCGGTGCATTGGTTAGACAAAATTGCGTTACTACGAATTCGTAGTGACCATATCGAGTCCAGAATGTTGTTTTAGGAACATCACCCTCGTGGAATCAGCGCTGATGGTATCCTGATCTGAGGTCTATTTCGGAAAAATAGTTGGCTCCTTGAAGCTGGTCGAAAAGGTCATCGATCCGAGGAAAGGGATAGCGGTTTTTGATAGTGAGCTTGTTCAGTTCGCGGTAGTCAATGCACATCCGAAAATATCCATCCTTCTTTTTCACAAATAAAATCGGGGCTCCCCAGGGTGAGGAATTCGGTCTGATGAATCCTTTGCTGAGCAGCTCATTGAACTGACTGGATAACTCTTGCATTTCTGGTGGCGCTAGGCGATATGGGGATTTAGCTACGGGGGTAGCTCCGGGGATTAAGTCGATGCGAAACTCGATTTGGCGCTCAGGAGGGATTCCTGGAAGCTCTTTAGGAAAGACATCAGGAAAATTGCAGACTTCGGGGATGCTCTCGAGGTCTTTAACTTCCTGCTTCTCGTTATTAACATGCACTTGGAATGCATGACTCTCCTTCCGCAGAAGTTTTTGAGCTTTTATGCACGAAATGATGCGAAGGCTTGAGCTGAGTTTATCACCATAGATCACAAGGGTTTCTCCAGAGGGAAGATTGAGGCGGATGGCTTTTTCGTAACAAATAATATCAGCACGATTAGGGCTCAGCCAATCCAAGCCAATGATGACATCGAAGCTTTTTATGGAAACTGGCATAAGGTCGATGGGAAAGGAATGATCGTTTAGGGTAAGGGTACAGCCGATGAATATGTCGTTGGTGCTCTCTTTCTAACTGCTAGCCATCTCGATGGTAAATGTTTCGGTTAGAGGTTGAGGTTTACGTTTGAGGAGATGTCTGAATGCATGACTAACAAAACTTCTCTCCGCACCAGAATCAGAAAGAATGCATGCATAAGAGTTGTCGAGGAGGAACGTACCCGTAACAACGGTAGGGTCAGCGACTGCCTCCTACTGCCCCATCGCTAGAGCTCTCCCAGTGTTGCCAGTTGTTGTTGCCTTGGGGCAGTTTCTTTTGTAGTGTCCAACCTTGCCACAACCATAACACTCCTGACCGACACCTGCTCCAGATGCCTGATTGGTTGGTTGGGTTGGTGTTCTGCAACTTCGAGTAGTGTGACCCTTCTTGCCACAGTTGCTGCAGAGCATCTCACGCATGGGCCGGGAATATGGTGATGATAACTACACTTGCTGCACCAAGGGAGGGTACTAGTATATCCACTGGTAGGTGCTTGAGTTGCAGGAGTAATTACGGCGTGGACTGCCACAGTTTGCTGTTTCTTGGAGGGCTCCTATGAAGACTGGCCCTTTCGCTGCTTCCAAAACGTTCTTTTCTCGCCATTTCCTTTCGTTGGTTCGGGACTGGCTGTTACTTTATCCATATCAGCCCCGTGATCTATGAGAGTCTGCACCAGGCACTTGGCGCTGTCAAAAGTGATTGTCCTGGCAGCCAATACATTTCCTTGAGATAGGGGCGTCAATCTTCAAATGTATCTCTCTATCTTCTTGCTTTCCGGGGTGACCATTCCTGGGCAAAGAAGTGCTAGGTCTTCAAACCTAGAAGTGTAGGAAGCAATGTCGGAACCCTTCATTTTTAAGTTCCAGAGTTCGTGTTCCACTTTCTATATTTCTCCCCTTGGGCAGTACTCAATAAGCATGAGCTCTTTCAAGCTATCCCAACCCATAGCATTTGCAACTGGCAGGGTTAGGGATTTGACCCGACTATTCCACCAGGTCAATGCTCTATTGGTGAAAGTGCAGGCGGCGAATTTCACCTTGTTGGCTTCCGAACAGGAACAGATTTCGAAGATAGAATCGATCTTCTCGAACCATCGAGTTAATGCAAGAACACCTCTAGTGCCATCGAAATCTATGGGTTTTGAGTTCATGAAGTCCTAATAGGAGCACTCCTTTTGATGCCCTTGACTCCCTTCATGACTTTGGGAATGATTATCACTCCCAGAACCACCAAAGTTTATCTGTGATAGAGCAGCAGTTACAGCAGTAGTAACGGCTGCCTGGAACATTGTGGGGTCGAATTGAGGAGGTGGTGGTGGCGTTGGATCCGTCGAGGAATTATTGTTCTTTATGTTGGGTCTTTTCTTTGGAGCCATCTTGTTCTATATCAGGAAGAAGAAGATGATAAGTCCCTTTTTACTTTAGAATCAAGAGATAAGAAACAATATATATCTCTATATGACAGTTAAAGTGTTCTACTAAGAGATAACATGAAAGAGTTACTAAAGCAAGTAAACTATCGTTGGGGAAGAAATGAGTAGCAACACTTGGAATGAATTTCTACAATGTATTCGGCTTTGACTAAAATACTCCTATAGTATTTTATGATGAATGTTTTGTTCTATCAATTTCTTATGGTAAGAATACTTGGTAAGTTTTAGGCCTGTTGCAACACCACAGTCACTCCCAAGCACATGTTGGTCATGTCTCGAATTAATATAGTTGATCAGGCTATATTGACCCTAGACATAATTACATAATTGCCCAGGTTTAACCACAGTGTTCAACATCCAAATACTTTTGTTTGGTTATACTCATGATATTGTTTCTAGTATGTAGGTATATTTGTATACTTTTTGTGAAAATACTTATATTTTAAAAGCATACTTTTAGTTCAGAGCACTTCGTCCCCTTAGTGTTTATAGTTGTATACCATGTAAGCTTCGGTATACTTAGTTCACTATAAACAATAGCTCTGATACCAATCTGTCAAACCCCTGAATCGTCAGAAAAACAACGGCAAAAACGTCCGGGGGCGGGTGACGTCATGCATAGTATCACAACAATCGTATCATAGCAACAAAGTAAACACAACCATTACATTACAATATCAATATTTACATCTATTTGGGAACATAAGTTATATACAATAGTTTATAAAAAAGATAAAGACGAGACTCCAAAAATGCTCCGTCTTCTTCAAAAGCTGACAAGGTACCTGTCTATCATTGCCCTGAGAATACAAGCAATTTTGAAAACGTGTCAGCATAAAGCTGGTGAGTTCATAAGCATGTTTTTGTGTATTGAAAACTAGTCACTGAATTTGTATAAATGGTTTCTTTCCATTATAAGTAAAATGTTGTTTGTATCGAAACCCATTGTAATCAAGTTCGGAAATATGTAGGCATGCTTGCCAAGAAAATCCAATATTTTCTAACATGTTTGTTGGTTTCTGTTATGAAAAGTATGTTCTGTTTGAAACCCCTAGCTACCACCAGTATGTAATGTACGTTCTGTTCGAAAACCCTGCCTACCACTAGTATGTATAATAGATTTATTACTTAAAATAATACCAAAGATTGTGTCCCTGGAATTCCCTCCAGTAAGTAGATATGTAGTTTTATTAATTAAAAAAAAAACTATAGAAGAAATAAATCCCGTAAACAAAGGTTAGTTTATACTTATTGTGAGTCGTATAACCATACTAATATGACCGGTGACCACCTTGAAGTTTCTTCAGGCGCCGTATGATTACAAAATTTGTCACCCCAGGCGTGCCTTCCTAACTGTAGCTAACAGTTCAGGTGTGGGATTGTCGGTCCCGAATAGATCTATTCACAAATTTCACGCTCTCCCTCCAGGAGACTCTGGTTATACTACCAGTGACGATTTATTGGTACCCCGAGGGGCATAACGAAGATAAGTCCCACAATCCTGTAATAACTAGTTTACGTGTCGTTCGGTTGTTTTCAAGTTCGTAATCGTTCGTGACGGTGTAGAGTATAAATAATTATACACAAAATAATTATTTAGCAATATACTCTAGTTTTGTATTCGTAGTTATGGATAAACAAAATTTGACATAGTTTATATGTTTGACTTTGCAAGAAGTTTGAATTTGCAAGACTGGTAATTAAATCCCAAACTATACCCATTATAGTTTGAATGGTTTCTTGCGTTCAGGTACTGTTTTGAAAACTATGCAATTATGATTAGAAAACGTCCCTTATGCTCCCCATATTACAAAATGGATAATTGTATCTAAATGTTTGATAGAAAACTGTTGTAATTGTATCAGTGTTTAAGTTATGAAAACCTTTATGTTTAGCTTGTATTCCCCCCCTTCAAAACATGAAAAACTAGGAAAAGTGTAGGGGTATGAACTCACTGTTTGACGTAGGATTCGAGTGTACAATCCATATGGATGCAAAGTGTCAACTAATGTTTCGTATGCAAGTGGACCCTATTAATATATGGTAAAACATATATGTATTAGATTAGGGTATTTCATGACTAACATGACGGGAAAAACCACCCTAAGGTCTTGAAAATGCTTGTACTAAGTGTTCTAGGTCCCACACTTAGTGATTTTTGCAAGTTTAAGGCCAAATATGAGCATTAAAGTGGGTGTATGGCCATAAAGATGGGTGTGCAGCCGTACAGTGTGTGTGTGTGCGGCCAGAGTGTGTGGTTAGGATGTGTATGTGGATGCACACAGGAGTGTGCGGCCATATAGAGGGTGTGTGCGGCCAGGGTGTGTGTGCGGCCGTACAGAGGGTGTGTGCGGCCGTACACCTTAAACTGACAAAGAACACGAAGAACATGAAGAGTTTCAGGATTAGATTTGGGTGTTTTACCTATATAACAAGCTAAATGATGGAGTTCTTCATGTTTTTGAGGCCTTTGGAGTGTTCTTGGATGAGTTTTTTAGAGAGAGAAAGTAGATTGCATCCAAAAGAAAGGAACGAATGAAGGGGTCACACTCTATATATAGGGGGAGTGTGCGGCTGGGTCATGAGTGTGCGGCCGCACACCCCTGTGTGTGGCCGTACACACCTCTTAGGAGGGTGTATGGCCCGGTTTTTTACTCTGAACGAGGTGTTGACTCATTCCCGATCTCATTTCCGTCTGTACTTAAGCTTAGAACGCCTAAACGAACCCTTAATCGGCGTTAAAAGGTGACAAAATTGAATTTAACATTGATAAAAATTGACCAATCGTACAGAATGAAAGTTTCGGGTTGTCACAATTTACACACACACACACACACATATATATATATATATATATATATATATATATATATATATATATATATATATATATATATGTATATATATCTATATATAGTAGGGGCAAGATCTTTTGCGAACCATTATTTTCCCGTGAACTTGTTTGTGTGAATTTTTTTTTTTAAAAAAAAAGTGACTTAAGACATTAAGTCAATAATATTGAAGTGCATTCGCAAAAAAAATCTCGAAAATGATGTGTACATATGGAAGGTGTCTCTATGTGCAAACATCAGAAGTACATATGTTCATCAAAAATCACTTTCATATGTGCACATTATTTTTGAATGCACTTCTATATGACCGACTTAATGCCTTAAGTCATTTTTTTAAATTACACGAAAAAGTTTGTGGAGTTCGCGGCAAAATATTGGTTCGTAAAAGATTATATATATATATATATATATATATATATATATATATATATATATATATATATATATATATATATATATATATATATATATATGTATGTATGTATGTATGTATGTATATATGTAGAAGCTTGAGAAATATATAACACCCAAGGTAGAATGCCTCTAAAGTGTCACACCCAAAATGTTAAATGCTAGAACTCTAAACTATTAGTCCTAAGAGTAGTCCACTAGATTTCAAGAAGAGAGAAGAGGAAATGCTAGTCACAAAGTAAGAGCATGGGTCGATATTTGCAATAGGTTTGGAAGGGGTATTTATAACTAAAGGTGACTTGGTGGAAAAAGAATATGATAGAGATAATTACCAAATTTAAATCCTTATTTAATTCAAATCAAATTCATTTTCACCTCCTTCCATAAGTAGTGAAATTCGAAAATCACAAGGGATAATCGCTAGTTGATTTTCTTCACCTTCTACTGCTTCCAGAATGTTCCATTTGTTCAAGTTTTGAACAATTAACATCTAGTTCTTGTACTTTTAATTAATACCGAATTAATTCTAGTTAATTCTAAATTAGTCTAAACTAGTTTCTAATTAATTTATCAAGCTATGAAAAATTAATAAACTATTTATCTCCCCCCCCCCCCCACCTCTCTCTATCTCTCTCATAATTTATATTCTAACTGTTTTAGCTCTTGACGACAACCCTAACAATGGATGATGCAGTTATTCTACCATTACAAATACTAAGGTTTCATCTACAGTTTCATCAACCCATTGCATTTCAAGTATGAAATCAAATCATAAATTTTTTTAGTTAGTGATTACCTTTAAGTTACATCCAAACATTGGAAGATTTAGTTCTTCTTTGACTACAAAAGAAACCAACCACCACAAATATGTCATCACCGATGTGCTGCCATCGGCTGCCACTAACAACATTGTTGCTTTTTATATTTTTCATTTTCTTGACACGTTGCTTCACCATGTGCTCCCTCTCAAACTCTTATTTTCAGTTTTTTTTTCTTTATTGATTTTCCTTTTACTTTTATCGAATTACCTCTTTTATATCTATCTCATTCTCTTTCTTCTCTCATTTATAGTGGCTCACACGAACACACACATACTTGATTTCTGTTTGTATGTGTTTACGTTTGTTTTCTTCATCCAATTTGTATACCATCTCTCTTTTATTTGGAAATATAATTTATATTTTTATTATATTTATTCTATTTAATCCTCCATTTTACTTATAATATGACATGAGATTTAAAATTTTGAGATCTAAAAAATCCATTTTCTTCAGTTCTTTGTGTGCCAAAAACTAATGGTAATGATGGGAGACTCACTGGAGATGCTACAGTCACTGGAACATGCTAAACGTCAATAGTCTGTCATAATGGTGTTTTTTGAACAAGGTAAAAATTTTCACTCATACCATAGGAACCAAACAAACTTTGGTAACAAAATATGTATATAGAAAAAAAGTTCATTATATTTAGAAATCATTAACTCTTTATTTTATGTAACGCTTCAAATTTTAGACCAAAATTTTCATTTTTAACGTTTCCAGAAACATAGTTTCACAACCAAGAGTCAAGTACAAACCATCACAAAACCACAAGTGTCATTTTTATCGGAGTACATAAAAACCATGTCTCGGTAATAAAATCCCAGTGCGTGTGTACAATCAGACCTTCGTCTTCCCGCGGTCCTACGAAGTACCTACCAAATGTAAATCAACAACTATAAGCATAAAGATTAGTGAGTTCCCCAAGATACCATACATAACTCAGCATAAAATAAAAAATTATGGGTTATCTGCAACCCATCAACTATCAACAGTCCCCTTGAGCTAACAGCATGCTTGGGAGGTTATCCGCAACCCTCAGTTGGCTAACAGCAGCCTAGCTAGATAATTATTACAATAGCACATACCACAACATACATAATATAGTGTATCATAACAGTAAGACCCAACTGGTCATAACAATACAACTATCCTACTACACAGGAAACAGTAAGTGAGGAGACTCATTTTATACTGATAACTCAAAAACCTAGCACCCGAACTGCCGAATCTAGACTCCCCCTATTCAACCAAAAAGATTTACCATAATTAATATTGAAGTTCCAAGTCTATCCTGAGTCCCAAAGTCCACAATTAAGCCCACTAAGGTAAAAGGACCATTTTTCCCCTCCCTATGTTCGAAACCTAAACTTTAACCAAAGGTCAAAGTCAGCATGGTCAACAGAAGTCAACACCCAGTGAGTACGTTGGGCATACTACACCTAACGTTGGGCGTAGAACTAATCATGCTTGCGATGGGGAATAGCCAGACTATGTTGCATGTAGTCAGGAGTATGCAAGATATACTCTCCAGGTCTACAAATCCTTAACTAAAATGTCTTAATCCGTTAAGACATTCAACCCAACTTCATATCTGACTACTTTAAAGCTTCTTAATCCATAAAGTCGATGAATTTAACCATTTGCATGGCTAAGGGAGAATAGAGCATCATTTCACCTCTTTCCAACTACTTTACTCATGCATGGGACACAAAGTAAGATCAAGCAAGCATTTTTATTCATCTAAACACCCTAACATGCATGAAAGGATATCATAAACTCTCTGGAGAGTCACAAACTCGAAAAGGTCCAAACTTAAGGACCAAAACTCATAAATCTTGCATCAAAGATATCTAAGATAAACAATAGCCAAGGTACAAACTTTATACCTAGAAATGATGCCAAAATTTGGATGGTTTCTGGATCTCAAAGTAGAATAACACCTTCCTCTTCTTCATCTAGCTTTCCTCTTCTACTTCAAGGCCAAGAATCAATTTAGGCTAGCAAAATCACACTCACAAGCATAAACACTCAAGATTTAGGGTTTAGGAGAGGTTAGAGACTGATAATGGTGGCCAGAAACGAGGCCATCATATTCCTTAAATAGGGGCACCAAAATATTAGGGTTTTGCATTCTAAGCCTAGTACGCCCAATGTACCCTTTGGTACACCCATCGTACTAGGTGAACTCCATGTTTTGCATGATGCATGAGTACCCTACGCGTACTCATGCGTACGCCCTGCGTACCCACCTGTCACCTTTCTCATTCAAGGGACTAAACATGACATAATTAAGAAGGTTAAGGAAAAGATGATTATACCTCGGATCGGGGTATTACAATTCTCCCCCACTAGAATAAGACTTCAACCTGGAAGTTACCCTTCAGAAACAGCTCAGGATACTGCTCAGGCATCTGGGACTCCAACTCCCAAGTCCACTCCGAACCTCTACGGTGCAACACTGAACTTTCACCAAGTTTACGACTTTGTTCATCAAGGTATTCACCTTGCGATCGAGGATAGCAATAGGCTTCTCCATGTAATTCAGGCGATCATCGACATGACTGTCCTGCAAGGTAACCATAGCAGTCTGATCGGCTATACACTTCCTCAGCTGGGATACATGGAGGGTATCAAGAATCTGGCTCAACTCCTCCGGTAGCTCCAACCGATAAGCAACCTTGCCCACACGGACCAAAACTCGGAAGCGGACCAATGAATATGCGGCCCAGCTTGCCCTACTTCCTAAAACAGATAAAACCCTTCCAGGGTGAAACCTTCAGGAGCACAAAATCTCCCACCAGAAACTCCAACTCCGAACTTCTCTGATCCGCATAACTCTTCTGACGGTTCTGGGCGGTCAAAAGTGTTTATCAAACCTGTTGTATGATCTCAATCACCTTAATCATGATTTTCATGCTTCCCGTGACCCACTGACCGACTTCACCCCAATAGATAGGAGTTCGGCACCTCCGACCATAAAGGAGCTTGAACGGCGGCATATCGATACTGGAATAATGGTTGTTATTATATGATAACTCAGCCAAAGGAAGGTAGGAGTCCCAACTCCCACCAAAATCAATAACACAAGCGCACAACATATCCTCGAGCGTCTGAATCGTCCTCTCGCTCTTCCTGTCCGTCTGCGGATGGTACGTGATGCTAAAATGTAACCGGGTACCCAACTCGTCATGAAATATCTTCCTTAATCTAGAAGTAAAGTGTACATCCTGGTCAGACACAATAGACGTTGGCACCCCATGCCAATCCACCATTTCTCGAACATAAATCTCAGCCAACTTCTCCACGAAAGATTTCTCACTTAAACATAACAAGTAAGCACTCTTAGTCAACCGGTCCACTATCACCCAAATAGTGTCAATACCCCCTCGCAGTCCTTGGTAGTTTAGTGATGAAATCCATAGTAATCTATTCCCAATTCCATAATGGAACCTCCAAGGGCTGTAATTTTCCATGAGGGTACTGATGCTCGACCTTAACCTTCCGGCAGGTCAAGCACTTCTCCACAAACCAAGCCACATCTCTCTTCATGCACGGCTACCAATAACCATGCCTCAGATCTAGATAAATCTTTGTGGCTCTTGGGTGGATAGAAAACCTCGATTTGTGGACTTCCTCCATCAAAATTTGTCGGGGCCCACCTGCTTACGGCAACCATATCCACCCATGGAGAGTCAAAAGCCCTCTTATGTCTATATCAAATGTTGAAACCTGCTTGACTACCTACTCACTCTTACGGTTATTTTCTTTTATGGCCTCTACCTAAGCCTTATTGATGATCTCTAAGACGGGACTCATCACTGTCATCCTCATGCACACATCTCGTATCGGGTCAGTCGCTGCTCTACAACTTAGGGGATCGGCCACCACATTGGCCTCGCCTGGATGATACAAGATCCCACAATCGTAGTCCTTCACTATGTCCAACCACATCCCCTGCCTTATATTTAGGTTTGGCCGATCCATAAAGTATCTCAAGCTCTTATGGTCCGTGTAGATGGTACACATGACACCATTAAGATAATGACGTCAAATCTTAAGGGAGAATACCACTGCCCCCAGCTGCAAATCATGGGTTGGATACTTCGTCTTGTGAGGCTTCTGCTGCCTAGATACATAGACTATCACATGCCCTCTTTGCATCAACACAACACCCAACCCTACTATGGATGCATCACAATAGACCACGAAGTCCTCCACTCCCTCTGTAAGGGCTACCACTAGGGCCTCACACAATCTTCGGCGAAGAGTCACAAATGATGCTTGCTGCTCAGGCCCCTAAACAAAAGCAACATCCTTCCTGGTCAGCTTGGTGACAGGAAAAACAATCTTGGCGAAATATCTGATGAATCTCCGATAATAACCTGCCAGACCCAAGAAACTCTGAATCTCAAATGGAGATCTCAGCACGTCCCACTACATCACCACCTCTATTTTGGCTTGGTCAACGAAAATACCATTCTGGTCGACGATGTGTCCTAAAAACTGGACCTCCCACAACCAAAAATCACACTTGGATAATTTGGCATGAAGCCTCTCCATCCTTAGTGTTAGGTTATGTGCATAACATCAATCCTATGGTGTACATGCAAAGCTAATTGCTTTGATCTAGGTTTTTCTAAGTAGACATACAACATTGAATACCAAAGCAATAAACCCTAATTGACTAGCATACAAATCTGAAAATCACATATGAATAGGGTTAGGAATATTACCTTCATTGTTATGTAGCAATAACAATCATAAACCTTCTTGATCTTGACTTCTGAAAGCCTAGTGCCCCAAGTGTTGCACCTCTAATGGAGTCACAAACACTATTAGCAACAAGGATGAACAAGAGAGAGAGAGAGAGGAGACGCACCAAAACTTCCAAGATAGTCTTGGGAATTCTTAGCCATGTTTTTTGGAGCCTTAGGGGTTCTTACATAGTTGAGGCTACTAGGTTTTTTCAACTTGGAAACCCTAATCCAGTTGCTTGGACAATTTCTATATGGACTCCCATAAAGAATTCATGCATTGCTTCCTTATGGATCTTAAGCCCAACTCCGTAACTATCTTATATTACAGTATCAGTCCCCTTAATTTAATTAATCTCTTTTGACCACAAAATCAATTCTAAATTAATTCTTGATCAATATTAATTAAACAATATGATTTCTCGTTTAATATATTACTCACATAATATATTAATAAATCATAATTAATCCTCTTTCTCCTTAATTCATCCTATCAGTTGTTATGGTGAAGGCGACCCAAAAGGAACATGCCTATAGTCGGGTCAAGTACATACCAAAATAGTTATGGCTTAGACACCTAATCTAACAGTCTCTCACTTGGATAAGTCTAATAACTATTTTTCAAGTACGACTTCAGAACCTGATCAGCAATCGTAGCTTTCAAAAGCTGATGTCAACTCTGATCTTATCAGTAACGCGTCCTTAGGATAAGGGATCATATATTCCTCCATTCTAGATATCGTATAGACATGAGACATGGATTATAATCTTTCTCTCAGTCTATGTGTTGTTTCCGATTTATGACGACTGACAAAAGACTACAATTGAACACATGAACTTAGTCCCGGCTTGGCCAAGTGCTTACGGTGTCATCACTAAATAATCGAGGGACCCATAGATATCGCTTTTATCCCACTTTGGATAAAAGGAATGGATAAACTTTGACTCGTACGCTTGCTCTATTTACTCATCAAATCACACACAATAATATGTTTTATAACACCAAGTTACTAGTGTGTTTACATATTATCAATGAGAAACTGACACGTAATCTGCAACTATATGTCTCCGTTTGAAGAATATAATATATTATCGTCTCACTAATCACTCGTGATAAAATCCATGAAGCGATTCAAGTGAGTGTGGGTTTAATCCAATACTCAAATCTTATTTCATAAGTACTCATGAACGTTGCAGCAGACTTTTGATATGTCTAATACACTTTAGACAATCTACAAGACAATTCATGACAGTCTTCTTTCATACCTACTTCCAAAGCATGAGCGACTATGCATGGTTTGATAATCTTATTATTCGAGAAGTCAAAACATGCAAAGTGAAACACAAGAATAATAATAATCATATATGGCCCCAAAACTTTTGAGTATAACTAAAACACCTTTGTTTAATCACCATATTGATTACTCATTATTCATTGTATAATGTTTCGGATAATCAACTTATTACTTAAATTATAGCAATAGTTGTTCCATGCTCCAAGCATACACACTATGTTTACCTATGGTCATTACTTTGTGAAATTTCTGATGATGCTCATTTCATAATTCCTAATCCTTATCACTAGTGTAAGAATACCAAATTCGTGCCAATATTAGAATACGCTAAATTCTAAAGTTTTATGAAACGAACCTTTCATAATGTCATAGAGCCAAAGTCACCAAGAATATGCCAATGAAATTACAAATTGCTCTATTGGAGATTGTTACAATACAAATCCATAGATACGAATTCTCACATTCAAAGTACATTCCTTTGAACATCCTTCTTGCATAAAAGTTTGTAATCTAGACATAAATTCATAACATCCAACTCCCAATATGGAAACATTTCCATATTTGCAATATAACAACTCATTCTAAATAGAGTCTTATATATTCATAATAATGTCAATATGGTCCATTCATTACTATACTTCCAACTATCCACAAGTGACCAATCCTTGGCGAACCTTAGATCGTCCTTGATAGTTGTTAAATTATTTTAGTCAAATCTGGTTCCAGCCCTTTTCCCCTCTTAACGCCCTAGGCATTTGGAAAATTTAGAATGGTCAAATATTATAGCATATGCAATCGATCTTATACCCGAAGCATACAAGACACGATTCATAACGAAAAACATGATACTTTACCAGTATGTTACTATAATATTTCCATATATAGAATCCTTTTAAGTTGAACCTTTTCAACATAACATCCATATATGTCCTTTGACTAAATTTGATTAAAATTTCTTGATCCAAGCTTTTGGATTTTGAAACGAAGTATAATATTCTCTCCCTTAATTATAGAAAAACAACTTTTCAACCCCTACAACTTTGCATAGTGAAAATTTTGTTTTCTATAATTAAAATTGCTAACTTGCAACAGTTAAAATTAATAATCATGCTCCCACTAACATGCTAATTATATCCATACCAGCATAACATTTATGCTCCCACATGCTTCGACACGTATTCAGAAATCAGCTAAACTTCTAGAAAACAATACTTATTGACTTTTTTTAACCATAGTTCATGCTTCATATATGAGATACTTTGATAAGCCTTTATCTAAGATTCTCAAACTCATACACCTTTCCTTAGATAGCTCATATGTGTGTCTAAACAATTTTAGCACTTATAGCAATAAGTTTTAAATGTTTAAACTAATTGCCAAATCTCACAATTCAAACTATGAAGAGGGATGTCATAATCATAATTGTATTTGAGAATGCAATTTACATAATCACTATCTCCTTAAAATCTTCCTACTGAAAGCATTTCCTCACAATCATTTTCATGAAGGAGAGAAACCTTATGACACTTAGATTTTATGGTGTATGTGTTCCTATCCGTGTGAATTTTTCATAACCATAATCATAAGACAAGGATTGTGACAAATCCAAACTCATATGGACTGAACTTGTTCAATCTTCATTTCTTGCCACCTGGCAGCACAAGGGCCTACCATGTCTTCCAAGTAGTCGGGCAGCTCTATACAGATCAATGAACTTCATTGATCTGGGTGTATTGACTTTATGCATTTAAATGAGAACTCTTAGAACTCACATGCATAAACAACTCTACTGGAATGGCACAAAAACTAAGAATATGTCAACAAGATAGGTTATAAACCTCAAATCGTGTGCTAGTGATAAAAAAAAAACTAGGTTTACTCTTGATTAGTTCTTGAAACTTTTCAAGACCATTTAGACTCCCACTAACCTCTTGACATATAAGATTCTCCCGTCAAGAGTTAGTGTGGATTCTTATCAAGATAACACTTCACACAATTTCTCTTAGTCGGTCTTTGTCTTATCAAAGACATCACAACTTACCAATTTCAAATGTGCAGGAATAAGAAAACATTTCCTACTCCACACTTCATGAGTGTTTTAAACATACTTAAAACGTATCACTCAATATCACAATCTTGGAGTACGATTCTAAGACTAGATTCTGGAACGAAGTATGATTCACCTTTTGATTTAACCACTTCAACAATTCCTGATTCATCTTATTGGCCATATTAGTGCACTAAGATTTACTTAGAGGATCAATTGTGATATGGTTTCATAATCAATGAGACGGTTATAAAACATGATACTAAAGTACTCTCCTATCGTTTCAGATTGGAGAAACTTTTATCTTTCTGCCCAATTGATTCTTCTTATTCATTCTGCCATTCATCGAAACTTTTCAATGATTCAAAGATACACTAAATCTTGTAAGCATAACCATATTTACTATACTATTAGTAAATCATGAAGAATCATCTTATTGTTATTTGTGGTGGACTTGACCAGTGCATAACATTGCATACCAGATCTCCTAGTCTTGACTCGCATACTTATGTGAACAAGTAATTAGTTTTAATTTCCTAAGTACCAAGATTTCCATACATCACATGACTCAAATCATATGATTCCAAGCTTCTGTCCAATTGAAACTTGGGCGATGGGAATCTTTCCTTACATAGAAAATTACGACACTACCATAAATAACATAAATGTGAATCACATCCACTTAATATTGTTTATAATAGAAACAAACAAGCATCAATTTTCACAAATGACATTGTAAGAAGATATAAATAAGACAAAACTCAAAATTTGTTTTATTTATAAAAAGGTGTGGAAAACTTATCCTTACAACGCAAATTCAAATGAAAACTATTCTATTACATATTCCTAAGCAATCTATCATAACTCTAAGCAGCAGCTCAAAAATCTGATCATCGAATCATGCGATCGAAATCCATTTCTTCGCGATCAGACTCTACTCACTTCTTCCTTTAAGCTTCCTTTCTTTTATTTGATCCTACAACACATCAAAATGTAATCTTATCACATCATGTATTAAGAATCTCCAAATAGCAACTTAATAGAGTTAGATAGTGGATTTACCTGAAGCAGAGTCATAATATTGACTCTCCCGTCTTCGCGATCTCTCAAGTAAATCTGCCAGCTTCGCATCAAATGCCCTTTCTCTTGGCAATAGAAAAAAAATGGACTCTTTTAGAATGGTACACAGGACAATCTCAGACTTAGCCTTTCTCTTGCATAAAGAAAACTTTTCTGGACATCCAATGTTGCCATTGTCCATGGAGGTATGGGAGGTTGATCTACCAGACAAATTTGCTTGACCAGTGCACCAAATCATTGTTGATTCAGCAGCAATAAGCAAATAGGTAAGATCAATGAGGGTCACGTCATGGTCCATCATATAGTACTCTCTAATGAACACACTATATGATTCGGGAAGTGATTGAAGAACCAAGTCAACAACCAACTTCCTTGAGACAATGACACCTAACATTCCCAACTTGTCAATGTGTGACTTCATCTCCAAGACGTGTGCACACAATGACTTTCCATTTTCATGTTTACTTAACAATAGGGCTTGAGTGATCTTGAACTTTTCTAGTCTTCAAACTTGTGGGTCAGGGAGAATAATTGGAGGAGGTGGAGGAAGTGAAGTTCCACTAAACCATGAACAAGGGATTGATCGTTCACCTTCAGCGCTACGTGGACTTCCACTTTTATGAGGAAAACTTTTTCCAAAGGATTTGGGAAGACCATATTTGTCATAACTAGACATCTACAAGATGGGATAAAATTCAAGTCAGTTGATTGAGTCCTTAATAAAAAAAACCCAAATGACATATTAAAACAAGGATCCAACACAATATTCTACAACTCGAAAGAGGGATGCCGTAATCCAACTGCAGAATATTTGAAGGTAGGTAAATGACGATTTACCAATTTCCACCATGAAAAATGAAAATTGAAAATTAGGTTTTAAATGAATTGAAATTCCTAGATCTTTTGAGATTCATTGAACTTTTCAATGGCATGTTTAATATCGATTATGCCCTTCAAGTTTGTGACTGGGATGCCGAGGATCACAAACAAGATGTGGATAACCATGCAAATTAGATTGGTACTCTTTAAGATGTCTGTCACTTAATCAATGTGTTGGTTAACCACACACGCTCCATTGATCTATGATAATCTACAAGCTACCCATTGCCATCCTTCATCGGTCCCATATTAGTGTGTCGGTTAACTACACACGCTCCACTAACGACTAACAAGGTGAAATGTGCAATTTCATGGATTAGCACCAATTCCACATTTTTTCTAAAGTAACTAAGATTTAGGAATTTGTAAAAGTGTTTAGTTACTTCGTATTTCATTTTACTTATAATGGAAGGTTCTCTCCTATCCTACGCATTTGGCTAACGACCCTCCACTAGTCAAGAGTGCGGTGGGTAAGAGTGGATACCTAACAGCGGTCATTTTGCAGGCCGCTTCCTTAAAAACCCCTTATAATCAGCTTCATGAATGAAGCCTACTAATGGTAAGACTAACTCTTTACTCATAAATATATAATATCAGACTTTTAATTTTATATACTATAAGGGTGTATTTTACACATTTAAAATACTAGGTGGTTTAATCTAATAAGTTATACCTTGAATTTTATTAAATATAAACTATTACTTTATGGATTTATTAACTCTCTTTTAATTACACACTTAATTAATTTAATAAAACCGTAAGGGTGTAATTTGAACTTTTCAAAATACTAAAGTTTTAGAATTTAATATTTCAAAATCAAGACCTTTTAATTAAATTTAAATTTCCAAAACTTGAGGACAAATTTTGAAACTTTTCAAACTATTAGGGTTTAACTAATTAAATTTCAAAAACTAAAACTTTTAAGTTCAAATTTAAACTATAAAACCTAAGGGTGTAAATTGAAACTTTTTCAAACTTACTAGGTCAAATATTTGACTTATAATAATCCTATTATATCCATATTTAACCAAATCTATCAATTTTGATAAGGATAACCATTAAACACATGAAAGATCGATTTTAGGAAAGAAAAGCGAGTTTAGGTAGTTATCCTCATAAAAAACTGCTCAAAAAATCGAAAATCCAAGCAACTGCACCCTGGACTCGCCGAGTTCGTGATACTCGTCGAGTCCACTGATGGACTCGCCGAGTCGGCTATGTAGACAGCAAAAATTCGACTTTTTGATCCTTTGGCAGTTCATTTTTTCATCTATTCAACTAGAAAAACGACCTAGGCTCTGATACCACTGTTGGGTTGTGTGTATAACATCAATCCTATGGTGTACATGCAACCCTAATTGCTTTGATCTAGGTTTTTCTAAGTAAACATACAACATTGAATACCAAAGTAATAAACCCTAATTATCTACATACAAATCTGAAAATCACATATGAATAGGGTTAGGAATATTACCTTGATTGTTATGTAGCAATAACAATTACAAACCTTCTTGATCTTGACTTCTGAAAGCCTAGTGCCCCAAGTCTTGTACATCTAATGGAGTCACAAACACCATTAGCAACAAGGATGAACGAGAGAGAGAGAGAGAGAGAGAGAGAGAGAAAGAGGGAGAGAGAGAGAGAGAGAGACCAAAATGTCCAAGATACTCTTAGGAATGCTCAACCATGTTTTTGGGAGCCTTAGGGGTCCTTATATAGTTGAGGCTACTAGGGTTTCTCAACTTGGAAACCCTAATCCAGTTTCTTAGTCCTTAAGTAGCCCAAAGATCTTTCCAGAAGGCCCCTTAGACAATTTCTACATGAACTCCCATATAGAATTCGTCCATTTCTTCCTTATGGATCTTGAGCCCAACTCTGTAACTATCTTAAAATTACAATATCAGTCCCCTTAATTTAATTAATCTCTTTTGACCACAAAATCAATTCTAAATTAATTATGGATTAATATTAATTAAACAATATTATTTCTATTTTAATATATTATTCACATAATATATTAATAAATCATAATTAATCCTCTTTCTCCTTAATCCATCCTATCAGTTGCTATGGTGAAGGCAACCCAAAAGGACCATGCTCATAATCGGGTCAAGTACATACCAAAATAGTTATGGGCTTAGAGACCTAATCCAACACTTAGGATCCCAAGGATCTCTCGCAAATGATCCTCGTGTTGTTCCCTAGACTTCGAATATGCCAGAATGTCATCGAAAAAATGATCACTTGTCGATCCAACATGGGTCTACACACATGGTTCATGAGATCCATGAATGTCGTCGGTGCATTGGTGAGCTCAAAAGGCATCCACTGTCACACCCCCGAACCAAACGGCGGAAACGTCCGGGGGCTCGTGTCACTAACAATTGAATAATCATCACAATGAATATACATAAAACATAACACATTCATCATCAACATTACATAATACAACCAGCATTGTTTATATCAAGTACATTGTTAAAAATACATAAGTTCTAACTGTTAAAATGACGATGAGTGATGTTACATAAAACAAAACGATACACACTTGCAAATCTTCCAGCTTAATGATTACCTAAGAATACAAGTTATTTTGAAAACGGTCAACAAATATAATGTTGGTGAGTTCATAAGTACGGTTGAATAAAAGTCTTTATATCTTTCGTAAAAACCCAGAAAATCTGATATTTTTTGTAAATTGTCTGAAAATGATCTGAAAATCAAGTATGATTGCATGTATGAATTTCATAGTTATAACATATAGGAGTGTATTTTAAATTCATTGTATCGTGAATAAATGATAAATGTATATGAATATTTTTCCCAGAAAATTCGATATTTTCTGTCTTATAACAATGTCTAGGTTCTTGTATCGTTGATTAAGTTGTTTCATATCGACAAAATTAAAGAAATAATCTTTTATGTCTCTAAATGGTGCTGAATCCATACATGAGCCGTTATAACCATGCATGATAATGATTAATTCGCCCGTCTTGGCATTTTTCCAAACGTCGGTCTTGCTAAGGATGTTGTCGCCCTAGACTGGCCTAGTCTAGCTGTAGTGAACAGCTAAGGCATGGAGGGTCACCATGTATAGATCTATACACAAACTCCCACTTTCCATCCAGGAAACTCTGATTATAACTACAGCCTACGATTGTACACTCAAAGGTGCCAACCGACAAGTATCACTAGATTTCAACATTTCCTATTTGATAAGATTTTCTCCATGTTTAATGTTTTACGCGTAAGTTATAGATTTTTCCATTCCGAAGGTAAGTATACAAATTCACAAAACTATGTAGAGGTAGATTTACGTTCTACAACTATGTGAATTTTAATTCCAAGCCCAATTAACATGTAAATGGGCCACAATGTCCAATAACATAATAAAATGGTAATTTAGGCCCAATAGGCACATAAATGGGCCACAAAGGCCCAATAAATATGTAATCCATAACTTAGGCCCAAATTAACATGTAGGTGGGTCGCAAGGCCCAATAAACATGTCATGGAAATCATTGGACTTAATATACACTTAATTGGGCCCTTAGGGCCCAATGGCCAAGATCGTGAATATTAGGTCCAATAAATAGGTATCGACGTGTTTCGCTCGTTTTTTTTACTCCGTTGTTTGTTTTAGTAAGTGTTTGAGCTTATTACTCACAAAATTTCGCTCCTCTCCGCTATCAAATAAGATGCATGCATACGATTCGTTAAGTAGGAATGTACTGGTGACAACGGTTGGGTCCTGCACTGCTTCACCCTGACGCATTGTCAGTACACTCCCTACTGCTCCTATCCCTTGATTGTTCATGTTAGGACAGTTTCGCCTGATATGCCCAGTTTTCCCACATCCGTAATAAGTATAGCTAACTCCCGTATTGTTGTTGTTGTTGTTGTTGTTGGTTGTCATCTGATTCTGTTAAAGATGAGTCCTACAATACTTCGTTATATGGACCTTCCGATTGCACCTTGTGCAACTCATCTCTCTGCACTCCCCGTGATGGTGGAGGTTGCATTTGTTACACTTGGGGAGATTTCCCACGTACTTCTTGGAAGCATTTGGTGTGGATGAGGCTGGAGCATATGGTGTAGTAGTGGCTTGAGTTGCAGCATGAATGGTCACAGTTTGTTGCTTCTTAGATGATTTCGAGTTCTGTTTTCCCTTTCTCTTGTTGTTTCTTCCCTTCTTACCCTCTTCCTCCTTCTTACCCTCCGCATCCACTGTCATGGCACCCTTCTTATTGCCATGATCATACAATTTCTTGGTCAGTCTCTTGGTGTTATCAAACGTCTTATTGTTTTCCGCAATGACATTCCCTTGGATAGGTTCATGATAGGATAAAATAACAAACGTGAAGATCGATTAGATCTATGAAACAGGTATTACGATGAACTCAAAACAATAAATAAAACAAGAGTGGATCAAAATATGTCGAATGATTAGATCAAACAATCCTCAGCAGAGCTCGACTAAGAACTTCCGTTGTAGAGGATATTAGGGTTACAAGAACAATAACGATAAACTTGCTGAAATAATACTCTGATCGTTCTATTCTATCGTTAACCTAAGATGCATGCAAGCACCTATATTTATATTCAACCCTACTAAACTCACAGATGGACAGGACCACACCAGAGATACAAAAATGGACTAGCTAACGAGCCCAATAGACGCAACACTTAATACAAAACACGACCCAACAATCTCCCCCTTTGCGTCAAATTGGAGCGAGACTACTTCTTCTTCGGGCCAGCAGCGGGAGCCTTCTTTACAGTATCAAACAGACGTGTGATAAGAGCGAGAATAGTCTGTCTGAACCGAATGTACCATTGTATCAGGTCATCAAAGTACTTGACATCATCCGCTGTGTTCTGCTTGCATCTGTGGATGATCCCCAAAACATGCTCTAAGCAAGCAGTGGTGTAGAGGTGTTTGGCAGCCAAAGCAAAAAGACATTTCTGCCCTTCGTTCCTGGTGAACATGACCGAATTCCTTCTCGAGTCAATTTTACCCATCTGCATTTGGTTGAGATCACTGGCAGAGCCAACAGGAGATATTTTTGGTTTCTTCTTAAATACGCTTGCAATCTCCTGATCCATCAGTGCAACTTCCATGATGTAGCACACGAGCATCCTCTTGAGATGGTCGATGATCGGACCGTATTCAGCTTCGTTGGTGAGAAGGATGTTGTGCAAGATAATCCAATCATGGGGATTAAGGTTTGGAAGATCCGCAAGGGAAATAGCATGTTCGGTTTTGGCAGATCCCCGAAGTACCTTGAATCGAATGTTGATGAAGTTCCCTTCACTATACGGCTTCAAGACCCGAACATTGATAATTTTCTGAGCGCTCCAAGTCTGATACTGAGGTTGAGCAGCCTTCAGATAGAAATTGATTAAGTCCCGATCAACCTGTGGATGAGGATGAGGGAACTCTGCAACGTTGGAAAAGGCATGAAAGATGAACGCCTTTTGGGTCAGTGGCATGTCAAACTGAGAGTCGACAGTGTTGGAACAATCAAGAGAGATTATAGGTTCCAGCCACAAGATACTCGGTGTGTCAATGGCTTCTTTTATCATCCTCTCGAGAGTCCAGACAGGAAAAAGGGTTTTCCTACTCTCAAGAAGGTCGTGGGCTTCCTTCTGTTTACGTTCGGCTTCTTCAGCCTCTCTTGCCACACGAGCACTGATATCAGCCTCATTGCGTCGACTTCTACGCTTCAACAAGTCGGCGATTGTTTCTTTTTCTTCTTCTTCTTCTTCCTCAACAATATTTTTGCCTTTGTCTTTCACACCAGAACCGGAGGCTTGGCCTACTGGAGGAGGTTCGGTAGTATGAGTAGCTGTGGAAGTAGGAGGTGGTTGAGACATTGTTTCCTTCTCTCCCCCTTGTTTCGGAATGGACACGAAATCAAGGAGCCCGTCGAGTTTGCTGAGCAGAGCAAGGGCGGGAGCAAGCTTCTCTGCAAGGTCACGCCTCACAGTATAGTTAAGAATAGGATCATGTGCTTCAAGGATGTTGGAGATGGCAGAGTGGACATCCGAAACACACGATTTTATCACCTCCCTTTCGGACCGAAGAGAGTCAATCTCCTGTTGAGAGTGGGAGAGTTGAACGCTCTTGACCTTCATAGCAGTGGTCTTCTTGGCAAGAACATCCATAAGAGAGTTCTTAGCAGCCAAATCTTCTTGTAGCTTCGAGAGACGCTCGTCAATGGTTATGCGAAAGGCTGAGTTGTCGTCTGAAAGCATTTAACGAAAAGAAGCAAAGGACTTCAACTCAGTGGAGACTGACGTTGCTAGCTGGTGAACAATTGGTTCCAACGTAGTCTTGGCGGCATTTGCACTCTCCTGTAAAGACTTTAACAGAGAAGAGGCATCAGAAAATAGTTTATCGACTTTTTCGGTCACAGCCTAACAGGCTTTTGTTGAGGCATCTATGGCGGAGGTTGCAGAAGTAATGGAATCTTGCTGAGCTTTAGAGAAGGCGTCAACAATCTTCTGAACTGAATCTTTAGAAAGGGATGACTGAGAAGTGGAAGAGGAGGCGATGAGCAAGTCAATCTTGTCATGGAGCTCCTTGAGATGTCTTTTTGTGACAGGAGCGTCGTCATCGTCATCACTCTGTACTTGAAACGGATTATAGTAGACCGAGTCAAACGTCATATCTTCCCCGCCAAGGAATGGTTCTTCTCCCTTTGAAGCATGACCAGGAGAAGGTGGTGGTGGTGAAGCTGGGGGTGTAGTAGTATGGGTAGGTTCGGGTTGGGTTGTTTCGGGTATAGGTGTAGGTTCGGGTGCTTTTGTGGTTTCGGGTGTTGGAGTGGTTTCGGGTGCATCAGTATGAACCCCCATATCAGATACGTTGGCTCTAACATCGGCAGTGGATGTTGTGGTTGCGTTGGTGAATATTGGTGTTGGTATTGGGATTGAAGTGGGTGGTATTGAAGTAGTGGAGGTTATGGGGGGAATAGAAGTAGGAATGGTTTTGGGTGGAGAGAAAATTGGAGAAGTAGATGCATGAACTTCTGGGGTAGGAGATCTGGGTGGGGTGTTGCCACGTGGAGAGTCATCAGAATCTGAACTCTCACCCTCAGACTCGCTTGAGGAGGAAGCGATAATTAACTTTCGTCGTGGTTGGGTTTTTCTCCTCTTTTGCTGTGGAGACTGAGCAGGCTTGGTGGGTTTCCTCTTCTTTGGAGATGGGCCTTTTGCTCCTTTTGCCACCTGTTTCCCCTTATCAGCCTTTTTGCCTCTTGGAGCAGGTTTGTCGGCATCATGTATTGACTTCAACATCTCTGGAGTAAGATTCCTTGGACCAGAATGCTTGAACCCTTTGTACGTCTGGATAATCCGACTGTCAGCAGGAACATCCCCATACATAGTTTCTGGAATAGACCCGTTGAACGGAAACTTTGAAGTGTCCGACACAATGATCTTCGTGGTATGGAAGGTACCAATCGAAGACATTGGAGCACCAGCGACAATGGGGACGTGGTACTTGTCCATCACCCATTTCGTGATAAGAGTCCAGAACCTACCATACAAAATCTCTGAATGTCTAGAGGTAGAGGAGAGACTCTGGATGAGTTGTTGCCATAGAACAAACCCATAATCCATGTTGATGTCATTGTAGATACCATACATTATGGAGAGAAATAAACGGCTGGCACCATCAGATCCAGCACTTCTCTCGGATAACCCCTTGAAGAGAACAGTGAACAGCCCATTCCACTGTGGAGGTAGACACGACTTCTTGAACTTTGTGACCGTAGAAAACACCTCCGTATAACCAATGTTATAGAACATGTTGAACAAGTGACCCATAGGAATCGTTTCAGGGTTAACCCACGAAGAATCAGGTTCAAACCCTAACAGCGAGCAAAATCTTTGCTTTGAAATTAACGCCTTGTGCTCAAAGACATCAAAAAAGATTCTGTCAACGACCTTGTCGTAGTGAGCGGTCGCAAAGATCTGTGACAAGAACTCCATCGGAACAGTTTCAGCCTTAGTAAGTGCAGGAGCGATCGGAGAAAACTTCAGACACTCGATGATGGGGAACATGAAGGCGTCGTAAGCATGAGGGGTTAAATCGATGATTAGGCTTTGTTGTGGGCGAATGGGCAAAATGTGGGATGTTGCATGAACAGAAGAGGAATCTGCCATTGCTTGAAGAGAGTAGAGTAGATGATGAACAGTGAAGGTTTAGGTATTTAGGTATTTCTTGCGCTCTGGGAATTTGAATTGCAGTAAAGAGGTAAAGGGTGGAAGATGTTGCCTTTTATACTGTGGTGTAAGGAGAGTGAAAGATCTTCCCAAATCTTCTTTTGAAAAACGAAGGGTTTTTCTGGAGTTGACTGATGCGTGACAGTTGGAGTTGCCGATGATCACGCATGAGAGAGAATGTCAGGTCCCTAATAACACGCCTTCCCATCAGGCGCCGTTTGGAGACGAGATGGTTCAGATTGACACGCGCCCTTCTTGCGCCGTTTGGAGATTAAACGGTTCCGATTCGCACGCTATCCCTTTTAGCGCCGTTTGAAATCAAATCAATTAGACTCCCGCCTGAGTCAGCATGTCTTCATCTTATCCCTTTAAATTGTAACGGCATCTTTTGAAAAATGCCCCCACGTGGATTAAAATCAACCACAGCCTTTAATCAACTGCCAATCCAAGTAAAATGCCTTGTAATTAATAGAACCTGAATTTAGGAAAATCAAAGATTTTCGTGCTTAGGGTGTAAAAGAAAAGAAATAAAGCAATATTTTTGGGAAAATATGTGATGTCAATTAAGACACGAAACAAATGATCTCGGGCATGAATCTCTTCCTTCAAGGTCAAGAGAGACCTTAAAGTGTTTGTGTGGTTTCCCGTTGAATAACGATCAAACACTTATTTAGAAGTGTTCAAAGGCTTCTTTTAACTAGGCTTATTAGGGTGGCTTTCGTTTCGATTCAAACTTCCTAATCTTGATATAAGATAGAAAGCGAACGAAGTACTTGTGAGACCGGTGTAGTCTATTGAACAAGTAGGTTGGAGATAATTTAATTTAGCTCAGAAATATGTATATAAAATCTCAACAAAAATTTAAAACTGGATCCCAAGGGAAGAAATGTTATGGGTGTTAACAATTTCATAGGAATCACACAAAAAGAAAAATTTGAGATTTCAAGGAGGTACGTCCATCAATGCATTAGTGAAAACTAGAGCAAATTAATTGTTCACCATCAATTCGTATTGGGTATTGAATTTTGGGTTTCACTAAGATCGTAGTGGCACGAAACTAAGATCATGAACACAGAAATTGTGCAACCATAAACCTCAGTGGTAAATTCTGAGAGTCTCAAGGGTTACGTTTGTGAAACAAATGTGATGGAGAAATGTAATTTAGATGGTGTATGAAATCAAAGTACCTCTGCTGTGAAAAATAGGACCAAGCAGAAAACTCTTATCTCATGTGAGAAGAGAGTTAGGTAACTCATGATTAGAATAAATAAGAAAGCCTAATTGGGAAGACAAGGTTTGTTTATACCAAGTCAGTAAGGCCTATTATTCAGAATCAGGTGAGGCTTTGGACACATACAGCAGCATGCTTCTAGGGACACTTAGCTAATTCAATAATTTCCCCATAAAAGAACACACACATAAAATTAAAGCCAAAAAAAAAAATAAAGAACGAAATATTTTTGGAGTTTTTGAATTTATAAAAAAAATAAAATGAAATAAAAAATAAGACAAAAGAAAAAAAATACAGAGAAAAAAACTTGGAACCGAACCCGAGCGTTCGGGTTATTTCGGTTGTGAAAAACTTTGGAACCGAACCCGAGCGTTCGGTTTATTTCGGGTGAGAAAAATTTTGGAACCGAACCCGAACGTTCGGTATATTTCGGTTGCCAAAGAAAATAGGTTTTAAAAAGAGAACAACGTTGACAATAAGATAAATGCATTTGGAACAATTATACATAAGATCTACAACCAAGAAAACTACCTTTGTTTGATGAGCGAAAAGCAGATTATCCAACCGAACCCGAGCGTTCGGTTCATTTCGGTACATTAGTACAAGACCCGAACCCGAACGTTCGGTCTATTTCGCTTCTTACTTTTGAGTTTGAGAGGTAATGTTTGGTACTGACTCCGATTCCATCATACCTAGCCCTTGTAGAATTTTGTTGAACGATGCTTCAAGAAGAGCTTTGGTGAAGATGTCAACCAGTTGATCAGTGGTTCAAACAAAATGAATTTCGACGTTCCCATCTTCCACATGATCCTTAATGAAGTGATACCTCGGTGCTATGTGCTTAGTCTTCGAGTGTTGCACTGGGTTATCACAGATCCTAATTGCACTTTCAGAGTCACAATATAGTGGGATCTTTTTCATATTGAGTCCATAGTCCCGGAGTTGACTTTGGATCCAAATCACTTGAGAAGTACAGGGGGCAGCTGCAATGTATTCTGCTTCAGCGGTAGACAGAGATACACAGGTCTGTTTCTTTGATTGCCAACTAACCAACTTCCCGTCTAGGAATTGGCAGCCTCCCATGGTGCTTTTCCTGTCTAGTCCACAACCTCCAAGGTCTGCATCTGAGTAGGCTTGAACGAAGAAGCCTGAGTTGGATGGATACCATAGGCCTCAAGAGGTAGTTCGCTTGAGATAACGAAGTATGTTCTTCACTGCAAGCATATGAGGTTCACGTGGATTCGCCTGAAATCTAGCACAGTAACAAACAGAGAACATTATATCAGGCCTGCTAGCAGTAAGATACATCAGAGAACCAATCATCTGGCGATATAGCGTAATATCAACTGGTGGCTTATCCAATGATGGAATAAGCTTGGTGCCGAACGCCATTGGAACTTTAACCTTTGAATCTCCCATCATGCCAAATTTTGCGAGGAGAGTCTTCGTGTAAGCTTCCTGATTAATAAAGATGCCTTCGGGTCCTTGTCTAATATTTAAACCAAGGAAAAAGTTAATTGGATCCATTGAGCTCATTTCAAATTTAGTCTCCATCAGCTTTCTAAATTCAGCTGTTAAGCCAGGATTCGTTGAGCCAAAGATGATATCATCGACATAAATTTGAACAATCATAAGGTGGTTACCTTCCTTCTTAGGAAAGAAGGTTGGGTCTGAAAAGGCCTTTAGATCAATCAATTTATCAAACAATGACAGTAAATGAGAATAAGAAGAATTCACGAAGAAAAACTTTCACTAAGAAAGATAATCTCACAAAGAGATTATCGCGTGCACAAAGCAGCGATTAGGGTTTGTGAAAGGCGTAACCATTCACAAACCTATACAAGAGATTATATACTGTTATTCTAGACAATCCCTACAAATCAGGGATATGCCAGCTAACTGATTTACGCTAACTATGAAAACAAGATAAATACAAAATTTGTTACAATGCACTGAATAAACTAAACACGCTGAGCTGCTCAAATGCTGATGCTGATACTTAGATATACGCTGATGCTGAGATTTATTTCAAACATCATCATATTTCAAGGTTTGACCTTACAATCTCCCCTAATATGATGATGTTCAAAACTAACTAAGTAAAAACACCTATGGACAAGAACTCTTCATACTCAGCTTCAGCCTCTATTTTTACTGGCCAGTAAGGACTATCCAGCAACTCCTGTCTTCTATTCAGCAGCTCCATAGCAATAAGAATGTGAAACTCTCCTGAGAGATCTTGATGACTCATGCACATTTGCCTTAAGCCAACAAGATGAGTGGTTGGAGCCTTTGGGATCTCAGCAGTTCGCTGGAAACACATCTTTCTGTTTTTATCGAGATAGAACATCCCGTGTTCCGGAACTGAGATAAATTTATGCTGAACGGGGTCAACACTGATAGGAAGAGAATTGTTTATTCCACCAGCACCAAAGTCCAGAACCAACACATCTTCACTATCAACTTGAAATTTGGTTCTTCGAGTTCTAGGAACAAATGACCTTTGGCCTTGATGCTGAGGTCGTTCTTTAGGAACAAGATCCAAACGCTGAACTTTCTTGATCAACAGATGAAGGGCACATGTCAGTTCAGAGGAGTGAGCTGAGATTTGCTTGGATGCTAATTCGAGTAATTCCATCCATTCAGAATATCCATATTTGATCTGCTCATCCCTCTTGACAACTTTAGTGTATGAATGCTGAGGACCTTGACGAGTTATCAGCAACGTAAGAATTTTCTCATTGCGTGGTTTGGAAGCTTTAACTTTGATGATCTTATCACCACACACTCGTCGTTTAAGAATGTGTTCAAACCTCTTTCGACCAATCCTGTCAAGAACACTGTCAGTCTTAGGCTTACTGCTGCTAGGAGAAGGCTGAGAAGATTGAGATTTGGACTGAAATTCCAAGAATTTCTGCATCTGAGCTTCAAAAGATCCTTTGGCCTGAAGTTTATGCTGAATAAGAGTTTCATCAGCTTGAGCAATATTCTTTAGAAGCTGAGCTTGATTAGCTTCATCATGAATTTGTTTAACTTGATCAGGAGACATGTTCCATTCAGCCGCCAAATTTGATATACTGACTATGGACTTGGGTTTCTTGCCAGGCAGAGAAGTATCAGTTTGAGAATGAGCCAAGTCAGTATCTGCTACCTTACGCTTTCGAGATAGCAGATGAGAATCTTCACTGGCAACGTCTGAATCTTCTCCTTGGACCGGAATAATGGGATCAGCAACAGGATCGACTATTTTCATGTCTGGCCTTTGAGATTCATTATCAAGATCATCTGAATCTTCTTCTTGAACTGGAATAAGGGGATTAATGAAGTTCATATCCAATATTTGACATTCATCATCTGGTTCATAATCATGCTCACTATCTTCAACCAGCTTTTCAGTAGCTGCTAGAATATTAGGCCCCGCAGAGTCAGACTCATGCATCGGCTTTGGTGATTCAGGCTAAACAATGGTGTTATCAACAGTTTCGGTGTCTCTCTCATTTGGTTCATCATCAGCATTATCATCAGCATCAGCATCATCATCAGTATCTCCCCCTTTTTGAGCATCATCAGATAGGGGACTAGAGGGAGGAGTATGCAGGAGAACTTCCTTTAGCTGATGAACATCAGCCTCAATGCGTAGAAGACGCTGACTCATGTCCCGAGTCAGTGTCAGAAGTTCAGTAAATGCTGAGGCCGGAATTTGAATAAATGAAGTGGTTGGGGCTGCTGGTGAGCTAGGTGGCATCTCCAGAGAATATTGGTCCCCCTGGGGTGGATTCTCCCCCTGTGAGGGATGCTCCCCCTGAGATGGGTGCTCCCCCTGAAATTGTTGCTCCCCCTGACTCAGTGAATCCTTTTGAGCTGAGGGAACTTTCTCAGTAACAGAGATGATATGATGAGAAATTTGAGGAGAGAAATGACCACCATCATGTAGTTCATCCTCTTGACCGGCATGATCTTCATGGTTACCATCAGCGCCTCCTTCATCAGTATCAGCGGTGAGAGAAGGAACAGTGTATGGATTTGCAATCCATTCTCTCATCCTATCAGAAATTCCGATGTCAGTATCCAGGGGATCATCTTGATACATTCGAATAGACATGCGAGGGCACTGGATTGGATTTCCAAGGTGTGAGAAGTAGTCTGCAGCGAAAAATTTATCGAGCACAAGAGCAATCCAGCGTGGAAACGGAACATGATCAGCGCGTACATTTGCATGAAGAAGCTGAACAATTTGATCAAAGAATAAGGCCCCATAATCAAGTCTTTTGTTGAGAAGAAGTGAGCAGACGACTTGTTGCTCATAATTACTCAGTTGATCACCACTTCGAGACTTGTGACCCACACACTTGCACAGAGCACTGGTGAAGAATTTCCATCCTGGGGTCATACATTGGCGCAGAATGAGAGCCGATCGAGCACCAGCCTTTGAGTGATCATATCCCAGTTGATCGAATAGACGTCTACACCGTTTAATAGAAGGAAGTTCAGAGAAAGGTTCAAAGATAGGTAACCTGAGTGCAGCACTGAGGAGTTCTGCGGTAATAAAGACAGAATGTCTTCCTCGACCGATGGTCCCGGTGATGACATTGTTTTCATTATTGACTGTTGCTGTGTAGTAGAACTCACAGACTTGTTCAGGGAAGAACTCTGATGGAATGTCACTAATGGCGTAACGAAGACGGCAGGAGGCTAAGAAGTTAACAAAATATGGAATTAAACGGGCCTTTTAAAAAGGTAATGATTATCTTCTTCAAAAATAACGGCGTATCGTAACAACCTGTCAGAAAAAAATAGCCGTTGGGTAAAAGAGCCGTTGACTGAAGATGAAACGTCAATCAGTGTTCGCGGAAGCGCTGAGATCAGTGTCACAAAAGTTACATGCTGAAAATATTTCTCCGTCAATTCAAGGTACAACTTGCTCAATTGGGGCTAGCAAGGAGATTGGTGCGTGTGATAGATACTAGTTGTATTATCTAACCATCGGCACAGAGTGTTGTGACTTTATCAGTGAGTGGTTTATCTTACTGAATCATTAGACACTGAATGAGAAGAAGGTAAAGAAAGGATTGTTGCGTGTGATAAACCTTGGTGTTTTGGTCTAACCATCGGCAAAGATTTTTAGATTCTCATCAGCGTGTGTTTCACTGAATCACAGAATCAGTGTAGGATTAGTAAGAAGAGATAGTTGCGTGTGATAGATCTTGGTGTTTTGATCTAACCATCGGCAAAGAGTTTCAAGTTGTTATCAGTGTATGGTTTAATACAGTGAATCATTCAACTTTAGTTTAGAAGAGTTGAAGAAGAGAGAAAGATAGGAGATCAAACCAAGTACTCAGTGTGCAAATATCACCAGCATGTCATCATCAGCACAATGTACATCAGCTTATAAGACAATACCAAACATTAGCAAAATTAATTACAAAGTAATCATTCCAAGTTCTCCAATAATGTAAGCATTTGTTTGAGAATCCAGTGCCTTGGTGAAGATATCAGCAAGTTGCTCTGAAGTCTTGACATGTTTGAGAACAACCTTTCCCTTCTCAACATTGTCTCTGATGAAATGATGTCTGATTTCGATATGTTTTGTCTTTGAGTGCTGAACAGGGTTTTGTGTGATTTGAATGGCACTGGTGTTATCACAATATATGGGAGTCTTAGAGAATTTGATCCCATAGTCTAGAAGCTGATTTTGAATCCATAAGAGCTGAGCACAACATCTCCCAGCTGCAACATATTCAGCTTCTGCAGTCGAGATGGCTACTGATGTTTGCTTCTTGCTAGACCAACTGATGAGACGATTTCCAAGGAAATGACATCCACCAGACGTACTCTTTTTGTCTAAGTTGCATCCTGCATAGTCTGAATCAGTGTATCCAAAAAGTTCAAATGCTGAGTCGCGAGGATACCACAATGCTAAGTTTTGAGTCCCTTTCAAGTATCGAAAGATACGTTTGACGGCCATGAGATGGTATTCCTTTAGATTAGCTTGGAATCGAGCACAGATAATGGTTCCAAACATGATATCAGGACGACTTGCCGTGAGATATAAAAGAGATCCAATCATTCCTCGATACAAAGAGTGGTTGACATCAGTTCCAGTTGGATCAGCGTGCAACTTATCAGTCTTGGACACTGGAGTAGAGGCTGGTTTGCAGTCACTGAGGGAATACTTAGCAAGCAAGTCAGAAATATATTTACTTTGGCAAATAGAAATACCTGATTTTTGTTGCTGAACTTCAAGACCTAAGAAAAAGGTCATCTTCCCCATCATGCTCATTTCGAACCTTTGAGACATGATCTCTGCAAATTCCTTGCTCAGTTTCTCATTTAGAGAGCCAAAAATGATGTCATCGACATAAATTTGAACAAGAACCATGTCTAAGCCTTTGTTTTTGATGAAGAGAGTATTGTCGATTGCTCCTCGTCTGTATCCATTTTCAAGAAGATACGATGTCAGCGTCTCATACCAAGCCCTGGGTGCTTGCTTCAGTCCATAAACAGCTTTGTCTAATCGGTACACATAATCAGAATGATCTTTGTCAACAAAGCCTGGGGGTTGATTGAGGAAAACTTCTTCTTCTAACACACCATGAAGAAATGTTGTTTTCACATCCATCTGATAGACAATGAAATTCATGTAGGATGCGTATGCGAGAAACAGCCTGATTGCTTCAATGCGAGCAACTGGAGCAAAGGTTTCCCCGTAGTCGATGGATTCAATTTGAGTAAACCCTTGAGCGACAAGCCTTGCCTTGTTGCGAGTAATGATTCCATCTTTATCAACCTTGTTGCGATAAACCCAGCGAGTTCCGGTGATAGTCTTTCCTGATGGTCTTGGGACAAGAGTCCAAACTTTGTGCCTTTCAAACTCATTCAGTTCTTCTTGCATGGCTTTAATCCAGTCAGCATCTTGAAGAGCTTTGTGTATCTTGTCAGGTAAGATCATTGAAACGAAATTATCATACATGCAAAAGTTATTAGATACACGAGATCTAGTTCGGACACCATCATGAATATTCCCAATAATTTGATCAACAGGATGATATCGATGTTCAGAAACTGATGCTGATTCCGGAGAGTTTGACACTGACAAGTTATCAGTTGCAGGAGAGTCTTCAGCTTCAAGGATTTCATCAGCACTTGATGAATTATTTGATGATCTGGCTACAGTATCTTGATTCAAGGAACATGGAACTGGAACGATAGAATCAGAAGTATCAGCTTCATCTCCAGCAAGAGGAACTTTGTCAAATGGGCAAGAGAGAAGCTCTTGAAAAATAGAGGAAAAATGAGTGACTTTTTCATTAGTGTATGATTCCTCATCAAACTTCACATGAATGGATTCTTCAACGCATTGCCTGTTCACATGAAAAACACGAAAAGCTTTTGAAATAGATCAGTACCCAATAAAAATACCTTTGTCAGCCTTAGGTTCAAATTTAGATCTTGGGTCACGCTGATTTAGAATATAACAAATACATCCGAACACGTGAAAGAAGGATACGTCTGGCTTTCGACTTTTCAGCATTTCATAAGGTGTCTTCTTGTGAATCATGTGAATTAGAGATCGATTATGAGTAAAGCACGCTGTATTGACAGCTTCAGCCCAAAACGACATAGGAAGACCAGCGTGAATCATTAAGGTCCTTCCTGCCTCAATCAGTGTTCTATTTCTTCGTTCAGCAACTCCATTTTGTTGAGGAGTACGAGGAGCTGAGAAGTTTTGCCCAATGACTTTGTGATCACAACATTCATCAAGAGTTGAATTTCGGAATTCAGTACCATGATCACTCCTTAGTTGCTTAACTTTGAGACCTGTCAGTGTCTCATTTTTACGAATCAATGATATAATTTCCTGTGCAGCATGACTTTTCTTCTTTAGGAAAACCACCCATGTAAATCGATTGAACTCGTCCACAACTACTAGTGTATACTTATTTCCACCTAAAGAACGGACAGGAATAGGTCCAAACAAGTCCATGTGGAGTAAATGAAGAGGAGCAGATATACTTGAACATGACTTGGGTTTGAAAGATGACTTGTTTTGTTTTCCTTGTTCACAAGCTGAGCACATCTTGTCTTTAACAACGCTGAATTTTGGAAGCCCTCTAACTAGATCTTGATTGGATATTTTGGATAGGTTCTTAAAGTTTAGATGAGAGAATCTTTTGTGCCAAATCCAGCTGAGATTGGTCTGAGACTTTGTAAAGAAGCATTGCATCAGTGCCTTGTCACATGAGAACATATCAAGAACATATATATCATCCTTTCTACTTGCTAAAAGTACAATGTTCTTGTCAGTGTTGACAACTCTACCTTCCTTCTTTGTAAAGTGAACTTCATAGTCAGCATCACATAATTGGCTGATGGAGATAAGGTTGTGTTTGAGACCCTTTACATATGAAACGTTTTGAAAAACCACATTATTGCATTTGATATTTCCATATCCCTTAGTGAACCCTTTTCCATTTTCTCCATAAGTTACTGCAGGACCAGTTTTCTTGACATAGTCTTCCAGGAGAGACTTGGATCCTGTCATATGCCTTGAGCAACCACTATCTAAGTACCAAAGATGCTCCTGACCCTGCAGTGCTGAGAAACTAGTTAGAACACACTGACCCATTCGAGGATGGGTCATTCATAAAGTTATTTGATAATAGATTATAACACTCCTTAGGAAGACAGTTTAAAGAATTTGACTTAAGAGTCCATTTTTCATTTCTAACTTTAATATTATCAGCTCTTAAAGATGATTTATCAAATGAACATTCACTGATCTTGTGAGAGGTATCACCACATCTGTAACAAACTCTAGTACCAAAGTTCCTCTTGGTGAGCAAATTTTTGGACTTAACACATTTCGACATGTAAGATTCACCAAGAGAGATTTGAATCCTTTTGTTTATCATTGAGTCACAACTGAATTCAGTGTCAGAAAAAAATTGATCAGTGATAGATGATGAGCTATCAGTGTCTGATTTGGACTTATTCACAGAAGCATTGCAATCAGGAAAATGCTTAAGTTGTTCATGAACAGCATGAAACACTCCGTTTGAGATAGGGAAGGCAATAATATTCTCAGTGAGGGGAGTTGGTCTTACAAGATGTGCAGGGTAAGAGGTTGGATCAATTCCGGTAATTTCAACATTACACTCAGTAACACCATTAGAGTTAGTAACACAGTATTCATCAATTAGACTCTGATTAATAAAAGAGTTACTGACAAACTTATTTCTGAAATTGTTTTTCATCTCATTCATGGAATAAAATTCAGATTCTTTTTCTTGTGATTGAAAAACTTTTTCAGCTTCTGCAAAATTACCCCCAAGAATTTTCTCACATGAATGTGGAATTTGAGCAGAAATAATATAATTAGCATTTTTGTGAGATTTTGCCCAAGTATGAAGCACAGTTTGTTCTTTGATCAAAAGATCTTTAACATTGTCAATTTCAGTAGACAAAAATGAGTTTGACAAACTAGTGATTCTAAGATTTTCCTGAGTGGACTCAATAATGTTATTTTTCATGGATATATCAGTTTCAAGAAGATCAATTTGATTTTGCAAATCTCTTATTGTTTGATTCTTCTTAGAATTAATAACACCCAAATACTCAAACATTTTGACTTTTTCATTCATTGAATAGGAAACAAAGTTTTTAACCTGATACATTGAAGAAGAGTCAGTGTTGAACTTCCTGGAATTTTCAACAACATCAGACATATCAACATCAAATGTACTTGTGCCTTTTTCAGGAACATCTGTGTCTTCTATCTTTACCATTAGACACTTGACTTCATCATCTGATGACTCCTCATCAGTCTTCCATTTTTCTTCTTCAGCAACAAGAACTTTATGTTCCAAGTTCTCTGCTTTCAGCTTCTCAATCAGCTTGTTGTACTTTTGCTTCTAGTATTCATCCGAGCCTTGTTTTTTTTTGTTTACATTCCTTTGCAAAATGATCAGTGCTCCCACAGTTAAAGCACTGAGCCTTCTCTTTCTTATCAGCACCATGCTTTTTATCAGCTTCTGATCTTTTTGAAAACTTTCCACCCATCTTCTTCTGAAACTTTGAGAAGTTTCGGCCTGATTTCTCAAAGGTCTTTACAATCAAAGCTGCACTAGCCACAACCTATTCAAGATCATTAGTGTCAGTTTTAGAGGAATCAGTGTCTGAATGGCTTTCAATGTCTGAATCTGACACTAGCTTTTTGTTTGAGAACAAGGATACAGATGATTCACGCTGAGAATCTTTCATCAGCTCCTTTCTTTGAAGCTTGGATTCCTCATAGTATTGAAGATTTCCATACAGACTTTGTAAGTCCATAGTGTTGATCTTCTCACTATTTTTCAGCTCATCAACATGGTTCTCCCAACCTGCACCCAGAGAATCCAAAAACTTCTGCACTAGAACAGTTCTATGCTTCAACTGATCTAATCTCCGTAGATCATTAACAAGAGTATTGAATCTGTTAAAGGTTTGAGTCAAGGTTTCACCTTTCTTAGCAAAAAAATGTTCATAACTTCGGTTAAGATCATTTATTTGAGTAGCCTTGACTTCTTCAGTGCCTTCAAAAGATACAGTCAGAGTATCCATCATCTCTTTTGCTGAGATACAATTTTGAACTAGACCAAAAATATTGTATGGCAGAGCGTAGCTGATTGCGGCACGAGCACGAACATCTAGACCATTTTTTCTTTTGTCATCTGCCGTCCAATTTTCTCTAGGTGTTTTCTTCATAGCACCATCAGGAACGTTGTTTTCCAGAGGCTGATACATTGGGACATATGGACCCTTTTCGATAATGTCCAACATGTCTTCATCTACTGACTCTAAAGCATATAGAGCCTTTATTTTCCACATGGCAAAATTTGTTTCATCAAAAGGAGGAATTTTAGCGGAGGGATGATTTGATGAGTTCGACGAAGAAGAAGATGAAGCCATTTGTTTGATAAGAGAAACCTTCTCTGATACCAATTGAAAAGGCCTTTAGATCAATCAATTTATCAAACAATGACAGTAAATGAGAATAAGAAGAATTCACGAAGAAAAACTTTCACTAAGAAAGATAATCTCACAAATAGATTATCATGTGCACAAAGTAGCGATTAGGGTTTGTGAAAGGCGTAACCATTCACAAACCTATACAAGAGATTATATACTGTTATTCTAGACAATCCCTACAAATCAGGGATATGCCAGCTAATTGATTTACGTTAACTATGGAAACAAGATAAATACAAAATCTGTTACAATGCACTGAATAAACTAAACACGCTGAGCTGCTCAAACGCTGATGCTGATACTTAGATATACGCTGATGCTGAGATTTATTTCAAACATCATCATATTTCAAGGTTTGACCTTACAGGGTCAACCGAACCTTGTTTGAATTTTGACATCTTTAAAAACTTGGTTAGTGTTTCATACTAGGCCCTCGGAGCTTGTTTCAGACCATATACGGCTTTGTCCAAAATGTAACAGTGATTGGGGTACCTTTCGTTGACGAATCCAGGAGGTTGCTCCACGTACACCATTTCTTCAAGTTCTCCATTTAGAAATGCGCACTTGACATCCATTTGGTAGACCTCAAAGTTTTTGTGTGCAGCATAGGCAAGAAATATTCTAACGGATTCTATCCTAGCTACAGGAGCGAAAGTTTCTTCATAGTCGATTCCTTCCTCCTGACAGTATCCTTTCACCACCAGACGGGCTTTGTTTCGTATCACGTTGCCTTCCTTGTCCATCTTATTTCTTAAGACCCATTTGAGACCAACAACTGAGGCATCTTGAGGAGTTGGAATGAGACGCCAAACTTTATTCCTTTCGAATTCATTCAATTCATCTTGCATAGCTTGAACCCAATTGGAGTGATCAAGAGCAGTGTTAACTGTCTTTGGTTCAACTTTTGAGACGAAGGAGTTAAACATACAGAATTCTACTTTTGAAAATAAGGAAGTTTGTTTTGCCTTTAGTTGTGATTGGGTCAGGACCTTTTCAGAGACATTACCGACAACCGGGGAAACAGGATGATCTCCGGTCCATTTGACAAGAGGAGGGTAATTTGGATCATAAGATGGATCCAATTCAGCGTTTACCATCTCTTCTAGTTCAGATTGACTGTCATCGTCATAAAGCATATCAGCATTCTCCCCCTCAACAGACAAGTTTTCAGATGTGTCTTGAGTTTCCGGAGCTATAGGGGTTTCGGGTGGTGTTGAGCTTTCAGGTGTTAACACACCTTCGGGTGTTATAGCACCTTCGGGTGCAGCTTGAGAACTGTTCTCCCCCTCAACATGTGAGCTCGACTGTGATGACGAAGATGTGTCCTCCCCCTCAACTAAAGTATCGTGCTGTGGAGGTTCATTAGAACTTGATCTTCCTTCATTCATTCTCTTTGCAGTATCTTCGATGAGTTGCTTCAGATGATCTACTTTGTTGTCTGCTGCACTAGCTTCTGAGAGAGTTGCCTTCTCTGGTTCATCGAATAACTCGATGAACTTCTCAAATAGGTTTGCGATCGAGGCTGTGACTTGGCCTGTGTGAGAAAAGATTTCTCCAACTGTGTCATCGTTGGCCTTTAGCTTTTTGACATAGCTATCATCAAAAGTCACATAATAAGTTTCTTCTATTTTCCTTGAGCGCTTGTTTAATACCCTGTAGGCTTTAGAAGTGAGAGAATAGCCCAAAAATATCCCTTCATCGGCTTTGACATCGAACTTGTTACGATGTTCTTTAGAATTGAAGATGAAACACCGTGAGCCGAATACATGGAAAAATTTGACATTTGGCTTCCTGTTGTTGATGATCTCATAAGTAGTGAGAGTGAATCGCTTATTGAGATATGACCTATTCTGCGTAAAGCATGCTGCAGCAATAGCATCAGCCCAAAAATATAAAGGTAAAGAAGCAAAACTTAGCATTGTTCGAGCCGCCTCACACAAAGATCGGTTTCGTCTTTCGACAATCCCGTTTTGTTGAGGGGTGTAGGGAGCTGAGAAGTTGTGACTGGTTCCTTTTCCGGCCAAGAATTCTTCGAATTCTTTATTTTTGAATTCCAGCCCATTGTCACTCCTGATGTTGCGAACAACTTTTTCAGCTATACTTCAACCTGCTTGATAAACATCTTTAGCTTGAGAGTTGCTTCAGATTTGTGCTTCAGAAAAAACACCCATGTAAAACGTGAAAAGTCATCAACAATAACAATAATATACTTGCTACCGCCGATACTTTCGATAGATGATGGACCACACAAGTCAATGTGAATTAACTCTAATGGTTCAACAACTTTAGTGTTTACAATTGATGGGTGACTTTGACGACTCTGCTTCCCCATTTCACACGCAGCACATAAATGTTCTCGATCGAATTTGAGCAGTGGAAGACCTCGAACATGACCACCTGTGACAAGTTTATTGATATCCTTGAAGTTGAGATGAGAGAGCCTTCGTTGCCACAGCCAGCTTTCGTTAGATTGTGCTTTGGATAACAGGCAGATAGCTAGATTCCCTTTGATAGGTTTGAGGTTCAGGGGAAAAATTTCGCCTTTGCGCTCCGATTTGAGAATTACTCTTTTTGCTTCCTTTTCAATTATTTCCGAACCCTCATCATCGAATGAGACCTTGAGACCGGTACCTCCAACAAGCTGAGATACACTGATGAGGTTGTGCTGTAGTCCTTCAACGTATGCGACCTTCCTAATCGTAAAATCACCATTTGTTATCATTCCATAGCCTTTTATTGTGCCGAATGAGTTGTTCCCGAACTTGACATTTCCACCGTTTGAAAGAGACCAAAATTCCCTCAGCTCTTCCTTCCTTCCTATCATGTGACGCGAGCAGCCACTGTCAATGTACCATTCTTCGTCAAACTGCTCATTACTGATAACCTGCAAAAATTAAGAAGATTTAGGAACCCAAAGTTTCTTAGGTCCACGTGAGCCTTTCACAGGAACAGGAATAGTAAGAGAGATGTCAACAAGGTATGTTCTTTTTATTAAAGTTGTTTCATCTTTCTTTTTAATGGTGAAAACCTTAATTTTATTTGGATTTGTTACAGTCGGTTTGGATTCAGGTTTAGGCATTGGGACATTGGAATGCTTTTGATCGGTTTTGACTGAGGAGACCTTCGATTTTCCTTTCAAATCTGTTGAAGAATTTGGATTTTGAGTATTAACAGAATTGGATTTAGAATGAGGTTGAGAGGAATTAGAAGGATTAGAAGAGGTAGAACGAGAGTATTTAGACTGAGATGTTTTCTTGACTTGAGGTTCTAAGTGACCCTTTTGTTTTTTATCATTAGTGGTGCTGAACTTAGAACTTTGGTTGCTTTTGCTCTCAGAACCGAACTTATGCTTTCGGTAGCTTGTGTTTTCTAAACCGAACTTTTGCCTTCGGTTATCATAATTTTCAAAACCGAACGTGTCCTTTCGGTTGTTATGACCCTCTTGTGATCTAACAGTACTTTTCTCTAACTTTGAATTTCTGTCATGATAAGAGAAATGGGCGTTTTGAGATTGCCAAAACTGTTTTCATTCTGAGAGATTCTTCTTGTATCTCATATTCCTTTGTTGCTTCTGATTCTTTACTTGCTTCGGCTGTCGATGGATATTTGCTTTTTGCTTTTGCTTTTTGTCAGCCGGTTCACTCTGAACAGATGAAGTTTCGCTTGAAGGAGTGACTTCTTTTGCACGGTCTCCTTTTTCTTCAGGAACATCTTTTGTACCACTAGTACTTGGCATGTCAAAGTTATCGGTCTTATTCAGAGGCTCTGGTACATATCTGCCTTTGGTTTTCCAGGACGTCCTTTCAGACAGACCAACAGTTTCGTCAGCATTGTCGATAGGAGCGGACCAGAAGAACTCATCACAACCATCAGCATTGTCTTCGTTTACAATGGCTGTGAGTTCAGTTGTCTGATGTTCGGTTACACCTGTGACCTTATACACTTGATTTGGAGTCGTCCTTACCTTTTGGTATACAACAACCTTTTCTTCAAGGATCGGGGACTTTTGTTGGGACAAACGAGCAAACTCCACAGAATTTTCTGAAATAAGATTTTTGTGGTTTTCGGGTTCGCTCTTGACAAACTCAGAACAGTCAACTACATCCTCTACAGAAATTTCACTCATATCATCATCCTCATTAAGCTCAGATGCATTTTCAACATCAATTTTATTTTCTGAGCTCAGGTTGGCATTCAATGAGTCAAACTTTTGTATGGTTTCAGCCCTTAGTTTCAATTTATCATTTTCATCCAAAAGGTTTTTCAGCATGTCCCTATGGTCCTTGGACTTTATGAAAGATTCAATTTTGTCTAGTCCATACATATAAGTCGGATTTACATCCTCAGACGAAACTACATTTTCGCAATTATATGCTTCAGCGTCGATTTCATCCTCCTTAAACTCAAGGAAGGGCGAAATCATGCGATGAATTTTCTGCCCTATTTCACAGTTTAAATGAAGTTGTGTGATATTAGTGTAAAGATGCTTAGCAACTAAACAAAAGACATTTCTCTGTTTTAAAAGTTTCAAATTGTCTCTTTGTAAATAAATGTTTTCGTCCTTGGATTTGATTAACTCCGACTCCTTCAGCTCGATCCACATCCTCCGTTCCTCACTTTTTGAAGACGCCCTGCTTAATTGGTCAGTTAGGTTAGAATTGGTGACCCGTGTTTGAGTTAAACTGCTGTCTAGATGCGAGATTCTTGAATTTACATTTTTTAATTCTTTTTCATTTGAACTTTGTGGGACTTTGAATGAAACAAAAATAGATTGTACTTTCTTTATTAACTCATCAAGCTCGTTAAACTGCACGCTGAGAGGTTTTGCTGTGAAGCACAAGTCCTCTCGCTCCTTTGTGTCTTCATTCCCACTGTCTGTGTTGTATCCCCTCATTTGAGATACATCCGACACCATCAAGCACTTTCCACCGCTTCCTTCATCCTTCGCAACATAAGCCTTTCCATGAGATGGCTTCCTTACTTCATCATCCTCAGAGTCGGTTGACCAGACTTCCATGCCACCGAACTCATCGTCTGCTACCGAACCCTGCACAATTAAAGCATTCATTGAAGGGTTAGTGACAGCTTTCTTTTTCTTGATCTCTTCCAGCTTTTTCATTAACACAGCTTCTTCATCTTTCTCCTCATCCTTTTCTGCTATTTTCTTGAGGACACAATCTTTGGCATAGTGGTGCTTTCCTCCACAATAGTAGCAGTTCACACCCGAATCTCCTTCAGCTTTTGGTTCCTTCTTTGATTCTTCTGCTTTCGGTTCTTCCCTGACCTTTTCAGAACTATAACTTCCCTGCCAATTTCGGTTCTTATTGGTAGGAAACCTTTTCTTGATGAACCTCTTCGGGTTTGACACCATCATTGCATAGTTTTCAGAGGTAAGGTCATAGTCCTCTAAGTTGAAGTCTTCATCTTCCATCACACCTTTGCTTTTGGACAGAAGGGCCAATGATCCCAAGCTTGAAACTATATTTTTCTCCTGCAAGACAATCTTTTCTTGGGATTTCAAAATTCCTACCAGCTTTTCCAATGAGTAAGATTTGAATTGCTCATGTGCTTTAACGGTGGATACAACCGCTCTCTACTCGGATCTAAGACCGTTTAAAAACGTAACCTTTTGTTCAATCAACTTCCTTTCAATATCATGTTTAATCATCTTACTAAGAAGATGATTGAAGCGATCGAACGTTTGAGTTACAGTTTCTTCAGGACTCTGCTTGAATTCACCAAACTCGGACAAAAGTAAGGTTTGAATGGAATACTCGAGATCTTCATCTGTGGAATATAACTCTCGCAGCCTATCCCATATCTCTTTAGCAGTGCTGCACGAACTCACTAGCCTGAAAGTATCAGATTGAAGAGCGAATCTGATTAGTCTCAATGCTTTAATATTGCACTGAAATTTATCTTTTTCGTCTTGGGCAACATCTTTTACATCTTTCAACAGATCATTATACTCTTTCTGAGTTTTAATGATTCTTGATGTTGCTGAATGAGCGAATGGTCCAGACACGATTGCTTCCCAAATAAGATATTCGTTGTCCTCAGATCCAATGACATAATCTTCAAAGTGATGTGCCCAGACTTCGTAATCCTGGGTGTAAAGGATGGGAATCTTCGTCGTTGATCCAATGTTGTTTGAGATGTTAATGGGATTTGATTGTGACTCGTCCATGCTAGATCGAATAACCTGTTTAAAAGATCAGACTTGTAATATATTAAGTTAGGGCAAAACGAATAAATGCTGAGTTACGTCAATTATGGGATGACGGCTCAATAAATATTAGTTAATGCGGAATAACCCTAATCGCAACCTTTTTCACAAAAAAGATGTGTATGAATTACACAGCCTCCTGCTCTGATACCAATTGATAGGATAAAATAACAAACGTGAAGATCGATTAGATCTATGAAATAGGTATTACGATGAACTCAAAACAATAAATAAAACAAGAGTGGATCAAAATATGTCGAATGATTAGATCAAACAATCCTCAGCAGAGCTCGACTAAGAACTTCCGTTGTAGAGGATATTAGGGTTACAAGAACAATAATGATAAACTTGCTGAAATAATACTTTGATCGTTCTATTCTATCGTTAACCTAAGATGCATGCAAGCACCTATATTTATATTCAACCCTACTAAACTCACAGATGGACAGGCCCACACCGGAGATACAAAAATGGACTAGCTAACGAGCCCAATAGACGCAACACTTAATACAAAACACGACCCAACAGTTCAGTTAGTCCCTAGATAAACCTTTCAATCTTTTTCTCTTCTGAGGTGATCATTCTGGGACACAGAAGAGATAGCTCATTAAACCGGGATATGTATGCGTCAATATTGGAGTTTCGAACCATGAGGTTCCACAACTCTTATTCCATCTTCTATATCTCACCTCTAGGACAGTATTCTGCTAACATCATCCCCTTCATCTTTTCCCAGGGCATTGCATTCGCCACTGGGAGTGTCATGGCCTCTAAGTGGCCATTCCACCAGGAGAGAGCTTGGTCAATGAACGTGCAGGCTGTGAACTTGACTTTACACTCATCCGGACATCCACAGATTTCAAAATAGACTCCACCTTCTCAATCCATCTCTTTAGGGATATGACACATCATGTCCCATTAAAGGTCTGAGGTTTGGCGTTAGTGAAATCCTTCTAGGTGCATGTTCATGTGACTCCATGATTTGTTCCTTGATTTTTACTTCCAGTTCCATGTCTGTTGCCTTCTCTGTTGTTTCCATTGCGAATCTGTGCATGTGCTGCAGTGACCGCAGTGGACACTGCTACCTGGAATGCAACCGAATTAATTTCTGGAGGTGACGGCTCGGGGTTTCCACGGGTGGGTCGTTGAGGCATCCTTCTATCATGGAATGGAAAGATGATGAGTGTCTATGGTTTTTACGACTTTGTGATCCTATAGACTAGGTGTATAGCATGTACTTAAGTAATTTCACGCATTGACATAAAACAAGGAAGTAAAACACATAGCAGATAACAACGTCATGACAAAACATAGAGCATTTTCATTAATACTAATAGTTTTGATACATGAAAATTTGCCAAAAGGCATATAGTACGTAGAAATATAAAATATGGCAGCATAACGACCCTATGAGTAGTGTAATCACTTAAACATAGAGTCGATAGTACCTAGCATAGATCACATAAGAGAAACCTAATACTAATACATATAATACTGATCCTGATCCTGCTGTGAATTTCCTAGTGGTGGCAACGATATCATATCCCAAAATGTTGTGCCAGCAACTAAGCCATCTCGGTCATCTCTCCGACGACCTCATCCCGTTCCTGCTCAGCTTGCATCGCTCGTGTTTCATAGCAAATAGTTGTTGTTGAAGTGTGGCAACCTCTGCTTCAAGAGAACGATCCTCACCAATGGGATCCGCTGGTGGAGTAGGGTGGTCTCGGTGTGCCTCGTCAGTAGGTGGTTCGACCGGGGTCTCATTCGCATCCCTATCTTCCTCCATGTCTTCGTCAGTCCCCTCAAACTCATAGTCGGTATCGGTGTACTCGTCGGGTCCAACTTCATGGGCTCCCCCTTGTCCCCCTTCAGGATCCTCCTTAAGCATTCCTTGAGCCACTAGCGCTTGATAGAAGTGTCCCCCTTGGTGATCATCATCCATGGTGACTGCATGGGGGCGCGGGAACAAGTCATATTTTGATTACTCTCATAGTATTTTTTTTTTTAATTTCTCTTATAGTAGCTTTGATTATTTCTATAGTGTATTTAATTACACTTATAGTGTTTTTACTTAATTGTGTTCAGATTCCTTAGAGTTATTGGAGAGTGGGGTAGGCCTTTGGATTCATTTCCCGCTATGGTTACACCCAAACACATGTTAGTCATATTCTGAATAAATATAGTTGATCAGGCTATATGCATCCCAATATAACTACATAATTGCCCATGTTTAATCATAGTGTTCAATTTCCTCCAGAAGCTTTTATTAGTTATTGTTAGGTTATTATCCTAATAGGTGCACATAAGTGTAAAATTTTTGTTTTGTTCAGAGTTATTTAGTCCCATTGTGTTTATAGTTACATATCATGTATGGTTAGATATGCTAGTTCACTATAAACATTGCTCTGATACCAACCTGTCACACCCCCGAACCAGACGGCGGAAACGTCTGGGGCTCGTGTGACTAACAATTAAATAATTATCACAATGAATATACATGAAACATAACACATTCATCACCAACATTACATAATACAACCAGCATTGTTTACATCAAGTACATTGTTCAAAATTACATAAGTTCTAACTGTTAAAAGTACGATGAGTGATGTTACATAAAACAAAACCATACACACTTGCAAATCTTCTAGCTTAACGATTACCTAAGAATATAAGTTATTTTGAAAACGGTCAACATATATTATGTTGGTGAGTTTATAAGTATGGTTGAATAAAAGTCTTTGTATCTTTCGTAAAAACCCAAAAAATCCGATATTTTCTGTAAATTGTCTGAAAATGATGTGAAAATCAAGTATGATTGCATGTGTGAATTTCATAGTTACAACATATATGAGTGTAGTTTAAATTCATTGTATCGTGAATAAATGATAAATGTAAATGAATATTTTTCTCAGAAAATCCGATATTTTCTGTCTTATAACAATGTCTAGGTTTTTGTATTGTTGATTAAGTTATTTCATATCGATAGAATTAAAGACTTAATCTTCTATGTGTTTAAATGGTGTTAAATTCCTACATGAGTCGTTATAACCATGCATGATAATGACTAACTCGCCCATCTTGGCATTATGCCAAACATCGATCTTGCTAAGGATGTTGTCGCCCTAGACTGACCTAGTCTAGTTGTAGCGAACAGCTAAGGCGTGGAGGGTCACCCTGTATAGATCTATACACAAACTCCTGCTTTCCATCCATGAAACTCTGATTATAACTACATGCTATAATTGTACACTCAGAGATGCCAACCGACAAGTCTCACTAGATTCTCAACATTTCCCGTTTGATAAGATTTTTCCTATGTTTAATGTTTTACGCATAGGTTATAAGTTTTTCCATTCCAAAGATAAGTATATGAATTCATAAACTATGTAGAGGTAGATTTACATTCTACATGTATGTGAATTTTCATTCCAAGCCCAATTAACATGTAAATGGGCCACAAGGTCCAATAACATAATAAAAGGGTAATTTAGGCCCAATAGGCACGTAAATGGGCCACAAAGGCCTAATAAACATGTAATCCATAACTTAGGCCCAAATTAACATGTAGGTGGGTCGCAAGGCCTAGTAAACATGTCATGGAAAACATTGGGCTCAATATACACTTAATTGGGCCCTTAGGTCCCAATGGCCAAGATCATGAATATTAGGTCTAATAAATAGTTATCGACTTATTTCGTTTGTTTGTTTTACTCCATTGTTTGTTTTAGCTTGACGTTTATTAGATTGATAATAAAATATATTTTTCTATAAAAACGACATTTTTGCCCAATAACCTCCTAATGTTTAATTTAGGCCCAAATTTTGTAAAAATGACACTTTAGTCCATAATTTATCAAAATTTGCAATTTTGTCTCAAATGTCTAAAAATTTACGATTTCAGCCCAAAAGTTATATTTTCACTTTTAGAACCCTGTTTTGCAGAAAAGTGCATTTTAAACCCCATGTTTGTAAAAATTTACACTTTCGGCGCAATTTTGGAAAAATTTACATTTTTGGTCCAATTTGAAAATAATTGTTATTTTCACCCTTAAATTTTGTTTATTTACATATATGATCCAAACTTTGGCTAAATATCATTTCTAACCCCAAAAATTCATTTTTTTGCAATTTGGGCCCCAAAAACCGTGAGTCCCAAATGTTGGCCCATTAAGCTTAAAATTTTCATTTTTGACCCTTTTTAAAGTATGTTTAACATAGAAATACCTTTATATACATGTAGGACCTGTTTGGACCTTATGTAAACTTAAATGACACATTTTACCCTTATCTTTTGCTTTCTTGACAATTTTGACCTTTAACAAAGTTTTTGTTGAAATCTTTTGTATCTTAAACATGTAATCACTTTTGGCTTGATAAAGTGATGTATATAATGTCATATTTCATAGATCTTGTCTCAATAGTACTTTAAATTTCGAGATCTACTAAGATCTAACACACTTTTTTCCAAATAAGCTAAGAAATCACACAAGACATGCATATAACACATAGATCTACACATTTTACTTGTATTCTCCCCCAAAAATCATATGAAACTCGAAAAAAAAGGGGGTATGAACTCACCTTTGCTTGATGTTTCGGTTTTTGAATAAGAAGAGGAAGAAGATGGTGTTGTTTTTGGCATAGCTTGTTTCTTTGGTGGGATTCTCAATTTCTAGGAAGTGTTAAGAGTATGATTCAAGAAAATAAGGTGGTAAGAGGAGTGATTTAAGAGTAAAAATGTGAGAATCCAACTTAGATTTGTAAAGATGTAAGAGGAGTGATTTAAGAGTAAAAATGTGAGAATCCAACTTAGATTTGTAAAGATCTTACCTAATATGATGATCTTGAAGAAAAACTCTCTTGAAGACACCCACAACTTGCAAAATTATGAAGGAGGGGGAGAAATTCTTGGAGAGTTGTTTGAAGTAAATTTGAAGATAGTGGTGTAGGTGTGTGGTCTCGGCCGAGAGAAAGAAACAGGGAGGGAAGAGAGAGAAGTAACCTTTTTATGGAAGTATGAGAGTGTGTTGATACATGAGAGGTAATTAGTGTGGAAGTCTTACATGTAAAAATGAGGTGTTAACCTCTTCCCCATGAAAGATTTCTTTTTTTTTTGTTAAGTTATGTTGTTGAGCCGAGAACTTAGGCTAGGAGAAAAGGGTGGAGTAATTTGGGCCCATTAACTTTAGTTAGGATCTTTGGATCCTAAACACAAGATTTTTCGGCCCACTGGGCCCTTGGAAGCATTCACGGCCCAAATAGAATAAAAGTATCGGCTTATGGCTCACTAATGTTAATTGAATTAGTTATGGCCCAATAAGGCCCATTAGGGTTAGAATGAATCATTCTAGACCTAATTGGTCGAAAATGTTTTAGATTTATGAATTGGGTCTAATTAGGATCCAATTAAGGCTTCTAAGTCCAATAAAGTTTGAATTGGGTGCTTATTGGTCCATTAGGCCCAATAAGGAACTCCTAGTCCAATATAGACTCAAACCGGGATTCTTAGGGTTTTTAGACTCTTTGATGAACATAAATGGTGAATCTAGATGAGTATTGAGTGATATTTACTTAGAGTATTAGTTTTACAATAGTTGAATGGTTACACAGGAATAGAATTTGCTAGCTAAAATGCTAGTTGTGACATCAATACAAACTCATAGTGTCCATAGTGAATTTAAAAGGCTATCTTCTAAATGTCTTCCTCTCGAAACCTCATATGATGATACCCGGACCTCAAATCAATCTTGGAAAACCAAGACACTCCCTGCAGCTAGTTAAAAAGGTCATCGATCCTCGTCAAGGGATAACGGTTCTTTACCGTCAACCTGATCAGCTCCCTATAATTAATGCACATACGGTGCAATCCGTCCTTCTTCCTAACGAAAAGGATCGGAGCTCCACATGGATAACTGCTCGGTCTAATACGGCCCTTTCCCAACAGCTCCTGCAGTTGAGAGGATAATTCTTGCATATCGGGATGTGCAAGATGGTATGGTGCCTTGGCGATCAGTGTCGCACAAGGAATCAGATCAATCCAGAACTCTAGTTTCCTCTCGATAAGCACACTCGGTAAATCCTCGGGAAAAACATTAGGGAAATCACATACCACTGGAACATCAAATACAAAAGTCAAACGCTTCTTCTTTACTCGAGTGTCCATCACATATTCTAGGAAACCCGTACACCCATGTTGCAAACTCTGCCTTTCCCTGGCGACAGAACAGAAGGTTGATCCCGATCTACTACCCTTACCATAAATGGTCAACACTCCCCCACTAAGATCTTAGACTTTCATCATCTGGCACTCACAATCGATAAGAGCCCCAAACTGGCTCAACCAATCTATACCAACGATAACACTAACATCCGTCGCTGGGATAGGGATGAGATTAATCTAATAGCCTACATCGAAAATCTCCAGTGAACAACCCCGATAGACATCCGTAGCTGAGACAAGGCGCTCATCCAGAATTGAGACCCTTAAAGGCCTGCTCAAGATCTCTCACGGAATACTAAAACTACGGCTAAAGGATAACGACACAATAAACTAACTCGCACCCGAGTCAAAAAGCACAAGCGTAGGAACAGAATTCACAAGAAATATACCTACATAATTTACAATATAAGCAACATAATTAAATTAACAAAATATAAGAAGTACATACCAGCTATGACATCTGGAGCTGTGCGGGCCTCCTCTACTGTCAACTAAAATCCTCTGCCTTGAGCTTTCAATGCCTCGTCCTTCCCATGGTGACCATCGGTGATATGTAGTGCTGTTGTGGGGGCGCTTCAATCGCTCTGGATGCAAGATAAGGACAATCGGCCTTTACATGGTCCATTTGATTGTAGCTGAAACAAACTCGAAATCCCTTTGGGCATTCCCTAGCCAAATACCCCTCCTTGCCACATAGATAGCAAGTCGACCCAGACCGACATGGCCCCTCATGTGCCTTGCCGCACTACCCGCAAGTGCGGCCACTCTGGTCCCCAGACCTCTGATCAATGGGATTGGACCGCTTATTCGCTAGCTGCGACTATACTCGTCTCTTATCCCTACCATGGGCCTCTCTTTCCTCCCTAGCCTGAGTCTCCAACTTGCTATCCCTCCTCCTTGCATTGGTCTGAAGCTCGGCTAATGTGTTATATGTGGTGTTCGCCATAAACTCCTTGATATCCCTCCTCAACACACTCAAATATCAAGCCACTCGAGCTTGCTCAGTCGATACCTACTCAAGTCAAAACAACGCCCTCTCATGGAATATCTTGGTGATCTCGGTCATCTACTATGTCTTCTGCTTGAGAGACAGGAACTCATGAGCTAACCTCTCCCGCTCAACCGTGGGCATAAATTCCTCCCTGAACATCACAATAAACCTTTCCCAATTCATTACAACATGCTCTGTAGGCATGTAATCAGCTGTCACAAATTTCCACCAGTCCTTCACTCCCAAGCTAAGCAGGTTCATAGCGAACCTGACCCTCAAATTATCCGGAGAACAGAAAGTATAGAAACATACCTCATAGCAGCAGTCGGGTCCTAATTCCTATCAAAATCGGGTGGCTTTGTGTTGGTAAACTCCCTGTACAACAACGAATCACCATTGTGGCCTCGCAACAATGAGAGCTGCAATGGCTGCGGCAGAAGCAGCCTCAGAAACAACGGTATAGCGCTCATCAAAAGTCTTAATCAGCATGGTCTTGATAGACCCAAATATCTCTATAATAGGCTCTTGGATCGCTGTGGCCACCTGTACGTCAATCATCCTGCAAATCTCATAATCACTAGCACTCGACCTCCCAAGGTCACTGGAGCCTGAACCTCGGGTAGGCACCATACTGAAATCTATAAGAAATTTGTCAGCAAAAGATTAACAACACATATAACAACACTTGCACCCTCATAGGTTCTTTAGTTCATATGGTTATTCGCCAAGCCGCATACAAATCCAGTGCTTCTAGTAGTACGGACCCAATACTACCTTCCACACCAACCCGTATTCATCTCGGATCATACCCACAAGTCCCAAAAATTAAACGTCGACATAACTGCTATAGACTCGCTCTACTGAATCCTAAGAACCTCAATCCTTATCTAGAAACCAGCTCTAGACTACTTCCCTTACTGCTCTGCCTCATGAGATCTCCACTGCGCCCACTAATTACCTCGTGTATGCCAGTTTTACATAGTATCAAACTCTATAGGCATTTGAATAAATGATCCTGCCTCAATCCACATCCAAACAAGGAAAAGGAAGAAAGACTAAACCAGGCATGCTAAGGCTATAAATTCCTATATATGTACCACTATATGGCATGCGCCAAATAATTAATAAGACCAGGTTCATTCTTAATATAAGCAAACCTCTAGGCTAAGGCATCATAGACTGACAATGCATCATAATAATTCTACAAAATTCCTTAGTGTACACCTAATTAGCATGCAATTCTAACTACTCATAATATAACGATTTTGCCCTGTATTTCTATATCAATATGATATTTTGGCAAACTGCCGCTCGAGCGTTGGTCGATTGTACATACTGCACCTCTGGGTTTTCCTTCTCTAAAAGTCTTCATTTTTGGTAAATTTTCTTAAAAATGTTTGAACCCACAGTTTGATTTTGGAATCCCCCTAAGGTTCATCAAAATCCCTCAAACCATGTCTCTGATACCAAATTGTAACACCTCAAATTTTAGACCAAAATTTTCATATTTAAGGTGTCCGAAAACATAGTTTCACAACCAAGAGTCAAGTACAACTCATCTCAAAAATAAAAGTGTCATTGTTATCAGAGTACATAAAAACCATGTCCCAATAATAAAATCCCAGTGTGTGTACAATAAAACCTTTGCCTTCCCGCGGTCCTGCGAAGTACCTGCCACATGTAAATCAACAACTGTAACCATAAAGCTTAGTGACTTCCCCAAGATACCATACATAACTCAGCATAAAATCAACAACTATGGGTTATCTGCAACCCTACGACTATCAGCAGTCCCCTTGAGCTAACAGGATGCTCGGGAGGTTATCCGCAACCCCTGATTGGTTAACAACATCCCCGCTAGACAATTATTATAACAACACATCACACAGCATACATAACACAGCAAGACCTAGCTGGTCATAACAATACAACTATCCTACCACACATGCAAGAGTAAGTGAGGAGACTCACCTGATACAGATGACTCGAAAACCTAGCACCCGAACTGTTGTATCTAGACTCTGCCTATTCAATGAAAAAGATTTACCTTAATTAAGATTTAAGGTCCAATTCTCTCGCGACTCCCAAAGTCCACAATTAAGCCCACTAAAGGAAAAGGACCATTTTTCCCCTCCCTAGGTCCGAAACCCTAAAATTTGACCAAAGGTCAAAGTCAGCATGGTCAACAGAAAGTCAACAGACGTCAACACCCAGTGAGTACCCTGGGCATACTACACCTAACATTAGGTGTACAACTGATCAAGCATGCGACAGGGAACAGCCAGACTACGCTGTGCATAGTTAGGAGTATGCACGGCGTACTCCCCGGATGTCTAAATCCTTTACTAAAATGTCTTAATCCGTTAAGACGTTCAACCCAACTTCATATTTGACTAATTTAAAGCGTTTTAAACCATAAAGTTAATGATTTCAAGCCTTTGCATAGCTGAGGGAGACTATAGCATCATTTCACCTCTTTCCAACTACTTTACTCATGCATGGGACATAAAGTGTAACAACTCAAATTTTCAACCAAATTTTTCATTTTAAAAACATAATTATTTTCCATTAAAACAAGACATAAACAGTTTAATCATTCGGTCAATACAATTATTCAAACTCCCAAGATCATGAAACATTCTTCAGTGTGTATCGATCATGCCGGCGCCTTCCCACGGTCCTCGCTAGTACCTGGAATACATACATACATAACAACTGTAAGCATAAATGCTTAGTGAGTTCCCCAATATACACTTACGCACATACGCCTTTCCAGGCCCGACCTTCCGGTCTATGTGTCTCAGGGGACTTCCGTCCCTGCTGGGTAAACCTTCCGGCCTTACCCACGCCGACCTTCCGGTCCATCACACACCATATCGCCTTCCGGCCCATAATATAATCGCCTTCCGGCCCATAACATACATAGCACATATAACATATAACATACCACATATAGCATACATATCACATATCATAACTGACCTTCCGGTCACACAGTCAAACCCTTCCGGGTGCAGTATAGTGAGAAGACTCACCTCGTAAGTGTTGAAAGCTAGCAACTCCTGAAATCACTCGCGCACAAACCAACGAGCTACAACCCTCCTATAACATTATATAACTCATTAACACTCATATCATCTAAGTGTGACTATCCCTAAGAAGTCAGACTTAGGTCAACTCTGGTCAACGGTCAACTCGACTGGACTCGGCGAGTACCATGGCGACTCGACGAGTCTAGTCGTCCTCACAAAATTCTGAATATTCCCTTTCTACTCGTCGAGTATCCCTCATGACTCGACGAGGTCCTCGTGAAAGAATCGCGGGGCCACCCCGACTCCACTCGTCGAGTCTGATGAACAACTCGGCGAGTCCCAGCAAATCTTCAAGCTACTCGCCGAGTCTGAAGAACAACTCGGCGAGTCCATGCCATGCAGACAAGTAACTGCTTTCTGAGATAGGTCTCGTCCCAAGGTACACATGCATGGGACCTTCTGGACCTCTAAGGGTCCTAATACAAGACTATAATCGTGGGATAACAAGGCATTACTTCATCAAATCACTAAATGGGTTCTATAAACCCTAATTTCATAAATACATCAAAATAACAGATTTGATCCGAGTATTACCTGGAAACGCACTCTCTGTGTCCCCCAAATCTCAGGACTCAATCCTCCTTGATATTCCTTTAGCCAAATCCCTCTTCTTCTTGCCTAACCAATTCTTCCAAGTTCCAAAGCTTTCTCCCTTGCTCTAGGCGTCCACAGCGATTAGGGTTCCTCTCAATTGATCAAAAGACTGAAAATGACGGCCTAAGAGGCGTTAAATACGATCCAAACTGAACGGTTAGGGTTTCTGCTGAACAGCGTCGACTCGCCGAGTCCATATCTGGACTCGTCGAGTCCAGTCGCGGACCCGCGACCAAGTCCGCGATCCTACTCGGCGAGTCTAGGCTCCAACTCGCCGAGTCCCCTCTTAAATCACCCCAAAAACATAATTTTAATAATACCTGGGATTCCGGGCTGTTACATAAAGGAAGATCAAGCAAGCCTTTTCATCATCTAAACACCCTAGCATGCATGAAAGGACAACCTAGACTCTTTAGAGAGTCACAAACTCGAAAAGGTCCAACCTTGAGGATCAAAACTCATGAATCTTGCACCAAAGAGATCTAAGAGAAATAATAGCCAAGGTACAAACTTTATTACTGGAAATAATGCACAAATATGGATGGTGTATGGATCTCAAAGTTGAATAACACCTTCCGCTTCTTCTATAAGGCCAAGAATAGGATAGAAAAATCATACTCACAAGACACACTCAAGATTTAGGGTTTAGGAAAGGTTGGAGACTGTTAATGGTGGCCTGAAATGAGACCATCATCTTCCTTAAATATAGACACCAAAATATTAAGGTTTTGCATTATGAGCCCAGTATGCCCAACGTACTAGGTGAACTTCGGGTTTTGCATGATGCATGAGTATGTTGCGCGTACTCATGCGTACGCCCTGCGTACCTTGCCCCGGTTGCCACCTTTCTCATTCAAGGGACTAAACATGACATAATTAAGAAGGTTAAGGAAAAGATTATTATACCTCTGATCGGGGTGTTACATGTTATAACATAACATCGCTAATTCTCGGGATTAATTTTGTTTTACCTCTTTTTACCATTGATCTCTGGTGTGTATTTTCAAAACAAAGTATTAATTTTAGGGCTATAATGTATATAGGCAATGTTGAGGCGTGGTGGTGATGTGACACCGTCACCACAACATGAACACCACCCTCAATTGTGTTGTGTTGATGTGGTGGTCGATGGTTTGAAGGGGCATGATTGCCTCAACCACACCATATCACATTGATTTCTTCTTTTTTCTCAATCTGCTATTTGCTTCAGTAGTCTTCCTATTTTAGAAACCTTTACAGCGTGTGAATGGATAACATCATTTTCTTTATGTGAACGGATAACATCATCATCTTCTCTTTTTGATGGCATATAAGTCCTTACATTTAAACACTCTAAGAAGTCTTTATGTTTAAACATTCCTTTTCTCGTTAAATGACACAAATTTCTGTCTTTTCATTTTAGCCTACAATTTCTTTATGACATGGAGAATGTTTTTTTTTTAGGATTTAAAAGGCTATTCCATATGATAAATTAACATTATAATTATTACTTTCATATTTCAACACAAATAAAGAGTAATAAAAAAATCATTTTTAATCTTAGGTAGTTCATTCATCTACTACATACCGATATCAAAATAATGTGACTTTTATTTCACTTTAAAAACTGACTTTATATACCGATAAACATAAACAATATGATTTTTTTTTATATATTATTTGTGTGCAGATATTAAGAAACCAGAAGGTTGTATTTTGAAAATGGTTTGATGAGAAATTTAATTTATATACTTTTTTTCAACGAGTAAAACAAACAAGTTGTACTATTTTCTGTATTTTAACGAAAAACAATCTTACAAAACCCACGTGCGTAATAATAATATATCTTTTTATATCTAAAAACATATGTTCTACTTTCATCGGAAACACACATCTACTTCAGTACAGTAGTATGCCGCCATGCCACGTGGCCGCGTTTCTAACTTTTAGTCAACCGCCGCGTTAATCCAGTTTCCCCTGAACCGGCTATATAAACTCGCTCAATAGTCATTTTTCTGTATACCAAATGGCGCCCAATTCCAAACAGACAATCTCCGATTCTGCTAAAATCAACAGTAACATGGAGGCGCACTATAGAGGAGTTAGGAAGAGGCCATGGGGGAGGTACGCCGCCGAGATCCGTGATCCCCACAAGAAAACTCGTGTCTGGTTAGGCACCTTTGATACGGCGGAGAAGGCCGCTAAAGCTTACGACGCGGCGGCGCGTGAGTTTCGTGGTCCTAAGGCGAAAACTAATTTCCCTATGTATGATTACAATGGCTTGAGTCAATACAGTCCGAGTCAGAGCAGTACCGTTGAGTCTTCGAGTCGCGATCCGGAACCGGTGGTAGCGTTCGATCTCAACCTCTCGTACGGCGTCGCTGCTACCTCAGCTGTGGAAAAACAAAACGGATTTTTCACGCCGCCGGCGAGCCAGGTACAGATGCTTTACTTTAACGAAAGCCTTTCCGCCGTTCGTTTCCGGCAACATGTGGTTGCTCACTGTGAAGACTCCGACTCGTCGTCAGTTGTCGACGGGAATCCGTCTTCGTCGCCGCGGCTTATCGGAATCGATCTCAACTTTCCGCCACCAGAGGAATAAAAATTCGAAAGCATAGATATTGTACTTTTTGTATAATTTAGTGAACAAGGTACAACTTAGTTACCGATAAGATCTTTCACCGCCGATCATCAGCGTCGCCGCCGTGTGTGTGTAAATACCAGATCCGATCTTCGGTTTCTCTTTTGTAACGTTTAGATAAAATCTCAGTGTAATTTCTCCTGTGTTGGTGGTAAAACGAGAACATGATGTTATAAATTTTAGCAGAAGATTTTGCAAATTGTTCTTAAATGCAATTTCCTATTTTCCTGATTTCAATTTTGTTTTGAGTTTAAAGCTGTTGGTATAGACGCCGGCGGGAATTTGGGGTTCTTAAAAAATTTCCCCGACAGTCTCATGGGCAACACGTTTTCCTTGTTTGGCATCTGAATGATACAAATGGGACAAACTTGTCTTTTTATTTCTTTTACTCCCCCCCATATTTATCCTTCATATATGATCCCAGTCTACAATATTTAGAGTAAATTACACGAATGGTCCTTATGGTTTGGCATTATTTGCCGCGTTTAGGTCATAACTTATTTTTTAATTCGTATGGTTCTATGATATGTATTTATTACGCGTTTGGTCCCTAACTCAATTAAAAAGACTATTATAACCGTGTCAATACATTTTTTTAATTAATTTTATTATATATGTATTTCTAGACTGGCCCACTTGACCTTCACTTACCCCATTCCTTACTCATTCCTCACCCATCATCTTCTTCATCTACCAATATTTCCTACTTCTACCTTGTCTTCCATTTTTGAAACCTACTTGTGAGCATAATACCATGTAAATGAAATTAAAGCTAATCAATTGAATTGAGCTTACAACCAAAGAGTTCTGAGGAACAAGATCGTGTCCAGGTTTCCTCTCCTTTTCCCTCCTCGTCCCTGTTAGGGCCAACATCCTGGAATTATAATCAGGATCCTCAAAAATACTTCAAGATCCTAACTATTATCATTTATTTTCCTAACATATATAACAGTTATATGCTTCGTCATTTTTCTCACATGTGCATAAATAACTAGCCAAAGACTTAGTCTCAACGAATAGTCATCGTGACCATGCAAAAGACCCGGAAGACCAAGTCAAATAACGTCTATAAGTTGATCTCGAAGGATCCTAGAATTGTAGTACTTCTTGTTATTAGCTTTAGAATATAAAAAACACATGTATTTATCAAACTACACGCGACACTTAGCTGAACTACGATACTTGTACTTGCTTTTCATATATTATTCTCTGTAATCAACATTTTTAATCAATAAACTATCAAGGCAGGTGATCAATATCACCTCCCAAGGTTTTGTGTCGGAGATCCTAAAAAAGATCAAGGACTTTACTTGTAAATCACTCGTGTTACTTTGATCATTGTTTGATATTCATTCTACCTTGAACATCACAGCCTCTCATACAATTTGGTTGATTACTGATTGTTCATTTTTTGACCAAAACAAATTGGCGCCCACCGTGGGGCCATGGTGTTCAAAATCCTTCGAAATATCATATCTACACAATCAACCCTATCATCTTCCTCAATTCCTCCCATTACCTCCAAAAACCTTCCACCACCTCCGGCTGGAGCTCCTAAGAAAGCCTCAAAAGCACCGAAGAAAACACGTCTCCGGTCATAACCCCATGACTCCAGGATCCTCCTGTGCTAATTTCGAACAATGAAATATTTGTTGGGTTTTGAGCAATCTAACACTTCCTAAGTGTGCATGCAACCTTAATAAACCTTGGACCTATGTTTTCTTCTAAAATACATGCAAATAATAACTTCCAAGGTTTCTTCCTAACTAGCATAACATAAGGATTATGAATCATAAAAGTACTAGTAGAAATACATACCTTTTGATGATGGTTGATTGTTTGGAGTTTGAGAGCCAAGCACCAATAGTGTGAATGCCTCAAATGGAATCACAAATCACCACAAACACTTGGAAAACTTTGAGAGAGTAGTATACTTTCTTGTGGAATCGGCCACCACTAAGTCTCACACTCCTAGTGCCACTAGTGGCTATTTCATGCAACATAAGCATGCTTATATAGTGTACATGATTAGGGTGAAACCCTAATAACCCATGACCTTTCCTTTTTCAAGGATCCATGGGTTAAAAGCTCCATGGATCATCCATGGACTTCCATATAAGCCTAGCCCATTAACTAATGAGTATTAGCCCACACCATATAAAACAATAGCCCACAATTTAATTAGTCTTCTTTTTAATCTCTAAATTAATTCATAATTAATTTAAGACTAAAACTAATTAAATAACATGACTTCATATTAATATATTATAACTTATAATATATTAATAAATCGTAAGTATACAATTCTCATAAAATTATCCATAAATCGTTTGGGTGAAGTGCAACCCAAATGGACCATGCCGGGCCGGGTCAAGTATGTACCAAATAAGTTATGGACTTAGACACCTTATCCAACAGACTCCCACTTGGATAAGTCTAATAACTATATTTACGTATGTTACTTCAGGAACCAACCAGCAATCGTAGCTCTCGAAAACTCTGTTGAACTATGAAGCGCCATTTTAGATAAGTGATCATATAATCCTCTGTTCTCATGATATCAACCGGACAAATACATGGAACAACGTCGTACTTATTGTCCAGCAGTTTGTTTCCCGATTTTCGATTTGTTTGACAAAGAACTTAATCGAACACATCAATTTTAGTTCTGACCGGCCGGTACATAGGTCACAACAAAATCATCGAGGGGCCCAGATATCACTTCTATTTCTAGAAGGAACAGATAAACTTCGACTCATATGCTTGTTCTACTACTTGTTGAATTGTACACAAAGGTACGTTTTATAACATCAAGTTACTGATGCGTTTACGTGCAATCAATGCACAACCAACTCATAGGTAACAACTCATATCTCTAGGTTTGAAGATTTATATGATATTACCGTCTCACGATCACTCGAGATAAATTCCATGAAGTGATACAAGTGAGCGTGGGTTTATTCCAATACTCATAACTTATGAGCACTCATGAATGTTGTAGCAACCATTTCTATGACTAAACCCATTTAGCCATCTACAAACTCGATTCATGACAGTCTTGATTCAAACCTACTTCCAACATATGAACGACTGTGGAGTGTTTAAATAACTTAGTCATTCGGAAAGAATAACCTAGCTATTTTGGAAGTCAAAACATGCAAAGTGAAACACAATAATAATCGAATCCAATATGGTCTCAGAACCCTTTTGAATATAAATAGAACCACCTTTTATTTATCACCATATTGATTACACATTATTCATTGTATAATGTTTCAAACAATCAACTTAAGACTTGAATAAAAACAACAGTCGTCCCATGCTCCTAGCATGTACACTTTGTTTTTCTAAATAATAGTTATGCCATACTCCAAGTATGCACACTATGTTTGTCTATGATCCTTACATTGTGATGTAGATCAATTGAACATGATTCCAATGATACTCATTTCACAATCCCAAATCCTTATTGTAAATGTGAGAATCCCCGATTCCTATCATTTACCAAAAATCTGTTAGATTTTAAACTTTTATGCAATGTTCCTCTTGTAATGATTATGCACAAAGTCACCAAAACCTTGTCACCAGTCATCACAGAGTATTCCAAAGAAGGTCAACTTCTATGGAACGGAAGTCTCATATTCAAAGTACATTGCTTTGAACATCCTTCTTGCATTAAGGTTTTCTAATCTTACATAGATTGAATAACTTCCACCTATGGAGACATTTCCATAGTCCCATTTTGACTATCGCTTCCGAACAAGAGTTACTTCTTTTCAGAATATGTCAATATGGTCCTTTCCGACAACTTACATCATACTTCCAATTTTCCCTAAGCAACCAATCTTTGGCGAACCTCAGATTGTCCTCGACAATTGCTTAATCACTTTGGTCATATCCAGTTCTAGACTTTTCCCTTCTCAATGCCTTAAGCATTTGGAAAATTTAGAAAAGATGAATATTATAGCACATGCAATCGATCCTATATCCGAAGCATATGGGACACAATTCATGATGTTTGACATAAAGACATGATACTAGACCAGTCTTTTGCTACAATATTTTTTATTTATTTGCCATGTTTTCAAAATATAACTATGAAGAGGGATGCCGTTGTCATAATTGAATTTTGAGAACGCAATATATATAGAATTTCCTTAAGTCGAACCATTCAGACATAAAATTCATATATATGTCCTTGACTAAAGATGATTAAAATCTCAATCTAAGCTTCTAGAATTGAAATGCAGTATAATTTCCTCTCCCTTAATTATAGCAAAATGACTTTTCAACCCCTGCAACTTCACGAATTGAAACTTTGTTTTCTATAATTAACATTGAATTTGAGAACGCAATATATATAGAATTTCCTTAAGTCGGACCATTCAGACATAAAATTCATATATATGTCCTTAACTAAAGATGATTAAAATCTCAATCTAAGCTTCTAGAATTGAAATGAAGTATAATTTCCTCTCCCTTAATTATAGCAAAACGACTTTTCAACCCCTGCAACTTCACGAATTGAAACTTTGTTTTCTATAATTAACATTGCTAACTTGCAACACTAAATGTAATAATCATGCTCCCACTAACATGATGATTATCAGCATAACACTTATGCTCCCACTAGCTCTGACATATTTCCAAAAATCTGCTGGACTTCTGAAATTTAGATTCATACACCCTTTCTTAGATAGCTCACATGTGTGTCTAAGCAATTTCAAGAACTATGAAAAGGGATGCCGTAATCATAGTCTCAATTTCTTAGACCTTTGTCATTTCTCACAAGTCCATGTTAGTGTGCCGGTTAACCACACATGCTCCACTAACGACTTTTGAAAATGCAAATAACACAATTGATATCTACGTAAAATCTACTTAGTGAAAGCGTATCCTCACCATCATTTTCATGAATCGGAGAGAAACCTTATGACACTTAGATTTTATAGTGTATGAGTTCCTATCCATGTGAATTTGTCAAAACCATAATCACAAGATAAGGTTAGTGACAAAATCAGCCTTTCATGGATTAAACTTGTTCAATCTTAGTTTCTTGTCACCTTGGTAGCACAAGGCCTACCAATGCTTCCAAGTTGAACTATGATAACTCTCATGCAAATTCAACTTATTTGAAGTAGGTACAAAAACAAGAATTATGTCAACACGATAAGTTGCAAACCTTAAGTTGTGTGCTAGTGATAAATTACAGGTTTTACTCTTGATTAAATCTTGAAACTCTTTCAGGATCTTTAAGGCTCCCACTGTCCCCTTGACATATAAGTTTCCCCAGTCAAGAACCATTCATTGACAAAACAAATATTCAAGGGACAATGTGGATTCTTATCAAGACTAGCACTTCACACAATTGGTCTTAGTTGGTCTTTGTCTCATCCAAGACATCACAACTTACCAATCTCAAATGTATAAGGGTAGAAAACATTTTACTCTTACATTTGACTAGTGTTAATAAATCTTCCTTTATGTCACTCAAAGTTACAATCTTGGAGTATGACTCTAAGAATTGCTTTGGAACGAAGTATGACTCGTCTTCTTGATTTTAACCAATCCAACAATTCATGACCTCTCTTCTTAGCCATAACAATGCACTAAGACGCCCTTAGAGTATGAATTTGTGATATGGTTTCATAATCATTAAGATGATCATGAAATACGATACTAAAGTACTCTCCCATCCTTTCAGATTTGAGAAACTTTTATCTTTCTGCCTAATTTGATTCTTCTCATTTGTTTTGTCATACATTGTAACCTTTCCAATGTTATAGAATTATACTTAACCTCATAAGTATAATCATATTTACTAATCTTTAGTAAATCATGACAAATCAATCTTTGTGGTGGACCTTGACCAGCGCACACCCAGTGTACCTAATTCCTTAGTCCTTCAATTGACTCACATATACATGTGATCCAAGAATTAGTCTTAATTTTCAAAGATGAAAATTCTCATTCATCATACAATACAACTTGTATGATTCCAAGTTTCTGTCCAATTGAAACTTGGGTGATGAAAACTTTCTTCATTTGGTAAATTTAGACACTACCACAAATGAAAGAATCGAATCCACTTTCCAATATTGCTATTACTGGAAACATATAAGCAACAACTTTCCACAAATGCCATTGTAAGGATATTTTTAAAATAAATAAAATTAAAACCCTTTTTTTCTTTCATTTTAAAACTTTGCGGAAAAACTTATCCTTACAATCCACATAAAACCTTGTTGTTATCTATTCATAAGCAATATATTATAACTCTTAAGCAACAACTCAAAATTCTGATTGCCGAACCATGCGATCGAAACCCACCTTTGCAATCAGAATCAACATCTACTTACTTTAAGCTTCCTATCTTTTCTTTGATTCTTGAAAACATCAGCATGTGACCCATTCACATTATGTAATAAGAATCTCCAAATAGGAACTTAATAGAGTTAGACAGTGGACTTTACCCGAAGTAGAGTCAAACCTCTTGACTTGATCAACCTTATGACCTTTCAGGGAATAGGGCAGCTTCGCAACCAATGCCCCTTCCTTTGGCAACAAAACACATGGACCCTTTAGTAATGGCACATGAGACTATCTCAGACTTAGCCTTTCTCTTTACCATTTGGTCAACCGAGTTGACTATGGCCGATCCCTTTCCATTGGGAAGAGAAATCTTTTTCTAGATATCCAATGCTACCATTGTCAATGTCCATTTAAGACTTGGGAAGTTGTTCTTTTAATCAAATTTGCTTTACTGGTGTTCCAAATCATTGTTGATTCCACAACACCAAGCAAATAGATAACATCATTAAGGGTCATGTCATAGTCCGTCTCATAGTAGTCCCAAAGAGACTCACTATGTTACTAAGAAAGTGATTGAACATCCAACTTGTTGGGTTTTGAGCATTCTAACACTCCTAAGTGTACATGCAACCCTAAATACCTTGGATCTATGTTTTCTCTATTATACATGCAAATAAGAACTTCCAAGGTATTATCCTAATCTAGCATATAAAACAATGAATATAACAAGATAGAATACATACCTCTTTCATGTAAAAAGTCTTCATGAAGCTTGAGTGCCTAGTGCCCCAAGTGTGACACCTCAAATGGAATCACAATCATCAAAACACTTAGAATGACTTGAGAGAATTCTACAACTCATGAAATCGGCTAGCCCTTTTCCTTCACACACTAGTAGTCGATTTGGTCAAGAATAAGATGCTTATATAGTTAGGGTTACACCATGTAAACCCTAATTGACATGGCCTTTCATTTCCATGATCCATGGGTACAAATACACCATGGAGCATCCATGGACCATCCTATGGGTTTTAGCCCAACTTGATTATCCATGGAGCATTAGCCCACTATACAAGTATGGATGATTTATACAATCAACCCATATATTTAATTAGTCTTCTTTTGATCACTTAATTAATCCTAGATTAATTCTTGATCAATACTAATTAAATAATCTTATTATTCTTATTATTAATATACTAGAACTTATAATATATTAATAACCATAAGTGTCTTATTTCTCTCATTATAGTCTATCCAAGTGCATGATGGTATGCAACCCAAATGGACCATGCCGGGTCGGGTCAAGTCTTACCAATTATAGTTATGGACTTAGACATTAATCCAACAGTCTCCCACTTGGATAAGTCTAAAACTATTATTGCGTATGACTTCAGGAACCAACCGGCAATCGTAGCTCTCAAAAGCTTCTGTCGAACTCTGACCTTGTAGATGAACTCTGACCTTTGTCAATGACTTGTCCATTAGATAAGGGATCATATATTCCTCCATTCTAGATATCATATGGACTGAGACATGGATTATAATCATTCTCTCTGTCCATTTGTTGTTTCCCGATTTCCGATTTATGACGACTGACTAATTGAACAAATCAAATCAGTCCTGGCCCGGCCGAGCACTTCCATTTGTCATCATCAAATCATCGAGGGGCCCACAAATATCACTTTTATCCCGAAGGTAAAAGGAACGGATAAACTTCGACTCATATGGCTTGTTCTACTACTTGTTGAATCATACACAAAGGCACGTTTTATAGCACCGAGTTACCAAATGCGGTTTCGTGCAATCAATGTACTATCAACTCATAGTAACAACTCATATCTCTAGGTTTGAAGAATATAAGATATTATCGTCTCATGATCACTCGTGATAAAATCCATGAAGTGATTCCAATGAGCGCGGGTTGAATCCAATACTCAGAACTTATGAGCACTCATGAGTGTTGTAGCCCTTTGTCCAACACCTTAGACCTCTACAAGCCAACCCATGACAGTCTTAATTCATATCTACTTCCAACATATGACCGACTGTGGATGGTTTGAATAACTTAGTCATTTCGGAAGAATGACCCAGTTTATTCGGGAAGTCAAAACATGCAAAATGAAACACAATAATAATTGAATCCAATATGGTATCAAAATCTATGAACATAAATAAAACACCTTTTATTTATCACCATATGATTACACATTATTCATTGTATAATGTTCCAGCTATCAACTTTATTCTTGAATTTAACACAGTAGTTGTCCCATGCTCCAAGCATGTACACTATGTTTTCTAAACACTAGTCATGCCATACACCAAGTATGCATACTATGTTTGTCTATGATCTTTACTTTGTGAACTAGATCAATTGAACATAACTTCAACGATTCTCTTTTCACACTCCCAAATCCTTACTGCAAATACAAGAATTCCAAATTCATGCCATTTACTGAAATCTGTTAGATTCTAAACTTAAATGCATTGATACTCTTGTAACGATTATGCACAAACTCACAAAGACTTGGCAACAATCATTACAGAGTATTTCAAAGGAGATCAGCTCCTTGGGAACATCCTTCTTGCATTAAGTTTCCTAATCTTAAACAGATTGAAAATTCTAACTTTGAAACATTTCCAGATTCCATTTTGACTATTACTTCTGAACAAGAGTTGCCTCCTTACAGATTATGTCAATATGGTCCTTCCAGAATTATCTCTATACTTCCAATTGTCCTTGAGTAACCAATCTTTGGTAAACCTTAGATTGTCCTCGACAATTGTTTAATCCTTTTAGTCATATCTAGTTCTAAACCTTTTCCCTTCTTAATGCCCCAGGCAGTTGGAAAATTTTAGAAAGGATGAATATAGCACATGTAATCGATCATATATCCGAAGCATATGGGACACGATTCATGATGTCTTACATAAAGACTAAACCAGTCTTTTGCTATAATATTTCCATTTCAATTTGCCAAGTTCTCATAATTCAGATTATGAAAAGGGATGCCGTAATCATAATCGAATTTTAGAACGCAAATAATGGACCCATATACAGAATTTCCTTATGTTGAGCCATTCCAACATGAAATTCATATATATATATATATATATATATATATATATATATATATATATATATATATATATATATATATATATATATCCTTGACTAAATGATTAAAACCTCACGATCTAAGCTTATAGATTTGAGATGAAGTATAATTTTCTCTCCCTTAATTATAGCAAAACAACTTTTTCAATCCGTACAACCTCACGAATTGAAACTTTTTGTTTTCTATAATTAACATTGCTAACTTGCAATACTTATCATAATTATCATGCTCCCACTAACATGATGATTATTAGCATAACACTTATGCTCCCACTAGCTTTGACATGTACTCAGAAATCAGCTGACTTTCTTACCAAAGTTCAGATTTCTGATACTAGATTGTTTTGATAAGACTTTATCAAAATCATACACCTTCCCTTAGATAGCACACTTGTGTGTCTAAACAATTATGAAGAGGTATGCCGTAATCATAATGGTTAGACCTTTTTGCCACTTCTCACAAGTCCATATTAGTGTGCCGGTTAACCACACGCGCTCCACTAACGACTTTGAGAATGCAAATATCACAATTGCTATCTAGATAAAATCTACTTAGTAAAAGTGTTTCCTCACCATCATTTTCATGAATCAGAGAGAAACCTTATGACACTTAGATTTAATGGTGTATGAGTTCCTACCCATATGAATTTGTCAAAACCATAATTACAAGACAAAGATAATGACAAATCCAAACTCATATGGACTGAACTCAATCTTAATTTCTTGCCACCTAGCAGCTCAAGGGCCTGCCATTGCTTCCAAGTTGTTGTGCAACAAATTGAGAACTCTAAGGACTCATATGCAAAACCAACTTTAACTGGAATGGGCACAGAATATGTCAACACGATAGGTTGTAAACCTCAAGTCGTGTGCTAGAGAAGAACTTTAGGTTTTATTCTTGATTAGTTCTTGAGACTTTCAAGACCTTTAAGACTCCCACTGTCCTCTTGACCTATAAGATTCCCTTGTCAAACATCCAAGAGATAGTGCGGATTCTAATAAAGAAAAACACTTTACCCAATTGGCCTAAGTTGGTCTTTGTTTTATCCAAAACATCACAACTTACCAATTTCAAATGTACAAGAGTAGAAAACTTTTACTCTTACATTTGACAAGTGTTTTAAACCTTCTTTAAGACATGTCACCCAAGTTATAATTTTTTTGGAGTATGACTCTAAAAATTGTTTTGGAACGAAGTATGACTCATCTTCTTGATTTAACCATTTTCAACAATTCAAGATCCCTCTTCTTAGTCTTAAGAATGCACTAAGACTTCCTTAGAGAACTAATTGTGCTATGGTTTCTTAATCATTAAGATGATCACAAAACTGATACTAAAGTACTCTCCCATCTTTTCAGATTTGAGAAACTTTTATCCTTCTGCCTTATTTGATTCTTCTTATTCGCTCTGCCATACATTGGGACCTTTTCCAATGTCTCAGAGTTACACTTAAGCTTGTAAGTATAATCATATTTACTGAGCTTTAGTAAACTATGACGAATAGTCTTATCAATCTTTTGTGGTGGACTTAATCAGTGCACAAGAATGTGTACTCGATCCCTTAGTCCTTCACTTAACTCACACATCCATGTGAACAAGTAATTAGTCTTAATTTTCCAATACTTGAAAGTTCTCATTCATCATGCTATATAACTTGCATGATTCCAAGTTTCGGTCCAATTGAAACTTGGGTGATGAGAATCTTTCCTTATTTGGTAAATTTAGACATTACCACAAATGAAAGAATCAATTTCATATCTCCACTCTTGCTATTAATTGAATCATATAAGCAACAATTTTTCCTCAAATGGCATTGTAAGGATATTTTAAAATAAATAAAATCAAAATTTTTCCTTTTATTTTAAAAAACTTTGCGGGAAAACTTATCCTTACAATCCATATGAAAAACTTGTTGTTACCTATTCCTAAGCAATATCTCATAACTCCTAAGAAGTAGCTCAAGAATCCGATCTTCAAACTATGCGATAGAAATCCATCTACGTCATCAGATTCAGCATATTCTTTCTTTAAGTTTCTTCACTTTTCTTTGATTCTTAAACATCACCATGTGACCCAGTCACATCATGTATCAAGAATCTCAGAATAGAAACTTAACAGAGTTAGATAGTGGACTTTACTTGAAGTAGAGTCAAACTTATTGACTTTAACATCCTTAGGTAAATCTGGCAGCTTTGCAACCAATGCCCCTTTCTTTGGCGATATAAACATATGGACCCTTTGATAATGGTACACGAGACTATCAAGACTTAGCTTTTCTCTTTAACATTTGGTCAACCGAGTTGACTATGGCCAATCCCTTTCCACTGAGAAGAGAGAGCTTTACTAGATATCTAATGTCATCATTGTCAATGTCCATAAAGTTTTAGGAAGTTGATCTTAGCAAATAGATAAGATCATTAAGGGTCTTGTCATAGTCTGTTTCATAGGTGTTCCAAAAGAACTCACTATGTGACTTAGAAAGTAGTTGAACCACCAACTTTCTCAAGACTTTGACACCCAACTCTCCCGACTTGTCAATATGTGACTACATCTCCAAGATGTGATCACACCTAGACCTTACCTTGCCAATAGGGCTTGAGTGACCTTAAACTTTTTCAAGAACTTGTGGGTTAGGGAGAATAACTGGAGGAGGGAAAGAAGTATGATTTCCAAGGGACATTATCTTCATTTAGGAAACCTTGTTTCAAGAGATTTTGGAAGATCATAGGTGTCTATTACAGACATCTTTTGGGAGATATTCAAGATAGTTGATTTAAAGTCCTTAATATGACACCCAATATGAAATATTAAGGCTAGGACCCAACAAACTATTTTATAACTTAGAAGAGGTATGCCGTAATCCAAGCTATAAAATATTTGAAGGTAGGTGAATGACGATTCACCAATTTCCACCAAGATAAACGAAATGTATTATTAGGTTTTAATTGGTTTTGAAACTCCTAGATCTTTGAGATTCATTGAACTGTTCAAAGGCATGTTTCAATCTCGAGTGTGCCCTTCAGGTTTTGTGACTGGGATGCCGAGGATCACAAAACAAGGTGTGAAGTAACCATGCAAATCACTTGGTACCCTTAATAAATTACCCCTCAATCGATGTGCCGGTTAACCACACACGCTCCATCGATACTATGATAAATATTAAGTCACCCTTTGCCTACCTTGTTAAATACGAGTTAGTGTGCCGGTTAACCACACACGCTCCACTAACCGACTTAAACAAGGTGCAAAGTGTAATTTCATGGATTAGCACCTTATTCACATTTTCCTAAATAACTAAGATTGGGTATTATTAAGAGTTTAGTTACTTAGTATTTATCATTAATACTTTTAATGAAGGGAGAATTCTAGTCCTGTCAAACCCGTTCGGCTAACGACCCTCCACCAGTCAAGCAAGCGGTGGGTGAGAGTGGACACCCATTAAGTCGCCATTTTATAGGCAACAACCTTATACCCACCTTATAGACCGGCTTCGTGAATGAGGCGTACTAGCGGTAAGACTGACTTTACTCTTATACATACATATATATATATATATATATATATATATATATATATATATATATGTATATATTATTAACTTATAATATTATAAAGTATAAGGGTTGAATTTTAACTTTTAAAATTCTCAGGGCTAACTTGGAATTAAAGTATTCATAAGGAAAACTTTTCAAATTCCAAAACTTGAGGGCAAGTTTTGAAACTATTCAAAACTAATTAATTCCATAACTTATGTGTTTAAAGTAGTTTTAATCCAAAAACTCTTCAAGTTCCATAACTTGAGGACAAGTTATGGAAGACTTTAAACTAATAAAAGAACTAACTTTTTCTTTATTTTATAACTTATGGATTTAATTATGGTTACATATTTTTCTTTAATGAAGTGACTCTTGAACTTCCATAACTTGAGGACAAGTTATGGAGTCATAAAAAATTATTCAATGACACAAGACTCTTCATTTTGTAACCATTGCCAACTTTTATGAGTTTTATGAGTCTTTAATGTGACTATTCATGTAACTTGAGGACAAGTTACACTAACACATTTTATACTCAACTCTTAGATTAAAATGGATTGAAAACAACTATTTCAATTAACTTTTCTATTAATCTAAGCAACTCATAAGAACAAGATAATTCAAATCAAACTTTTTCATGTAATTAGTCTAAACCTTAAACTAATACAAAACATGAATCTATTGACAATTATCTTTGAAAATGGATTAGCATGAACATTACCACATCAAAAACAAGTTTATAAGTTCAAAAACAACTTAGGGTAATGTTCCTAGTCCATTTCTAGCCAAAAAACTCGAAAATATGCTGTCTGGGGGTCCAACTCGTCGAGTGCATGAACCAACTCGGCGAGTTGGATCGAATTGATCACATTTTAGGGATGGACTCGCCGAGTGTGATGATCAGACAGCACCAAATTTGTTTTTTCCAGCTTCTATTGCAGGTATAACAAGAAAACAAGCCTAGGCTCTGATACCACTGTTGGGTTTTGAGCATTCTAACACTCCTAAGTGTACATGCAACCCTAAATACCTTGGATCTATGTTTTCTCTATTATACATGCAAATAAGAACTTCCAAGGTATTATCCTAATCTAGCATATAAAACAATGAATATAACAAGATAGAATACATACCTCTTTCATGTAAAAAGTCTTCATGAAGCTTGAGTGCCTAGTGCCCCAAGTGTGACACCTCAAATGGAATCACAATCATCAAAACACTTAGAATGACTTGAGAGAATTCTACAACTCATGAAATCGGCTAGCCCTTTTCCTTCACACACTAGTAGTCGATTTGGTCAAGAATAAGATGCTTATATAGTTAGGGTTACACCATGTAAACCCTAATTGACATGGCCTTTCATTTCCATGATCCATGGGTACAAATACACCATGGAGCATCCATGGACCATCCTATGGGTTTTAGCCCAACTTGATTATCCATGGAGCATTAGCCCACTATACAAGTATGGATGATTTATACAATCAACCCATATATTTAATTAGTCTTCTTTTGATCACTTAATTAATCCTAGATTAATTCTTGATCAATACTAATTAAATAATCTTATTATTCTTATTATTAATATACTAGAACTTATAATATATTAATAACCATAAGTGTCTTATTTCTCTCATTATAGTCTATCCAAGTGCATGATGGTATGCAACCCAAATGGACCATGCCGGGTCGGGTCAAGTCTTACCAATTATAGTTATGGACTTAGACATTAATCCGACACAACTTTCACGGGACTTTGACACCCAACTCTCCCGGCTTGTCAATATGTGACTTTATCTCCAAGATGTGAGCATACATAGACTATGCTTGCCAATAGGGATTGAGTGACTTTAAACTTTTCAAGAACTTGTGGGTGAGGGAGAATAATTGGAGGAGGTGGAGGAAGTGAAGCATTATGTTGAGGGACACCATCTTCAAGAGATTTGAGAAGATCATAGTTGTCTGAACCAGACATCTATAATGGGAGAAAATCAAGTTAGTTGATTCAAAATCCTTAATATAACACCCAATATGAAATATTAAGGCTAGGACCCAACACAATATTTTATAATTTGGAAGAGGGATGCCGTAATCCAAGCTATAAAATATTTGAAGGTAGGCGAATGACGATTCACCAATTTCCACCATGAAAAACGAAATAATTTATTAGGTTTTAATTGGTTTTGAAATTCCTAGATCTTTTGATATTCATTGAACTTTTCAATGGCATGATTCAATCTCGAGTGTGCCCTCTCAAATTTTGTGACTGGGATGCCGAGGATCACAAAACAAGGTGTGAATAACCATACCAATTCACTTGGTACCCTTAATATTATCACCTAATCAATGTGCCGGTTAACCGCACACGCTCCATTGATCTATGACAAACATTAAGTCACCCTTCGTGATCCTTACTAGTCCAAGTTAGTGTGCCGGTTAACCACACACGCTCCACCAACGACTTGGTAAGGTACAAAGTGTGAATTCCATGGGCTAGCACCAAATTCACATTTTTTCTAAAGTAACTAAGATTGGGAATTAAATAAAACATTTAGTTACTTTATAATATTCATTATACTTTTAATGAGAATTTAAAGTCATTGTCCTACCCGTTCGGCTAAAGACCCTCCACCGATCAAGCAAGCGGTGGGTGAGAGTGGACACCCATTAAGTCGCCATTTTATAGGCAACAACCTTATACCCACCTTATAGACCGACTTCGTGAATGAGGCCTACTAACGGTAAAACGACTTGTTCTTATACATATATATATATATATAATAATTAACCATTAATCTTATAATAGTATAAGGGTAGAATTTTAACTTTTTAAAACTTCTAGGGTATGGAATTAAAGTTTGTGTGAGACTTTACAAATTCCAAAACTTGAGGGCAAGTTTTGAACAATTCATAAACTTTTGGATATTCATAACTTATGAGTTTTAATTAAGTGTTTAATACTTTTAATGAAGAGTCTCTTGGAAATCCATAACTTGAGGACAAGTTATGAGGTCCATAAAAGCATTTATTAGAAAAACTCTTCAAAAGTGTAACTTATGACTTCTTAAAAAAAACATTTAAAAGAAAAACTTTTGGAATTCCATAACTTGAGGACAAATTATGAATTCCATTAAAACACATTAAGATCAAGAATTAACTAACAAACAATTTGCAAATAATTCCTATGATCTAACAAAACTCATATGAACATGAACATCCACATCAACAATTTCAAGAATCATATGAACACATATAAACTTGAAATTTTGATTATAACTTTGAAATTAGTCCACCATCATCATTACCACATCAAAAACAGGTTTTATGAGTCTAAAATAGTTTAAGGTAATGATTCTAGACCAATTCCAGCACCAAAACCCGAAGATATGCTGTCTAGGGGTCCAACTCGTCGAGTGCATGAACCAACTCGCCGAGTTGGATGAATTTTGTCTTGGACTCGTCGAGTCCCTTCATGGACTCGGCGAGTCTGCTGTGCAGACAGCACATAAACTTCGATTTTCAGCAATTTGCATCAAGTATTTAAGAAAACAAACCTGGGCTCTGATACCACTGTTGGGTTTTGAGCAATCTAACATTTCCTAAGTGTGCATGCAACCCTAATAAACCTTGGATCTATGTTTTCTTCTAAAATACATGCAAATAATAACTTCCAAGGTTTCTTCCTAACTAGCATATCATAAGGATTATGAATCATAAAAGTACTAGTAGAAATACATACCTTTTGATGATGGTTGATTGTTTGGAGTTTGAGAGCCAAGCACCAATAGTGTGAATGCCTCAAATGGAATCACAAATCACCACAAACACTTGGAAAACTATGAGAGAGTAGTATACTTTCTTGTGGAATCGGCCACCACTAAGTCTCACACTCTTAGTGCCACTAGTGGCTATTTCATGCAACATAAGCATGCTTATATAGTGTACTATGATTAGGGTGAAATCCTAATAACCCATGACCTTTCCTTTTCCAAGGATCCATGGGTTAAAAGCTCCATGGATCATCCATGGACTTCCATATAAGCCTAGCCCATTAACTAATGAGTATTAGCCCACACCATATAAAACAATAGCCCACAATTTAATTAGTCTTCTTTTTAATCTCTAAATTAATTCATAATTAATTTAAGACTAAAACTAATTAAATAACATGACTTCATATTAATATATTATAACTTATAATATATTAATAAATCGTAAGTATACAATTCTCATAAAATTATCCATAAATCGTTTGGGTGAAGTGCAACCCAAATGGACCATGCCGGGCCGGGTCAAGTATGTACCAAATAAGTTATGGACTTAGACACCTTATCCAACAATATTCACTATGATGAACGGACTAGAACGACAAGTCGCCCAACAGCAGGAGGATAACAGGACAATTCTCAAGGAAGCGTAGAGAATGAGGACAGAAATCCACAAGTCTCATGAAGCAGCACCATTTGCAGCACAAGATCCTAAACTTTGACAACATGAGATCCTCAGCGATTCTCCGTGAGATAAGATCCTCAATATCAGCCTCTGCTCCCGCCTAGGGCGCAACTCCAAGAGAACATGCCCATATGACCCAGGATCCCGAATGCAACCTTTATTACTCCCAATAATAAGGATCCTGGTAACCCCGTCAATAATAGTATCTTTACTACTAACTCAATAAATCTTGATATAAGTTTAAGCCCGACCATAGCTAAGGAGCTCCAGCAACTAAGACAAATGATATCGAGCGGGCCTGGAGTAGTTCAACCTGTACCAAAAGTGTCCCCCACAAGCCACAGGATCTCAAGATTTGTTCCTACAATAGCTGACACCAAAGTCCCAAAGCGCTTCCAAACCCCCAACATGAAGCCTTATGATGGGACTACAGATCCTAAGGAGCACGTGGCTGTTTTGGTCAAAAAATAAACAATCACCAATCAACCAAATCGTATGATAGGTTGTGATGTTTTGAGTAGAATGGATATGAAATGATGATCAAAATACCACGAATGATATGCAAGGAAATCCCTTGATCCTTGCTAGGATCTTCGGCATAAAACCTTGAGATGTGATAATGATCACTTGCCTTGATAGTTTTATTGATTGAAAATGTTAATTTCAGAGATGTATGTTTAAAAAGCAAGTACAAGTATCGTAGTTCTGCTAGTGTCGTGTTTAGTGTGATGAATACATGTTTTTCTTATAGTCTAAAGCTAATAACAAGAAGTCTGACAATTCTGGGATCCTCCGAGATCAACTTATAGATGTTAGTTGACTTTGTCTTCCGAGTCTTTTGCATGGTCAAGATGACTATTCGTTGAGAATAAGTCTTTTGGCTAACTATTTCTGCACATGTGAGAAGAATAACAAAGCACATAACCATAATAAACGTTAGGACAATAAACAATAATAGTCAGGATCATGAAGTATTTTTAAGGATCCTGAGGTTTGTGGATCCTGAATGTAATTCCGGGATCCTGGCCCTAACAATTGACCCCAAATTATTCATGCGAAATATTTGAGGTTAGTTTGCCAATATTTAAAGGGATAATTTAAATAAAAATAAAAAAAATAAAGTGATAAGGGATTTGAATTTTAAACTCTAACGGATAGAATTTAACCGTTCAATAATCATCATTAGCCAGTCAAATCGACCTTCCTCTTTCTTTTTCCATCAACATAAATAGAAGCAATCGATTAGAGCTATTCTTCCTCCCATTCTTTTAGCTTTCATCCAAGGGTTTATCAGTCATCTTTGAAGTCATTCTTCTCACTATTTCTTCTTAGTTTTCTTTTTACTAAGCATGGGCAAGAAAATAACGATCTCTCATAATAACATTCTCGCACCTCCTGAGGATGATTTTTTGATCAAAACATCATGTCATACGGCAAGATCTGTTCTTTTGATGAGGGTGATATCGATTTGTTGAAATCGGCTGGTGCTTTTCGAGATGGTGTTATTTTCAAACCTTTCAACCCGAAGTATCAATCTAATTTTGTATCCTCCTCTTGGATCTGCTTCTTCGAATACACCCTTTTCGAGGTCACCAAAATCGCCTTCATTCAAGCCATGCCTATTGTTTGGAGGATCTTGTTCGGGATCGATAAATCGAACCAGTCCAAAGACCTAGACATAGGTTTGGCTGAGTTGGCTCATGTGTATGATCTTACTACTTCTGGAAGCTCCTGTTTTCTTCTCAGACTCAAATCTCAAAAGTCCCCTCTCGTTTTGAAAAATAAAACATAATGATGGAGCATGGAAGGAAAAATACTTCTTTGTGAGACGTGATTTGATCCTTGGTGGGGATTCCGTACCGAAGACCTGGGTTAAAAAGGGTAGAAATGATTTGTTCTTGTACTGAGGATCCTAGAATTCACTTTTCATTATTTTGTTTGTTGTTTTGTAGCTTTTAGGTTTGAAGAGCTCATTCCCGTTGCTGAAGATACCGAAGAAAAGATAGAGAAGTTCCTTTTTGTTTCCATAGCTGATAGGGTTTTAAAATTTGATTGCTCGAGTCTTCAAGAAGGTTCCTCCACCACTGTGCCAATGGCTATCGGTAAGAATTCCTATTTTGCCTAAAACAGTTTAGAATTAACAAGGAGCCTGAATTAACAAGGATCCTAAACTAATGAGGATCTTGTGTGATGTATAGGATCCAAGGTTACTAGATCCAATATCCAATTTGGTTTGTCTGATCTCAAAGAAGATATGTCCAACGGCCTGATCGTAGTCAAGAAGGAAAAAAATGCCTTTCCTTTACCTATTAAGAAATCTCACATTGATCTTACTGTGAAGACCCCATGCTCTCGAAAGAGGAAAACCTCAGAAGCCACGAATCTAAATCTGGAGAATCTTGGAGCCGAGGATGCGCTTCAAAATCTGTTTTCCTTTTCCCAAGTCGTAAGTATCCGTATGATATTAGTTTCCAACTCCTACTTGCTTTTATTAATGTCATGTTTGTTCCAGGTTTCTGCTCATGTCTCCCAGTCTATAGCCGATCTAAGGATTCGGGCTAAGGGAGTTGAGTGAGCTTTGAAGTAGAAGGACATGAATGGAAGGAGACCAATAAGGATCTCCTTAAGAGGGTAGAGCTGCGGAGTAAGGAGATGGTTGAGAAAGAGGAAGAGCATGCTGTAGAGATGGAGGAGCTGATTGTGGGGGCGAAGTCCAGTGTTGCTATGGCCGTCTGGGAAACCAAGATCAAATTAACTAAGGATGTGGCTAATGCATGATCTTGGGACTTGGCGGGGTAGCATGAAGCCCTAGAAAATTGACTGGTAAATATCAGTCAGGATCCTGAGGGGCAGCTGCCAAAGATGGGCGAGGTAAGAAGACTACAGGAAATGATAACCAGTTAATGGTTAGGCTTGTAAAAATTAAGTAGTTTTATGGTTTTCGTGGGGATGTAAGAAAATATTACTATTTTCCTTTTTTGTGGGGTTGGTCGGCAACCCATTAATGTTATGGTTGTTTAATATTTCTTCGCATGTTTGATTGAATTGTGTGTTTGTAGTAGTAGGATTTTCAAGGATCTTTATAGTCAGGATCATAAGGAGTTCAAGGTTTACAAGAACTCTCGGGATCCTAATAACCTAAAAATAGTTAGCAATCCATTTAGAAGAAACCTTTGATCATCATATAAGAAATGTAACTTTAAGAATAAGGATAGATAGAACCTGATTATCTTTAGACTTTGTGACCTTTGAGAATCGCTTTTAGGAGAAGCGTAAAGTTACAATTCTTTTCGCTCCATAGGATCCTAAGGTTCGTTCATGGAAGGATCCTTGGCCATCAAGAAGGATCCTTGATTATCTTTTAATTTAGTGAACTTTAAGAAGTCAGCTGGAAATGACTCTAACTTGGCAAATAACTGAAAGAACCTTTACAACATTATAATGCTACAAATTTTACATATTTTCTAGGGAGTATCCCATCTTCAAGCAATACATTGGTATCATAATTCTTGAAAAACCTTGGAGAAATTTCCAAACTTAACAAATTACTAGGGGGATCCCGAATCATATGATAACATAAAAATGTTATAAAATTTATTTATTTTCTGGGGAAGACCCCAATATGAAAATGTTATGATCATCGTGTGTTTTCTGGGGAAAATCCCAACTTGAGATGTTATAAAAATTGTGTATTATCTGGGGACATTCCCAACTTGAGATAACATGAAAATGCTATAAACCTTGTGTATTATCCGGGGAAGATCCCAACTTGTGATAACATGAAAATGTTATAAACCTTGTGTATTATTGGGGAAGATCCCAACTTAAGATAACATAAACCTTAGATTTCAACTTTAGGATCTTAACTTATGTTCAGAAATAAGAGGGTTTCCTAGTCACTACAGCATGAAATGATCCCCTTATTCACATTCCATATTTAGATAACGTGCATCCAAGCGAGGTGTATAAACCTTAACTTGTGTGAAAGAGGTAATTAACTCTTTAAAACTTAGAGGGGATTAAGTAACCTTATTCGTTGGAGAGATGATCACTCTCTATTCTTATGATATTGGTGTTATGAATCATAGGACGTTTGTAGTTATGGAAATCTTGATGCCAGGGTCTTCAAACGTCAAGATCCTTATTTATCAAGATCCTTGAATTTTCATCTGTCAAGATCCTTGTATGTCAGGATCCTTAAATGTCAGGATCCTTAAGTGTTAGGATCCTTGTAACGCCCATTCCTGGTACGTATTAATTCATTAAATTTCTTTTATAAAGAGCTACTCGGTGAGTAGTAGCCCTAACTCGTCGAGTAGATGCCAAGTTGGATGTGGGTTTTAAGTGATCTACTCGGCGAGTCCGCACCTGGACTCAACGAGTAGGCTAGTCTAGAGGAAACCCTAATCTTTAGGGTTTGTACCCTATTTAAACGTCCTTATAGCCCCCATCCCAACCTCCCGCACCCTTAGAGCGTTTCCCTCTCAAAACCCTAGCCTTCCATTGGTGAGATTGAGTGATTCCTTCTTGATTTTGAGTGTTTTGGTGTATTTTTGGAAGTGTAGAAGAGAAGAAAAGAGAGAAGGTGCAAAGGAGAAGAAGGAGATCCAGAAGCTAGCTTCCATTTGCTACTTCATCTGGTAATAAAGCCTCTACCTTGTTTATTTTCCTAGTAGATCTTCATATATGCTTTTTTTTGCCACTTTTAGGAGATTTCAAGGTCCAAACTCGAGATTGGAGCTCCCTTAGGGTAGTGAGCTATAGATCTTGACATCATTAAGCCCCAGGAGCTCACAGTAGCTACCTTTATGTAAAGCAAGGCCTTGTTCCAAACCTTAGGTTCCCATTTCTAGCTTATTTTGGTGTTTTAGCTTCATACCTCAATGCATGTACATAAAGTTGGCAACTTTACATGTTATATCGGCCCTAGAAGCTCAGATCTATGAATTGGATGCACTGGAATCGATTAGAATCAACTGTTTAGTGAGGACATGCATAGGACTCGACGAGTTGTTCTTGGACTCGGCAAGTTGGAGCGCAAACCCTCCTGATATCTCCGATTTAGAGTTGTGAGTTGAATCAGCAAGTGGAAGAGGACTTAGTGAGTTAGAACAAGGATCCGGAAGTAGAGGGACTCGGCGAGTCTACGTCCCGACTGGGCGAGTCGAGTCGCGAGCTAGAGAAGTGTGAGTTCGGGAACTCGGTGAGTAGAGTCAACCAGGAAGTTGACTTTGACCAAGAAGTTGACTTTGACCAAGGGTAAAATAGTCATTTTACCCTCATATTAGTTATCAGTATTTTATTTAGTGTTTATGGGATTTGTAGTCGGGGAGTTCCGGAGCAGCAATCAGACAGTCTCAAATTTAGCACCTCAGCAACCAGTGTTACGAGGTGAGTTTCCTTCGAGTAGGAAGGGGTCTACGGCCACAATGCCAGATCGTTTAGTTAGCAGTAGTTCCGGACCTCGGTCCGATGCAGTAGATGTGCTTATGCTAGTTGAAAGAGGAACATGTTTTGTGTTATGTGTTCCGGACTTCGGTCTGATGCAGTATGCAGTAGATGTGCTTATGCTAGTTGATATGTTTATGCTATGCTATGTTATGCTTAGTTAGTTTCCGGACTTTGGTCCGATGCAGGGGACAAGGTCCCAGTCAGTTCCGAATTTCAGTCCGATGTAGTTAGTTCTGGACTTCAGTTCGATGAAGGGGACAAGGTCCCAGTCAGTTCCGGACTTTAGTCTGATGCAGTTTCCGGACTTCGGTCCAATTCAGAGGGTAAGGCCCTGGTTAGTTCCAGACTTTGGTCCGATGCAGTTTATCGATTTCGGTCTGATGCAGTGGGCAAGGCCCAGTATGTGCGTTATATGTTATTGTATGGTATGTGGTAGTTTGGGGGAGCTCACTAAGCTTCATGCTTACAGTTTCAGTTTTGATTTCAGGTACTTCAACAAGTAAAGGGAAGAGCTTGGGATGATGGCATCACATACACCACCGCTTCAGTTTTTGTCCTGGGAGTCGATTCAGCTTTTCGTAGATATGATTTGATACAGTCTTGATACAGTTTTCTCATGATACTTTATTATGGTTTTGTGATATTGACGTATGGGTTTTTATTTTATGATTTTGATATAATGATTTAGTCATGATTAAACAAAAAATTTTGGGTCGTATTTTGGGATGTTACAAGTTGGTATCAGAGCCTTGGTTTGAGGGATTCGGGCACACTTACGGGTGTGATTGAACTCAAACTAAGGGAAATAGTAAAAAGGTTTTTGAAAGAAAAATGTTTTCAAAAGAATTTTTGAGGAAAAGAATTAAAAAGAAAAGAGTTTTGAAAACGAGAAAAGGGTGTGGTGCATGCGATCAGCCGAGCTCAAATAAATACTCTCAAATTACCCATACAAGATTATGTTATGATTATATGTTTTAGTTTAAGTAGAACAACATGCTAGAATAGGACTAAGGATCTAGGAAGATGCCTTATGTGCCTGCTATATGTGTTTCGGCTTTATGAGAATTGCATGCTAGTATTGAGTAGACAGTAGTAGGATAGCCTGTTAGGTTATGCCTGATAGTATGAGCTTAACATTGTATGCTAGTACAGTTTCTCGTTATGAGGATAGAATTGCTTGAGTAGTTTCCTGTGTCCGAATGCTGCTTGTTTTGTGCTTTGGGGGACTCCGAATAATGGGAGTTAGCCATTAGGTGAATACGTCACATCGCATGTGATCAGGGTTGAATAATCTCAGAGTGCTGGATTTGGCCCTACTATGCAGCTCTTGTTTGAGTCTAACCGTTGTAGGGACGAGTCTTTTACTCGAAGGATTATCCGAGTCTCATCACATGTGATGGTATTCGGGTGATAACTAATTGGCATTACAAGGAGGCCTTCAGCGGCTGAGGACAGGTTTTGGTTGAGTCAGAGATTTCCCTAGGGCAAGCCTAGGATGAGAGTAGCAGAGATCAGCAGCAGTGGTAGTGGCTTGGTGGAGTCGAGCCTGGCCTTGAGGAAGGTACGGATAGATGTGGAAGGTAGTAGGGGCCCATACTACTAGAAGCAGAGGATCCGTACTTGAATCGAGGAAGGCTGAGACAAGACCGGAAATCCTGTAGTAGTAGTGATCCCTCGAGATATATCAGTGTTTCTGACGTTTATCGTAATGCGTTTCAGAATGGTGGTTTTATGCCCTAGACCAGCAGGCGGCAGTTCAGTTGCCGAGGAGCGATCAGGATCAGGCTCGAGGGCCGAACAGTTGGATGAGAAGACTAGAGAGTTCTTCACTTCAGAGGTTACTCGTATCATTCTTGAGCAGACTATAGTGATCTTTGGTTCGATCAAGGAGGGTATACTAGAGTTGATGGAGGAAAAGCTAGGCACATTTCGTGCTGAGGTGGCGGTCATGATGGGGTCGCGCACACTTACTTCCAGGGAGTTTCGGGCATGTGGAGCTCCAGATTATCATGGGGCACGGGACCCCATAGCAAGTACCAGATGGTTGGCGGATGTGGCCAACGCATTCCGCACTAGCAGGTGTCCCAAGGGGGACAAGGTCTGATTAGCGTCCTGTCTCCTAAAGAACAGGGCACGAGATTGGTGGGAGGAGGTTGGACATGTCATTGGAGATGACGCAGCTTTGGATGCTATAACCTGGGCTGACTTTACTGTCAGGTTCAAAGCTGAGTTCACACCAGTTATTGAGGTGCAGCAGTTAGCCAGGGAGTTTCAGGATCTCACCCAGACTACAGAGACAGTGGCGGAGATTACCACCAAGTTTAGGGAAAGGGCGCTTCTCATTCCTCAGTACACAGCTGATGAGGAAATGAAGAAGGTCTGTTATCATGAGATGCTACAGAGTGACATCCGCCAGTTTGTGAGCCGGTCCAACTGTAAAACGCTGGATGACATGATTGCTAGGGCTCGGGAAAGAGATATTGACCTTGAGTTGGAGAGAAAAAGGAAGCCGGAGGCGGCTTCGGGTTCAGGGAGTTCGAGAAAAAAGCCCAAGGTTTCAGATCTTAGATCCAGGAGTCAGCAGAGCCACGGTCGGTGTGGCAAGTGTGGGAGATTGCACGATGGGGCGTGCAAGGCAGGGAGTGCCGGCTACTATAAGTGCGGTCGGAATGGGCACATGAGCAGAGATTGTACAGCTACTACTACCGCCACCCCGGCATCCGATCTGATTTGCTTCCATTGTAATCAGAGGGGACATAAGAAGTCCTAGTTTCCGAGTTTAGCTGCAGCAGGGAAGGTGTCAGCACCTGCCCCTGCTACCTTGAGGATTACAGACGGCTGCCAGGGCCGAGCTGAGACGCCAGTGGTAAAGAGTAGGGCGTTTCAACTGACAGCAGAGGAGGCGCGAGCGACTCCTGATGTGGTGAACGGTATGTCTTTTTCCTTATCTCTGCATTTATTATTGATTGTTTCTTATGATTGTATGATTTGTATAGGCTTGTTCCTACTGAACGGCATTTCAGCCACAATATTGTTTGATTTGGGGGCTACCCGATCATTCGTTTCACTTGCGCTTAGCAAGAGGTTTAGCAGAGCTCCAGGGGAGTTGGATTGTCCACTGGAGGTCAATATCACAGATGATAGGACCGTTAGGGTTGCGAGAGTGCACAGAGGATGTTCCCTTCAGTTATTCAAGGAGCAGTTTTCGGTGGACTTGGTCCCTATTCCCCTACGAGGGAATAAGGTCATAGTAGGCATGGATTGGCTGAGCCCCAATGGGGCGATAATTGATTATGAGCTGTAGTTAGTGAGGGTTCGCACACCCAGTGGGGGGAGAGTTAGTGATTCAGGGCGAGAGGCCACAACGCGGACCATTTCTTTGTTCAGCAGCGAGAGCGAGGCGCTACTTCCAGCAGGGTTGCGCCGGCTATATTGCCTATGTTCTAGATGCTCAGGAGAAGGGCAAGATGATAGTTGACGATGTTCCGGTAGTGCGAGACTACCCGGATGTATTTCCAGAGGAAATTTTGGGAGTACCCCCGGAGAAGCAGGTTGAGTTCAGGATTAACTTGATTCCTGGTGTGGCTCCAATAGCCAAGGCACCATATCGGTTAGCTCCCTAGAGATACAGGAGTTGTCTATGCAGCTGCAAGAGCTGTTGGACAAGGGTTTTATCAGGCCGAGCAGTTCGCCCTGGGGAGCATCGATTTTGTTCATAAAGAAGAAGGACGGGTCACACCGTATGTGTATAGATTACCGGGAGTTGAATAAGGTAACAGTGAAGAACCGTTACCCACTCCTGAGGATAGATGACTTGTTTGATCAGCTTCAGGGAGCATCTTGGTTCTCCAAGGTTGATTTGCGCTCCGGGTATCATCAAATGCGGGTTAGGGATGAGGATGTGTAGAAGACGGCTTTCAGGACCCGCTATGGTCATTATGAGTTTGTGGTGATGTCGTTTGGGCTCACCAACGCTCCAGCTGCATTCATGTACCTCATGAACCACGTGTGAAGGCCGATGTTGGATCGGTCTATGATAGTATTCATAGATGACATCTTGGTTTATTCAAAGACGCAGGAGTAGCATGAGGAGCACCTGAGCGAGGTGCTTGAGACCTTGAGGAGGGAGAGGCTTTTCGCAAATCTCTCCAAGTGCGAGTTCTGGTTGCGCGAGGTGCAGTTCCTTAGGCATCTCGTCAACCAGAATGGTATACTGGTAGATCCGGCTAAGATAGAGGCTGTGATGCAGTGGGAGGTCCCGAAGTCTCCATCTGAGATTCGGAGCTTCCTAGGTTTGGCAGGGTACTACATGAGATTCATCTAGGATTTCTCCAAGATAGCTGTACCGCTCACCCGACTGACTAAGAAGTCGGTGGTGTTTCGTTGGGGGCCTGAGCAGCAAGCAGCATTCGAGACACTCAGGCAGAGATTGTGCAAGGCACCGATTCTTACCTTGCCAGAAGGAGTAGAGGATTTCGTAGTCTACTGTGATGCTTCGATCACAGGTATGGGAGCAGTGTTAATGCAGCGAGGCCGTGTGATAGCTTACGCCTCTAGACAGTTGAAGCCTAACGAGGCTAACTATCCTACGCATGATTTAGAGCTAGGGGCAGTGGTGTTTGCTCTCAAGATTTGGAGGCATTACCTTTATGGGTTCTGTTGTACCATATACACGGATCATAAGAGTCTGTGGTACCTCATGGATCAGCCGAATCTTAACATGAGGCAGCGGTAGTGGTTAGATGTGGTAAAAGATTACGACTGTGAGATCCTTTATCACCTAGGGAAGGCCAACATGCTGGCCGACGCCCTGAGCCGCAAGGCGGCAGCAACTCCGATCAGGGATCTATGTCTGAGGATGACAGTGATTACTCCATTTTTTGGAGCAGATCAGAGAGGCACATGTCGAGGGCCTCAAGGAGGAGAGGCAGAAGTGTGAGAGGATCGTGGGTCGAGTAGCTGTAACGCCCATAGATCCGGGCTAGTTAATTTAGAGACGATAAGCATCAAAAATGACTTTTTGATGGAAAATTATTTAGAAGGATTAATATTAACCAAGTTTTAGTATATGTAACGAGGTTTCCGTGCATATAAAGAACGCCAAAATCCGAGTTATAACATAGAAGTTATGACATGTCGAAGTTTTCCGACAGAACCGACACGACCCAGTGCGACCCAGCGTGACATAAATAGTGAATTTAAGGTAGATAGATATCTATCTTTAGTGATCTAAACGAGAGTCGAATATGTCTTCGATAGTAGTCCAACGATAAATAGACAGACGAAAACGGAGTTCAGATGAAGGAGTTATGAATTTCAAACGGAGTTTTCATGTCCCGGCCTACTAAAGATAATATATAAGTAATATATTTATAATATATTAAAAATAAAGTCAAAATTACCCAATGGTGTCTAAAAGAGAGTTGTAGATCATAATCTCACCTACGCGTCGATATAAAGAACGTCGAAAACGAAGTTCGTATGCAAAAGTTATGAATTTCTGAAGTTCGGGGCGCGAAACCCCAAAACTATTAGATACCACGACGTGGCAAGCAGTGCCACGACGTGGCAAGTCTTCTGACACCTCCGGGAGTCCCCCAGATGCAACTTGCGATGACGCATGCAGTGACGACCAAGCCCCGGTGCCACGACGTGGGAAGGGCAGATTTTGCCTTATAAATAGATTTGAAGGGCCAGCTGAGTTTGGTTGCTCATTCTCTCATCTCTCTCCCATATTACATCGTTTTACGTAAAATTGTAACCCCCTGAAGCCCCGGTGTCACCCCGAGACCCGAAGCAAGTCCTGAAGCCCGAAGATCCCGAGAAGAAAAGAGTTTCCGAGCCTAAGCTCTGCCCGCGAGAAGTCTAGTGTGTGAAGAGATCACGGTTTCATCGAAGAATACTACCATTGCAAGCCGTAGTGCTATCCGATCATATTCTGATCATGTGAGTGTGTGGTCACTTTCTTCTAACACATAAATATTAAGTATTTGCTATGAAATACGTGCTATGTGTTTATATATTGTTGTTTATTTGAGATGTTGGTGGAATGCTTGAACTCTATAGGTTTTAATGAGTTAAAATGTATATGTATTTTGTAACTACAAATATGTTGGGTAGGGCATGGGTAGATGAGATCCGTGAGTATGGATCAGATCAAGAGATTAGTTTAGATCCCTAAGTAGGGATCAGATCAAGAGGCTAGTTTTAGATCCGTGAGTATGGATTAGACCAAGAGGTTAGTTTTATATCTGGGAGTATGGATCAGGTAAAGAGATAAAACTTGTTATTAGTCAGGGAGTATGGATTAAGACTAAGTTAATTGTCCCTAGTCCGAGAGTATGGATTGGGCACAGTTATAGATCCGGGAGTATAGATCAGATCAAGATTAGGGTATAGTTAATTGTCCCTATTCCGGGAGTATGGAATGGGTACAATTATTGATCCGGAAGTATGGATCAGATCAGGAGGTTAGCTTTAGATCCGTGAGTATGGATCAGGTAGTTTTAGATCTGTGAGTATGGATCAGGTGAAAATGTAGTTTTAGATCTGTGAGTATGGATAAGGGGAAAAGGTTAGTTTTAGATCCGTGAGTATGGATCGAGTGAAAAGGTTAGTTTTAGATGCATGAGTAGGGATCAGGTATAGAGGGAAATTTTAGATATGAGAGTTTAGATCGTGTCATTGTGAGGATCGATGGGGGTGGGATAAGAGTTGCCTTTATATGGTGAAAATGTACAAGTTTGAATGTTCGATATTTATAAATATATGATATAACATTGTGGGATGAAAACCCTATATGCTCACCAGGCTCCCAAGCCTGACCCACTTAGTTTTCTTTGTATCACAGGTATCGATACGAAGACATATTTCACAGAGAGATTTAAAGGATATATAAACCATTAGTGTAATTAAATGTAAGTTCTGTTTATGCTTATATGTCTGTATCGGAACATGACATCCCGAGGTTTTATTATTAAATGAAAATACATTCTCTTTAAGAAATGTTTTGATAAGTTATTATCATACCTTGTTTTGGGAACAAATTCCACAACCGTTTTCTTTAAACGAATACTCTGATTTATAAAACAATGCATAAACAGATCGGTCTATTTTGGCCGTGAAATTGGGGATGTCACAGTTGGTATCAGAGCATTAGTTTAAGCGAACTAGGAATTTGTAGAAAATTTCTAGTCTTAAACTTAGAATGCTAAGTAATGATTGTGAGGAGTGTGTCTAAAATATGTTAGGTAGTTCACCAAAATTGACACAAGCACTAGTTTATTTTAGGAATGATGCCTAAAATGCTTTTATGTGCTAATTGTTTTGTGTGATAGCTAAATTGATGCTATTATTTGTTCGGATCTATGGTCTGTTGCCGACCGGATCTGGAAACCTTATGTGTATAGGATTCTAAGCGTATGACTACGCTATTATAACTAGCATGTAAGGGTTTCAGAGTAATAAGGAGGTTTATACGTTTATCGTAAATAAAGCTTTCTTATCTTAAATTCTCGCCTGGTACACCAAACGTGTGCTTGGGTGCACGAAAGGTCATGGTGAAGACTCATAGAGAATTGAGTAAATGGAGGAAATGAAGAAGGCTTATGATAGTGGATGACACCTATCAGAAGATATCGTAAGAGTGGTATCCTGCCTTTAGAAAATGTCTTATGGAGTAACAGTACGTTTAGAGGAGTCCGATACGTCTGAAGTACACCTTCGATTGGCAGGATGCTTGAACGATTGATGAAATTCTTAAAGTTGTCTCATCGTCTGGTATTTCCATCACCAATCGAGTTGAAGTAGAGTTGATGATTGAAGATTGAGCAATGAAGAAATCCTAGTAGAGTCTATGGAAATTGTTTATGATTATTTGGACACATTCGTAGGTGTGAAAGGTAGTAGATGCATATACTACCGGATGCACAGGACTCACACTTGGATCAGGGAAAGTCACAAGGTTACCAAGAAGCTACTAATTGATTCCGTTTTGTTCAAGTGTGTCATTACCCTTGTTTTGGTAGTGACTGGTAAGATGGTTGTGATTCCGACCCTAATGGTCAGATCAAATTGAGTCCAACTACGAGGAGTTTCTTACGTGGTTCATAGAACCAAGTTCAAGCTAGCATCTGACTCAAGTCAGATGATTGAAATCAATGCGATTGATAGTATCATGCTCGTTAAAAAAAGGAGTTTGTAGCTAGGCATGCTAAATGTTAAACATGTGATTATATCACATTAGAATATGAAGGAAGGTACATTCCATTCTGGAATTTGCCTCTAAGAGACTTGAGTCTAAGCGTTTCATCATACGATGAGAGGTCATTAGTGATGGGTTTTGGTCATAAGAACATCCTATGTGCTCATACAAACCCTAATGCTTGGATCTATGTTTCTCTATTGTACATACAATTCATCCAAGACTATAAACCCTATATCTAGCATATGATAATCAATATAACACATAATTAGGGTTTAGATCATACCTTGATTGTTATGTAGCAATAACAATCTCAAAACCTTCTTGTATTGACTTTAGAAAGCTTAGAGTCACAAATGTCACTCCTCTAATGGTTCACAAACACCAAGAGCAAGAGGATGAAGAGGAGAAGAGAAGGAGGCTGCCCAAAACATGTGGAAACCCTAGAGGGAAGCTTTTTTCACGTTTTTGGGGCATAAGGGCTCTATATATAGTGAGGCTATTAGGGTTATCTAACAAGGAAGCCCTAATTTGGATGCTTAAGCCCTAAGCAACCCATGGACTCCTTTCCTTAAAGGCCTTGGACGATTTCTAATGGGTTTCCCCATAGAATTCGTCCAACCTTATAATGTAAGGCAATCCATGGCCCAATTGCAATTATCTTATAATTACAATTCTAGTCCTTAAGTTTAATTAATCTCTTTTAGTCACAAACTTAATTCTTATTAATTCTTGACTAATATTAATTAAACAATATGATTTCTCCTTTAATATATTATTCTCATAATATATTAATAAATCATATTTAATCCTTTCTCTCTATAATTCATCCTATCAAGTGGCTTTGGTGAAGGCAACCCAAAAGGACCATGCACCATCGGGTCAAGTACATACCAAAATAGTTATGGACTTAGACAATAATCCAACAGTCTTGCACTTGGATAAGTCTAATAACTATTATGCGTATGACTTCAGATCCTGATCTGTAATCGTAGCTTTCCAAAGCCGTTGTCAACTCTGATCCTATCAGATACGCGTGTCCTTTAGATAAGGGATCATATATTCCTCCATTCTAGATATCGTAAGACATGATTTCTAATCATTCTCTCTATACTATTTCTCGACTTCCGATTTATGACGACTGACTAATTGAACAAATCAAATTAGCCCTAGCCCGGCCGAGCATTTACGTTTGTCATCACTAAATCATCGAGGGGCCCAAAGATATCGCTTTTATCCTACTTTGAATAAAAGGAACGGATAAACTTTAATTCAATGCTTGCTTGCACTCACTCACCGAATCACACACAACAATATGTTTTATAACACCAAGTTACCGATGCGTTTACATATTATCAATGTGCAACTGATTTGCAAGATACAACTCACACATCTCGGTTTCAGGAATATAAGATGTTATCGTCTCACCAATCACTCGTGATACAATTCTGTTGGAATAGCGTCTAAGGCCACAACTATATTACGCAAGTATTTGACCCGGTTGAGCATGGTCCTTTTGGGTTGCCTTCACCATAGCAACTTGACAGGATGATTTATAATGGGAGAAGGAATATTATTAATATATTGTAAGAATAATATAAGGAATAATAATATTATTATTTGATTAATATAACTCATAAATTAATTAGGAATTAATTTGGTGACTTAAAGAGATTAATTAAATAAAGGAGTATAAACTGTCAATTGTTTGATAGTTGCACTTTGGGCTATATATCCTTTATGGATAAGGGGTGGACGATTTCTAGGGCAAAGGATAGCCATAAAATCGTCCAACGCTTATCATGGAAAGGATTTGGATTGCTTAGGGCTTAAGTTATCCAATTAGGGTTTAAGGGTGAAACCCTAGGAGCCTTACTAGTATAAACAGACCCCAAGGGCTAAGGGATTTCGTGACTTATGCTTAGAGAAGAAACCCTGGCCGAATTTCTCTTTCATCCTCTCTCTCAAATCATTCTTCTTGCTAGTTGGTGTTTGTAAGCCATTAGAGGAGTGACAATTGTGACTCTAAAGCCTCAAGGACAACAAGATCAAGCAAGTGATTCAAGGTAAACTTCTAATCTCTGATTTCATATAGTTATTATATTCTATTAGCCATTAGAAGTCTTGGAGTCAATGTATGTTCAATTAGAGAAACCTAGATCCAAGCATTAGGGTTGCATGTGCACATAGGAATGTTTATATGGCTAAAACCCATCAGTGGTATCAGAGCCTAGATTGGTTTCTATTGAATTCATACTTTGATTGCTTGTTTGTTGCTGAAAAAATCGTTTTTTTTTGTCCTTTGGCTGATGAACTCGGCGAGTCCCATGGTGGTACTCGACGAGTAGGCTCAACTCGGCGAGTCCATCTGGGTACTCGGCGAGTTCGAGCGTCAGAAAAAGGTAACTTCGGGATTTCTTGCTATTTATCTTTGAGATACTTGCCTTAATCATATTAGATCAATATAAATCCGATTTTACGATATATATATATATATATATATATATATATATATATATATATATATATATATATATGAGTATATTCTTGACCTAATTGAAGATATTTATCAATTAATAAAATATTTGTTTCCTTATGTGATAATTGATTAATTATTTTATTAAATTGGTAAATTGTTTTGCAAGAAATCATTAAATAAATCAAATATGGATAATTATGGAATTAATTGTTAATTAAGATTATTTGTTATTTGATCCTCTATGTTTTTAAAAGTTTAAAACTTGCCCTCAAGTTTTGAAATTTATGTTTTGTGATTAAAAGTTTAATTTAGACAATTTAAATTTCAAACCCTAGAATTTTACAAGTTTAAAATCCAACCCTATACTAATATAATATTACAAGATTAATATATATATACATACATATATATATATATATATATATATATATATATATATATATATATATATATGTATAATTAAAATGCTAGTCTTACCGTTAGTAGGCCTCATTCACGAAGCCGGTCTATAAGGTGGGTATAAGGTTGCTGCCTATAAAATGACGCTTAATGGGTGTACACTCACACCCACCGCTTGGTTGATCGGTGGAGGTTCGTTAGCCGAACGGGTAGGATAGGGCAACCTCATGTGTTCATTAAAATTATAATATAAAATACAAAGTAACTACATGTTTTAAAAAATTTCCCAATCTTAGTTACTTTAGGAAAAGTGAATTGATGCAATCCCATGAAATTACACTTTGCACCCTTACTAAGAAGTTAGTGGAGCGTGTGTGGTTTATCGACACACTAATTGGTTCTAAGAAAAGGTGGCAAAGGGTGATTCATTGTTTATCATAGTTCGATGGAGTGTGTGTGGTTTACCGGCACATCGAATAGGTGATCGTTACAATGAAGGCACCATGTAAATTTGCATGGTAATTCACACCCACTTTGTGATCCTCGGTATCCCAGTCACAAACGAGAGGGGCATATCGAGATTTAAACATGCCATTGAAAAGTTTTCAATGAATCTCATCCAAACCTAGGAATTCTCAATACATTTAGAACTTAAAGTTATGTGGTGGAGAATTAGTGAATCGTCATTCACTTACCTTCAAATTGTTTGCATGTTAGATTACGGCATCCCTTTTCTAATATGTAAATATTGTTGTTGGATCCTAGCCCTAATTTTTCTTATTGGGTGATAATTAGGGATTCATATTCTAATCTATGTTTGTCCTTTCTATTTGTAGATGTCGTACGCAAACAACGCTGCTGCTAGTTCATTCACATTGATGAGCCTTTGTCAAAAGGTTACTTTCGATGGGACGAATTTTAGCGAATGGATAAGATACATTTGCACAATTGCTCGCTATGAGGACACGGAGTATGTCCTAGATAAGAAGCACGAGAAAATCAACCCAGAAATCGCTACTCCGGCTGAAATAACTGCTTTTGAAACTCACGAGCGTGATGCAATGAAGGTACATTGCATCATGATAGCCACCATGAATGCCGAATTCCAAAAGTCCTATGAGGACATGTATCCGTATGAAATGCACCAAGACTTGTTGGAGAGATGCCACCAGAACGTGAGGCAAGAGCGTTACGAGATTTTCACTAACATGATTTCCGCTAAAATGGGACATGGAGAATCTCTTACCGTGCACCTGCAAAAGATGCAAAGGTATGTCGATCGTCTTCGTAAGTTGAATGTTGACTTTGGGGAAGACTTGGCGATCGACATGGTGCTTCACTCTTTGCCTCCGTGTTACAATCAATTTAGGATTACCTACCACATGAACAAGGAAGAGGTCACCTTAAGCAAGCTCCAAGGTCTACTTAGGGTTTCTGAAAGCAACCTAAAGGACAAGTCTGTTGCACCCACTCCCAATCCACCAGCTGCTCCTGTTTTGGCCATTGGGCAAGGAAGAGGCAAGAAGAGGAAGGCTCCGTCTAAGAGCCACCGCAAGGGAAAGTCCCGAGATGGTTCCTCTTCTAGTGGGACCAAAGTTGATACTGCTAAAACCTGTCCTAACCCTAAGGAGGTAGAGTGCCACCATTACCATAAAATAGGGCATTGGAAGAGAAGCTGCCCAGACTACCTGCAAGCCATAAGGGAAGGAAAGATCAAGCCATCTTTCGTAGGTATTTATACAATTAAATCTAATGATTCATCTCATGCTAATTTTTTGGGTCCTCGATACCGGTTGTGGTTACCATATTTGTTCCGATTTGCAGGGACTAAGAAGAAATAGGTATGTGGAGCATGGAAGAATAAATCTAATCATGGGGAACAGAAGATCGTCGCCTGTGACCAAGATTGGAGTCTATTCTTTAGTGCTTAGGAATGGTTTATCTTTAGATTTGAACAATTGTTGCTATTCGCCAGAAATGGCTAGAAACATCATTTCATTTCATGGTTTGTTTAGACAAGGTTTTAGATTTTCTTTTAATAATAAGAATGGTTCTATTCTTGCTTATCTAAATGGTGTCTTATATTTTGAAGCTATACCATGTAATGGAATTTATGAAACTGTTATGATTGTAGATAACTTAGGAAATGATGTTTTATTCATGGATTCTTCCAATGGTGTGGATAGAGCATCCTTGTGGCATTGTCGTCTTGGACATGTCAACAAGAAGCGCATAGCCCAACTCCAAAAGGATGGAGTGTTGGAGTCATTCGACCTTAGGGAAGATGACACATGCGAGTCTTGTTTACTTGGAAAGATGACTAAGTCACCCTTCACAAGTACATGTGAAAGGGGTGAGGGTCTATTGGACCTAATACATACCGATGTATGTGGACCATTTAGATCAACCACGAAGGATGGAAACCACTTTTATGTGACTTTTACCGATGACAATAGTAGATATGGGTATATTTACTTAATCAAGCAAAAGTCGGAAACTTTTGAAAAGTTCAAAGAGTTCAAAAATGAAGTGGAGAATCAATTGGGCAGGAAAATCAAGATGCTTCGATCCGATCGAGGAGGAGAGTACCTAAGTCTTGAATTCCACGATTATCTCAAGGAGTGTGGAATAGTTTGACAATTGACGCCACCTAGGACACCGCAGTTGAATGGTGTGGCAGAAAGGCGTAATCGAACCTTGTTAGACATGGTTCGCTCTATGATGAGTCGTGCTTCACTACCTATCTCTTTTTGGGGGTATGCCTTAGAGACTGCCGCCAATATCCTTAACCGAGTCCCTACTAAGAAGGTTGCCAACACCTCACGAGATGTGGACAGGGAAAGCTCCCTCGTTGGCACATATCAAGGTTTGGGGTTGCGAGGCTTTCGTAAGACGAGATACTTACAAAAAGCTCGAACCTCGTACTGAGCGATGTATTTTCATCGGCTACCCGCAGAAATCCTTTGGATATCTCTTCTATAGACTGAAGGACAATGTTGTCTTTGTTGTGAGGAGAGGAGTTTTCCGAGATCGAGAACTAATAAGCCAAGGAGACAGTGGGAGGCAAATCGAGCTTGAAGAGATTCAAGAATCGATAGATGAAGGAACCTCTACCGCTGGCACTCAACCCGAGGAAGAAACTCCGGTTGAACCAATTGACGAGTCCTTACCTCTTAGACGTTCCGAAAGAGTTAGAGTTCAACCCCGGTTTTATGGTTTTCATATTACTACCGAAGGGGATACGTATATTAGTGATGGTACACTAATAAATCTAGATGAACCTAATAGCTATAAGGAAGCTATGACAGGCCCGGAGTCTGTGAAATGGAAAGAGGCAATGGACAGCGAGATCCAGTCCATGTATGACAACCAATTTTGGAATTTGGTTGATAATGTGTCCGGACGTAAGACCGTCGGGTGCAAATGGATCTTCAAGAAGAAGACCGACGTGGATGGAAACGTACACACATATAAGGCACGATTGGTTGCAAAGGGCTTTACTCAAACTCCCGGAGTTGACTATGATGAGACCTTCTCACCAGTTATGAAGATTAAGTCTATTAGAGTGATGCTAGCTATTGCCGCATTTCATGATTATGAGATTTGGAAAATGGATGTCAAAACCGCTTTCCTTAATAAGAAGTTGGCTGAGGATGTTTACATGGCTCATCCAGAAGGTTTTGTCGATCTGAAGCATCCGAATAGAGTGTGTAAGCTTGAGAAGTCCATTTATGGACTTAAGCAAGCGTCTCGCAGATGGAATCTTTGCTTCGATGAGAAAGTCAAAGAGTTTGGATTTGTACGAAGCGAAGATGAATCGTGTGTATATGTCAAAGCCAGTGGGAGTATAGTAAGCTTCCTCGTTCTGTATGTCGACGACATACTACTCATAGGAAACGACGTCCCGACTCTGCAGGAGGTTAAGTCCTGGATCGGGAAGTGTGTCACACCCCAAAACCAAGAACGGCGGAAACGTTCTGGGGCGGAGGACGTCATGTATAGTATCACAACACAGTAAGTGTAAATAAGCAAACAACATCATCCATTGCATTAAATATATAATTTTAATACAAGTGTGTTCTGTACAGTTATAGACACCCAAAAATAATGAAACACAAAATAATATGAGATGAGTCTTGAATGCACTCCATCTTCTCAAAAGCTGGCCTCGGTACCTGTCTACTGATGACCTGAGAATACAAGTTATTTTGAAAGAGTTTATCAGCATTAAGCTGGTGAGTTCATAAGTATTTTAGTGTCAATGTTTCTTGTAAAAACGTTTGAACCTGTCTCAATGTATAAGTTTGTAAAAATGTAAGCAAATGTTTGAAAGTGTTTGTAAAAGTTTGAATCTCTCAGAAAATCCTATATTTTCTATAAAAGTAACCTTCTACCAAGGCTAAATTGTTGTGTAAACTTGTCTGTTGTAAAAGTGTGTAATTTCCCAAGTATAACTATCATTTGTTAAAAATATAGTTTGTACACTAATGCTTAAGTGAGATTATCACTAAAATATGTAATGGGTAAATCATTGTAGTACTGTAGCTTTGTATAATAAGACTACTGCTGTACTAAATACTACTACCTTAAACCGGATTTATATTAAGGCATAATGTGATAAATTGCACCATGCTATCGACTGGTAACAACGACATAATGGATGGTCGTAATAAAAGAAATGACGTTTGGCACCCGCAGACCTGCAGGTCCGGCTGTAGCTAGCAGCAAGGTGTAGGATAGTCAATCCAGTATAGATCTATACGCAAACTCACACTCTCCCTCCAAGAGAATTCTGGCTACAACTCGGGCCATGACATTTAAGGCATGCCCGATACAGTGGATCACAATTATTACGTATTTATGTATATGTATTGTTTCTCGTATATCTGTATATGTATTGTTTCTCGTATCTCTGTATATGTATTGTTTCTAGTATATCTGTATATGTATTGTTTCTAGTATATCTGTATATGTATTGTTTCTAGTATATCTGTATATGTATTGTTTCTAGTATATCTGTATATGTATTGTTTCTAGTATATCCGTATATGTATTGTTTCTAGTATATCTGTATATGTATTGTTTCTAGTATATCTGTATATGTATTGATCCTGCGTTACCCCGATGGTAACCAGCTAATGATGTACTGATGAGTATGAATATGGAAGTACTTTTATGTCTATATATGTATATATGATATATAAGTAATATTGAAACGACCTTCGGATGGTCACCCGAAATCCCACCAGACCACATCTCAAGGCGCGAAAAGGAAATAGGGCGGATGGCCTTCCTAAGTCCTTTAAACATTATTTATACATCTATACATATACGGGCATGCAATTGAATATATAAAAGCATAAATAAGTTTTCATAAAACATTTGAAGCATAAATATGATTTCAGGAGGAGATCGACTTGATGTCGATCTATAAAACAATTTGAAGGCATAAGTTAATAAAACAGTTTAAGTATAAGAAGCATTTGTTTAAATCACAGTCTATAAGTAAGTTTGGATAGTAAAACAGTTTGTAAAACATTTCAAAGTAAGGCATTTTGATAAACAGTTTGAACAGTGGTAAAAATCGTTGTTTTCCTAGTTATTAATCACATGTGATTAAATGCAATCACATGTGATTGAAGCAATAACTATAAGTATTTGACTTGTATTCCCCCCCATAAAGTATTTAAAACACTTAAAATCATTTCAAAGGTTGATTCAAGGGGTATGAACTCACTTGTGGTGAGTCGTTTGAATTGCAGTGTCGGCTACCGTGCTAGGTGACAAACGGAGACTGGCTTACACGCACGAGCCTAGTTATCATATAATAAACATATATATAACTAATTAGACATATAATAACTTAAATAAATAAGTTAAGACACTTAGAAAACATTTAAACACTTTTATGAGTGTTTAAGGTTCAAATGGTTGCATCTAAGTTGCTACGGGACAAGGCAAAAGGTTTTGAAACATCAAAGGGCCTTGTATAGGAGTTCACCATCCAACAAACCCCACACCTTGGAGTTTACGGCCGTAAACTCATAGGTTTATGGCCGTGAACTCCTCAAATGGTGTTTTTGGGTGTTTTGTGGTGTTATCTTGTATTTAGAACACTCCTATCTTTATTGGAATAATGCATGAAGTAGTTTTAAAGCTCTAGAACACTCCATAAGGGAGTTTACGGCCTAAGGTCCTTCACCTTAGAGTTTACGGCCGTAAACTCTAAGAAATAAATTGATTTGAGGCACTTAAACATCAAGAATGGCATCCATGATTTTATCTAAGGCTAATGGGAACAAGAGGCACACTTTGGTGCCTTCACTTGGAGTTTACGGCCCAAGTCATGTTCCTTGGCCGTAAACTCCTTTCAAGGAGTGGTTTCTATGTGTTCTACTCTCCATTCTAGTCCCAAAGGTGCAAGGTAAATTGTCTAAAGGCTTAAGGGTAGCTTGGAATGATTTTTGTCCCACAAAATGGGGTTTACGGCCCAAGAAGGGTTCTTGGCCGTAAACTCCTAAAAAGTTATGGTTTTTATGGGCTTTTGATGTTCTAAATAAGCACAAGCACTAGAAGATAAAGTCCTTAAGCATTTGGGGAAAGTTTTAGGCATTTAAGCCCTTGAAAAGGGGTTTACGGCCCAAGGGAGTTCCTTGGCCGTAAACTCCTGGAACTTAGGTTTCTTGGTTGCTTTTTGATCCATAAATGTCATAGCCTATCTCCTAAACAAGTCTTCTAACAAGGAATTGGGACTAGGAAGCCATAATGTTCCATTTTGGAGTTTACTCCCCAAGAACGATCTTGGGCGGTAAACTCCCGGATCTTGTAATCTAAACATGTAATTGATGTTAATAAGCATTAAACAAGTATTGAAACTCATATAGAAAAGTAGACTCACAATCTGGGATGAAAACCCGAAGATCCATCAAAGAGAATATGGCTTTTCTCTATTTGGAATTGTGAATAATGAATTAATTTAATTCAGAAAACTATTTATAGTCTTGGAATATTTTGGCAGAAAATATTTTCATTCCTGATGTTGGACTGTAACAGTATGAAACTTGAAATGCCCAAGTTTCACAAAACCAGGAGTATCCACTCTCCTGATATCATCTAAAGCATAACCCTAATGTACACAAACTTGTTCGGAAAAGCTTGAAAATCACAGAAACTGAACTAGCTTCTATTGAATAGATGAGGTTCATACAATTTGAAATTTCAGGTTGTCACATCATCCCCCTGTTAGAGGGAATTTCGTCCCGAAATTAGAATTTAAGCAAATATAAGTTACAAACAATCAAGCAAAAAGATGAGGGTGCTTCAACTTCATCTGATCCTCGCGTTCCCAAGTGAATTCCGGTCCTCGCTTAGCGTTCCAGCGAACCTTCACGATAGGGATACGGCTTTGTTTCGTCTGCTTGACCTCACGGTCCATGACCTCTACAGGTTCTTCCACGAAGTTGAGGCTCTCGTTGATCTCGATCTCGTCGAGTGGGATTACGAGAGTCTCGTCGGACAGACACTTTTTCAAGTTAGATACATGGAATGTAGAATGTACGTTGCGAAGTGTGTCGGGTAGATCAAGTTTGTAAGCTACGGGGCCGACTCTGGCAAGAATCTCGAAAGGCCCTATGTATCTCGGATTAAGCTTCCCACGCTTGCCGAAGCGTATCAAGCCTTTCCAGGGTGAGACTTTGAGAAGGACTCGGTCTCCCACCTGAAATTCCAAAGGTTTTCTTCGTTTATCGGTGTAGCTCTTCTGTCTGTCTCTAGAGGCTTTCAATCGTTCACGGATTTGAACGATTTTCTCTGTCGTTTCCCGAATGATTTCTGGACCAGTGAGAGTACTGTCGGAAGCTTGCCCTCTCGCTAATTGGGTATCACCAACCTCATCCCAGCACAGAGGGGATATGCACTTGCGGCCGTAGAGAGCTTCGAATGGAGCAGCCTTGATGCTCGTGTGATAACTGTTATTATAGGAAAATTCGACAAGGGGTAAATGAGTATCCCATGCTTTCCCAAAATCAATCACACAGGCTCGCAACATATCTTCCAATGTTTGAATGGTCCTCTCACTCTGTCCGTCGGTCTGTAGATGGTAGGCTGTGCTCATATCCAGCCTCGTTCCTAGGGAATGTTGTAGGGATTGCCAAAATCTGGAAGTGAACCTACTATCTCTATCGGAGATAATGGAAATAGGTATACCATGCAACCGTACAATTTCCCTAATGTATGTTCTCGTAAGTTTCTCCATCTTGTCAGTTTCTTTGATAGGCAGGAAGTGTGCAGACTTGGTCAATCTATCAACGATGACCCATATGGTGTCAAGTCCACCCGTTGTCTTGGGTAACTTGGTTATGAAATCCATAGTGATCCGCTCCCACATCCATTCTGGAACTCTGGTTGTTGCAGTAAACCAGAGGGCTTCTGGTACTCGACCTTAACCTTCGCGCAAGTAAGGCATTTACTCACGAAGGTAGCAATCTCTGCTTTCATATTAGGCCACCAGTATGGCTTTTTCAGATCCAGATACATCTTATCTGAACCTGGGTGGACGGAATACCGAGTGTTGTGAGCCTCGGTCATGACCACGTCTCGGAAACCACCGTGTTTCGGTGTCCAGATCCGGTTCATGAAATATAAAGCTCCGTCACCCTTGGCTTCGAAGTTCTTGTCCATTCCCCTAAGGGATTCACTCGACACATTTTCAGGTTTCATGGCCTCTAGTTGAGCTGCCTGAATTTGCTCAGTCAAGTGTGAATGGATGGTTATTGATAATGACTTGACCTTGCGACCAGAATATTCCTTCCGACTTAGGGCGTCTGCTACTACGTTGGCTTTACCCGGATGATAACGAATATCGCATTCGTAATCACTGAGTAGCTCAACCCACCGTCGTTGTCTCATGTTGAGCTCCTTCTGATCGAAAATGTGTTGTAAACTCTTGTGGTCGGTAAAGATAGTGCTCTTCGTTCCATACAAGTAATGTCTCCAGATCTTCAGAGCAAACACTACTGCTCCTAGTTCAAGATCGTGGGTCGTGTAGTTAACCTCATGTGTCTTCAACTGTCTCGAGGCGTAGGCGATGACCTTACCTCGCTGCATCAGAACACATCCGAGTCCTTGATTGGATGCATCGCAATAGACGACGAAGTCTTCTATTCCTTCTGGAAGGGATAGTATCGGTGCGGTGCACAAGGCTCGTTTGAGCGTTTGGAACGCTCTTTCTTGCTTCTCTTCCCAGTCAAAGGCCACGCCTTTCTGGGTCAGGGTCGTAAGAGGCTTCGCTATTCGGGAGAAGTTCTGAATGAACCTGCGGTAGTAGCCAGCGAGACCTAGAAATTGGCGAATTTCTGTAGGTGTCTTTGGTGCTGACCAGTTCTCAATGGCTTTTATTTTGGATGGGTCCACGTGGATTCCTTCTTCGCTAACCACGTGTCCTAAGAATTCGACTCTTCGGATCCAAAATTCACATTTTGAGAACTTCGCATAAAGTTTCTCCCTTCGTAACGTCTCTAGAACTTGTCGCAGATGATCACCATGCTCTTTCTTACTTCGGGAGTAGATCAGGAGGTCGTCAATGAAAACGATGACGAACTGATCTAAGTAAGGTCGGCATACTCTATTCATCAGATCCATGAAGACTGCGGGCGCATTGGTCAATCCGAATGGCATCACCACGAACTCGTAGTGTCCGTAACGAGTTCGGAAGGCTGTCTTCGGCACATCCTCCTCGAGCACTCGTAACTGGTGATATCCGGATCTCAGATCAATCTTGGAAAAATAGTTCGCCCCTTGCAGTTGGTCGAATAGATCATCTATGTGTGGCAGAGGGTAACGATTTTTGATCGTCAATTTGTTGAGTTCTCTGTAGTCAATACACATACGGAATGATCCGTCTTTCTTCTTAACGAACAAGACCGGTGCTCCCCAAGGTGAGAAACTTGGTCTTATAAAGCCCTTGCTGAGCAGTTCGTTAAGTTGACCAGAGAGTTCTTGCATCTCGGCTGGTGCTAGACGGTAGGGCGACTTGGCTACTGGGGTAGCTCCTGGGACTAAGTCTATTCTGAACTCGACTTGTCGTTGCGGAGGTAACCCGGGTAGTTCTTCTGGGAAAATGTCGGGAAAGTCGCTCACTACCGGGAGGTTCTTCAGTTCTTTCGTTTCTAGGTTCGTGTCGACGACGTGAGCAAGAAATGCGTGGTATTCTTTGCGCAGATATTTCTGTGCTTGAATACTAGATATTATGTGAAGACTCGCACCAGGTTTGTCGCCGTAGACTATAAGCGTTCCGTTAGACGGGAGGTTTAGTCGGACTGCTTTCTCGTAGCACATGATGTCAGCGCGATGAAGACTTAACCAATCCATGCCGATAATAACGTCGAAACTTTTTATCGAGACCGGCATAAGGTCAATTGGGAATGAATGGTTATCTAAGGTTAGAAGACAACCTAAGTATATGCTATTAGTACTTTCAGTTTTCCCATTGGCCATTTCTACTGTGAATTGTTCATTAAGTGCGTGTGGTTGTTGCTTAAGCATGCGAGCAAATTTGTGGTTTACGAAGCTTCGCTCCGCTCCACTATCGAACAGAATGCATGCATAGGAGTTATCAAGGAGGAACGTACCAGTCACCACTGTCGGGTCAGCAACTGCTTCCCCGTGGCCTATTGCTAGTACCCTCCCTGCTCCTCCAGTATTCCTCGCCTTAGGGCAGTCCCTTTTAAAGTGGCCTGTTTCGCCACATCCATAGCAAGTTGGGCTCACGCCAGAGCCAGGAACTTGGGAGATCGGTTGCGCCGGGAACGTACAGAATCGGACGGTGTGTCCTTTCCTGTGGCAGTTAGTACACTGCATTTCACGGCAGGCGCCGTTGTGGTGGAAGTTGCATTTGTTGCACTTCGACAAACTTCCAGAATACTGCTTCCCCGGAGCAGTAACAGGAGTAGGGGTTACCGCAGCATGTACTGCTACGATTTGCTGTTTCTTTGAAGCTCGCTGTTTCTTCTTCTCATCCCAAAACTTCCGCTTGTTGCCAGCGGGTTTAGAGGGTTCTGGGATGGCTAGAGTGGTTGTAGATGCAGGGGTCTTGACTCCATGGTCAATCAGTCTTTGTGCCAATCGCTTGGCACTGTCGAAAGTAGCAGGGTTGGATGCTAAGACGTTCCCCTGGTACGGAGGCACTAGCCCCCATACATACCGTTCAATCTTTTTCCCCTCAGTGGGAACCATATTGGGGCATAGGGCCACCAGTTCGCTAAAGCAGGCAGTGTAAGCGATCACGTTGGTGCCCTTCATTGTTAGATTCCAGAGTTCATGTTCTAACTTCTGGACTTCGCTCCTCGGGCAATACTCCTCAGTCATGAGGTCCTTCATCGTTGCCCAGCCCATGTCGTTAGCCACGACGAGAGTTAGGGCTTTGACGTGGCCGTTCCACCACGTTAGGGCTTTATCCTCGAAGGTGCATGCGGCATATTTCACCTTGAATGCTGCAGGGCACGAACAGATTTCGAAGACTGATTCAGTCTTCTCGAACCATTGCGAGAGAGCAATGACTTCGCCGGTGCCATAGAAAGGCTTCGGCTTGCAGTTTGTAAAATCCTTGTAAGAGCACTCTCTCGAGCGCACAGGGATTTCAACTGGGATAAATTCAACAGGGGTTCCACCTCTGCTGGCATCTGATGAGTGATACTGAGCCATGGCAGTTGCCATTGCTGTAGCTACGGCAGCATTCAGAGCTACAGTATCGATGACCGCAGGTGGTGGAGGCGGTGGAGGTACATGATTATTCCTATTCCGAGGAGATTTGCGAGGAGGCATCCTTCAGCTATAAGTTTATAAAGACAAGAAGGATGATAAGAATCAATTTGGTAAGCAACGTGAGAGTGACCCATGGACTAACTAACCATAGCCCAACAGTTTGAATGAGTGTTTGAAATCACAATAAGAAATATTAGTAGGAATACACAAGTGTACAAATTTTTCCCACAGATTATATAGATTTCAATAGTACGGGTATTACTGATGTAATAAGTTCAAGGAAAAATCGACCTAACAGTAGGTCTTACATCATACCATAAGGACAATACTGACAGTCCTAGATTCCTAATTAGAGTACCGAAAGTTAGGAATATTTTACAGACAAGTGCTACTTAGAGCACATAAGTTCAAGGCTATCCCTAAATCAAAAGACAGAGATATACTAGACATCATCTAATGGCGATGGGAATTCCTCGGGCGATCCCTGAGGTCGGACATTTGACGAAACACCTCTTGAAGGTGTCGGTCCTGAGCTCTTTGACGAGTTCGAAGTTCTAAGACTTCAGCACGGGAGACAGCCAGCTGTTGCTGCAGAGTTTCGTTGGTTCTCCGGGTCCGTTCCATGTCTTCTTCAAGACGGCGAATGCGGACTGTATTGACGCCTGAATTGGCATCAATCTCCATGACCCGGTCGATGGCTGCTCGACCTTGCTCGACATTACGAGCTATTCTGCGGATGATCACCGGCAGAGCTCTGTCAGCAGAGCCACCATCGCTGATGTTGTAAAAGGTTCGGTCCCCAAAATATGGTAAGGGCTGACCCTGCTCATCACTCCAGCGATTCAGATTGTTTGCCCACATGGGGGTAGGCCCTGGAAACGCTGGTCGAGGGTTGTTGTTCGGGGCTTGACCTACAAGCGGTAGGTTGTTGACTTCAGGCTCGGAGTCGGATCCATCCGAAAAGCCTTCTGCGAGGTGATCATCCAAAGGGATTGGATGGTCATCTTCGGGCTCTTCATCGATCCACCCGGCATTGCCTTCATTGGGAAAGTACGGGTCGCCATGATGGAATTCAGCCATTTAGATCTACGCGAGAAGAGAGGTATAAGAATATAGTATACGTGTAACTAGTAGCACAAAATACTCCTATAGTATTTTAAGTTCTAAGTTCTACTGATCTTCTTGTGGTATTGTTGGTAAGTTTTTAGACTTGTTAACATATCACAACCATTCTAGGGCATATGCTAATCACTCCTAGGACCAGCATAGTTGATCAGGCTATGCCATTCCCAGGACTGACCATACATCCCCGAGCTCAATTGTGATATTCAACAATCGTAATACTTTTGTTCTTGTCATTGTGACACTGATTTTAGTATGAATGTAGACTAGTATACTTAATTAAATATTTTATTATTTAAAGTATAGACTCTTGGTCAGAGTGTTTTAGTCCCTTTTGGGTTTATAGATTAGTATATCTTTTATGGGTTGATATACTTGATTCACTATAAACAATGCTCTGATACCAATCTGTCACACCCCAAAACCAAGAACGGCGGAAACGTTCTGGGGCGGAGGACGTCATGTATAGTATCACAACACAGTAAGTGTAAATAAGCAAACAACATCATCCATTGCATTAAATATATAATTTTAATACAAGTGTGTTCTGTACAGTTATAGACACCCAAAAATAATGAAACACAAAATAATATGAGATGAGTCTTGAATGCACTCCATCTTCTCAAAAGCTGGCCTCGGTACCTGTCTACTGATGACCTGAGAATACAAGTTATTTTGAAAGAGTTTATCAGCATTAAGCTGGTGAGTTCATAAGTATTTTAGTGTCAATGTTTCTTGTAAAAACGTTTGAACCTGTCTCAATGTATAAGTTTGTAAAAATGTAAGCAAATGTTTCAAAGTGTTTGTAAAAGTTTGAATCTCTCAGAAAATCCTATATTTTCTATAAAAGTAACCTTCTACCAAGGCTAAATTGTTGTGTAAACTTGTCTGTTGTAAAAGTGTGTAATTTCCCACGTATAACTATCATTTGTTAAAAATATAGTTTGTACACTAATGCTTAAGTGAGATTATCACTAAAATATGTAATGGGTAAATCATTGTAGTACTGTAGCTTTGTATAATAAGACTACTGCTGTACTAAATACTACTACCTTAAACCGGATTTATATTAAGGCATAATGTGATAAATTGCACCATGCTATCGACTGGTAACAACGACATAATGGATGGTCGTAATAAAAGAAATGACGTTTGGCACCCGCAGACCTGCAGGTCCGGCTGTAGCTAGCAGCAAGGTGTAGGATAGTCAATCCAGTATAGATCTATACGCAAACTCACACTCTCCCTCCAAGAGAATTCTGGCTACAACTCGGGCCATGACATTTAAGGCATGCCCGATACAGTGGATCACAATTATTACGTATTTATGTATATGTATTGTTTCTCGTATATCTGTATATGTATTGTTTCTCGTATCTCTGTATATGTATTGTTTCTAGTATATCTGTATATGTATTGTTTCTAGTATATCTGTATATGTATTGTTTCTAGTATATCTGTATATGTATTGTTTCTAGTATATCTGTATATGTATTGTTTCTAGTATATCTGTATATGTATTGTTTCTAGTATATCCGTATATGTATTGTTTCTAGTATATCTGTATATGTATTGTTTCTAGTATATCTGTATATGTATTGATCCTGCGTTACCCCGATGGTAACCAGCTAATGATGTACTGATGAGTATGAATATGGAAGTACTTTTATGTCTATATATGTATATATGATATATAAGTAATATTGAAACGACCTTCGGATGGTCACCCGAAATCCCACCAGACCACATCTCAAGGCGCGAAAAGGAAATAGGGCGGATGGCCTTCCTAAGTCCTTTAAACATTATTTATACATCTATACATATACGGGCATGCAATTGAATATATAAAAGCATAAATAAGTTTTCATAAAACATTTGAAGCATAAATATGATTTCAGGAGGAGATCGACTTGATGTCGATCTATAAAACAATTTGAAGGCATAAGTTAATAAAACAGTTTAAGTATAAGAAGCATTTGTTTAAATCACAGTCTATAAGTAAGTTTGGATAGTAAAACAGTTTGTAAAACATTTCAAAGTAAGGCATTTTGATAAACAGTTTGAACAGTGGTAAAAATCGTTGTTTTCCTAGTTATTAATCACATGTGATTAAATGCAATCACATGTGATTGAAGCAATAACTATAAGTATTTGACTTGTATTCCCCCCCATAAAGTATTTAAAACACTTAAAATCATTTCAAAGGTTGATTCAAGGGGTATGAACTCACTTGTGGTGAGTCGTTTGAATTGCAGTGTCGGCTACCGTGCTAGGTGACAAACGGAGACTGGCTTACACGCACGAGCCTAGTTATCATATAATAAACATATATATAACTAATTAGACATATAATAACTTAAATAAATAAGTTAAGACACTTAGAAAACATTTAAACACTTTTATGAGTGTTTAAGGTTCAAATGGTTGCATCTAAGTTGCTACGGGACAAGGCAAAAGGTTTTGAAACATCAAAGGGCCTTGTATAGGAGTTCACCATCCAACAAACCCCACACCTTGGAGTTTACGGCCGTAAACTCATAGGTTTATGGCCGTGAACTCCTCAAATGGTGTTTTTGGGTGTTTTGTGGTGTTATCTTGTATTTAGAACACTCCTATCTTTATTGGAATAATGCATGAAGTAGTTTTAAAGCTCTAGAACACTCCATAAGGGAGTTTACGGCCTAAGGTCCTTCACCTTAGAGTTTACGGCCGTAAACTCTAAGAAATAAATTGATTTGAGGCACTTAAACATCAAGAATGGCATCCATGATTTTATCTAAGGCTAATGGGAACAAGAGGCACACTTTGGTGCCTTCACTTGGAGTTTACGGCCCAAGTCATGTTCCTTGGCCGTAAACTCCTTTCAAGGAGTGGTTTCTATGTGTTCTACTCTCCATTCTAGTCCCAAAGGTGCAAGGTAAATTGTCTAAAGGCTTAAGGGTAGCTTGGAATGATTTTTGTCCCACAAAATGGGGTTTACGGCCCAAGAAGGGTTCTTGGTCGTAAACTCCTAAAAAGTTATGGTTTTTATGGGCTTTTGATGTTCTAAATAAGCACAAGCACTAGAAGATAAAGTCCTTAAGCATTTGGGGAAAGTTTTAGGGCATTTAAGCCCTTGAAAAGGGGTTTACGGCCCAAGGGAGTTCCTTGGCCGTAAACTCCTGGAACTTAGGTTTCTTGGTTGCTTTTTGATCCATAAATGTCATAGCCTATCTCCTAAACAAGTCTTCTAACAAGGAATTGGGACTAGGAAGCCATAATGTTCCATTTTGGAGTTTACTCCCCAAGAACGATCTTGGGCGGTAAACTCCCGGATCTTGTAATCTAAACATGTAATTGATGTTAATAAGCATTAAACAAGTATTGAAACTCATATAGAAAAGTAGACTCACAATCTGGGATGAAAACCCGAAGATCCGTCAGAGAGAATATGGCTTTTCTCTATTTGGAATTGTGAATAATGAATTAATTTAATTCAGAAAACTATTTATAGTCCTGGAATATTTTGGCAGAAAATATTTTCATTCCTGATGTTGGACTGTAACAGTATGAAACTTGAAATGCCCAAGTTTCACAAAACCAGGAGTATCCACTCTCCTGATATCATCTAAAGCATAACCCTAATGTACACAAACTTGTTCGGAAAAGCTTGAAAATCACAGAAACTGAACTAGCTTCTATTGAATAGATGAGGTTCATACAATTTGAAATTTCAGGTTGTCACAAAGTGCTTCGCTATGAAGGACCTCGGAGAGGCTTCCTATATTTTTGGAATAAGGATAGTGAGAGAAAGAAGTAAGAGACTAATAGGACTTAGTCAGAACACTTACTTAGATAAGGTACTAAAACATTTTAGTATGGAAAACTTGAAGAAGGGAAAATTACCGATACAAAGTAATGCCAAGTTGAGTAAGACTCAAAGTCTGAGTACCGAAGCTGAAATAGCAGAAATGAGCCAAGTACCATACGCTTCCGCAGTTGGCTCAATCATGTATGCTATGACTTGTACTCGCCCTGATGTAGCCTTTGCTTTGAGCATGATTAGTAGATATCAAGGGAACCTTGGCAGAGCCCATTGGATTGCGGTTAAGAATATCCTTAAGTACCTTCGGAGGACGAAGGAACGGTTCTTAGTCCTCTGAGGGAGTGATGACTTGAAGGTGCGAGGGTATAGTGACGCCAGCTTTCAGACCGATAGGGACAACTACCGTTCACAGTTGGGCTGCGTCTTTACCCTGAATGGAGGAGCAGTAACTTGGAAAAGTTCCAAGCAGGAAACCGTAGCTGATTCAACGTGCAAATCAGAGTACATTGCAGCGAGCGAAGCGTCGAAGGAGGCAGTATGGTTAAAGAACTTCATCGGTGATCTTGGAGTTGTACCCGCGATAAAGGAGCCCATGGAGATTTTCTGTGATAATGAAGGAGCTGTTGCCCTGACCAAGGAACCGAGGGATCATGGTAGATCTAGACATATCGACAGAAAATATCACTTTATTAGACATCATGTAGAAGAAGGACAACTCGTAGTGAAGAGGATATCATCAGAAGATAACCCAGCAGATCCGCTTACGAAGGGACTGAGTAGGGTTAAGCACTTGCAGCATGCTAGGAGTATTGGGCTGAAGGATGATATTAGTATAGATTAGATAATAGTAGAAACGTGTAATAGATAAATGTAATTAACATTTGATGATTAAATAAAAGAGTATTATTTATGAGTATTGTTACTGTCTTATGTTAATTGTTTAACTATTGTTTCATTTTGCATGTTTTGACTTCCAGAATAATTGAGTTTATTAAGAATAATCGAATTGTTCAAATTTTCCACAATCGTTCATATGTTGGAAGTAGGTATGAATGAAGATTGTCATGAATTGGTGTGTAGATTGTCTAAATGGTATTAGACATAGCAAAAGTTTGCTGCAATGCTCATGAGTGCTTATGAACTAGTTTTGAGCATTGGAACAAACCCGCGCTTGCTGGAATCACCTTATGGAATGTGATAAAAGGGGTGATTTCAAGACAATACTATCATATAGTCTTAAAACCAAGATATATGGTTTGTTATTTATTGATTGGTTGTACATTGATAATGTGAAACCGCATTAGTAACTTGATGTTATAAAACACATTGTTGTGTATGGCTGATGAATGAATAAGTAAATGCATATAAGTCGAAGTTTATCTGTTACTTTTATCCCAAGAGGGTAAAAGCGATATTTCGGCCGCTCGATGATTTGATTTGACTTATGTGTCGGGCCCGGTCAGAATTGAATTGATGTGTTCGATTAAGTTCTATGTCAAATGAATCGGAGATTGAGAAACCAAATGCTAGACAAATTGTTCCATAGAATTGTCAGCATGATATCTAAACAGAGGACTGTACGATCCCTTATCTAAAGGACAAGATTGATTAGATCAGAGTTTGACAGCGTCTTTGAGAGCTACGATTGCTAATCGGAATATACTTGTATATATAGTTACTAGACTTATCCAAGTGGGAGACTGTTGAAATAGTGTCTAAGGCTACAACTATATTACGCAAGTATTTGACCCGGTTGAGCATGGTCCTTGTGGGTTGCCTTCACCATAGCAACTTGACAGGATGATTTATAATGAGAGAAGGAATATTATTAATGTATTGTAAGAATAATATAAGGAATAATAATATTATTATTTGATTAGTATAAGTCATAAATTAATTAGGAATTAATTTGGTGACTTAAGGAGATTAACTAAATAAAGGGGTATAAACTGTCAATTGTTTGATAGTTGCACTTTGGGCTATATATCCTTTATGGATAAGGGGTGGACGATTTCTAGGGCTATGGATAGCCATAAAATCGTCCAAGGCTTATCATGGAAAGGATTTGGATTGCTTAGGGCTTAAGTTATCCAATTAGGGTTTAAGGGTGAAACCCTAGGAGCCTTACTAGTATAATTAGACCCCAAGGGCTAAGGGATTTCGTTACTTATGCTTAGAGAAGAAACCCTGGACGAATTTCTCTTTCCTCCTCTCTCTCAAATCATTCTTCTTGCTAGTTGGTGTTTGTAAGCCATTAGAGGAGTGACAATTGTGACTCTAAAGCCACAAGGACAACAAGATCAAGCAAGTGATTCAAGGTAAACTTCTAATCTTTGATTTCATATAGTTATTATATTCTATTAGCCATTAGAAGTGTTGGATTCAATGTATGTTCAATTAGAGAAACCTAGATCCAAGCATTAGGGTTGCATGTGCACATAGGAATGTTTATATGGCTAAAACCCATCAAATTCATGGAGTGATCCAAGTGAGCGTGGGTTTAATCTAATGGTCAAATCATATTCATAAGCACTCATGAACGTTGCAGCAAACATTTGCTTATGTCTAATGCTCTTTAGACAATCCACACGCCAATTCACGACAGTCTTCATTCATACTTACTTCCAACATATGAACCACTGTGGCGCGTTCGAATAATTTGACTGTTCTTAACCAATTAAATTATTCAGGAAGTTAAAACATGCAAAGTGAAATACAAGAATAATACTAATCCCATATGGCCTCAACCTTGAGTATAAATAAAACACCTTTTATTTATCACCATATCGATTACTCATTATTTGTTGTTTCGGGTAATCAACTTTTTACTTGAATTGTTACACTTGTCCCATGCTCTTAGCATGCACACAATGTTTACCTATGGTTCTTACTTTGTGAAATAGATCAAATGAACACATTTCCAATCATACTCATTTCACAACTCCTAATCCTTTTTCACAAGTGAAAGAATATCAAATTCTTGCCACTTATGGAATATGCTAGATTCTAACATTTTATGCAACGATCCTTTCGTAATGTCATAGCACAAAAGTCACAATGACTATTGCCAATGATATTACAAAGTCCTCTATCGGAGATTGTTACGATGCAATTCCTTAGATATGATGTCTCTCACTCAAAGTACATTCCTTTGAACATCCTTTTGCATAAAATTTCTAATCTAGACATAGATTTTCAATATTCAATTCCCAATATGGACATGTTTCCATATTTTCCATATGACAACTCATTCTTAATAGAATCTTATCTATTCATAATAATGTCGATATGGTCCATCCAATACTATACTTCCAACTACTCACAAGCGACCAATCCTCGACGAACTTTGGATTGTCCTTTGATAGTTGTTTAATTATCTTAGTCAAAACCGATTCTTGTCCTCTTTCCCTCTAAATGCGCTAGACATTTGGAAAATTTTAGAATGGTCAAATATCATAGCATTTGCAATCGATCCTATACCCGAAGCGTATGGGACACGATGCATAATGTCTTACATGAAGATTCGATACTTTATCAATCTTCTGCCATAATATTTTATGGGCTACGTTCACAAAATTCGAACTATGAAGAGGAATGTCGTAATGATAATCGAATTTTTAAGACCGCACTATGTTTCCTTGACTAAATTATTAACATTCCACAACCTAAGCCTTTAGATTTGAAATGAAATATAATATTCCCTCCCTTAATTATAGCAAAACAACTTTACAACCCTTACGACTTTGCAAGGTGTAACTCTTGTTTTTCTATAATTAATATTGCTAATTTGCAATACTTGCCTTAATAATCATATAATCATAACATTTATGCTCCCACTATACTTATGATTATTTTAAACATAACACTTATGCTCCCACTATCTTTGACATGTATTTAGAAACAGCTTAACTTTCAGAAAAACAATGCCTATTGAGTTTCTTTAAGTTCATATTTCTAATACCCAATGCTTTGATAATCTTTTATCAATGGCTTCTTGAACTTATACACCTTTGCCTTACATATCTTATATGTGTGTCTAAACAATTCAGACTAATTGTCAAATCTCACAATTCGGATCATGGAAAAGGATACCGTAACCATAATCGAATTCGAGAATACAATTTCACAATCACTATCTTCTTAAAATCTCTATTGGTGAAAGCATTTCCTCACAGTCATTTTCATGAAGGAGGGAATCTTATGACACTTAGATTTTAATGGTGTATGTGTTCCTATCCATGTGAATTTGTCAAAACCAAAGTTTACGACAAATTCAAACTCATATGGACCGAGCTTTCTTAATCTTGACTTTTTGCCTTATGGTAACACAGCTGCCCACCATGTCTTCCAAGTAGTTAAGCAGCTCATCCTTTCCTATCAATGTACTTTCCATTGATCAAGGTGCTTGCCTTTTATGTGTTCAAATGAGAACTCATAGAACTCACATGCATAATTAACTCAATTAGAATGGCACAGAAACAAAATAGTGTCAACACGATAGGTTGTAAACCTCAACTCGTGTGCTAGTGATGATCGATAAGGTTTATTTTGATTTGTTCTTGAAACCATTCAAGACCATTAAGAATCCCACTGACTCCTTGACATATAAGATTCTCTTGTCAATAAACATTTCTTGACAAACAAATATTCAAGAGTTAGTGTAGTTTTTATCAAAACACTTCATAAATTGGTCCTAGTTGGTCTTTGTCTTATCCAAGACATCACAACTTTCCACATTTTATGAATGTTATAAACCTTCTTCATACTTGTCACTCAATGTCACAATCTTAACTCTAAGACTTGTTTTGGAACGAAGTATGATTGACTTCTTGATGTAACCATTTCTTCAATTCTTGATTCCTCTTCTTAGACATACAATTGTACTAAGACTCACTTAGAGGATCAATTGAGATATGGTTCTTAATCATTAAGACTTATCATAAAGCATAAAAGGTACTCTCACTTCTTCTTAGAATGGAGAAACTTTTATCTTTCTAGGTACTTGATTCTTCTTATTCGTTCTGCTATTGATTTAAACTTTTTCAATCAATTCAGAATTACACTTAATCTTATAAGTATAATCATATTTACTAAACCTTTAGCAAATCATGACGAATATCTTTGTTACTCTTATGGTGGACTTGATCAACACGCAACTTTGTGTACTCGATCTCCTAGTCCTTCACTTGACACTTTGTTAATGAATTAGTCTAATTTCCAAATATGAAATTTCTCATTCATCGTGCAACCAAGTTGCATGATTCCAAGTTTCTGTCCGATTGAAACTTGGGTGATGAGAAACTCTCCCTATTTGGTAAATTCTCGACATTTCCACAAACAACATAATTAAGAATCAAATCCATTATTGCTAATATTAGAAACCCTCAAACATCAATTTTCATGCATGCCATTGCAAGGATAAATAAATAATCAAAATTTATTTTGTTGCGGAAAAATTTGTCCTTACAATGCAATTCATTGAAAAACTATGCTAATACATATTTCTTAGCAATCTAATTCTAACTCTAAGTAGCAGCTTGAGAATCTAATCTTCAAGTAATGCGATCAAAATCCATTCCTTCACGGTTAGATTCTGCTCACTTCTTCCCTTAAGCTTCCTCTCTTTTCTTTGATCCTACAAAACATCAATTGTAATCTTTATCACATTATGTATTAAGAATCTAGAATAGGAGCTTAAAAGAGTTAGTCAATGGATTTTACCTAAAGCAGAGCCATACGTTTTGACTCTCCCATCTCTTAGATCTCTTAGCTAAATAGGGCAGCTTCGTCTCCAATGCCTCTTCTCTTGGCAATAAAAGCAAATTGACTCTTTTGGAACAGCACATGGAGCTTCTTCAGACATTGCCTTTCTCTTATGATCAAACTCTTCGATCATGGCATGTCTTTCGTTGCCATTGCCTATATCCATAGAGGTCTGGAAGGCAGATTCACCAATCAACTTTGCTTTTCCAGTGCGCCAAACCATTGCTGATTCAGCAGCAACAAGCATATAGGTGAGATCGATGAGGGTCACATCGTGGTTCATCATATAGTACTCTCTTACGAACTCACTATACGAGTTAGGAAGTGACTGAAGAACCCATTCAACAGCCATCTCCTCATAGACAACGGATCCCAACATTCTTAACCTATCAATGTGTGACTTCATCCCTAGGACGTGTGCACACACCGACTTTCCTTCTTTATGTTTACTTGCCAAAAGGTCTTGAGTGAGCTTGAACTTTTCAAGCCTTCGAACTTGTGGGTTAGGGAGAATAATTGGAGGAGGTGGAGGAAGAGAAGCATGATCTCTTGTTCCTCGATCGAATCGTGGAATATCATCTTCATGTGGAAAGCTTGTTCCACGGGATTTGGGAAGACCATAGTTGTCGAACTTTGACATCTAAAAACGGGAGAAAACAAATTCAAGTTAGTTGATTGATTGAGTCCTTAGTAAATCACCCAAATGAGATACTAAGGCTAGGAGCCAACAGAATGCGCTACAACCTAGAAAAGGGATGCCGTAATCTAGTTGCAGAATATTTGAAGGTAAGTGAATGACGATTCACTAATTTCCACCACGAAAAACAAAAAAAAAATTTAAGTTTTAAATTTATGAAAACTCCTAGATCCTTTGAGATTCATTGAACATTTCAATGGCATCTTTAAATCTCGATATGCCCCTCTAGTTTGTGACTGGGATGTCGAGGATCACAAAGCGGGTGTGAATAACCATGAAAACTTACATGGTGCCCTCACATGTTACAATCATCTATTTGATGTGCCGGTAAACCACACACGCTAAACCAAACTATGACAAAAATTGAGTCACCCTTTGCTACCTTTGCTTAGAACCATTTAGTGTGCCGGTTAACCACACACGCTCCACTAACGTCTTCGTAAGGGCACAAAGTGTAATTTCATGAAATTGCATCAATTCACTTTTGCCTAAGTAACTAATATTGGGAATTTGTAAAACATTTAGTTACTTTTGTACTTCATTATACTTATAATGGAAGGTTTTGTCCTATCCTACCCGTTCGGTTAATGACCCTTCACTAGTCAAGAGTGCGGTGGGTAAGAGTGGATACCCATTCAATCGCCATTTTATAGGCAATTTGCTTAAACACCCCTTATAGACCAGCTTCGTGAATGAGGCCTACTAACGATAAGACTGACTTTTACTTATACATATATATAATGTTATACTTTTAATGTTATATATAGTATAGGGTGTATTTTACACTTATAAAATACTAGGAGGTCAAATTTAACAATTATACTTTTTAATTCAATTAAATTGTAAACCTAAACTTTTATGGATTTATTAAACATCTTTTAATTATACACCTTAATTAATTAATAAAGCCATAAGGGTGTGATTTGAACTTTTCAAAACAATATTAGGGTTTTAGAATTTAACATTCCTAAATTAAACCTTTAATCAACTTTTAAATTCCAAAACTTGAGGGCAAGTTTTGAAACATTTCAAAACATTAGGGTTTAGAATTTAAATATACATCAAAATTAAACTTTTAATCAAAATTTAAATTCCAAAACTTGAGGACAAGTTTTGAAACCTTTTCAAAACCTTGGGGATCAAATAACAAATAATCTAAATTAACATTTAATCACATAATTATCCATATTTGATTTATTTAATAATTTCTTGCAAAACAATTTACCAATTTAATCAAAATAATTAATCAATTATCACATAAGGAAATAAATATTTTATTAATTGATAAGTATCTTCAATTAGAACAAGAATATACTCATATATATCATAAGATCGGATTTATATTGATCTAATATGATAAAGGCAAGTATCTTAAAGATAAACAACAAGAAATCCCAATATTTGCTCTTTCTGACGATAGGACTCGCCGAGTACCCCAATGGACTCGCCGAGTAGGGGCCTACTCGCCGAGTTCATCAGACAGTTTCACAAAAAACGAATTTTTCAACTTGAACAAACATACAAGGCATCAATACAATAGAAACCAATCAAGGCTCTGATACCACTGATGGGTTTTAACTATAAGAACATCCTATGTGCTCATACAAACCCTAATGCTTGGATCTAGGTTTCTCTATTGTACATGCAATTCATCCAAGACTATAAACCCTAGATCTAGCATATGATAATCAATATAACACATAATTAGGGTTTAGATCATACCTTGATTGTTATGTAGCAATAACAATCTCAAAACCTTCTTGTATTGACTTTAGAAAGCTTAGAGTCACAAATGTCACTCCTCTAATGGTTCACAAACACCAAGAGCAAGAGGATGTAGAGGAGAAGAGAAGGAGGCTGCCCAAAACATGTGGAAACCCTAGAGGGAAGCTTTTTTCACGTTTGTGGGGCATAAGGGCTCTATATATAGTGAGGCTATTAGGGTTATCTAACAAGGAAACTCTAATTTAGATGCTTAAGCCCTAAGCAACCCATGGACTCCTTTCCTTAAAGGCCTTGGACAATTTCTAATGGGTTTCCCCATAGAATTCGTCCAACCTTATAATGTAAGGCAATCCATGGCCCAATTTCAATTATCTTATAATTGCAATTCTAGTCCCTTAAGTTTAATTAATCTATTTTCATCACAAACTTAATTCTTATTAATTCTTGACTAATATTAATTAAACAATATGATTTCTCCTTTAATATATTATTCTCATAATATATTAATAAATCATATTTAATCCTTTCTCTCCATAATTCATCCTATCAAGTTGCTTTGGTGAAGGCAACCCAAAAGGACCATGCACCATCGGGTCAAGTACATACCAAAATAGTTATGGACTTAGACACTAATCCAACAATTAGAACATGACCCATCGATCTACTGCAATAAATGAATGAAATTACTTATCCTAAGAAGAATAAGGAGTCCTCAATAAGGATTTATTTTGTAACTCGGAAGTTATGATTGAAAGTACAACATAGTACGATAAGAAGATGCAAGATTGGGCATTGTCTGCGGTCAAGAAAGCCATAGAGTTAAATACTCTTTCGAGGAAACATAGAAGTTACGGTTATTACCTAGGATGAAGAGATAACATGTGGAATCATTATGCAAGCCCTATTTCTTTGATGATTCCGGGACGTAATCATCCTAAGGGGGAGATAATTGTAACGCCGGTAGATCCGGGCTAGTCAATTTAGAGACGATAAGCATCAAAAATGACTTTTTGATGGAATATTATTTATAAGTATTAATCTTAACCAAGTTTTAGTATATGTAACAAGGTTTCCGTGCATATAAAGAACACCAAAATCCGAGTTATAACGAAGAAGTTATGACCTGTCGAAGTTTCGCGACAGAACCAACACGACCCAGCGCGACCCAACGCGACGTAAATAGTGAATTTAAGGTAGATAGATATCTATACTTAGTGATCTAAATGAGATTCAAAGATTTCTTCGATAGTAGTCCAACGATAAAAAGACAGACGAAAACGGAGTTCAAATGAAGGAGTTATGAATTTCGAACGGAGTTTTCATGTCCCAACCTACTAAAGATAATATATAAGTAACATATTTATCATATATTAAAAATAAAGTCAAAATTATCCAATGGAGTCTAAACGAGAGTTGTAGAGCATAATCTCACCTACGTGTCGATATAAAGAACGTCGAAAATGAAGTTCGTATGCAAAAGTTATGAATTTCTGAAGTTCGGGGCGCGAAACCCCAAAACTGTCAGATACCATGACGTAGCAAGCAGTGCCACGATGTGGCAAGTCTTCTGACACCTCCAGGAGTCCCCCCGATGCAACTTGCGATGACGCATGCAGTGACGACCAAGCCCACGACGTGGAAGAAGGTGCCACGACGTGGCAAGGGCAGATTTTGCCCTATAAATAGATTTGAAGGGCCAGCTGAGTTGGGTTGTTCATTCTCTCAACTCTCTCCCATATTACATTGTTTTATGTACAATTTTAACCCCCGAAGCCCCGGTATCACCCCGATACCCGAAGCAAGTCCCGAAGCCCGAAGACCCCGAGAAGAAAAGAGTTTCCGAGCCGAAGCTCTGCCCACGAGAAGTCTGGTGTGTGAAGAGATCACGGTTTCACCGAAGAATACTACCATTGCAAGCCGTAGTGCTGTCCGATCATCTTCTGATCATGTGAGTGTGTGGTCACTTTCTTCTTACACATAAATATTAAGTATTTGATATGAAATACGTGCTATGTGTTTATATATTGTTGTTTATTTGAGATGTTGGTGGAATGCATGAACTATGTAGGTTTTAATGAGTTAAACTGTATATGTATTTTGTAACTAAATATGTTGGGTAGGACATGGGTAGATAAGATCCATGAGTATGGATCAGATCAAGAGATTAGTTTAGATTCCTGAGTAGGGATCAGATCAAGAGGCTAGTTTTAGATCCGTGAGTATGGATTAGACCAAGAGGTTAGTTTTAGATCCGGGAGTATGGATAGGGTAAAGAGATAAAACTTGTTATTAGTCCGGGAGTATGGATTATGTCACACCCCGCTAAAGCGGAAACACGAGGCGTGGCAGTATAAAGAGTTTCATAGCAAAAGTTAAAAGACAACACCAACCATAGTATTCAAAATCATTACAAATTTACACTGGGTTTGAACAACTTTTATAAGAAATTATAATGAAAATAGAAATACAACACATGCGAATGCTGCTAAAAGTGAAGTCTCCCTAAGTGCCACTTACTCGATAATTCCTGAAAAAGCATGTAAAACGAGCCTCAACTATAAAAATAGTTGGTGCGTACTCACAAATAAACAAAATAATCTTGGTTCCATGGGTTGAAATCAAAGTTTTGATAAGAGTTTCCAATAATACAAGTATATTGTTAAAATGAGTAAATAAGTTTGTAAAAGCAAAGTTCTTTGTCATCATGAGAGATAAAGTATATTGCCCGAATAAGATGCAACATTCATATTTTCATGGAAGATAAAGTTCGTTACTCAAACGAGTAAACAAGTTTCATTGCTCAAATGAGCTGTCAACTTCGTTGCTACAAGGAGCAAACAATTTCATTGCTAAAACATGTATATAAGTTTCCACTAGTAAAAGTTCGTTGTTGTAATGAGAAACGAAGTTCATTGCTATAATGAGAAACAAAGTTGATTGCTATTATTGAATACAAGTTTATTACTATAACGAGAAACGAGTTTGTATGTATATGAGCAAACAATGAGTCTCAACCAAACCTATGACTGAAGCCCTATCGAGATCTATGCTTATCGTTCCATAGATGAATATGGTATCATGCACTCCAGCAATAGGGCGAGTGAGGAGTTGTCAATTCCTAATAGCGCTATCCACAATGACCATTGGCTCAAAGAGTTAATGGTTAGAGATAAGGGAAGGGCCTTAGTACGATAAGTTCTCATGTTCCGTGTTGCATAGACATACATAGAGAAACATAGCAATACAATAGCAATCATGTTTGATACACATTAATTTAAATACAACATGCAAATAATAGTTTTTCTGGACATGCTTTTCCACCCCAAAACATAAAAACTGAAAATAGGGGAGTGCGTGAATACTCACAATATGCAAAATATAGTAACCAAATTTATACGAGTCAAATAAATACAACGAACATAAGTAGTTTAGGACATGCTTTTCCACCCCGAAACATAAAAACCAAAAAAGGGGAGTGGCGAATACTCACAATACATTGAGATGATGCAAATTGTAACAGCCCGAAATCCAGGTATTCTTCTTTTGGCCTTACATCTTGGTTAAGTTGATGATTTAGGGTTTTCATGGTAGGCGAGTACGCTGGGCGTACAAGGTGTACGCTGCGCGTACTCGGGCGCCTCATTTGGACGCGTTTCCCCTCAGGTATGCGGGGCGTACCCAAGGTTGCGCCCGGCGTAACTTATTCAGACCCAAACCCTAAATTCCTTTGATGGGGCTATAAAAGGAACATGCGGCTGGTCTTCGCAGCCACCATCCCTCAAAGTGAAACCCTAAAAAGAGTGTACCCTCGTTCTTAGGCCATTGTGTGTGTATTCTAAGCTTGGTGGTGTCATTTCAAGGTTGCAAAGGAGAAGAAGAGCTTGTTGGAGAGGCTAGAAGTGGTGCTCAAGTGTAGATCTGAACCTTGCAAGGGCTAAAGCTTCATTTCCGGGCATAAAGTTCGGATCTTGTCACTTGGTTCATGTTGTATGCTTAAAAGGTCATTTTCTAGGGTTTAAGTCCCAAAGGTGGAGACTTTTGTGCAAATGGCCTCCATAAGCTTAGATACTTCATATTTCTGATCTATTGGGGTTGTAGACTCATAAAAATGGCATCTTGGACGTGGGGTTTGCACCATGCATGAGATCTAGGTCCTTGAGTTTGAATAAAGGGTTGTTATGTGATGTTGGAGCCTTTACAGCCGTGCCAAGGCTTAAAGGTCTCGACTTTATGGGTTTAGACACACTAGAAGACACACTGGGGATTACGCTGGGCGTAACTTCCAGTACGCGTAGCGTACTGGGTGGAGACCCCGATCAGGGAGGGGTTAGCGACGTACGCCCCGCGTTCATCTAGAGTACGCCCCGCGTACTCTCAGGGTTTGACTTTTGTTGACTTTTAGGGTTTTCGTCAACTTGAGGTCTTTAGGTCAAGGAAGGGTAAAATGGTCTTTTACCCTCTGAGGAATGATGATAAGGAGTAAAGTTCTAAGTGGTGGAAGTCCTTGTGTAACAAATGATATTTTTATGTTTAGGCGAGGTTGAGCCGTCCTTCGGGGTCGGTGTTAGCGAGGACACGAGATCTTAGACTTTCCACGAGGTGAGTCTTCTCACTATACTATACCCGGAAGAGTTTGACTGTGTGACCGGAAGGTCGGATATGGTATGGGATATATGTGTTGTGTGTGATAAGTTAATCGTTGTATGTGCCATGTATGATATGCTTGATATGGGCCGGAAGGCATTATGTTATGGGCCGGAAGGCGAATATGTTATGGGTCGGAAGGCGTTGTAATGTGGACCGTAAGGTTGGCGTAGGTAGGACCGGAAGGTTTACCTAGTCGGGACGGAAGTCCCCTGAGACACATGGACCGGAAGGTCAGGGCCTGGAAAGGCGTATGTGCGTAGGTTGTATTTTAGGGAACTCACTAAGCATTTATGCTTACAGTTGTTGTGATATGTGTTTCAGGTACCAGCGAGGACCGTGGGAAGGCGCCGGCGTGATCTGTACACACTGATGGAGGATTTATGATCTTGGGATTTATATGATTTGTATTATGACATGATACATTGGATCTTTATGACTTATTTTGGATGGAAATATATTTTAAGAAATGAAAATTTTGTTTTAAAAATTTCCGTTGTCACAAGTTGGTATCAGAGCCTAGGTTTGAGGGATTCGGGTGCACCTTCGGGCGTAACTGAACTCAAACCGAGGATTTGAGGAAATCTTTCAAAAACAAAAGCATGAAATTTTTATAAAGGATTTTGTGATAACCAAGGATGAAGCAGTGTGTACGATCAGCCAGCGCCCGAACGGTAAAAATCCCCAAAATACCCTTACAATATGTGTTATGAAATATGATATGATATGATACGCATGCTAGAAGACTAGGTATTCATATTAGGACTAGAGTGGCCTAATTTGTGATGCCTTAGTCTAGGGAAATCTGTTGCTATGAGGTGCTTTGAGAGCGAGTGGGTAGCTAGTGCATGGCAAGAATAGAGTACTCAGGATCCGGGGTTTGGGGAGGAGGACTTGGGGTGAATGCTGATGCGGTGTAGTCGGTAGTATTGGGCCCGTACTACCGAAGTCACCGGGTCAGTGGGCAACACAAGTAAGAATCCCTGGGTATCGGAGACTGAGTAGGGTTGCGTTATCGAGTGCGATTATGCTCGATAGAGTCTCTAATATTTCTATGTTGTATTTCAGAGGCATCATGGTTGGACCACGCCACAGACCCAGTACGAGCAGTGTGAGTGACGAGGAGATTCGTCAGATGATTCATGAGGAGGTGGCTGCAGCGATCCGGGCTGAGATTCCGGAGATGTTTGGGTCTATTAAGACCACATTGATGGAGACATTTGATGAGCGGTACGCCGCGTTGACTGAGGCTGCAGCCGCTGCAGCTACCGCAGCTGTGGCCGCTGCCAGACCACAGGGAGGTGACTCGTTGCTGTTCCGGGAGTTCAGCAACACGAAGCCACCTGAGTTTGATGGGACGCAGGATTCGATCGCTGCGATGAGATGGATTGATGATATCGAGGGATGCTTCTACACTTGTTCATGTCCGGAGCATCTGAGGGTACGGTTCGCCTTGAACCAGCTCCGCTTGGGAGCAAAGGATTGGTGGAAGTTCGTGACGGCGAACTTCACTCTGGCAGAGGTTTCAGCTGTGTCATGGGAGAGGTTTACCACTATGTTCAGAGACGAGTACGCTCCCCCGGTAGAGAGGGAACGGTTGGTTCATGAGTTCTTATCCCTCAAGCAGGGTAATGATTCTGTCACGGTGATCACGCGGAAGTTTCATGAGAGGGCGATGTTCTGCCCCAAGCAGGTGTCCACGGAGCAGGCTCGGATGAGTCGGTATTTGGGTCTGCTGAGGAGGGATATCCGGGAGTTTGTATCGAACTCATCATACCAGACTTTTGCTGAGCTTCAGGAGAATGCCAGGAAGCGCGAGATCGAGTTGGAGACCCAGGCCAGGGAGGAGGCCGAGTCTCAACGGGTGGATCGGCGGCCGGCTCAGTCCCAGCCGGCAGCCAAGCGGACCAAGTCCGCCGATTCGAGGACGGGAGGTCAGAATAGCCGCACTTGCAGAAAGTGCGGCAAGGGTCACGAGGGGACATGCCGATCGGGTGCTTGCTACAAGTGTGGCAAGTAGGGGCACATTGCTAGGGATTGCCCCAAGGGGTTTATGATTTGCTTTCATTGCAATCAGACCGGCCATCGGAAGGCCGAGTTCCCTCAGCTTCTCCAGGGATCTGCACCTGCTGCCAGGGCTACTAAGACTCGACCAGTGAAGGCCGAGGCCCCGAGGGCTCATGGGAGAGCTTTCCAGTTGACTGCGGAGGAGGTCCGCGCGATGCCTAATGTTGTGGCTGGTATGTATTCTTTCATGTATTTATTGTTCTTTTATGAGATGTTGTGCTTATTTTATGATATGCGTAGGTACTTTTCTTGTGAACTCTGTACCTGCTTTAGTATTATTTGACTCGGGTGCGAGTCGGTCTTTCGTATCTCTGGCTTTTAGTCAGCACCTCGGTATTGATCGAGAAGTGATGAGTCGACCTCTGAGGGTTTCCATAGCTGATGAGAAAGTGATATATGCCGCCGACGTGATTCGAGGATGTGTGCTCGAGATTTTTGGTGTCAAATTCCCTATAGACTTGGTTCCTATAGCGATGGGGGATGTCTGCGTTATCGTGGGCATGGACTGGTTGAGTAAGTTTGGGGCAGTCATTGACTGCGAGAGACAGTTGGTGACGATTCGAGACCCTAGTGGGGGAGTGCTTACGGTGTATGGCGAGGGGACCCGGTGTGGGTCAGCGTTTTGTTCAGCTGCCAGGGCGAGGCAGAGTTTGCAGCAGGGCTGCAATGGATTCATAGCCTACGTGACGGATACTCGAGTGGCCGCGGGAAGGCCCAAATCAATGGATGACGTTCCTGTTGTATGCGAGTTTTCGGATGTGTTCCCCGAAGAGTTACCAGGTGTGCCTCCAGAAAGGCAAGTGGAGTTCCGTATCGATTTGGTTCCGGGAGCGGCGCCCATCGCCAAGGCGCCTTATCGTCTCGCTCCACCGGAAATGCAGGAGTTATCCTCGTAGCTTCAGGAGCTGTTGGGGAAGGGGTTTATTCGACCGAGTAGTTCACCTTGGGGAGCGTCGATTTTGTTCGTCAAGAAAAAGGATGGTTCACACCGGATGTGTATCGATTACCAGGAGTTGAACAAGTTGACGGTTAAGAACCGGTATCCGTTGCCTAGGATCGACGATCTGTTCGATCAGTTGCAGGGGGCATCTGGGTTCTCCAAGATAGACTTGAGGTCGGGTTATCATCAGATGAGGGTTCAGGATGAAGATATTCAGAAGACTGCTTTCAGAACTCGTTATGGGCATTATGAGTTTGTGGTGATGCCTTTTGGGCTCACCAATGCCCCAGCTGCGTTCATGGATCTCATGAACAGGGTGTGCAGGCCGATGTTGGATCGGTCGGTGATCGTATTCATTGATGATATTCTGGTATATTCGAGGTCTAGGTAGCAGCACGAGGAGCATTTGAGGGAGATTCTTGGAGTTCTGAGGTCGGAGAGGCTGTATGCCAAATTCTCCAAGTGTGATTTCTGGTTACGAGAGGTCCAGTTCTTAGGGCACCTCGTTAACCAGAAAGGGATTTTGGTCGATCTGGCCAAGATAGAGGCGGTGATGAGATGGGAAGTGCCGAGATCGCCCACAGAGATCAGGAGCTTTCTAGGTTTGGCTGGATATTATCGCAGGTTTATCAAGGATTTCTCCAAGATCGCCGTGCCACTTACTAGGATGACCTGAAAGGGTGTTGCATTTTTGTGGGGACTGGAGCAGCAGTCCTCATTCGAGACCCTTCGTCAGAAATTGTGCGAGGCCCCGGTGCTTGCACTCCCGGAAGGGATGGAGGATTTTGTGGTGTACTGTGATGCATCTATATCGGGTTTAGGGGCGGTGCTTATGCAGAGGGGGCATGTGATAGCGTATGCTTCGAGGCAGTTGAAGCCTCATGAGTCGAGATATCCCACCCACGACCTGGAATTGGGGGCTGTGGTGTTTGCCCTCAAGATCTGGCGGCATTATCTTTATGGGGTTCGGTGTACCATCTACACGGACCACAAGAGTCTGAAGTACTTGATGGATCAGCCAAACCTGAATATGCGACAGAGGAGATGGTTGGACGTGGTGAAGGATTACGATTGTGAGATCCTGTACCACCCGGGTAAGGCTAATGTGGTAGCCGACGCGTTGAGCCGTAGGGCGGAAAGCGCCCCGATCCGAGATATTTGTATGAGGTTGACGGTGATGACCCCGATTTTAGATACCATTCGAGGAGCTTAGGTTGAGGCTGTGAAACCAGAAAATCAGAAGAGGGAGCGGGTTGTGGGTCAGGTATCAGGATTCGTTACGGATGGTCGACGGCTTATGACTTTTTAGGGTCGGATTTGGGTACCGTTTGTGGGCGGTACACGTACTATTTTGATGGAGGAAGCACATCGATCGAAATTCTCGATTCATCCCGGGGCTACGAAAATGTATTTGCACCTAAGGAAGGAGTATTGGTGGCCCTTTATGAAAAGGGATGTTGCATGGTTTGTTGAGAGATGCCTGACTTGTCGGCAGATTAAGGCCGAGCACCAGCGTCCGCACGGTAAGTTGCAGCCGCTAGAGATTCCCGAATGGAAGTAGGAACAGATTACCATGGATTTTATCACCAAATTGCCGCGGACTGCGAGGGGAGTCGACGCGATTTGGGTGATCGTGGATAGATTGACGAAGAGCGCTCATTTTCTAGCCATCAGCGAGAGCTCTTCTGCGGAGAAGTTAGCGGAATTATACGTGAGGGAGGTGGATCGCAGCATGGGGTTCCGATGTCGATTGTTTCAGATCGTGATGTGCGTTTTACTTCAAGGTTTTGGAAGAAGTTTCATGAGGAGTTGGGTACGAGACTGCATTTCAATACCGCATACCACCTACAGACAGACGGACAGAGCGAGCGGACGATTCAGACGCTTGAGGATATGCTCCGTGCATGTGTTTTGGATTTTGGAGGGAGTTGGGACACCTATCTGCCTTTAGCAGAGTTTTCGTACAACAACAGCCATCATTCGAGCATTGGTATGCCACCCTTTGAGCTGTTGTATGGTCGGAGGTGTCGCACCCCCATCTGTTGGGGAGAAGTGGGGCAGAGGGTGATGGGTAGCACGGAGATTGTACTCTAGATGACCGAGCAGATACAGCAGGTCAGGCAGAGGTTGTTGACTGCGCAGAGTCGCCAGAAGAGTTATGCGGACAGGCGGCGGTCCGAGCTCGAGTTTCAGGTTGGCGACCTTGTGCTCCTAAAGGTCTCTCCTTGGAAAGGGGTGATACGATTCAGGAAAAGGGGCAAGTTGGGACCCCGGTATATTGGACCCTTCAGGGTAATTGCTAGGGTGGGCCGGGTAGCCTACCAGTTGGAGCTACCTGTTGAGTTGGGGCAGATTCATGATCCCTTTCATGTCTCGCAGTTGAGGAAATGTATTGCCGACGAGTCGGCAGTGGTGCCATTGGATGATATTCAGGTGGATGCAGGCATGAACTATGTGGAGAGACCAGTAGCGATCAGGGATCGGAAAGTTAAGGTTTTGAGGAACAAGGAAGTACCTCTGGTACAAGTGCAGTGGCAACATCGGAAGGGGTCCGAGCTGACATGGGAGACTGAGTCTGAGATGCGGGATCAGTATCCAGAGTTATTTTCAGTATGAGACTTCAGGGGCGAAGTCTGATTCTAGTGGGGGAGAATTGTAACAGCCCGAAATCCAGGTATTCTTCTTTTGGCCTTACATCTTGGTTAAGTTGATGATTTAGGGTTTTCATGGTAGGCGAGTACGCTGGGTGTACAAGGTGTACGCTGCGCGTACTCGCGCGCCTCATTTGGACGCGTTTCCCCTCAGGTACGCGGGGCGTACCCAAGGTTACGCTCGGCGTAACTTATTCAGACCCAAACCCTAAATTCCTTTGATGGGGCTATAAAAGGAACATGCGGCTGGTCTTCGCAGCCACCATCCCTCAAAGTGAAACCCTAAAAAGAGTGTACCCTCGTTCTTAGGCCATTGTGTGTGTATTCTAAGCTTAGTGGTGTCATTTCAAGGTTGCAAAGGAGAAGAAGAGCTTGTTGGAGAGGCTAGAAGTGGTGCTCAAGTGTAGATCTGAACCTTGCAAAGGCTAAAGCTTCATTTCCTGGTATAAAGTTCGGATCTTGTCACTTGGTTCATGTTGTATGCTTAAAAGGTCATTTTCTAGGGTTTAAGTCCCAAAGGTGGAGACTTTTGTGCAAATGGCCTTCATAAGCTTAGATACTTCATATTTCTGATCTATTGGGGTTGTAGACTCATAAAAATGGCATCTTGGATGTGGGTTTTGCACCATGCATGAGATCTAGGTCCTTGAGTTTGAATAAAGGGTTGCTATGTGATGTTGGAGCCTTTACAGCCATGCCAAGGCTTAAAGGTCTCGACTTTGTGGGTTTAGACACACTAGAAGAGTCGGATCTAGAAGTGGAAGTAATGGCTTAACCGATTAAGACCAGAAATGGAGAGTGGCTGATTCTGGGGATTACGCTGGGCGTAACTTCCAGTACGCGCAGCGTACTGGGTGGAGACCCCGATTAGGGAGGGGTTGGCGAGGTACGCCCCGCGTACATCTAGAGTACGCCCCGCGTACTCTCAGGGTTTGACTTTTGTTGACTTTTAGGGTTTTGGTCAACTTGAGGACTTTAGGTCAAGGAAGGGTAAAATGGTCTTTTACCCTCTGAGGAATGATGATAAGGAGTAAAGTTCTAAGTGGTGGAAGTCCTTGTGTAATAAATGATATTTTTATGTTTAGGCGAGGTTGAGCCGTCATTCGGGGTCGGTGTTAGCGAGGGCACGAGATCTTAGACTTTCCACGAGATGAGTCTTCTCACTATACTATACCCGGAAAGGTTTGACTGTGTGACCAAAAGGTCGGATATGGTATGAGATATATGTGTTGTGTGTGATAAGTTAATCGTTATATGTGCCATGTATGATATGCTTGATATGGGCCGGAAGGCATTATGTTATGGGCCGGAAGGCGAATATGTTATGGGCCGGAAGGCGTTGTAATGTGGACCGTAAGGTTGGCGTAGGTAGGACCGGAAGGTTTACCTAGTCGGGACGGAAGTCCCCTGAGACACATGGACCGGAAGGTCAGGGCCTGGAAAGGCGTATGTGCGTAGGTTGTATTTTGGGGAACTCACTAAGCATTTATGCTTATAGTTGTTGTGATATGTGTTTCAGGTACCAGCGAGGACCGTGGGAAGGCGCCGACGTGATCTGTACACACTGATGGAGGATTTATGATCTTGGGATTTATATGATTTGTATTATGACATGATACATTGGATCTTTATGACTTATTTTGGATGGAAATATATTTTAAGAAATGAAAATTTTGTTTTAAAATTTTCCGTTGTCACACAAATGGTGCCTTGACTATGTTCCACGTGTACCACTACCGATTTCTACAATATTGGTATTCACTAGTGAGTCTCTAATCGAAATGTAACACTAGTATACTTACTACTACAATAGAATTATGCCAATATTGTGTCAAAATTGAATATTGATAAATTATAAATATTTTTCTGGAAATTAAGTTTCAAAGGATCAATTGTTATATAACAATTTAAATGGAAAATTTCCATTATTGAAATGTTAATATTTAACATTTTAGAGGTGTTCGAATGATTAAATATTCAAAACTAAATCAATTTAGTTCTAAAATTTCCCAAACTTTTCATTTTAGTTTTAATTGAAGTCAAAGACCTCAAGATAAATTTTCTTGAATTTTTGATTTGTCTAACTATTTTTCACCACTTTAGTTTCTTGAATAAGCATAAAATCATGAAAAACACTAAACAGTTAATAAAAATTACCAAACTTCAGATTTTGGTTCTAAATGTGTTAAAAGACTTCTAGATAATTTTTCATGGATTACGGATATGCATAACCATTTTTCATATATTTAATTCTCTACATATACAAAAATTAATGAAAAATATAAAACAGTTTCCCAAATTACCCCAACTTTTTTTATTACTGTTATTAAACATTATTAATCTGGAAAAAATATAAAAATCGATTTCTAAACTGTTTAACTAAATTTTATGATTTTTGAGCTTTTATTCTAATCAAAATTGAAATAAATAGAAAACAGTTTCCAAAATTATCCAAACTTTTTATTTAACTGTTATTATATATAAATAGGCTGGTAAAAATATAAAAGATATTTTTCAGTGGGTATTTCTATTTTTCCTTGTTTTATCCCCTTAAATAATCATTAATTGAAGAATAAATAATAAACAGTTAAAATAAATTACCAAAACTTTTTGTAGCATCATTTACAGTGGAAGTAATCTTGGAAAAATACCAAAAGTGGTTTTCATATTGTATAATCCGGTTTTGGATATTTATGTGTATTTAAGTGTATTTAAGTGTATTTAACCTTAGAAAATAGGAGAAAAATAGTATACAGTAGATTAAAATCATCATCATTTTTATGTAACCTCCTACTGTACAAAACGATGTTCTGGTAAAATTTCATGCATTTTGGATAATCAGAACTATTTTTCCTATTTTTAGGCCATTAAAATTACCAAAAATTGGGAAAACTAGGAAGGAATCATGAAAAATTCTGAAATTATTTGTCTGACTCTCCCACCACCGGTAAGAGCTTCGAAAATTGTTAGATACAACTTTCAAACTCCCCAAAGTGGTTTTGTGATTTATTATACCCAAACAAAAAGGAAATCTAAAATCATACTAAACAGAAACATAAATCGATGAAAGTTAATGAGGGGTCAGTATGCACCATAGGGGTCAACCACGAATTTATTCCGGATTTATAGAGCTTCGGAAGTATTTTATATGATTTATTGCCCTATTTTATTGCACTAATTATAGTAATTCGAGAAAAATGAACTATCTTCTGGAAATTTACAGAGCATCTTATTTTGCTGATGAAAATCTGGGAAAAATCGGATTTAGTCAGAAAATGATTTTTAGATATTTATTTGGAAATAAATCTTTCATTAACATATTTGAAAGCTTTATAACAACAAACTTTGATCATCAAGCATCTAAGCTTGAAGATCATCATATGCATGTTGTTTTGAAGACCATTCATGAGTTTGAAATGTTCAAAAATCGTTTTTGATAGAAAAATTTGGATGCATGTGGTGATTTTTACCCAAAACTTGTATAAAAGGGCATTATGTTGATTTTGACTTAGGTTTTGGTCTTTGGATTTCACCATTAACAACATGCATGTTGTTTTTGGGTGAAATCCTACCACCATCATCATCAAAACCGTGAGTTTGTGTGTGTGTGTGTATGTTTATGTGTTCATGATCTTTCATTAGAATGGTGTAGAAGAACAAAGAAATGCAAGAAAATCCATGAAAACTTGAAGGAAAATGAAAGAAAATCGTGTTCTACCTTAATGAACACCGTTATATGATGAAGATTTTGAGTATCTTGAGTGTTCTTGGACATGTTGGCTGTAAAATTTCGTGGTTCATAGTGGGAGGAAGAGAGAAAATGTGTGTGAGAGTGTGAGAGAGAAATGAGAGAAAATGAGGGAAGATGGAGTGTGAGAGAGAAGAATAATCATTTTGTGTTGGGAAGAGGAGAGGCATCTTGGGAGGAGGGAGTCCGACTTTGGAGTGGAGAGAGGGTCTAACTCTCTTAAATTTTATAAAATTGTAACTTTATTTTATAAAAATATCAAGTTTTTATAAAATATGCACCTTATTTTAATTTTCATTCACAAAACCTTGATTTTTTTTGCATAGAAATAAGGTTAAATACTAATGACTTAAATTTTATTTTTCTTAAATGCTTCTCATAATTTTTATTATTATAAGATCATATTATAAGTTTCATAATTATTTTTATAGAAATTTTTAAGGTTAAGGTTCATAAATGTGAGTTTTTAGGGCATTTAGGGTTTTTGAGAGTTTGTAAATCTTTGGATATCAAAATAAATAGAATATTTGAGACTTTAAATTATCTTATGGTATTATAACTCTTTTATAGTTATAATTAATGTTTGTAATTTATTTTTTTATCGGTTTATTGGCATTCTATGTAGTGATTCCGAGATTCAATTGAAATTGAGGAATCAAGTATACTAGTCCTAGTCTTCAACTTTGACTTAAGTTTCTATGAGACTTTGACCTAATTTCTACTTCTAGGTCAAGTGCATGATGTGTGTATATGATTCATGAAATGTTGTTCGAGTCAAAGAGTGACCCAAATATGGATAGTCACTACAGCTCAATAGATGTAGAATTCACATATCAATGTGAAATCTAAGTACACACTCCATTGATTCTAATTGTTTCCAAGTTTCTAGTTACTAAGTCAAATATGTGTAGTGCCTATATGTGCAACTAAGTCTCATCAAATCTAGAACTGACTCGAATTTTGACGGTTGTCACAGTCTCCCCCAGTTGAAAGAATTTCGTCCCGAAATTCAATTCGTGACACATTCTATTAGAACTCAGCTGAATACAATTGTATAATTTGAGAGGTGGTGACTTGTTGTGTTCTTTATTATTTCAGGTTTATTTCCTCAAGGAAGAACCCAATTCTTTAGCTATAATCAAATTAATGTTTCCCTTATTCGAGTTCTATAGTCTAGATTGCGAGAAATTAGGATCATGGAAATCATGATCCAACCATGGCGACCTAGTTGAAAAAGATCATCTAGTTAGATATTATCTGAATTAAGAGAGCGGTATAAGTTTTGCTGAAGCAGCAACTGCATTGAGCGTTAAATCCGCATTGATCCTTAAGTTGCATTCTAATTTAGCAATAAGTGTAAATTTGCCGCTTAATAAAGAAGAGATTAGGAACAATTTGTTCACTTTCGTGTGGGCTACTAAATATGGAAAAGATATATTCCGAAATAAGAGGGGGTAGCACGAATGAAAAAGAAGCGGTCAAGGGTAAGTTCCTATAGATACGTATTAAGGGTAGGCATCAAAGTTTTGGTGCATTTTAAATGTGAAGATTATACAAGTGTCGACTTACATAATAAATTACGAAATGATCAAGGATCTTAGAGTCTATATTTACTTCTAATTTAGTCTTGCTACATAAAATCACATTCAAAGAATGTATATATCTAGAGAGTCATTGTTTCAATGAAGGCGGTGAAAGTTTATGATATTTTAAATTACATTATGTAGATAGCATTTTAAGTGTTTAGAAGTGATAAAAATCTCACTATTATCAAAATGTGTAATAATTCCAAGATAATGACAATACATGTTTGGCAATCCAACGAAGTAGTAAAATAGTATAAAAATTAATTAAGGTTAAAGGTTTAAGTCGTCAATAAAGGAATTTGTATAGAAATATTTGCATTAAATTTTTGAGAAATTGTCCAATTGTCTAAGTCGGGACAAATTCAAGTTTACGAGGAGTCTGAATACTTATGAAAACAAGTTTGAGAGTTTAGGAACTCACTGAAAATTGCAAAGTAAAATGCTATTTTAAGAAATGTGTAAAAATGTTGATCTTTGGAAATAGTGCATTCTTAGTTTAGTGGTTCTACGAAAACAATCATTTAGAGAATAGATAATCGTAAAATTCAAAACTTTTGATGTATTGAAAGAAAAGAAAAACATAAGGAAACGTATCCTTCACATATAATTTCCGAATATAGAAAAATGATAATCATAAGAGCATTCATCTTGTGCATTAATTATAATGAAAAATTCAATGTCATAGGTCTATGTTTTGTAGCAAAGATTTTAAACACGATTATAAAAGAAAATGTTTGTAAGTTTCTCGAAAACGTGCCAAAATAGTAAACAAGGTTTTAAATGGTTTATATGCCCTTAAAAGCACATATATCCATTGAAATGGATTTGAAATGAAATTAAAATAGTAAGGTTAAAAACCAATATTGGTTAAATTGAGTATTGAAGAAAAGTGTTAAGTTAAAGCAAGTTGTCAAAAGAGTTTTAGCGAGAATATGGCTTAAATTGTTAGGAAATGTCTACTAAGTTGAATGAAGTGGTTATAAAATAATTTATCGATGATAAATAAAACCGATGAAGCAAAATAACTTTTCGATGGAAGATTAAGATGTAAGGAATAAGTATGTTAGTGTAGCTGATCGTACCTAAATACTAATGCGAGTCTTAGGCGAGTGCCAATGTCTTTTCCCCGAGATAAAGGACAAGAAAAATTGTTAGTAAAATGTTTTATGGTGTCAATGCAGTTTATGACCTTTTATAGAGGTCAAAGGGATATCCTTTGTTAAGTTTTAAGCTCAAGGTGGAAACAACGTAGAGTTTAATCGTAGTGTAGTAATAAGGTCTCACGTATGGGTTAAACCTTTGTGTCTCATCGTGAGTCGAATCCGGAATGCCTGCCATTGGTATCCAAGTGATTACTTAGTGGCGACTCATCTACCTCCTTACGCGATGCTCCAATTATCATTTGTGTCGATATCGAAACGCTTTTTCCTAGTTGTAACTCTAGTACGAAGACGATGAAGAGGTATTGATGAATAATTGGTATAGGTTTTGACTTATGATTATTACTAGTGTATATCTAGCTACTAACCTTACATCTAAAGTCAATAGCTACCAAGGAATACCCATTCTCAACACTAAGTGCATTGTTCCTAGAGTAGTTAGTGATATAACCTAAGTGGTTAACCTAGCACTTGATAAGGGATAGGAATATTTCTAAATAAAGGCATTATGGTAAAAGTGCACTTACTTTCTAAGTGTACCTAGATGAATGTCTATAATATGCAATGCCCGTACGTACACCGAAAAATTTTGTTTTTCAAAGTTTAAGCTGAAAATCGTTTTGAACATAATTCTACTATAACCGTTTCAAGCCTCACATTAAGTTTCCTTAATTAAGCATAGCTGGCCAGGCTATACTTAATTAAAGTCCAATAATGCGTACTCAAATTAGTCATACTAGTAGTATGTTCAGTATTTTAAAAATGTTTAGAAAATATTTGGCTATAGTTGTGGTTTTCCAAAGGAAAACCGGTATTCTCTATAATCTTCGGCTCTGATACCATTTCCTGTCACACCCCGCTAAAGCGGTAACACGAGGCGTGGCAGTATAAAGAGTTTCATAGCAAAAGTTAAAAGACAACACCAACCATAGTATTAAAAATCATTACAAATTTACAATGGGTTTGAACAACTTTTACAAGAAATTACAATGAAAATAGAAATACAACACATGCGAATGCTCCTAAAAGTGAAGTGTCCCTAAGTGCCACTTACTCGATAATTCCTGAAAAAGCATGTAAAACGAGCGTCAACTATAAAAATAGTTGGTGAGTACTCACAAATAAACAAAATAATCTTGGTTCCATGGGTTGAAATCAAAGTTTTGATAAAAGTTTCCAATAATACAAGTATATTGTTAAAATGAGTAAATAAGTTTGTAAATGCAAAGTTGTTTGTCATCATGAGAGATAAAGTATATTGCCCGAATAAGATGTGTAAGGTCGAACCTTGAAATATGATGATGTTTGAATTAAATCTCAGCATCAGCATATATCTCAGTATCAACATCAGCGTTTGAGCAGCTCAGCGTGTTTAGTTTATTCAGTGAATTGTAACAGATTTTGTATTTATCTTGTTTCCATAGTTAGCGTAAATTAGTTAGCTGACATATCCCTGATTTGTAGGGATTGTCTAGAATAGCAGTATATAATCTTTTGTATAGGTTTGTGAATGGTTACGCCTTTCACAAACCCTAATCGCTGCTTTGTGCACATGATAATCTCTTTGTGAGATTATCTTTCTTAGTGAAAGTTTTTCTTCGTGAATTCTTCTTATTCTTATTTACTGTCATTGTTTGATAAATTGATTGATCTAAAGGCCTTTTCAATTGGTATCAGAGCGGGTTTCTCTTATCAAACAAATGGCTTCATCCTCTTCTTCGTCGAACTCATCAAATCATCCCTCCGCTAAAATTCCTCCTTTTGAAGGCACTGAAGAAGTCAAGGCTACTCAAATAAATGATCTTAACCGAAGGTATGAACATTTTTTTGCTAAGAAAGGTGAAACCTTGACTCAAACCTTTAACAGATTCAATACTCTTGTTAATGATCTACGGAGATTAGATCAGTTGAAGCATAGAACTGTTCTAGTGCAGAAGTTTTTGGATTCTCTGGGTGCAGGTTGGGAGAACCATGTTGATGTGTTGAAAAATAGTGAGAAGATCAACACTATGAACTTACAAAGTCTGTATGGAAATCTTCGATACTATGAGGAATCCAAGCTTCAAAGAAAGGAGCTGATGAAAGATTCTCAGTGTGAATCATCTGTAGCCTTGTTCTCAAACAAAAAGCTAGTGTCAGATTCAGACACTGAAAGCCATTCAGACACTGATTCCTCTAAAACTGACACTGATGATCTTGAAAAGGTTGTGGCTAGTGCAGCTTTGATTGTAAAGACCTTTGAGAAATCAGGCCGAAACTTCTCAAAGTTTCAGAAGAAGATGGGTGGAAAGTTTTCAAAAAGATGAGAAGTTGATAAAAAGCATGGTGCTGATAAGAAAGAGAAGGCTCAGTGCTTTAACTGTGGGAACACTGATCATTTTGCAAAGGAATGTAAACAAAAAAAACAAGGCTCGGATGAATACTGGAAGCAGAAGTACAACAAGCTGATTGAGAAGCTGAAAGCAGAGAACTTGGAACATAAAGTTCTTGTTGCTGAAGAAGAAAAATGGAAGACTGATGAGGAGTCATCAGATGATGAAGTCAAGTGTCTAATGGTAAAGATAGAAGACACGGATGTTCCTGAAAAAGGCACAAGTACATTTGATGCTGATATGTCTGATGATGTTGAAAATTCCAGGAAGCACAACACTGACTCTTCTTCAATGTATCAGGTTAAAAACTTTGTTTCCTATTCAATGAATGAAAAAATCAAAATGTTTGAGTATTTGGGTGTTATTAATTCTAAGAAGAATCAAACAATAAGAAATTTGCAAAATCAAATTGATCTTCTTGAAACTGATATATCCATGAAAAATAACATTATTGAGTCCACTCAGGAAAATCTTAGAATCACTAGTTTGTCAAACTCATTTTTGTCTACTGAAATTGACAATGTTAAAGATCTTTTGATCAAAGAACAAACTGTGCTTCATACTTGGGCAAAATCTCACAAAAATGCTAATTATATTATTTCTGCTCAAATTCCACATTAATGTGAGAAAATTCTTGGGGGTAATTTTGCAGAAGCTGAAAAAGTTTTTAAATCACAAGAAAAGGAATCTGAATTTTATTCCATGAATGAGATGAAAAACAATTTCAGAAATAAGTTTGTCAGTAACTCTTTTATTAATCAGAGTCTAATTGATGAATACTGTGTTACTAACTCTAATGGTGTTACTGAGTGTAATGTTGAAATTACCGGAATTGATCCAACCTCTTACCCTGCACATCTTGTAAGACCAACTCCCCTCACTGAGAATATTATTGCCTTCCCTATCTCAAACGGAGTGTTTCATGCTGTTCATGAACAACCTAAGCATTTTCCTGATTGCAATGCATCTGTGAATAAGTCCAAATCGGACACTGATAGCTCATCATCTATCACTAATCAAATTCTTTCTGACACTGAATTCAGTTGTGACTCAATGATAAACAAAAGGATTCAAAGCTCTCTTGGAGAATCTTACATGTCAAAATGTGTCAAGTCCAAAAATTTGCTCACCAAGAGGAACTTTGGTACTAGAGTTTGTTACAGATGTGGTGATACCTCTCACAAGATCAGTGAATGTTCATTTGATAAATCATCCTTAAGAGCTGATAATATTAAAGTTAGAAATGAAAAATGGACTCTTAAGTCAAATTCTTTAAACTGTCTTCCTAAGGAGTGTTATAATCTATTATCAAATAACTTTGTGAATGACCCATCCTCGAATGGGTCAGTGTGTTCTAACTAGTTTCCAGCACTGCAGGGTCAGGAGCATCTTTGGTACTTAGATAGTGGTTGCTCAAGGCATATGACAGGATCCAAGTCTCTCCTGGAAGACTATGTCAAGAAAAATGGTCCTGCAGTAACTTATGGAGACAATGGAAAAGGGTTCACTAAAGGATATGGAAATATCGAATGCAATAATGTGGTTTTTTAAAACGTTTCATATGTAAAGGGTCTCAAACACAACCTTATCTCCATCAGCCAATTGTGTGATGCTGACTATGAAGTTCACTTTACAAAGAAGGAAGGTAGAGTTGTCAACACTGACAAGAACATCGTACTTTCAGCAAGTGGAAAGGATGATATATATGTTCTTGATATGTTCTCATGTGACTAGGAGCTGATGCAATGCTTCTTTACAAAGTCTCAGACCAATCTCAGCTGGATTTGGCACAAAAGGTTCTCTCATCTGAACTTCAAGAACCTATCCAAATTATCCAATAAAGATCTAGTTAGAGGGCTCCCAAAATTCAACATTGTTAAAGACAAGATGTGCTCAGCTTGTGAACAAGGAAAACAAACCAAGTCATCTTTCAAACCAAAGTCATGCTCCAGTATATCTGTCCCTCTACATTTGCTCCACATGGACTTGTTTGGACCTATTCCTGTCCGCTCTCTAGGTGGAAATAAGTATACTCTAGTGATTGTGGATGAGTTCACTCGATTTACATGGGTAGTTTTCCTGAAGAAGAAAAGTCATGTTGCACAGGAAATTATCTCACTGATTCGTAAGAATGAGACACTGACAGGTCTCAAGGTTAAACAACTAAGAAGTGATCATGGTACTGAGTACTTGGTTTGATCTCCTATCTTTCTCTCTTCTTCAAGTCTTCTAAACTAAAGTTGAATGATTCACTGTACTAAAAACCATACATTGATAACAACTTGAAACTCTTTGCCGATGGTTAGATCAAAACACCAAGATCTATGACACGCAACTATCTCTTCTTACCAATCCTACACTGATTCCGTGATTTAGTGTGACAAAACACACGCTGATGAGAATCTAAAATCTTTGCCGATGGTTAGACCAAAACACAAAGGTTTATCACACGCAACAATCCTTTCTTTACCTTCTTCTCATTCAGTGTCTAATGATTAAGTAAGATAAACCACTCACTGATAAAGTCACAACACTTTGTGCCGATGGTTAGATAATGCAACTAGTATCTATCACACGCACCAATCTCCTTGCTAGCCCCAATTGAGCATGTTGTACCTTGAATTGACGGAGAAATATTTTCAGCATGTAACTTTTGTGACACTGATCTCAGCGCTTCCGCAAACACTGATTGAGGCTTCATCTTCAGTCAACGGCTCTTTTACCCAACGACTATTTTTTATCTAACAGGTTGTTATGATACACCGTTATTTTTTGAGAAGATAATCATTACCTTTTTTTTTAAAAAAAGGCCCGTTTAATTCCATATTTAAACCTCTTCTCACCCTTATTTCAAACTTTCCTTCCACAATCTAAACTTCTTTCACTTATACTCAAAACCCTAGAACCCTAAAAACTCTCTAATGGCTGCTTCTTTGTTCACCTTCTCTTCTACTTCACGAAGGGTAATCCCTGCCCCAAACTCTCCTCCTCTACCAATATACATCAAAGCCACCAACGTTGTATTTAACCCTGATATTCCAGATGTTCATAGAGGTCTTGGACTCGATGATTTTGTTAACTTCTTAGCCTCCTGCTGTCTTCGTTACGCCATCAGTGACATTCCATCAGAGTTCTTCCCTGAACAAGTCTGTGATTTCTACTACACAGCAACAGTCAATGATGAAAACAATGTCATCACCGGGACCATTGGTCGTGGAAGACATTCTGTCTTTATTACCGCATAAGTCCTCAGTGCTGCACTCAGGTTACCTATCTTTGAACCTTTCTCTGAACTTCCTTCTATTGAACGGTGTAGACGTTTATTCGATCAACTGGGATATGATCACTCAAAGGTTGGTGCTCGATCGGCTCTTATTTTGCTCCAATGTATGACCCCAGGATGGAAATTCTTCACCGGTGCTTTATGCAAGTGTGTGGGTCACAAGTCTCGAAGTGGTGATCAACTGAGTAATTATGAGCAACAAGTCGTCTGCTCACTTCTTCTCAACAAAAGACTTGATTATGGAGCCCTATTCTTTGATCAACTTGGTCAGCTTCTTCGTGCAAATGTACGCACTGATCACGTTCCCTTTCCATGCTGGATTGCTCTTGTGCTCGATAAATTTTTCGCTGCAGACTACTTCTCACACCCTGGAAATCCCATCTAATGCCCTCGCATGTCTATTCGAATGTATCAAGATGATCCCCTGGATACTGACATCGGAATCTCTGATAGGATGAGAGAATGGATTGCAAATCCATACACTGTTCCTTCTCTCACCGATGATACTGATGAAGGAGGTGCTGATGGTAACCATGAAGATCATGCCGGTCAAGAGGATGAACCACATGATGGTGGTCATTTCTCTCCTCAAATTTCTCATCATATTGTCTCTGTTACTGAGAAAGTTCCCTCAGCTCAAAAGGATTCACTGAGTTAGGGGGAGCAACAATTTCAGGGGGAGCACCCATCTCAGGGGGAGCATCCCTCACAGGGGGAGAATCCACCCCAGGGGGACCAATATTCTCCGGGGATGCCACCTAGCTCACCAGCAGCTCCAGCCACTTCATTTATTCAAATTCCGGTGTCAGCATTTACTGAACTTCTAACACTGACTCGGGACATGACTCAGCGTCTTCTACGCATTGAGGCTGATGTTAATCAGCTAAAGGAAGTTCTTCTGCATACTCCTCCCTCTAGTCCCCAATCTAATGATGCTCAAAAAGGGGGAGATACTGATGATGATGCTGATGTTGATGATAATGCTGATGATGAACCAAATGAGAGAGACACCGAACCTGTTGACAACACCATTGTTCGGCCTGAATCACCAAAGCCGATGCATGAGTCTGACTCTACGGGGCCTAATAGTCCAGCAGCTACTGAAAAGCTGGTTGAAGATAGTGAGCATGATGATGAACCAGATGATGAATGTCAAATACTGGATATGAACTTCACTAATCCCCTTATTCCAGTTCAAGAAGAAGATTCAGATGATCTCGATAATGAATCTCAAAGGCCAGACATGAAATTAGTCGATCTTGTTGCTGATCCCATTATTCCGGTCTAAGGAGAAGATTCAGACGTTGCCAGTGAAGATTCTCATCCGCTATCTCAAAAGTGTAAGGTAGCAGATACTGACTTGGCTTATTCTCAAACTGATACTTCTCTGCCTGGCAAAAAGCCCAAGTCCATAGTCAGATATCAAATTTGACGGCTGAATGGAATATGTCTCCTAATCAAGTTAAACAAATTCTTGATGAAGCTAATCAAGCTCAGCTTCTAAAGAATATTGCTCAAGCTGATGAATCTCTAATTCAGCATAAACTTCAGGCCAAAGGATCTTTTGAAGCTCAGATGCAGAAATTCTTGGAATTTCAGTCCAAATCTCAATCTTCTCAGCCTCCCTCTAGCAGCAATAAGTCTAAGACTGACAATGTTCTTGACATGATTGATCGAAAGAGGTTTGAAGACGTTTTTAATCGATGAGTGTGTGGTGATAAGATCATCAAAGTTAAAGCTTCCAAACCATGCAATGAGAAAATTCTTACGTTGTTGATCACTCGTCAAGGTCCTCAGCATTCATACACTGAAGTTGTCAAGAGGGATGAGCTGATTAAATATGGATATTCTGAATGGATGGAATTACTCGAATTAACATCCAAGCAAACCTCAGCTCACTCCTTTGAACTGATATGTGCTCTTCATCTGCTGATCAAGAAAGTTCAGCGTTTGGATCTTGTTCGTAAAGAACGACCTCAGTATCAAGGCCCAAGGTCATCTGTTCCGAGAACTCGAAGAACCAAATTTGAAGTTGATAGTGAAGATGTGTTGGTTCTGGACTTTGGTGCTGGTGGAATAAACAATTCTCTTCCTATCAGTGTTGACCCGGTTCAACATAAATTTATCTCAGTTCCTGAACACGGGATGTTCTATCTCGATAAAAACAGAAAGATGTGTTTTCAGCGAACTGCTGAGATCCCAAAGGCTCCAACCACTCATCTCGTTGGCTTAAGGAAAATGTGCATGAGTCATCAAGATCTCTCAGGAGAGTTTCACATTCTTATTGTTATGGAGCTGCTGAATAGAAGACAGGAGTTGCTGGATAGTCCTTACTGGCCAGTAAAAATAGAGGCTGAAGCTGAGTATGAAGAGTTCTTGTCCAGAGGTGTTTTAACTTAGTTTTGAACATCATCATATTGGGGGAGATTGCAAGAAGAAGAAGTAGTCTCGCTCCAATTTGACGCAAAGGGGTAGATTGTTGGGTCGTGTTTTGTTATGTATTGCATCGATTGGGCTCGCTAGTTAGTTCAGTTTTGTAACTACGGTTTGGGCATGTCCAACCGTGAGCTTGATAGGGTTTATTATAAATATAGGTGCTTGCATGCATCTTAGAAGAAGGACAAAAAAACGATAGTAACAAAAGAAAAGATTGATCAAAGTAGTTTCATTATCGTTCTTGTAACCCTAAATCCTCTACAGCGGAAGTTCTTAGTCGAGCTCTGCTGAGGATTGTTTGAATCAATCATTCGACATATTGTGATTCAACTTTGTCTTGTTTATTGTTTATGTTCTTAATACTGCCTGTTACAAAGATCTAATCGATCTTCAAGTTTGTTTTATAACTTAACAGAGTCGATGCAATTTGGGTGAATGTGGAAAGGTTGACAAAGAGCGCCCACTTCCTTGCTATCAGTGAGAGCTCATCCGCAGAGAAGATGGCAGAGATGTACGTGAGGGAAGTGGTATCACGACATGGAGTGCCGATCTCGATTGTTTCGGACCGAGATGTGCGTTTCACTTCCAGATTCTGGAAGAAGTTTCACGAGGATTTGGGTACTAGGCTGCATTTTAGTACCGCATATTACCCCCAGACTGACAGTCAGAGTGAGCGGACAATTCAGACGCTCGAGGACATGCTCCGGGCATGTGTGTTGGATTTTGGGGGGAGTTGGGACAAGTATTTGCCCTTGGCAGAGTTTTCCTACAACAACAGCCATCATTCGAGCATTGGTATGCCACCCTTTGAGCTGTTGTATGGGAGGAGGTGTCGGACTCCCACTTGCTGGGGAGAGGTCGGGCAGCGTGTTATGGGTAGTATAGAGATTGTGCTGTAGATGACTGAGCAGATACAGCAGGTCAGGCAGAGGTTATTGACCGCTCAGAATCGTCAGAAGAGTTATGCGGACAGGTGCCGGTCCGAGCTCGATTTCCAGGTCGGCGACTTTGTACTCCTGAAGGTCTCTCCTTGGAAAGGAGTGATCCGATTTAGGAAGAGGGGCAAGTTGGGGCCCCGTTATATCGGTCCTTTTCGGGTGATTGCAAGGGTAGGCAGGGTAGCCTACCGATTGGAGCTACATGCAGAGTTAGGTCAGATCCATGACACTTTCCATGTGTCGCAATTGCGGAAGTGTATAGCCGATGAGTCAGCAGTGGTACCATTGGAGGATATTCAAGTGGATGCGAGCCTGAATTATGCTGAGAGACTGGTGGCAATCAGAGATCGGAAGATCAAGGTTTTGAGGAACAAGGAGGTGCCTTTGGTTTTGGTTCAGTGGAAACATCAAAAGGGGTCTAAGATGAATTGGGAGTCAGATTCGGAGATGCGAGGGCAACATCCAGAGTTGTTCGAGGAATGAGACTTCGAGGGAGAAGTCTAGTTCTAGTGGGGGAGAATTATAACATCCCGAGATTCAGGTATATTCCTTTCATCCTTGTTCTTTATTGTTTGGGCATGTTTAGTCCTTGAGTGGAGGGTATGTAGCAAGTGAATATGTTGGGCGTACCAGAGGGGTACGCTGCGCGTACTCACGCGCTTAATTTGGACGCGGAGTCAGCAAGGTATGCTGGGCGTACCTAGAGTTACGCCGGGCGCACCCAGCCCAGGTGCAAAAACCCTAATCCTCCTTGTGCACTATTTAAAGGGTGTTATGGCTCATTCCTTAGCCTCCATATCAGTGAGAGAAACCCTAAAACAGAGCCCCATCGTTCTTAGTGTGTGAGAGTGTTGATTTGAGCTTGTTGGTGCTTTAGTGGCTTAGTGAAGAAGAAGTAAGGGAGTTCTTGGAGGCTAAAGCTTGAGGTGCCATTTTAGATCTGAGATCTGTACAGGAAAGGGCTACACTTGGAGGTATAAAGTTCAAAACTTTCATCTTCTTTCGGTTGTTGTTGTATGTGACCTTTTTAGGGCTAAAAACCCCAAAGGTGGAGACTTTATGAGTGTAAAGTGCTCCATGGTCTGAGATCTGTCCCTTTTCAGTGTTACTAGTGATTTAGAGCCATAAAGTTCCCATCTTGGATGTTACTTTGGAGTCATGCATGTGTTTTAAGCCTTCTAGAGTTGAAGGTTGGATCATTTTGGGAGATAGTGACTTGTTCAGCCATGCAAAGGCTTAAAGTCATCAACTTTATGGATTAAGGGGCTTAGATGGGGTCAGATCTAAAATATGGACGTAGGTCTTAACTGTTTAATACCTCAAGAGCAAAAGGGCTGAAGCAGGGGAGTAGGTCGGGCGTAATCCCTAGTACGCGCCGCGTACTGGGTGGCGCTCCCTGATACTGAGATGCAGCCGGGTACGCTCAGCATACACATCTGGTACGCGCAGCGTAACCCAGAGAGTTGACTTTTGGTTGACTTTTAAGGTATTGTCTATTGTGGGGCCTTTGAGCTATGAGAGGGGTAAAATGGTCTTCTACCCTTCTGAGAGTGTCATACGAGAGTATAGTCTAGCCTTTGAGAGTTATATTAAATAGAGTGTTATTTTCATATGATTAGACAGAGGCTAGGCCAGCGTTTACCGAGTCAGAGATTTACCGAGATACCCGAGGTGAGTCTTCTCACTATACTTTGCCTAGTGTGGTAATAAAGTTAAGAGACAGATTATTATAGAGTTATATGCCAGTGTGATTGCATGTTATTATGTGTTGTGATTTATTGTGATATGTGATATGCATGATTCAGAGTTACAGAGTTGGGACTTTCGGTTCCCTAGAGTTAGGGCCAGAGGGCCCACAGAGAGTTGGGGCTGGAGGGCCCCACTGAGACACATTGACCAGAGGGTCAACATAGTTACAGCCTCGAGTGGCTATTATGTGATTAGTGTGGTATTTTGGGGAACTCACTAAGCTTATGCTTACAGTGTTTAGTGTTATGTGGTTCAGGTACCAGTGATGACCGCAAGAAGGCGCCGGCTTGATTCGTACACACACATGGGATTGGATGTATTTTGATCTTGGGAGACATTTGTGAAATAAAAACATAATGTTATGACATTTTATGAATGAATGGTTCATGATATCGGTTCGAGCCCTAACATTAATCTTGAGTCATTATTGTTCATACCTTACAATTGAGCCCAATCACAACTGAGTAAATCTTTTTTTCGATGAACTTCATTCAATCTTTCTCAGTGGTTCGATTCAAGAGTAGTTGTTGGTAAATCAATCTCATTAGATTAACAAATTCTTGAAAATCGATATGAAAATTCTTGATTAATTGATTGCTTGAGATTGAAATCAAATCCGATAAAGTTCTTTTTTATCTGGAAAGTAATTGGGAATGAGTTGAAGTGAATATTCAACGATGATTTTGATTTTATACAATTGAGAGTTGCTTTCGTTTCGACATCGCTATTATTTGATCAACTTTGATTATTGTGTTGAAATTGTGAATCGGTTGGGTATAATTTCTTCTATTCCTGAACTGATGATGATCAACTAATTGTCAATCAAATTCTTTGATTTGGGTGAAATCGATCAAGAACAATCAATTATTCTCTGGTTGATTTGAAAATCGATGATAGATTTGTGGATTTGTGTCGGTTGATTGATAAATTGAAGAGTCAAAACAAAAAGTCAAAGTTGTTGTTCTTGGTTTAACTTGTACTCATGCGTCACTGATTCCGTTGATGTCGATGAGTTTGGAAGAACTGAGTTTTAACGAGAAATCGAAGTCAAAGATTTGGAATTGGTGTTACAATTTTGAAAGATCGGGACTGAAAAGTAAAGCGTGTTTTTGTTTCGAAGGATTGTATGTGTGACAACCCGAAATTTTCATTTGGTCAAACCCTAAAAGTAAACCACATCAAATTATAATTCAATTTCATTTTTGTTTATTTTTAACAAATTTAAAATTCGTTTGATTATTTTAATAATTATTCTTTAAACGAACGGGTGAAAGGAACTGCCGTCTCGGGTCTTGAAATTTCAAAACCGCAAATACCACGTAGTTAAGAAATTCACGGCCAAACTTTTATTTTTGGGCCGAAAATTCATCCAAAAACCGTAAACTCATGCCTTAAGCATGAGTTTACTCCCCAAACTCATCACTTCTTACTTTCACTCTCAAGAACAACACCAAAACTCTCTCAAGTATCATCCAAGTTTTTCTTCAAGATCTTCAATCTAGTAAGTGTTTCTAGCCCTTTCAAGTTAGTATATCACTTAATCTAGTGATTGTACATCTTTTCATCCATCCATTTTCATGTTTTGCTTAGATCTTCAAAACACCAAGAACACCAAGAACACACACTAGTGTTCTTGGGCCCTTAGCACCTTTCAAGCTTCTAACTAGTAAGTACTCTTACCCTAGTGTATTGTTAAGCTTGTTACCTTTCCATACATCAAGAAAATTTCCCAAAAACACCAAGAACAAGGTGTTTACGGTCCAAGAAGTCCTTGGACCGTAAACCCCAAATAAAGGTGCCAAAGTGTGCTTAGTCCCTTCCTATGCCTTAGTAACTAACATGGATCCATTCTTTGATGAGCTAAGGACTTGAAAACCCCCAAAATACCATAAACCTTATGAGTTTATGGTAGTAAACTCAATGGAAAATGGTTTAGAAACCTTAAACTCCAAATAGGAGTGAAATGGTGCCCTAGTTCCTTCCTTAGACACATACTTCAAGTAGAAAAGCTTCTAGGGACTTTTTAAGGCTTCAAACAACAAATGGTCAAAAGTGTGGGAGCTTACGGCCGTAAACTCTTTTGGTTATGACCAAAAAACCGTAAACTCCCTAATAGAGTATTCCTTGAACCCCAAATACACTAGCCATGCCCTACAACACTTAGATGCTATCCTTGGGACTTTTAACACTTATATAAGGTGTTTAACTTGTCTTAGGATGTCTTAACTTTGTTAATTAGTTGTTTGTAGACTAATTGTATACATGCATGTGTATTTATATGTTAGCTAGCTCTTTGTGTGTGCACAAGTCTTCACTTGTCACCTAGCACCGTGTCCGACACTTTAATCCAATCCACTCACTACAGGTGAGTTCATACCCCTTTAACTAACCTTTGAAATGCTTTTAAATGTTTTAAATACTTTATGGGGGGAATACAAGTTGAACCATGTTAGTTATTAGATCAATCACATGTGATTAATAACTAACATGCAAATGGATTTTTAATGCTTTAAACTATTTTACCAAATACATGACTTTAAACTGTTATCAAACTATTTTACATGTCAAATGCTTTATAAAAATTCAATTTTTGTACTAAACCTTTCCTTTTCAGTTTTTAAACTTATATATTGTTAAAAACCATGTCTACTACATATATAGTTTTATAAATAAGGTTTGAAGGACTTAGGAGAGATAACCCACTTTACTTCCTGTCCTTGTTGGGTTGTGGTCTTAAAGTACCCGGTTGTTTGTCCGAGTTGATGGGTTTTGAGCATTATAACACTTCCTAAGTGTACATGCAACCCTAATAACCTTGGATCTATGTTTGTCTAATTATCATGCAAAGTTGAATTTCCAAGGTTATATTCCTATCTAGCATACATGGGGAACAATTTTAACTTGAATGAAATATAGAATAACTTACCTTGTTGTTGCTTATGTTCCTAGAAACCTTGTGAGCCTAGCACCCCAAGTGTGATGCCTCAAATGCTTCACACAACACCAAATGCTCTTGGAAAGACTTTTGAGAGAATACACACTTCTTAAAATCGGCCAAGCCCTCTAGTTTCTTATGTGTAGCCGATTTTGTGGAGAATGGGATTCTTATATAGTGTTGACACATCTAGGGTTACACCATGTAAACCCTAATGTGTCATGACTCTTCATTTCCATGACCCATGGGTATGGAGCATCCTATGGATGGAACCCAACTTGATAATCCATGGAGCCTCTTAGCCCACTATACAAGATATGAATGATTTACATAATCAACCCATATATTTAATTAGTTATCCTTTGATCACTTAATTAATTCTAAATTAATTCTTGATCAAACTAATCAAATAATATTATTAATATATTAGAACTTATAATATATTAATAATCTCCAAGTGTTATTACTCTCATTTAGTCTATCCAATTGCACGGTGCCATGCAACCCAAATGGACCATGTCGGGTCGGGTAAAGTACTGACCCGAAATAGTTATGGACTTAGACACCTTATCCAACAGTCTCCCACTTGGATAAGTCTAATAACTATAACTCCAGTACTTCAGGAACCGACCGGCAATCGTAGCTCTTTCAAGGTCTCTCGGAACTGAGAAGATGATGGTACGCCATTTAAGATAAGGGATCATATAATCCTCCGTTCTATATATCAGCCGGACAAATACATGGAACAATGTCTTACTTATTGTCCAGCAGTTTGTTTCTCGATTTCCGATTTGTTTGACAGAGAACTTAATTGAACACATCAACTTAGTTCTGATCGGGCCCGGTACATAGGTCAAAACAAAATCATCGAGGGGCCCAGATATCAGCTTCTAATCCAAGAAGGAACAGATAAACTTCAACTCATATGTTTGTTCTACCACTCATTGAATTACACACAAAAGCACGTTTTATAACATCGAGTTACCAATGCGTTTTCGTACAATCAATGCATAACCAACTTGTAAGTAACAAATCATATCTCTAGGTTTGAAGACTTATATGATATTACCGTCTCACGATCACTCGAGATAGAATTCCATGAAGTGATTCCAGTGAGCGTGGGTTGAGTCCAATGCTCAGAGCTTATGAGCACTCATGATTGTTGTAGCCTTGTCCAACACCTTAGACCTCTGCAACCAATCATGACAGTCTTGATTCATACCTACTTCCGACATATGACCGACTGTGGAGGTTTGAATAATATGTTATACCAAACAAAATTATTCTGGAAGTCAAAACATGCAAAAGAAATATAGTAAACGATTGACAAGAGATAGCAACACTTTACTCATAAATAAAACACCTTTTATTCATCATCTAATGTCAATTACACTTTACAAATTTCTGGGTTATCTAACTACTAAATCTCATATCATCCTTCAGCCCTATGCTCCGAGCATGCTGGAGATGCTTAACCCGAGTCAGTCCCTTCGTGAGGGGATCTGCAGGTTCTCATCCGATGATACCCTCTTTGCCAAGAGGAGTCCTTCTTCTATTCGATGTCTGATAAAATGGTATTTTCTGTCGATGTGTCTGGATCTCCCGTGATCCCTTGGTTCCTTGGCTAAGGCAACAACACTTTCACTATCACAGAAAATTTCCATTGGTTCTTTAATAGCTGGTACAACTCCAAGGTCTCCAATGAAGTTCTTCAGCCATATCGCCTCCTTTGTCGCCTCGCTAGCTGCAATATACTCTGATTCACAAGTTGAATCAGCCACTGTCTCTTGCTTGGAACTCTTCCAAGAAATTGCTCCTCCATTTAGGGTAAAGACCCAGCCCGACTGAGAGCGGAAATTATCCCTATCAGTCTGGAAGCTAGCATCACTATACCCTACAACTCTCAAGTCATCACTCCCACCGAGGGTAAGGACCCAGTCCTTAGTCCTCCGTAGGTACTTGAGGATATTCTTTACCGCAGTCCAGTGTGCCTTGTCAGGATTCGCCTGATACCTGCTAACCATGCTCAGGGCAAAGGCTACATCAAGTCGAGTACACGTCATAGCATACATGATCGATCCTACAGCCAAATCATAAGGTATTCGACTCATTTCTGCTATCTCAGCCTCAGTGCTAGGGCTTTGTGTCTTACTCAGTCTGGTGTTACTCTGGATGGGTAACTCTCCTTTCTTGGAGTCCTGCATGCTGAATCTCTTCAGCACCTTATCTAAGTAGGTACTCTGACTAAGTCCAATTAGTCTTTTACTCCGATCTCTCAAGATCCTTATCCCTAGAATATAGGTAGCTTCTCCTAGGTCCTTCATAGAGAAACACTTCCCAAGCCAGGACTTAACTTCCTGCAGGGTTGGGATGTCATTTCCTATGAGTAGTATGTGTTGCATTAATGTCTAAGTCCATAACTATAATTGGTAAGACTTGACCCGACCCGGCATGGTCCATTTGGGTTGCATACCATCATGCACTTGGATAGACTATAATGAGAGAAATAACACACTTATGGTTATTAATATATTATAAGTTCTAGTATATTAATAATAAGAATAATAAGATTATTTAATTAGTATTGATCAAGAATTAATCTAGGATTAATTAAGTGATCAAAAGAAGACTAATTAAATATATGGGTTGATTGTGTAAATCATCCATACTTGTATAGTGGGCTAATGCTCCATGGATAATCAAGTTGGGCTAAAACCCATAGGATGGTTCATGGATGCTCCATGGTGTATTTGTACCCATGGATCATGGAAATGAAAGGCCTTGTCAATTAGGGTTTACATGGTGTAACCCTAACTATATAAGCATCTTATTCTTGACCAAAATCGGCGACTAGTGTGTGGTGTAAGAGGGCTAGCCGATTTCATGAGTTGTAGAATTCTCTCAAGTTATTCTAAGTGTTTTGGTGATTGTGATTCCATTTGAGGTGTCACACTTGGGGCACTAGGCACTCAAGCTTCATGAAGACATTCTACACCAAAGAGGTATGTATTCTATCTTGCTATAGTCATTGTTTTGTATGCTAGATTAGGATAATACCTTGGAAGTTCTTATTTGCATGTATAATAGAGAAAACATAGATCCAAGGTATTTAGGGTTGCATGTACACTTAGGAGTGTTAGAATGCTCAAAACCCAACAGTATGTCATCCACATACAATACCAAAAAGCTAACTATACTCCCACTAGCCTTGACATACACGCAAGACTCATCTTCACCCCTAGAAAAGCCAAATTCCTTGACCCTTTCATCAAAGCAAAGATTCCATATGCGAGGTGCTTGCTTCAATCCATAACTAGATTTCTCAAGCTTACACACTCTATTCGGGTACTCGTTGCTGACAAAACCCTCTGGCTGACTCATGTAAACATCTTCAGCCAACTTTCCATTAAGGAAAGCGGTTTTGACATCCATTTGCCATATTTCATAGTCATGAAATGCAGCTAAGGCTAACAAAACCCGAATAGACTTAATTTTGGCTACTGGAGAAAAGGTCTCATCATAGTCCACTCCAGGAATTTGAGAGAAGCCCTTTGCAACCAGTCTAGCCTTATAAGTGTGTACTTTACCATCCATGTCGGTCTTCTTCTTGAAGAACCATTTGCACCCTACTGTCTTACGACCTGGTACATTCTCAACCAAGTTCCAAACTTGGTTGTCATACATGGACTGTATTTCGCTGTCCATTGCCTCTTTCCACTTGGCTGACTCAGGGCCTGCCATGGCTTCCGCGTAACTACTAGGTTCATCCAGACCTATCAGTGTCTCATCACTGATAAGTGTATCCCCTTCTGCAGTAATATGGAATCCATAGTAATGCTCAGGAGCATTCCTAACCCTTGTGGACCGCCTCAGAGGTACAGACTTGTCAATTGGCTCAACAGGAGTTTCCTCCTCAAGTTGAGTGCTAGGGTTTGAAGTTCCTTCACCGCTTGACTCTTGAATTTCTTCAAGATCAACTTGCCTCCCACTGTTTCCTTGGCTTATGAACTCTCTCTCTCTAAAGAAAGCCCGCCTAGCTACAAAGACCACATTTTCACTAGGTATGTAGAAGAGGTAACCAAAGGATTGTTGTGGGTAGCCGATGAAAATACACCTCTCGCTTCGGGGTTCGAGCTTATCATGAGTCTCGCGTCTCACGAAAGCCTCACATCCCCAAATATTGATGTGGTCTAGTTTGGGTACTTTACCAGTCCACATCTCGTGAGAAGTTTTGGCAACTTTCTTTGTAGGGACTAGATTAAGGATATGGGCGGCAGTCTCTAAGGCATACCCCCAGAATGAGATTGGTAGCAAAGCTCGCCTCATCATGGAATGAACCATATCTAACAAGGTTCGATTACGCCTCTCAGCCATACCATTCAACTGTGGTGTCCTGGGAGGTGTCAATTGTGAGACTATCCCACATTCCCTTAGATAGTCAAGGAACTCTGAACTAAGATACTCACCACCACGATCGGATCGAAGCATCTTAATGTTCCTGCCCAATTGATTCTCGACTTCCTGTTTAAATTCCTTAAACCTTTCGAAAGTCTATGACTTATGCTTGATCAAGTAGACATATCCATATCTACTATAATCATCAGTAAAAGTCAAATAATAACGATTAGCATCCCTTGTGGCATGTTTGAATGGTCCACACACATCCGTGTGTACAAGGTCCAACAAACCTTCACCCCTCTCACAAGAACCTGTGAAGGGTGACTTTGTCATCTTTCCAAGTAAGCATGATTCGCAACTATCAGCTGACTTTAGGTCAAATGACTCCAAGACTCCATCCTTTTGGAGTTGGCCTATGCGTTTCTTGCTTATATGTCCAAGACGACAATGCCATAATGATGCTTTATCCAAGTTATTATTATTAATAGAATCAATACACAAAACATTATTTCCTAAGTTATCTCTAACAGGTACAGCTTCATACTCACCATCACAAGGTAATGCTTTAAAATAAAGAACATTATTAAAGAAAACATCAATAGAACCAACTTCATTATTAAACGAAAAGGTAAACCCTTGTTTGTACAAAGCATGAAAGGAAATAATATTTCTTGCCATTCCTGGCGAATAACAACATTTATTCAAATCTAAATTAAACCCACTACTTAGCGATAAAGTATAAACTCCAATCTTGGTAATAGGTAAAGCTTTCCTATTCCCCATGATTAAGTTTATTCTTCCTTGCTCCACATTCTCACTTCTTCTTAGTCCCTGCAAGTCACAACAAATATGAATACCACAACCGGTATCAAGGACCCAAGATTTAGAATGGGGTGAGTTATTAGAAATGATAGTGTAAATACCTGCATGGTTGGGTTTAACTTTCCCATCCTTCACATCTTGCTAGTATTTTGGGCAGTTCCGCTTCCAATGTGATTTTTCATGGCAATAGAAGCATTCAGCCTCTTTTGGGTCAGAAGAAGGAGTGATGAAACCTTTCTTGGTTCCACTTGAAGAAGAGCCATCAAGGGTCCGAGCCTTGGTACCCTTCGAAGAGCTCTTTCTTTTATTCCCTCGACTTTTCCCGATTGCCAAAACCGGAGTAGAGTTTGGAGTAGGAGTGTTAACAACCGACTTCCCCTTAAGACCTGTTTCTACGGTCTTGAGAAGTCCCTGAAGTTTGCTGAGTGTGACCTCTTCCTTATTCATGTGATATGTCATGCGGAATTGATCATAGCACAATGGTAAGGAGTGCAAAATGATATCTATTGCAAGCTCCTCAGGGAAGTTCACATTAAGCTTCAGCAAACGATCCACATACCTTTGCATTTTCTGCATGTGGCACGTGACGGATTCCCCGTCCTTCATCATGGCTGTTATCATGGAGCAGATGATTTCATACCCCTCTTGTCATGCACTTTGATGGTATCTTTCCATCAAATCCTAGTGCATTTCATAAGGGTAGAAATCCTCATAAGACTTTTGGAGTTACGCTGTCATCGTGGCCATCATGATGCATGCCACTTTCGTAGCATCCCTTTCATGTGCCTGAAAGTCAACGATCTCCTGAGGAGTTGCAGTGGTCTCATCAATCTCCTTAAGCTCCTTGTCAAATACATATTCTTTGTCCTCGTAGCAGGTAATCATCCTGATGTTTCTGATCCACTCATTGAAGTTGGATCCATCAAAAGTGACTTTCCCACACAAGTTCATAAGGGTAAAGGAGCTATTAGGGTTAGAGCCAGAAGCAGCATTATTTGAAGACATCTGAAAGAAATGGACAAGATTAGTTTAGATATTAGGAGAGTCCTTAATAAAACACCCAAATGTAATATTAAGGCTAGGATCCAATCACAATATATTATAACTTGGAAGAGGTATGCCATAATCCAAACTATAACATATTTGAAAGGTAGGTGAATGACGATTCACCAATTTCCACCACGAAAACCGAAATATTAGATATTAGGTTTTGATTGGTTCTTAGAAATTCCTAGATTCTTTGATATTCAATGAACTTTTCAAAGGCATGTTTCAATCTCGAGTGTGCCCTCCAAGTTTTGTGACTGGGATACCGAGGATCACAAAACAAGGTGTGAAGTAACCATGCAAATCACTTGGTACCCTTAAAGTTTATCACTCAATCGATGTGTCGGTAAACCACACACGCTCCACCAATACTATAATAATCCTTAAGTCACCCTTTACCTACCTTGTTAAGTCCAAGTTAGTGTGCCGGTTAACCACACACGCTCCACCAACGACTTACACAAAGTGTAAAGTGTAATTTCATGGATTAGCACCTTATTCACATTTTTCCTAAACTACCTAAGATTGGGAATTTAATAAAACATTTAGTTACTTTATAATATTCATCATACTTTTAATGAGAATTTATACGTCCTTGTCTTACCCGTTCGGCTAACGACCCTCCACTAGTCAAGCAAGCGGTGGGTGAGAGTGGACACCCATTAAGTTGCCATTTTATAGGCAACAACCTTATACCCACCTTATAGACCGGTTTCGTGAATGAGGCGTACTAGCGGTAAGACGACTTTGTTCTTATACATATATATATATATATATATATATATATATATATATATATATATATATATATATATATATATATATATATAATTATTAAATCATAATAATATAAGTATAAGGGTTGAATTTTAACTTTTAAAATTCTACGGATTGGAACTAAAGTTTTAACTTGACTTTACTTGTTCCAAAACTTGAGGGCAAGTTTTGTAAACTTTCAAAACTTTTCACTTCTTGTAACTTATGAGTTTAATAGAGTAATAAAATGAAGACTCTTCATTTTTCTAACTCTTGTGTTCTTTTAATGGTTTTTTAATCCAAGTGACTTTTGGTTTTCCATAACTTGAGGACAAGTTATGGACTCCATTAAAACACATTATGATCAAGAATTAAACTACCACATAGGTTACAAATAATTCCTATGATCATCTAAACATCATAAGATCAAGAACATGAACATAAGCACTTTCATGAATCAAAACTACACTTAAAACTTTGTAACTTTGATAACTAGTTGTTGTAAATGGAATAGCAAAGATATTACACCATCTAAAACAAGTTTTCAAGTACCAAAACAGTTTAGGGTAATGTTTCTAATCCATTTCCAGCAACTAAAGTCGAAAATCTGCACTCTGTCGACCCTACTCGCCGAGTACATTAACCTACTCGACGAGTAGGTTGAAGATACAAGTGAACTCGGCGAGTCCCCCTATGGACTCGACGAGTCCAGCAGTCAGACAGCAAGTTTTTCGACTTTCTTCAACTTTTTAGCACAAATAACAAACAAACAAGCCTAGGCTCTGATACCACTGATGGGTTTTGAGTATTCTAACACTTCCTAAGTGTACATGCAACCCTAATAACCTTGGATCTATGTTTGTCTAATTATCATGCAAAGTTGAATTTCCAAGGTTATATTCCTATCTAGCATACATGGGGAACAATTTTAACTTGAATGAAAGATAGAATAACTTACCTTGTTGTTGCTTATGTTCCTAGAAACCTTGTGAGCCTAGCACCCCAAGTGTGATGCCTCAAATGCTTCACACAACACCAAATGCTCTTGGAAAGACTTTTGAGAGAATACACACTTCATAAAATCGGCCAAGCCCTCTAGTTTCTTATGTGTAGCCGATTTTTTGGAGAATGGGATTCTTATATAGTGTTGACACATCTAGGGTTACACCATGCAAACCCTAATGTGTCATGACTCTTCATTTCCATGACCCATGGGTTTGTAACTCCCATGGAGCATCCATGGAGCATCCTATGGGTGGAACCCAACTTGATAATCCATGGAGCCTCTTAGCCCACTATACAAGATATGAATGATTTACATAATCAACCCATATATTTAATTAGTTATCCTTTGATCACTTAATTAATTCTAAATTAATTCTTGATCAAACTAATCAAATAATATTATTAATATATTAGAACTTATAATATATTAATAATCTCCAAGTATTATTACTCTCATTTAGTCTATCCAATTGCATGGTGCCATGCAACCCAAATGGACCATGCCGGGTCGGGTCAAGTACTGACCCGAAATAGTTATGGACTTAGACACCTTATCCAACACGAGTGTCGTTGAACCCTTACTTATATATTATGTATATATGTATAGATATAAAGATTTATATCTCAGTACAGTACATTCAGTCATTCATCAAGTTTACTAATAAACTATAATAGGTATAGTTTAGGGTTATACTACTTACTACATTTAGTTCAATGAAACATACAAGAGTCAGTTCATTCATGAGTCATTACTTATTACTATGAGAACATATACAACTATACTAGAATAAGAACATATACAACTATACTAGAATGAGAACATATACAACTATACTAGAAAGAGAACATATACAATGATACTAGCATGAATAACAATACATTACATATACATGAATACGTTAACATAAATGTGATCCACTCTATCGGAGCATGCCTTCAATGTCATGGCCCGAGTTGTAGCCAGAGTCTCTTGGAGGGAGAGCGTGAGTTTGTGTATAGATCTATATTGGATTGACTATCCTACACCTTGCTGGTAGCTACAGCCGGACCTGCAGGTCTGCGGGAGCCAAACGTCATACCTTTTTACGACTTACATTGTCATGTTTCATAGTCAATAGTATGGTACAATTAATCACATAATACCTTGATATAAATCCGGTTTAAGGTAGTTAGTACAGCAATAGTTCCTATAATACAACACTATAGTACTACATTAATTTACCCTTTACATATATTTAGTGATCATTTCACTTAAACATTAATTTACGAACTATATTTGGATAATGATAGTTACACTTGGGAAAATTACACACTTTTACAAGAAACGAACATACAAAACAGTTATGCCTTGGTAGAAGGCTACTTTTAGTAGAAAATATAGGATTTTCTAGAAGTTACAAACTTTTACAAACACTTACAAACATTTACATACTTTTATTTCAAACGTTTACAAACTCATACTTTAAACAATGTTCAAACATTTTGATACAAACATCGACACTAAATACTTATGAACTCACCAGCTTTAATGCTGATAAACTCTTTCAAAATAACTTGTATTCTCAGGTCATCAGTAGACAGGTACTGAGGCCGGCTTTTGAGAAGATGGAGCGCATTCAAGACTCATCAATTATTTTGATTTACATTTTTGGTGTCTATAACTATACAGAACACACTTGTATTAAAATTATATATTTAATGCAATGGATGATGTTGTTTGCTTGTTTGCTATTATACTGTGTTGTGATACTTTACATGACGTCCTCCGCCCCAGAACGTTTCCGCCGTTCTCGGTTTTGGGGTGTGACAGATTGGTATCAGAGCATTGTTTATAGTGAATTGAGTATATCAACCCATAAAAGATATACTAACTATAAACCCATTGGGATTAAAACACTCTGACCAAGAGTCTATACTTTTAAATAATAAAATATTTAACTAAGTATACAAGTCTGCATTCATACTAAAATCAGTGTCACAATGACAAGAACAAAAGTATTACAATTGTTAAATATCACAAGTGAGCTCGGGGATGTATGGTCAGTCCTGGGAATGGCATAGCCTGATCAACTATGTTGATCCGAGGAGTGATTAGCATATGCCCTAGAATGGTTGTGATATGGTAACAAGTCTAAAAACTTACCAACACTACTACAATGATAACATTAGAACAGAACATAAGTTTAAAATACTATAGGAGTATTTTGTGTTACTTTAATCAATTATCTGAGAACTAAAAAGGTCGCTATCAAGTAGGTCAATAGTCGTTAAGTGGATACTCCAAGGTTGTATAAATTAGGTGTTATAGGCTAAGAATCTATGGCCTTTGCTTCACCTCCTGTCCTCGTTGGGTTGTGGATTTGGAGTTAGGGCCACTTATTCGAAGGCCTATCCTACTCTACTTCCATATAACTGGTATGCACTATACAAGTGTTGACATAATTGATAAAGATCATCTTATAATTATCTTGAGTAGTACGTCTATTCATATAAGATTCTTATATCCCTTTATCGCGTAGATATCATGGCTGGATTCCATCATGGCGACCCATACTTTCCAAATGAAGGCAACGCATGATGGATCGAAGCAGAGTCCGATGATGAGCACCAAATTCCGTTGGATGATCATCAAGCAGAAGGCTTCTCGGATGGATCTGAATCTGAGCCTGAAGTCAACAACCTACCTCCAGTAGGTCAAGCCCCAAATAACAACCCCCGACCAGCTTTTCTAGGTCCCACACCCTTGTGGGCAACCAACTTGAATCGCTGGAGCGACGAACAGGGTCAACCCTTACCTTACTTTGGAGACCGAAGCTTTTACAACGTTAGTGAAGGTGGCTCTGCGGACCGAGCTCTGCCCGTCATGGTCCATACAATTGCTCGGAACGTCGAACAAGGTCGAGCAGCCATCGACCGGGTCATGGAAATTGATGCCAACTCTGGTGTCAACACAGTCTGCACCCGCCGTCTTGGAAAAGAAATGGAAAGGACCAGGAGAACCAATGAGACCCTGCAACAACAACTGGCTGCCTCCCGTGCTGAAGTCATAGAACTTCCAGTTCGCCAGAGGGCTCATGAGTGACACCTTCAAGAGGTGGTCCGTCAAGTGGCAGACCTCAGGGTTCGCCCAAGGAATTCCCATCGCTGCTAGAAGATGTCTAGCACATCTTTGTCTTTTGTTTAAGGAATAGCCTTTCGTATCTGTGCTCTAAGTAGCACTTGTCTGTAAAATATTCCTAACTTTCAGTACTCTAACTAAGATTCTAAGACTGTCTAACTTTTCCCATATGGTATGATGTAAGACCTACTGTTAGGTCAATTTTTCCCTGAACTTGTTACATCAATAATACCAATAATATTGATAGTCATCTAATCTGTTGGAAAAATATGTACTCTCGTGTTTTTCCTACTCTTCTGTTATGCTGTTATTTCAAAACATACTCTCATTCAACTGTTGGACTATGGAAACTTAGTCCATGTATCACTATCACTCTGCTTACAATTGATTCTTACATTTGTGTTCATGTGTATAAACTACAGCTGAAAGATGCCTCCTCGCAAGTCAACAAGGCATAAACCTCCACCTCCACCACCACCGCCTCCTCCTCCGGTCATCGATACCGCAGCTTTGAATGTTGCAGTAGCTGCGGCAGTGGCAACTGCCATGGCTCAATATCACTCCACTGATACCAGCAGAGGTGGGACCCCTATTGACTTTACTCATGCTGAAATCCCTGTGCGCTCGAGAGAGTGCTCATACAAAGATTTCATGAACTGCAAGCCGAAGTCCTTCAAGGGGACTGGCGGAGTCATTGCCCTCTCACAATGGTTCGAGAAGACTGAATCGGTCTTCGAAATTTGTTCATGCCCAGCTGCGAGCAAGGTCAAATTTGTCACGTGCACCTTTGAGGAGAAATCCCTGACGTGGTGGAACAACCATGTTAAAGCACTAACTCTCGTAGTGGCCAAAGACATGGGCTGGGAAACTATGAAAGACCTCATGATTGAGGAGTACTGCCCGAGGGGCGAGATCCAGAAGTTGGAACAGGAGCTATGGAGCCTAACTATGAAGGGCTCCAACATAGTCGCATATACCGCCAGATTCAGCGAACTGGTGGCCCTCTGTCCCAATATGGTTCCCACTGAAGGGAAAAAGATCGAGAGGTACATCTGGGGGCTGGTGCCTCTATATCAGGGAAATATCCTATCATCAAACCCTACTACCTTCGATAGTGCCAAGCGACTGGTACAACGACTCATTGACCATGGAGTCCAATCCCCATCAGCGGCAACAACCCTGGCCATCTCGGAACCCTCCAAACCCGCTGACACTAAGCGGAAGTTTTGGCATGACAAGAAGAAACAGCGAGCTACCAAAAAGCAGCAAATTGTGGTTGTGCATGCCGCGATAACCCCTGCTGCTGCTACTGCTCCGGTGAGGCAGTATGCTGGAAGTTTGCCTAAGTGCAACAAATGCAACTTCCACCACAACGGCCCCTGCCGAGAAATGCAATGCTCTAACTGCAACAAGAAAGGACACACTGTCCGTTTCTGCAAATCTCCGGCGAGGCCGATTACCCAAGTCCCCGGCACTGGCGTGAGCCAGGCTTGCTATGGATGTGGTGATGTGGGCCACTAGAAGAGGGAGTGCCCCAAAGCAAAGAATGTTGGTGGAGCAGGGAGAGTACTGGCGATAGGCCATGGGGAAGCAGCTGCTGACCCGACGGTGGTGACTGGTACGTTTCTCCTCGATAACTCTTATGCGTGCATACTATTCGATAGTGGAGCGGAGCAAAGCTTCGTGAACCATAAATTTGCTCGTATACTTAAACAACAACCGCACGCACTTAAAGAACAATTCACGGTAGAAATGGCTAATGGGAAAACTGAAAGCACCAAGAGCATACACTTAGGATGTATCTTAACTCTATATAGTCATTCATTTCCAATCGACCTCATGCCGGTCTCGGTTAAAAGCTTCGACATCATCATCGGCATAGATTGGTTGAGTCTTCATCGCGCCGACATCATGTGCTACAAGAAAGCAGTATGTCTAAACCTCCCATCTAACGAAACTCTTGTCGTCTATGGCGACAAACCCAGTACGAGTCCTCGTATTATCTCAAGTATCCAAGCACAGAAGTATCTACGTAAGGAATATCGTGCATTCCTTGCTCACGTTGTCGATACGAGCCTAGAAACGAAAGAACTAAAGGACATTCCAGTAGTGAGCAACTTTCCCGACATCTTTCCAGAAGAACTACCAGGATTACCTCCGCAACGACAGGTTGAATTCAGAATCGACTTAGTCCCAGGAGCTACCCCAGTAGCCAAGTCTCCCTACCGATTAGCACCAGCTGAGATGCAGGAACTATCTGGTCAACTTAACGAACTACTCAGCAAAGGCTTTATAACACCAAGTTTCTCACCTTAGGGAGCACCAGTCTTGTTCGTTAAGAAGAAAGACGGATCATTCCGTATGTGTATCGACTATAGAGAACTCAACAAACTGACGGTCAAAAATCGTTACCCTCTGCCTCGCATAGACGATTTTTTTGACCAACTTCAAAGGGCGAATTACTTTTCCAAAATTGATCTAAGATCTGGATATCACCAGTTATGAGTGTTAGAGGAGGATGTTCCAAAGACAGCCTTCCGAACTCGTTACGGACACTACGAGTTCGTGGTGATGCCATTCGGAATGACCAATGCGCCCGCAGTTTTCATGGATTTGATGAATACAGTATGCCGACCTTACTTGGTTCAGTTCGTCATCGTTTTCATTGATGGCATCCTGATCTACTCCCGAAGTAAGGAAGAACATGGCGATCACCTGCGACAAGTTCTAGAAACTTTACGAACAGAGAAGCTCTATGCGAAGTTCTCTAAATGTGAATTTTGGATCCGAAGAGTCGAATTCTTAGGACACATGGTAAGCGAAGAGGGAATCCACGTGGACCCATCCAAAATTAAGGCCATTGAGAACTGGTCAGAACCGAAGACGCCTACAGAAATTTGTCAATTTCTAGGTCTCGCTGGCTACTACCGCCGGTTCATACAGAACTTCTCCCGCATTGCGAAACCTCTTACAACACTGAACCAGAAAGGCGTGGCCTTTGACTTGGAAGAGAAACAGGAGAGAGCATTCCAAACGATCAAGCAAGCCTTATGCATCGTGCCAATACTATCCCTCCCCGAAGGGATAGAAGACTTCGTTGTCTATTGCGATGCGTCAAATCAAGGGCTCGGTTGTGTTCTGATGCAACGGGGTAAGGTCATCGCCTACGCCTCGAGATAGCTGAAGACACACGAAGTCAACTACACCACACACGATCTTGAACTAGGGGCAGTTGTGTTTGCCCTGAAGATCTGGAGACATTACCTGTATGGCACAAAAAGCACAATTTTTACCGACCACAAGAGCTTACAACACATATTCGATCAGAAGGAGCTCAACATGTGTCAACCACGGTGTTTCGAGCTACTCAATGACTACGAATGCGATATTCGTTATCATCCGGGTAAAGCCAACATTGTAGCAGACGCCCTAAGTCGGAACGAATATTTTGGTCGAAGAGTCAAATCATTGACGATGACTATCCATTCACACTTGTCTACACAAATTCAAGAGGCTCAACTTGAAGCCTTGAAACCTAAACATGTGGCGGGTGAATCCCTCAGAGGAATGGATAAGAACTTAGAAGCCAAGGGTGGCGGAGCCTTATATTTCAAGGACCGGATCTGGACCCCGAAACACGGTGGTTTTCGAGACTTGGTCATGACTGAGGCGCACAATACTCAGTATTCCGTCCACCCAGGTTCAGATAAGATGTACCTGGATCTTAAAAAGTTATACTGGTGGCCTAACATGAAACAGAGATTGCTACCTTCGTAAGTAAATGCCTTACTTGCGCAAAGGTTAAGGTCGAGTACCAGAAACCCTCCGGTTTACTGCAACAACCAGAGATTCCAGAATGGAAGTGGGAGCGGATCACTATGGATTTCATAACCAAGTTGCCCACGACAATGGGTGGACTTGATACCATATGGGTCATCGTCGATAGATTGACCAAGTCTGCACACTTCCTGCCTATCAAAGAAACTGACAAGATGGAGAAGCTTACGAGAACATACATTAGGGAAATCATATCACTGCATGGTGTTCCTATATCCATTATCTCCGATAGAGATACAAGGTTCACTTCAAGATTCTGGCAATCGCTACAACATTCCCTAGGAACAAGGCTAGACATGAGCACAGCCTACCATCCTCAGACTGACGGACAAAGTGAGAGAACCATCCAAACATTGGAAGATATGCTGAGAGCCTGTGTGATTGACTTTAGGAAGGCATAGGATACTCATTTACCCCTTGTCGAATTTTCCTACAATAACAGTTATCATACGAGCATCAAGGCTACTCCATTTGAAGCCCTCTATGGTCGGAATTGCAGATCCCCTCTGTGCTGGGCAGAAGTGGGTGACACCCAGTTAGCTAGGGGCAAGTTTCTGACAGTACTCTCACAGGCCTAGAAATCATTCGGGAAACAACAGAGAAGATCGTTCAAATCCGTGAACGATTGAAAGCCTCTAGAGACCGACAGAAAAGCTACGCTGAAAAGCGAAGGAAACCTTTGGAATTCCAGGTGGGAGACTGAGTCCTTTTGAAAGTCTCACCCTGGAAGGGCTTGATACGCTTCGGTAAGTGTGGGAAGCTCAATCCGAGATACATAGGGCCTTTCGAGATTCTCGCAAGAATCGGCCCTGTAGCTTAAAACTCAATCCGACAAACGAACTTTGTAACGTACATTCTACATTCCACGTCTCTAACTTGAAAAAGTGTCTTTCCGACGAGACTATTGTAATCCCAATCGACGAGATCGAGATCAACGAGAGCCTCAACTTCGTGGAAGAACCTGTAGAGATCATGGACCGTGAGGTCAAGCAGACGAAGCAAAGCCGCATCCCAATTGTGAAGGTTCTCTGGAATGCCAAGCGAGGACCGGAATTCACATGGGAGCGCGAGGATCAAATGAAACTGAAATATCCTCATCTATTCGCTTAGTATCTGTAAATACTTTATTTTCTTAGACTTTAATTTCGGGACGAAATTCCCTTTAACGGGGGGATGATGTGACAACCTGAAATTTTCTTTTGGTCAAATCCTAAAATTCAACCACTTCAAATTATAATTCAATTTCATTTTTGTTTATTTTTAACAAATCTAAAGTTCGTTTGATTATTTTAACAATTATTCTTTAAACGAACGGGTGAAAGGAAGTGGCGTCTCGGGTCTTGAAATTTCAAAACCGCAAATACCACGTAGTTAATAAATTCACGGCCAAACTTTTATTTTTGGGCCGAAAATTCATCCAAAAACCGTAAACTCATGCCTTAAGCATGAGTTTACTCCCCAAACTCATCACTTCTTACTTTCACTCTCAAGAACAACACCAAGACTCTCTTAAGTATCATCCAAGTTTTTCTTCAAGATCTTCAATCTGGTAAGTGTTTCTATCCCTTTCAATTTAGTATATCACTTAATCTAGTGATTGTACATCTTTTCATGCATCCATTTTCATGTTTTGCATAGATCTTCAAAACACCAAGAACACATACTAGTGTTCTTGGGCTCTTAGCACCTTTCAAGCTTCTAACTAGTAAGTACTCTTACCATAGTGTATTGTTAAGCTTGTTACCTTTCCATACATCAAGAAAATGTCCCAAAAACACTAAGAACAAGGTGTTTATGGTCCAATAATTCCTTGGACCGTAAACCCCAAATAAAGGTGCCAAAGTGTGCTTAGTCCTTTCCTATGCCTTAATAACTAACATGGATCCATTCTTTGATGAGCTAAGGGCTTGAAAACCCCCAAAATACCATAAACCTTATGAGTTTATGGTAGTAAACTCAAAGGAAAATGGTTTAGGAAGCGTAAACTCCAAATAGGAGTGAAATGGTGCCCTAGTTCCTTCCTTAGACACATACTTCAAGTAGAAAAGCTTCTAGGGACTTTTTAAGGCTTCAAACAACAAATGGTCAAAAGTGTGGGAGCTTACGGTCGTAAACTCAAGGGTTTACGACCGTAAACTCTTTTGGTTATGACCACAAAATCATAAACTCCCTAATGGAGTATTCCTTGAACCCCAAACACACTAGCCATGCCCTCACTACAAGAAAAATAGCCTTTAATGATGCGCAAACAATGACACTCGCTGATTCACGTTACGCATTTTTGGGCGTCCTTAAAAATAATGTCAGACTTCCAAAATTTGAAGGATAGTGGACACGCATTTTTGCGTGCCCTTAAATTAGTGTCTCAAGAAAAAAAACACGGGGGCGCTTTATTTTAAACGTGCGTCTTCTATAGGTGTCGCTTTATAATTTTAGTGAAACGCGCCTTGAGAAGATAAAGGGGGAAAACGAAACCCTAAAATTTTGAAAACCCGCCTTTCTTTTCTACCTTCTTTTATTCATCTTCACAATCGACTCTCCCCTCTTGTTTCTCTATTATGAGAAGTGTCGGAAAGAAGGGAGACTAGGATGGATCTGTCGGTGATGATGAACGGAGGTGCTTTCCAGTCAATTTCGGAGATGGCATTGTCAATTTCGATGGTTGTTTCCCTCTTGCCCTAATCACGTCGTCGCCATGAATCACACACCGCCAGGCAGTGGAAGAAGATGATGAAGTTTGTCGTTGTCATATGCTGCCCTCCCTCGCTGTCTCTAACTATCTCTTCCCTTTCTTTATTCTTCGCTTCTATGATCGTCTCATCTTCCTTCATCTTCTCGGTTTTCCATCAGGTAATTATCAAGTTCGCTCGTGATGCTGAACTTCATAAAAGAGTTCTTCTCCGGTCTTAGCATCTTCCCGGGTAGCTGAACTTCTGTCATCGCTCGGGATCGATCTTAGCCTCCTATTCACCCCTCTACAGCCTTACATGTAAGTCCACACCACACTTGTTCTTATCTTGTTCTGGAAAATCAAGAAACATCCGAAAAACCTTAGGGTTTTGCTTCTTATCATCGGTAAGGTCGCGTTTCTTCTTATCAGTACTAGGGTCTCGTTTCTTATCATCGGTGAGGCCTCGTTTTTTCTTATCAATATCAGATTTTTTCTTGGCTGAGGGGCTAGATTGACGAGAAATTATTAATGCCCTTAAACTGTTCGACAAATTGCTTATCATTTTGTGTGCGTCTATCTATCTAAGAAATTAAGCAATACACATACACAATTACACACTATCCTAATTTCATAACTTGACTGATTTCCTATCCTAATCTGATAATCTCTCTCCTTTCTGAAAAACGAAAGATCTCTTTCAGGTCTTGGAACCAAACGAGTCAGCTTAATTCCTGGATTGAAGCTTACAACTGCCTTAACAATAGCAATTGGTATATTCCATTCAAGAAATAACAACCTGAATGCTCAAATTTTGATCTAAGTATTGCTTACAGATTCATACTATACTAAGATGATTATGGTGAGGTATAAAATAGTTTTTTTTTGGTCATATTAAGGTCATTAAAGAAGTTAGCACCTGTCTTTCTTTCTAGAGAATTATAGTGTTATCCAGTTCAAAAGTTCACCCTGTTGATGCTCCTCCTGTTACTCAAAGATTTATTTATTTATATATCTTCTTAATTTCATTTTTTCGATTATAGGTGCATTGTTAGGGACATATGAAGATAACAGATTTAAATCCGAGTCAAAGAAACCTTCTCTCAAGTCAATTGGCTTTCTTAACCTTGGAGGTTGACCCGAGTTAGAAAAGAAACTCAAATACACAGAGCATGTTTGCTCAGGGGTAATTTTGGGAAAAGATCTTGTAAATGCACCTCCTAATGTACTTACCCCTGGTCCGTTATCCTTCTCATTTTCAATTGTTGATAGAAACATAGAGTTAAAGGTGAGTGGTTTGGTTCACTTTATATTTCCTTTATGTTTGAATCATGCAACAGATTCGAATGTGATTGTTATCTTTAGTTTTTCTGAATGTGAAAATAGAATGTCAACCAACCGAGAATGTTTGATGGACTTAATGTTTTCGCTCTTAGATAATCTAAGTTGGTGTAAATGTGTAGAACTTATGAACACATCAGGAGATCTAAGTGAGCTTATGAATAGAACAAAGAAAAATAACTACAACCAATACACAAACTCAGCTGCTTTGTGTTTGAAGATGTTTTCAAACTCCTATTCTTTTCACATAACAGATTTAGTTCATGGGTTGACCTGTTAGCAGCTGAATTTGACTTGCTAATCTAGTACCATTTTATTTCATGTGGCTTAGATCAGTGAAGATACTACCCCTTTTGTAATTCTTATGATTTGGTACTTTCATCTTCGTTTGTATATGACACTCATCATTGTTCAAATCAATGTTCATCCATTCTCAATGTAGCCTGAGCCTCTAGAGTCTAGGGTAGAGCCAAAGATGGAATTTACTAGCAACTTAAAAACTGAATAAATACGTTTTGAACATAAAAGCAACTGATGAAAAGGCTTCATTAGATAAGAAAAGGCTTATTTTTCATAGTGTGTAAAGCCCCAAACCAATAAAATTTGCATTTTTTTTCTTGTTTTTTAGCCTGCAATGTTGTATGTTATTTTAAGGCATTCAGAATGATACTTTAAGTGGATGCTATTAGCTAACAATCTTAGAAATTTTCACAGCACTTGTTTCGAGGCAGTTTGTTGACATGTCTCACATTAGAATCGAGGGGCTTCTAGCTTGCAGCTTTCCCTAAGTTAGTTGGAAGTGGGAAACAGCATACCTATGTTGAAACAGAGAATGTGCGCTATGTGTATCAGCCAATTGAGAGCTTATATCTGCTACTTGTCACAAACAAACAAAGCAATATTCTTGAGGATCTTGATACACTGAGACTTCTTTCCAAAGTTGTATCCTTTTTCCTACATTAGAAAATCCCATCATGTTTCTTTTTCAGTTCCTGCATTATTTTGTTTTTATCATAACAATGCAAATGTGTTTCTCTTTCTATTGATTGCATTGACTTAACAATGGATAGATCCCTGAGTTTTCAGCCTCTCTAGATGAAGAAGGCATTTGCAAGTATGCTTTTGAGCTGATTTTTGCTTTTGATGAAGTCATTTCCCTTGGCCACAAGGAAAATGTAATCGTTGCCCAAGTGAAACAATACATCGAGATGGAAAGTCATGAAGAAAGACTCCACAAATTGGTATTACAGAGCAAAATCAATAAAACCAAAGATGTAATGAAACATAAAGCCAAGGAAATCGACAAAAGCAAGGCAAGTTTCTAAATTTTCAATTTCATTCTTATCCTCCAATCACCATACTTTCTAACAAATCTTTTTGCAGATTGAAAGGGGCAAAATGGACAAAGTTCATGTGTGGACTTCTGACTATGGTTGTTCAGACAAAGAAGAAGAGTTCCAATGGTTGATCAAGTGAGACTAACATTATCTTATCCTGATTAAATTCTCAATTTTATTCAAAATATTAATTAGTTATTTACTAATAATAACTTTTTTTAAGAAAAAAAACATTTTCATTAGGTATTCGCCACTGCATAATGTGAAAAGACCATGGGAGCAATCTTCTATAATTCCCGACAATACCCTCCAACTTTATTGTTGACAGCCGATCATGATGACAGAGTTGTGTCGTTGCGCACTATGAAATTATTAGTTGTAAGTATTTCATTTGAATTGTGTTTTATTTAATTAAAAGAATATTTGTTTATTATATTTGTTTTATGTTAGACGATGCAATATGTGTTGTGCACAAACTTGGAGAATAGCCCACAGACAACTTACAACCAAGTGTTTAGGTTATTATTTTTTTTCTCCTAAACAATCTTCTTTAAATTCAACTTAGATTTGATGATTGTGATGAATATTTGATGTTGTAGGGCTTTGTAATCTTGAAAAGAAAATGTTGGAACTTCATCAAAAGGAAAGCTGTGCAATCAGCCCGACTTTGCCAGTTGAAGAAGAAGACTAGCATCAGGTTTTTTATTCTTTTGTTATATTACTAACAAATTTATTATCTTCTAGGAGTTTTCACCATATGGGAAGTTCATTGTTACTGCTGACCGTGATTTCAAAATTCGTGTAATAATAAACTTCTCACACCCAAATTATAATAATAATAATAATAATTATAATAATAATAATAATAATAATAATAATAATAATAATTGTTATTATTATTATTATTATTATTATTATTATTATTATTATTATTATTATTATTATTATTACTATTTTCTTAAGCATGTTCTTATCTTCTTTCTAAATGACAGGTCACCACGCTCCCGAAGAAACCTATAAATGGAGCTCATGTGATTCAAAGTTACTGCCTTGGCCATACAGAGTCACTCACTGGAAATGTCATAGTTGACTGCTCAATAAGTTTGACATGGTTTATAAACTTTGACATGATGTGTCTATTATTGTTAACATTATACTCTTGTCATGCATCTATATTCAATGGCAGATTTGTCTCCTGCCTAGCCTTTGCCAGGTAATTTGTGTTTGGTTATATAATTACAAAAATTACCATTTTACCCCTGTAAGATATGCTTATATTTACTTACTAATTGGATGTAATACTTTGTGTAGGGTTGGAAGGAACTGGAACTGGCCTTGTTGTACATGAGAAAGATCTTGGAAAGTGAGTTGAATTTGATCTTCATCTTCTCTTTGAACATTCTTTCTTATAAAATTTTGTTTTATAGAATCTTTAATAGGAGTATGTAAATGTTTGCTTAAAATTTTGGTGTCTTGGGACTTCCTGCGGATCATATTCAACATTTCAGCTTGTTACCAGGTAATTAATTAACTGTCCCTATCTACATGCTCTTTCACTTCACCATTGTATCTATTTTTCTTTAATAAAAAAATATTAGGTAAAATCATGGTGTGTTGTTATGAAACAAACAGGCAGGACAGACATACGGATGAAAGTGGAAATCCCTTAAGATACAGAGCTTGTGGAGCCGCTAGATGAAGCTTGTATATGGTGCCAAGCAAGAGGCACCGCCACTGAAACTTTAGGAGCCGAGAACAAAGTTGAATCCACAGAGAAGGTTCAATTACAATTTACAAATCTGCCCTTCTGTTTTCTTAAATTTTATCATATCTGTGAAACTTAACAGCAATTGTTGGTCTTCCTTTTGGTGATCCATCAATGAAGTGGCCAACTTGCATCATGTAATAACATTTTAGGCGAAGATGTAGGTATATGTTTTTTTAATGAATAATGTAATCATATGTATGAATATGAAATAAAGTTTGTCATAGATTTGTTTTATCTTTCCATGCAGTAAAGACTTGGAGTTGAATTTAGCTAAGGCATTCTTGAGTGAGATGGGGAAATGTACAACTGCTTATCCATATAATCAGCTGCTTGGAGCATTAGTCTTAAAGAATTATGAAAGGCAAGATGCAACTTTACTTAGTTGGAATTTGATGTAAAGAGTAGATTAGATGCAAATTTAGATATTGTAAGAAATAGAATTGTATGACATTAAATTTTATGCAAGGGATTGTATTTTTTGTATATGATATTTTATTTCTATTATGAGGCATTAGATGCAAATTTAATTTAAAATTTTAAAAATATATAAATAATATTTTTTAGAACATTTAAAATTATGATACGCAAAATTGTGTGTCATCTTCATTTATGACATGGCCTTTCTTGACACGGACTTCCTGGATACGCGTTGCGTGTCAAAAACACGCGCGTCGTAAGGTTACGACACGCAAATGCGTGTCGTCTTCCTTTATGACAGGGCCTTCCTTGATACGCATTGCGTGTCATAACCGCGCGTCGTAAATGTGCATCATAAATGCGCGTCGTCTCTCTTTATGACAGGGCCTTTCTTGACGTGCATTTGCGCGTCGTCTGAGCATTTTACGACGCGCAATGAGCGTCGTAAAAGGCTGTTTTTCTAGTAGTGCCTACAACACTTAGATTCTATCCTTGGGACTTTTAACACTTATATAAGGTGTTTAACTTGTCTTAGGATGTCTTAACTTTGTTAATTAGTTGTTTATAGACTAATTGGATACATGTATGTGTATTTATATATTAACTAGCTCTTTGTGTGTGCACAAGTTTTCACTTGTCTCCTAGAACCGTGTCCGACACTTCAATCCAATCCACTCACTACAGGTGAGTTCATACCCCTTTAACTAACCTTTGAAATGCTTTTAAATGTTTTAAATACTTTATGGGGGGAATACAAGTTGAACCATGTTAGTTATTAGATCAATCACATGTGATCAATGACTAACAAACAAATGGATTTTTCATGCTTTAAACTGTTTTACCAAATAAATGACTTTAAACTGTTATCAAACTATTTTACATGTCAAATGCTTTATCAAAATTCACTTTTTATACTAAACCTTTCCTTTTCAATTTTTAAACTTATATATTTTTAATAACCATGTCTACTACATATATATAGTTTTATAAATAAGGTTTGAAGGACTTAGGAGAGATAACCCACTTTACTTCATGTCCTCGTTGGGTTGTGGTCTTAAAGTACCCGGTTGTTTGTCCGAGTGTCATTGAACCCATACTTATATATTATGTATATATGTATAGACATAAAGATTTATATCTTAGTACAGTACATTCAGTCATTCATCAAGTTTACTAATAAACTATAATAGGTATAGTTTAGGGTTATACTACTTACTACATTTAGTTCAATGAAACATACAAGAGTCAGTTCATTCATGAGTCATTACTTATTACTATGAGAACATATACAACTATACTAGAATAAGAACATATACAACTATACTAGAATGAGAACATATACAACTATACTAGAAAGAGAACATATACAACGATGCTAGCATGAGTAACAATACATTACATATACATGAATACGTTAACATAAATGTGATCCACTCTATCGGAGCATGCCTTCAATGTCATGCCTTCAATCACATAATACCTTGATATAAATCCGGTTTAAGGTAGTTAGTACAGCAGTAGTTCCTATAATACAACACTATAGTACTACATTAATTTACCCTTTACATATATTTAGTGATCATTTCACTTAAACATTAAATTACGAACTATATTTTGATAATGATAGTTACACTTGGGAAAATTACACACTTTTACAAGAAACTAACATACAAAACAGTTATGCCTTGGTAGAAGGCTACTTTTAGTAGAAAATATAGGATTTTCTAGGAGTTACAAACTTTTACAAACATTTACATACTTTTATTTCAAACGTTTACAAACTCGTACTTTAAACAACATTCAAACATTTTGACACAAACATCGACACTAAATACTTATAAACTCACCAGCTTTAATGCTGATAAAATCTATCAAAATAACTTGTATTCCCAGGTCCTCAGTAGATAGGTACCGAGGCCAACTTTTGAGAAGATGGAGCGCATTCAAGACTCATCTTATTATTTTGATTTACATTTTTGGTGTCTATAACTGTACAGAACACACTTGTATTAAAATTATATATTTAATGCAATGGATGATGTTGTTTGCTTGTTTGCTATTATACTGTGTTGTGATACTTTACATGACGTCCTCCGCCCCAGAACGTTTCCGCCATTCTCGGTTTTGGAGTGTGACAGTATGAGAATGGAAAAGGGCACGAGTCAAATGAAACTGGAAGTCGGGATTTCAAAGATTGATGCTTGATTTTTTGATTCGAATGTTATGAGTTGGAGAAGAACTGTAAGAACGAATGGGTTTGGTTTGGGGAAAAACGAACCTTTGATTGTGAACGAATGATTGAATGAGTTGGAATGACCGAGACGTGTAAAACGAAGGACTGATGTTTTGGTTCAGAGTGATGAAGAACAAAATGGGATATTAAATTGAAATCGAATAATTTATTTGTTAAAAGGCGAAGTTGATTTCGATTTTGGTTGTAAACTGAAAGCAAAGAATGTTTGGGTTATGGTTTTGATACTCTTATTGAATGAAGGGGAGAAATAGTGAATTTGTACGAAGGGTGGTAACAAGTTTCATACCAAAGGCTGAGGATTTCATACGAAGAAATGAAATTTCCGTATGATTGGTTAAAAATTTCGTATGTTTTAAAGAAAAAGGAGAAAGTTTCGAAAACAACCCCTAACCTTTTGAATGTTTGGCAACTTTGACAATTGGGGTTACTCTTCGTATAATTGGCACAATGCTTCGTATAAATTGAAGAAGAAAAGCACAAGTTTCGAAAAAAGCCCTTGAACCTTCGAGTATTCGAAAACTTCGTCATTTAACTGAAGTTTCAAATTTTTGACACTTTTCACCCAACTTCGAAAATTGGCTGAAGTTTCGTATGTTTGGGGTATTCTTCGTATGATTGGAAGTCGAAAGGGCAGGATTGTCAAAATTAGTCCCTGAGGTTTCGAAAATTTTGTGGTTCTTATCCAAATTTGAAAAAGGATTGATTTTGATGAAAATTGAAGAATATGCATTTCAGGCCCCTGCAGTTTGTGCAAATTGACGCTTTCTACCCAGCTTTGGAAAAAGGGGAGAGTTTTGCATATTTTGCTGTTTTGGGCGCACCGGGTCACTACAGAATTTTAAAATTGACAATTTCTACCCATTTTTGAGAAATTTTGTCAAAGGCGGTCCGTGAACGAAGCTAAAAATTGAATATTTTTTGGGATTTTTGGATTGAAGCACAAAGTTTATGCCACATGTTAAGGGGGAGTTTTGACACGGAAAATTCCGAATGGAGCACGTTCTCTTTCCTTGAAAGTTTCATCTGTATCTTCCGCATACAAGCTCCGTTTTCTACGTTCTTTATATCCACACATTGGTATTTACGAGTACTACAACTTTCATTTAAACCTCATCGGCTAATTCTCATTTTATCTCCGATTTGCAAAATAGTATCGAATTTATCGCGCTCGAAGAGTAGGGACTAAGTTTCGTCCATATCTTTTGCATACGAGCTCTATTATCGACATTCTTTATATCCATGTGTTGGTATTTACGAGTACTACAACTTTCATTTAGATCCTGTCGGCTAATTCTCACTCTATCTCAGATTTACAAAACTGTATCGAATTCGTCGCGCTCGAAGAGTAGGGACTAAGTTTCGTCCATATCTTTCGCATACGAGCTCCGTTTTCGACTGTCTTTTTATCGTTGAACTCCTATTAACTATATCTTCATTTCTTGTTTAGACTTTTTTTGGTTAAAATCGACTGATCAAAAATTCAAATTTTGGGTTGTGCACTGCTATGCTAAATCTTAGAAAAATCATAAGTCCTCATACGAAATCAGATTTGGACGTTCTTTTTATCCACACTCTTGGTTTAACATATACTATGACTTTTGTTTAGATTGCTAAGGCTAGAAAGTATTTTATTGTAAATTAACTTTTTACGATTCCCGGTGTCATGTCGGTTTTGCCGTAAAACTTCGACGGGTCATAACTTCTTCGTTATAACTCGGATTTCGGCGTTCTTTATATGTACGAAACCCTTGTGACATATAATTTAACTTGGTTAAGATTAATCCTTCTAAGTAATATTCCATAAAAAAAAGTAGTTTTTGACGCCCATTGTCTCTAAATTGACTGGCTCGAATATGCAGGCGTTACAAAATAATCCGTAAGCTATTTTGGGGTCTATCCGCGAGCTCCGGCTGATCATACACTTCCATCCTCCTTTATTATTTAAAAAATATTTTAAGAAAAATCATTTTAAAATCTTATCCTTAGTTTGAGACTGGAGACACACGAGTGTTTCCTCCAATTCACTCAAACCAAGGCTCTGATACCAACTTGTAACATCCATAAAAATCACGCCAAATTTAAAATTTTTAAAACATTTATAACCATTAAGTTAATACAATTCATTTTCAAAATAGTATCATATCAGAGTTACCAGAATTCATAATCATAAATCGAGGAAGTGTACAGTCACGCCTTCGCCTTCCCGTGATCATCTGAAGTACCTGAAACAATAATTGATAAATGTAAGCTCGAAGGCTTAGTAAGTTACCCCAAAAATACCAACACCATATAGAGATAACCATATCATATAAACATATAAGCAAAGAGCATGCAAAATGAGCCTTCATCCTGACTGGACCGCCTCGCATGCCTTCATCATATCTGGACCGCTCTCCGAGCCTTCGACACGTCTCGACTGCCTCGTAGGGCCTACAGCCTATCCGGACCGCTCGCCGGGCCTTCGGTCTGACTGACAAGCCTCCCTGGGCCTGTAGTCTATCGGACCACCCTGGGTATGTTGGCCTTCAGTACAAAGCAGGACTGCCTCAACCCAACCCCCAATCAAACAAACATGTGCACATAATATCATACGCTAGCATATATAACAGTCAAACCGATCTAACAGATCATCAATCATAGCAACATCCTACAACCAGGATACAGACCTAACCGGTCACTAACATAGCATCATCCTATATACCAAGATACCGACCTAACCAGGTTACTAAGCATATCACCATCCTAACTACCAGGATGTAAATCAATAAGCATATCATGCAATAAACTCGGATACAAATCTGACAAGGGCCGACATTGGTGCCTTAGACCCTGTTGATATAGTGAGGATAACTTACCTCTCAAGTAGCTCGAATCGATAAAGTCAACTCAACCAAATGCAGCTCCAAATCCAACACCTACATCCACCAATGACTTACTTCCATAAATTTCCAAATGGCCAAAATACCCCCAAAGGTCAAACTGGTCAACCCTTGGTCCAATTCAAAGTCAGCGGTCCAATTCAATAGTCCATGTTGACCCAACTCATCGAGTTCCTTAAGAGTTCAGAAGGCCATAAGACCCTTATTGACTCGCCAAGATTCCGACCAACTCGTCGAGTCTATGCGTGTCCAAAAGTCGGGGAAATCCTAACTGACTCGTCGAGTCCATGCAGAAACCAGCCAACGTGAAAACCCTTCCTGAGTCGTCAATTCCCTTATCCGACTCGTCGAGTTCATAAAGTCCATTTCTTATCTAGATGATTTTGAGCCATTCCAAAGCTCCAAATGGTAGATCTAGCCTCCTAGGGCCTAGTTATCACGTAAAGTTGCAAACTTTACGTGCATGCAAAGTCTCAAGAGTCAAACCAAGCTAAATAAGAAGCTTAATACAATTGAAAGGGCCATAGCTTGACAAAGGCTGAGACTTTATGACAATAAGGGGCTAAAGGGGTCCAGATCTGAACCTCAGATCTTGCCCCAAATGCGAAATACCTCCACAATACCCTAAAAGGGTTCTAAACCCATGAAACAAGGGATCTATCTAATGGAGAGCCAAGGTAACAGCTTGTTACCTTCAAATTGATGCTGGGATGAAGTAGAACTCATATCCATAGTCTCTCTTTGCTCCAACTTCTTCCACCTCAAGCTCTTCCCTCCACAATCTACCTTTCAAGCTTAATATCACACCAAAATGAAGTGTAAGCAGCGATTTAGGGTTTATGGACCCACAAGGGGGTTGTAAGGGAGGCTAAGGGGGTAAGTGACCCTTAAATAGGGTCCAAAACCTCGGGGATTAGGGTTTCTCATTCCAGCTCCAACTCGCCAAGTCAGGTTCACCGACTCGTCAAGTTGGTCAATTAAACTACGAGGCCAAACGCGTCCCTACTCGACGATTCCAGGAACCAACTCGTCGAGTAGATCTTCTGATATAGACATAAAACTGTAAAGTTATATACCTGGGAGTCGAGGTGTTATATGAGACTTAGGGAGTGTTTGGCAGGATCTAAATTCTTAAGATCTGAAAAATTAAGAGGTATGAATTTCTAAAGGGTCTGAATTCTTAAGATCTGAATTTTTAAATGTTGTTTGGTTGGATCCTCTGAATTACATATTTGAATGATAAAAATGACCATTTTACCCTTATATGTTATCTTTTTGTTGAATTCAATGTTTTTATTCATAAAATAAGTGAATGAACTTCTTGAATAATAATTAAAAATATAAAAATCATATAGAATCCAAATTAAACATAAATCAAAATTAAAAACAAATCCAAATCAAGCATACATATTTTAAAATCCACGAAATCAAACTAAAATCCAAATAAAATCCTAAAAATTTAATTTGAAGCATTTGAAAATAATTGATTCGCAATCTCGTCACGCAAATTATCCATGTATGCATTGCCTTGTGAACTCCATTCCATATCTTGTATATTTTAGCCATCACTCTTCCCCCATTCTGGTTGACCAATATTTTCCTCGGATGCCATAAATAATTCATCATGAATATTGCACTTCCTTATGAAATTATGGACTGCGAAACTAGCAATAAAGGGATTATAAACATTCCCGATTTTGTTTTTTAACTTAAACCAAGCTGAAAACTTTGAATTTAAGTAATTGTAGCGATTCTTCATTTGCTTTTGGTCCACAACAAAATTATTTTATTTTGCTAATTTTTCAGCTACAATCCTCCAAGAGAGTGCTTTCAAACTACCCCCATCCCGACCATTAATTGTAATTTCATGCTAACATGCTTCTAGGAAAGTTCTTTCACTAGCTTCTACCTTCCAACTAATCGTAGGCTTCTTTGTGACATGTCTAGTATAATTTTCAATAACAAATCAACAAATAACAACACAAATCAACACATAACGGTACAAATCAACATATAAACAACACAAATCAGCACATAAACAACCCAAACCAATGCATATAACAGCAAAAAATCAACACATAAACAACAAAAATCAGCACATAAACAACACAAATCATTACAAATTAGCACATAAACAGCACAAATCAGCACATAACAACACAAATCAGCAACATATTTAAGCAAATGAACAATATATTTTAGCACAAATCAATAAACACATTATCAACAAGTTTCACCAATAGATTTCAATTATGAATCAACAAGATCAGCAACTTACTTTCAGAAAGCAGTAAAATTATAATCAACATCGCAACATATTTTAGAAATCAACCCATACATTTCAGAAATTAGCATAATTTTAGAAATCAATGAAGAATTTCAGATTAGAAATATCAAAAAAAAAAAAAAAAAAAAAACGACGGCATCTTCTAACCTTGAAGAAGTACGATTTTGAAGAACAATAGTAAAAAAACAAGACAAAAGAGAAGAAATATGGAAGCATCTTCTACACTTGAAGAATGTGATTCTGAACCAACATCAGAAAAAAATGAAAAGAAAATAGGAGAAAACATAAGAAAAAAGAATGAAGCTGATGATGTTGTTGGAGTCGGCGATGGTAAGGGTTGCGGCGGCAGGAGATGGTGTCTGGGAGGGTGGTGACGGCGGCAGATGACGATGGGAGGAAAGTCTTCGGTGGCGAGAGTATAATGAGATGATGGAAGCGAGAAGCAAGCAAAAGCGAACAGAGATAGGGTTATGGAGTCTTTTTTTTCTTTTTAGATAGGCTTCCAAGTCTGATTCGGTAGGTGATAAAATTTAAATTAAGATCATAAAATAAGAGGTAAACAAACAGTCTGAATCTTACAGATTTAGACCTACCTCTTATTAAGTGGTATTAAGATGCAAACGAACAGGATTTAGTGGCCAACTGGTTTGGATCATATGGGCAGTTAGGAGTAATGGTTGTGCATCAGAAGTCTCTTGTGGGTTGTTTATCAGGAGTTTGGCTACCAATGTTGGGTATCGGTTATGGAATCTTGAGTCATGAAGTTCATTGTGGAGGTCTCGAGTGATTTGTCAGGTGGAGGTACACCTGAGTGATGGGTTATGATCATAACTACAACCTATATGTTCATACAACCCTAATTGATTTGGATCTAAGTTTTTCACTAGTTGAACATGTAATTGAATACCAAAGAAATAAACCCTAGATCTACCATACAATTTCGAAAATTATATAACAAAAAGGGTTTTGATGTTTACCTTCCTTGTTATGTAGCAATAACAATAACACCTTGTAGATCCTTGACTCTTGAAAGCTTAGTGCCTCAAATGTTGAACCTCTAATGGCTCGCAAACTCCACTAGCAAGAGGATGAGAGCGGAGAGGAGGGAATACTTAGAAAAAATGGCTCCACTAAGCTTTTAAGGTATAGGGTCGAAAATCTAAGAGGTTACATCCCTTTTATACATGAGGTGGCTTAGTCCCAAAGCTAGGGTTTCCAGGTGGAAACCCTAATTCCATGCTTAAGGCCTAAGTAGCCTATGGACTCCTCTTTAGAAGGCCATGGATGAAAATCTTATAGGGCCACCCTATAGTTTTCTTCCACTCCTATCCAAGGAGTCAAAGAGACCAGTTTCACAATTATCGATGATTTGTAAAACAACCCATGTACATTTAATCAGTTCCTTTAATCAAAAAATTAATTCCAAATTAATTTCTGATTAAATACTAATTAAATAACATAATTTCTAATGAATATATTATTTTCATAATACATTAATAAATCAATTTATTATTCCAAATAATAAATTCAACCTTTTTCTCTCTCTCTCCAAAAGCCATATTGACAAGCTGCTAGAGTGAAGGCAACCCAAAAGGGTCATGCTATTATCAAATCAATTACATACCAATTATAGTTATGGGCTTAGACACCTAATCCAACAGTTTCCCACTTAGATAAGTCTAATAACTATGATTGCAAGTATGACTTCAAAATTTGACCAGCAATCGTAGCTTTCAAAAGTCGTTGTCGAACTCTAACCTAGTTAGTTACGTGTCCTTAAGATAAGGGGTCAAATATTCCTCCATTCTACAACATATCGTATTTACACGAGATATGGATTATAATCAATCTCTCTGTCCTAAGTTTGTTTCCTGATTTCTGATTTATGACAATTGAAATCAAACTACTAATTGAACACAATGATTCAGTCCAGGCTTGGCTAAGCGCCTTGGATATCATCATCAAATCATTGAGGGGCCCATAAATATTGCTTTTACCGTTAGGGAAAAAGGAACGGATAAACTCCGACTCATATGCTTGCACTATTCATTTATCAAATCACGCACAACAATACATTTTATAACATCAAGTTACTGATGCGTTTACGTATTATCAATGCACAACTGACTCGTAAACAATAACTCATATGTATCTGTTTCAATAATATAAGATATTATCGTCTCAAAATTACTCGTGATAAAATCCATGAAGTAATTCTCTGAGCGTGGGTTAATCAAATACTCAAATCTCCATTTCAGAAGTACTCGTGAATTGAAGTAAACCATTGCTATGTCTAAACCCTTAGACAATCTACAATCCAATTCACGACAGTCTTAATTCACTACTTACTTCCAAAGTATGATCGACTGTGCATGTTTTGAATAATCCAATTATTCGGGAAGTAAAACATGCGAATTGAAACACAATAATTGTTGGGTTTTGAGCATTCTAACACTCCTAAGTGTACATGCAACCCGAAATACCTTGGATCTATGTTTTCTCTATTATACATGCAAATAAGAACTTTCCAAGGTATTATCCTAATCTAGCATACAAAACAATAAATATAACAAGATAGAATACATACCTCTTTGATATCGAAAGTCTTCATGAAGCTTGAGTGCCTAGTGCCCCAAGTGTGACACCTCAAATGGTTCACACAACACCAAATACACTTGGAATAACTTGAGAGAATTCTACACTTCATGAAAATCGGCTATCCCTCTCTAGAATGATACTAGTCGCCGATTTTGTCAAGAATAAGATCTTTATATAGTGTTACAATTAGGGTAAACCCTAATTGTCATGACTTTCCATTTCCTTGGATCCATGGGTTCAAATACACCATGGAGCATCCATGGACCATCCTATGGGTTTTAGCCCAACTTGATTATCCATGGAGCATTAGCCCACTATACAAGTATGGATGATTTACACAATCAACCCATATATTTAATTAGTCTTCTTTTGATCACTTAATTAATCCTAGATTAATTCTTGATCAATACTAATTAAATAATCTTATTATTCTTATTATTAATATACTAGAACTTATAATATATTAATAACCATAAGTGTCTTATTTCTCTCATTATAGTCTATCCAAGTGCATAATGCCATGCAACCCAAATGGACCATGCCAGGTCGGGTCAAGTCTTACCAATTATAGTTATGGACTTAGACATTAATCCAACAGTCTCCCACTTGGATAAGTCTAAAACTAATATTGCATATGACTTCAGGAACCGACCGGCAATCGTAGCTCTCAAAAGCTTCTGTCGAACTCTGACCTTGTAGATGAACTCTAACCTTTTTCAGTGCCTTGTCCATTAGATAAGGGATCATCTATGTGACATCCCCATATTTCTCGTCCAGAAAAGACCGATTTAATTTATGCTTTTTAAAATAAAATCAGAGAAATCTTTTTAAAATATGTTGCGGAATTGGTCCCCAAACAACATATGATAAAAGTTTATCAAAATCCTTCATTAAGAAGGTATATATTTTCCATATATATCAAAACCTCGGGATGTCATGTTCCGATACAGATTAAAAGCATAAACAAGACATTATAAGCCTTTCAATAGTTATTTACAACTACTGGCCTATAATCCAAAAATCTCTCGTCGTCCTCCGACTATGCTCGGGGTCCACTACCTGTAATCATAAAACTGAGTGGGTCAGGCTTGGGAGCCTGGTGAGCATATAGGGTTTTCAACCCACAATAATAATATACTTATTAAGTTCACCAATCAACAATAACCCTGATTACCCATTCCCATTGTCCTCACTTTACGTCCCTAAACACCTATCACAAGGGACCTAGCCTAAGGATTATCATCGGGATGGACACTACTGCTAAGGGGTTTCCTCAGCCATACATGTCCTTAAGGAAACCATGAGGGGGGATGGAGTACGCCAATGAACATTTAATTCATCAACACCTACAAGTTGCGAACCTGCTAGTGTTCCACTGGACTATCTAGAAAGTCAGTGGTCGTCATCTATACTCCGTTAGATGACTACAACAACAACAACAACAACATCGAGGCCTCTCACCATTTTAACACACATCAACTATTTCATCTACCCATGTTCTACCCAACATATTTTGTAGATAAAAAAGCATATACAGTTTAAAACTTGTATAAAACATCAATATAAGAGTCACCTCGAATAAACAATTAGCATATTTACACATAACACGTATTTCAAGGTAAATACTTCATATCTATGTGTAAATTGAAAGTAACTACACACTCACATATTTTGGTGAAAATCGGGCAGCAATTCGTTTCCTAAAACGATCGTTTCTAATAAAACCGGGAGTTTTATTGAGAAACCGGGCTCTACAAAAGTCAGGCTTCGAAACCGAAAACATAAATTTTCCGGGCTTCTCGGGCACTTCGTGGGGTATTCTGGGCTTTACAATCGATATCGGGGCTTTGCGGGATGTTAAGATGAAGAAAATATGGGTTTAGGGGTTAAAAGTGGCAATTTCTTAAAAATATCCGAGAAGGCTCGCCGCTTTCTATTTATAGGGTGAAGCTTCTGATCGGACGGCTGAGAAGCTTCTGATCCAACGGCTGAGAAGGCTTGCAGGTGAAGGCTCGCACATGGCTCGCACCTGCGAGGGCTCGCAGGCGGCTTCTAAGTGGACCGGAGTCTACTGGTGCACCTGCGAGGCTCGGAGCTAGGTTAAGCGAGGCTCAGACACACGCGGCAGCAGGGCGAAGCTTCGGCTGGGGAGCTGGCTGCTTCGGATTGGGCCTCCTCCTCGGTCGAATCAGAAGAGGACACGTGGCTTCGCATGACTCAGCAGTTTCGGTGACTCAGCAGCCTGGTGACTCAGCAGCCTAGTGACTCAGCAGGACACGTGTCACATTCTAAGCGAGGGTGACGTGGCAAAGTGTGACTATGCGAAATTTCTCGGTTTTCGCGCCAAAACTTCTAAAATCCATAACTTTCGCATACGAGCTCCGTTTTTGACGTTCTTTATGTGCACGCGTAGCTAAAATGACGATCTACAACTTCCGTTTAGACTTCGTCGGCTAATTTTGAATTTAAATTTTATATTATTATTTTTAACAGACCGGGACAAGAAATCCGTTAAAAATTCATAACTTCTTCATCCGATGTCCGTTTTCGTCAGACTTTTTACCGTTGTGCTCCTAATGATGAGAACTTCAATTCTCGTTTAGGTTGTGTCGGCTAAAAATCGCTCGATCTGAAATTCGAGTTTTTAGTTGTCTACTACTACGCTGAAACTTCGAAAAATCATAACTTCCTCATACGAAGTCAGATTTGGGCGTTCTTTTTATCGAACTTCTCAGTTTAACGAATACTACGACTTTCATTTAGATTACTAAGTCTAAAAAGTAGTTTATCGAAAACTCACTTTTTACGACATTCAGCACCGTGCCGGTTTTGTCGCGAAACTTCGACAGGTCATAACTTCTTCGTTATAACTCGGATTTTGGTATTTTTTATATCCCTGAAATCCTTGTTTCGACCACTACAATTTTTTGTAAAGATATCGGGATTATCTCAAACTTTAATTTTTGGCGCTTATTTTTATTCTTAATTAATTAAGTCCTAATAATTAAGCATAAAACACATAATTCACATAATATTCACATAATTCCTTTTCATTTCTTCAAAATGAGTTACAAAGGTTAACCTAGACTATCAACTCAATATAAATGCCTAGGCTAGAAACACGAGTGTTACAATTCTCTCCCCCTTAGGATGATTCCGTCCCCGGAATCACATCTCACCAAACAACTACGGGTAGCGACTCGTCATGTCACTCTCCGTTTCCCAAGTGAGATTTGGTCCATTCGTATGTTTCCAGCGCACAAGCACTAAATCGACCATCTTGCGTCGTAACTTCATAGTCTTACGGTCAACGATTGCCTCGGGTTCTTCGATCAACCTCTTGTTTTCATCCAACCTTATCTCAGAAATCGGAATTATGTCGGGCACATCTCCTGTGAACTTTCTCAAATAACACACATGAAAGGTGTTATGAATACCCTCTAATTCTTCCGGTAACTCTAGCTTGTAAGCTTGATTCCCGATTCTCTAAAGAACTTTAAATGGTCTAATAAACCTTGGACTCAACTTCCCTCTCTTACCAAATCTTATAAGTCCCTTCCACGGCGAGACTTTAAGTGAAACCGAATTTCCAACATCGAAGGATATCGGTTGTCTTTTCTTGTCATCATAACTCTTTTGTCGATCTTGAGCAGCTAACATCCTTTCCCTTATCACTTTCAACTTTTCAGCAGTCTCATGGACTATTTCAGGTCCCATAAACTGCTTTTCCCCAGCTTCCAGACAACATGATGGCGTTCGACACTTTTCCCCATACAAAGCGTGATAAGGTGCCATCTTAATGCTTGAGTGGAAACTATTATTATAGGAGAATTCTACTAAAGGTAAGTGTTCATCCCAGTTACCTTGGAATTCTAGGGTACATGCTCTTAGCATATCCTCCAATGTTTGAATCGTTCGCTCGCTCTGACCATCGGTTTGCGGATGGTAAGTTGTACTCAAACACAACTTGGTACCCAATTCCTCTTGTAGACTCCTCCAAAACCTTGAGGTAAAACGGCTATCACGATCGGACACAATCGTTAACGGAACACCGTGAAGCCTCATAATTTCCTTCACGTAAGAATTCGCAAGTTTATCCATAGACCATTTCTCTTTGGCCGCTATGAAATGCGCACTCTTAGTGAAGCGATCAACGACCACCCAAATCATGTCGTGACCGTTCCTTGTTCTGCGTAGTTTAGTCACAAAATCCATGGTGATGTCTTCCCATTTACCCATGGGTACGGGTAAAGGTTCTAAACTCCCATACAGTTTCTGATGTTGTGCCTTAACCCTAGCACAAGTTACACACTCGGCCACATACTTAGCAACATCGAGCTTCATCGTCGGCCACCAATAATAGGGTTTTAAATCCCTATACATTTTTGTACTGCCGGGATGAATCGAGTACATGGTCTTATGAGCTTCTTCCATCAGAAGATCTCTGACTCCGCCCGTTTTAGGTACCCAAATCCTCTCTTGGAATACCTTCAACCCTTGGTTGTTTGTACTGAATACTAACGTTTTGCCCAAACGTTCTTCCTTTAGGTCACTTTTCTCTAAAGCTTCCTCTTGAGCTTTCTTTATACTTTCCACAATTGTCGAGACAACTTCAATTCTCAACGCTCTTGGCCTTTTATTTTCAAGATTTACCTTTCGACTGAGAGCATCAGCAACAACATTTGCTTTACCAGGGTGGTAAAGTATCTCACAGTCGTAGTCCTTGAGTAACTCTAGCCAGCATCGTTGCCTCATGTTCAATTCCTTCTAATTAAAGAGATATTAAAGACTCTTATGATCAGTGAAAAGTTTACACTTGGTGCCATAAAGATAATGCCTCCATATCTTTAAGAAAAATACTACCGCTGCAAACTCCAGATCATGAGTGGGGTAGTTCTTTTCATGTTCCTTCAATTGCCTCGATGCATACGCGATCACTTTATCGCTTTGGGTCAGAACACAACCTAACCCAACTGCAGATGCATCTCTATAAACTGCGAAGTCATCAAATCCTTCAGGCAACGAAAGAATCGGTGCTTCACACAATCTCTTCTTCAACTTCTCAAAGGCTTCCTTATGCTTCTCATTCCAAGCATAAGTAGCTCCTTTGTGGGGTCAAAGTTGTTAATGGAGTAGTAATCGAAGAAAAGCCTTGGATAAACCTTCGGTAATATCCAGCTAATCCTAAAAAGCTTCGAATCTCCGTAGGACTCTTTGGTTGTTCCCACTTCATTACAGCTTCAATCTTTGCTGGGTCAACCATTATTCCTTCTTGGTTAACCACATGACCTAAAAATTGGACTTCTTGAATCCAAAATTCACACTTGGAGAACTTTGCATACAGCTTCTCCTTTTTCAGGACTTCTAGCACTTCACGTAGATGCTTTTCATGTTCCTGCTTGCTTTTCGAATAAATCAAGATATCGTCTATGAATACTATCACGGATTTATCTAAGAATGGTTTACAAACCCTATTCGTCAAATCCATGAAAGTTGTTGGGGAATTGGTTAGTCCGAACGACATAACCAAAAATTCATAGTGTCCATATCTCGTTCTAAAAGCAATCTTTTCGATATCCTGCTCTCTCACCTTTAGTTGATGGTATCCCGACCTAAGATCGATCTTCGAGAAATAGCTCGAACCCTACAACTGGTCGAACAAGTCATCGATCCTTGGCAACAGGTACTTGTTCTTTATCGTCACTTTGTTCAGCTCTCTGTAATCGATGCACATTCTCATGCTTCCGTCTTTCTTCTTTACAAATAACACAGGGGCTCCCCAGGGTGATGAACTAGGTCGAATGAAACCTTTGTCCAATAACTCCTGAAGTTGTGTCATAAGTTCTTTCATTTCGGTTGGCGCTAATCGATAAGGTGTTTTCACTATCGGCGTCATTCTTGGTAACAAGTCGATACGAAATTCTACTTGTCGATCAGGGGGCAATCCGGGAAGATCTTCGGGAAAGACTTCCGGATAATCACACACCACCGGAATATTCTGCACCTCCTTCTTTTCCATCTTAGCATCGATCATGAACTCTAGGTATGATGTACATCCCTTAGCCAAACACTTTCTGGCTTTCATTAGGGAAATGATTCTAGAATTTACTCTGCGTTTGTCTCCATACACCATAAACGACTCTTTCCCTGGCGGGTTTACTTTTACTATCTTCTTTCTACATAGTATTTCTGCATCATTGGCGCTAAGCCAATCCATTCCTAAAACTATGTCGAATCCATTTAACTCGATAGGCAATAATTCCTCTTGGAACTTATTCCCATCCAAGTCAATGAGAATGTTTTTCATACGATGGCTAACAGGTACAAACTTGCCACTAGAAATCTCGACTAATAAGGCATTAACTAGCCTATCTACAGGCAAAGCTAGATTTCTACCAAATTCATGCGATATAAAGGAGTAATTGACTCCAGAATCAAACAAAATTTGGGCAGGCAATTCGTTTACGAGAAAGGTACCTGAAGCGACATCGGCTTCTTCTTTCGCAGCTTCGAGCGTCATCTGGAAGGCTCTCGCCTTCGGCTTTGGTGGTAGATTGGGTTTTGTTGCGTCCTTCTTCTTCGGGCACTCCCTCAAAATATGCCCTTCTTCATTGCACCCAAAACATACGTTCTTATTGAAGGTGCATTCATTGGCATAATGCCCTGGCTTTCTACATTTGTAACAAGTGACTTCCACGCTGCACTTCCCAGCATGTTTCTTCTTACACTTGTCACACCACTTGGCTTCGGTTCCTCCTCCAAACTTTCTCGAACCAGTCTTCGAGAACTTGTTCTTTTTATTGAAACCTGAAGTTCCTTCAAACTTTCTCTTTTCGCCAACTTCGACCTTGCTGGCGGCTCTCCCTTTTATCATATCTTCAACAGACTTGGCAGCCCAGATAGCTGCCTCCAAAGTAAGTGCCTGACGTACTGGCACCGTATACTCCCATTGAAGTCCCTTTGCGTACCTGTCTATTTTTGCCAACTCATCTGGGACAATACGCAAAGCAAACTCCATTTTGTCTGTGAAGTTATTCATATATTCGTCAACGGTCATACTCCCCTTCTGCAACGTTAGAAATTGGTTTTCTAACTCAAGTACGTTTTGGGCCGAGCAGTACTTGCGCTTGAAGTGCACTAAGAACTCTGCCCAAGTTAATTGCAGTGGCTCTTTAAGGCTTAGGGTTTTCCCCAAAGTGCTCCACCAACAAGCAGCACTACCCCTGAACTGACGTACTGCAAACGTAGTTTGTAACTTGCCTTGGCAATCACAAGTCATGAAAGCCAACTCCATTTCCGAGGTCCAGTCCATTACTCCGACAGGATCTTCTTTTCCATTGAAGGTCGATGGCTTGCAAGTCATAAAGTCCTTATACTTGCACCCGTTTCTCTCAATTCTACCCTCGTGGTTATTCCTCCCAACCACAAGCGGTTCACTATGACCAACCGATCTACTATTGTTCCCTTCTTCAGATCGATCGTCATTTAGTTCACGTTGTTCAACAGGAACTGAAGGTTCATCCCTGTCGTTTAGCAGCATTTTCCTCAATTCCTCCCTCTGTTCAGCCAACATGGTCTGAATCATAGTTCGTACTCCAGCCATGGTGATGGGTTCGGGTGCAGCTCCTACTATAGGCACCTGTTCCACCACTTGGGGTTGAGGTTGTTGGTTTCTTTTTTCATTTCCAGCTCCACTCCGAGTTCTTGCCATTACAATCTATATACCGAATAAGGCGAATTTAGGTCTTTATTCTTGTTAGACATGTCAATTCCCTTATCACTCCGAAAATTTTACATGTTAGTTCTAATCTCGTAATCATACGCTTAGAATCCTACACACATAAAGTTTCCAGATCCGGTCGGCAACAGAACATAGATCCGAACAAATAGTGGCACACATGGCAAACACATAGCATTTAGCACATAAGGGCATTTTAGGCATCTTCCCTAAAATAAACTAGTGCTCGTGTCTAAAATATGGTAGACACTCATCTCACAATCATCACTTAGCATTCTAAGTTCAAGTCTAGAAATTCTACAATTTCTTAGTTCGCTTAAACTAATGCTCTGATACCAACTGTGACATCCCCATATTTCTCGTCCAGAAAAGACCGATTTAATTTATGCTTTTTAAAATAAAATCAGAGAAATCTTTTTAAAAGATGTTGCGGAATTGGTCCCCAAACAACATATGATAAAAGTTTATCAAAATCCTTCATTAAGAAGGTATATATTTTCCATATATATCAAAACCTCGGGATGTCATGTTCCGATACAGATTAAAAGCATAAACAACACATTATAAGCCTTTCAACAGTTATTTACAACTACTGGCCTATAATCCAAAAATCTCTCGTCGTCCTCCGACTATGCTCGGGGTCCACTACCTGTAATCATAAAACTGAGTGGGTCAGGCTTGGGAGCCTGGTGAGCATATAGGGTTTTCAACCCACAATAATAATATACTTATTAAGTTCACCAATCAACAATAACCCTGATTACCCATTCCCATTGTCCTCACTTTACGTCCCTAAACACCTATCACAAGGGACCTAGCCTAAGGATTATCATCGGGATGGACACTACTGCTAAGGGGTTTCCTCAGCCATACATGTCCTTAAGGAAACCATGAGGGGGATGGAGTACGCCAATGAACATTTAATTCATCAACACCTACAAGTTGCGAACCTGCTAGTGTTCCACTGGACTATCTAGAAAGTCTGTGGTCGTCATCTATACTCCGCTAGATGACAACAACAACAACAATAACAACAACAACAACATTGAGGCCTCTCACCATTTTAACACACATCAACTATTTCATCTACCCATGTTCTACCCAACATATTTTGTAGATAAAAATCATATACAGTTTAAAACTTGTATAAAACATCAATTCAAGAGTCACCTCGAATAAACAATTAGCATATTTACACATAACACGTATTTCAAGGTAAATACTTCATATCTATGTGTAAATTGAAAGTAACAACACACTCACATATTTTGGTGAAAATCGGGCAGCAATTTGTTTCCTAAAACGATTGTTTCTAATAAAACCGGGAGTTTTATTGAGAAACCGGGCTCTGCAAAAGTCGGGCTTCGAAACCGAAAAGATAAATTTTTCGGGCTTCTCGGGCACTTCGTGGGGTATTCCGGGCTTTACAATCGATACCGGGGCTTTGCGGGATGTTAAGATGAAGAAAATATGGGTTTAGGGGTTAAAACTGGCAATTTCTTAAAAATATCCGAGAAGGCTCGTAGCCTTCTATTCATAGGGTGAAGCTTCTGATCGGACAGCTGAGAAGCTTATGTCCAACGGCTGAGAAGGCTCGCAGGCGAAGGCTAGCACATGGCTTGCACCTGCGAGGGCTCGCTGGCGGCTTCTAAGTGGATCGGAGTCTACTGGTGCACCTGCGAGGCTCGGAGCTAGGTTAAGCGAGGCTCGGACACACGCGGCAGCAGGGCGAAGCTTCGGCTGGGGAGTTGGCTGCTTCAGATTGGGCCTCCTCCTCGGTCGAATCAGAAGAGGACACGTGGCTTCGCATGACTCAGCAGTTTCAGTGCCTCAGCAGCCTAGTGACTCAGCAGGACACATGTCACATTCTAAGCGAGGGTGACGTGGCAAAGTGTGACTATGCGAAATTTCTCGGTTTTCGCGCCAAAACTTCTAAAATCCATAACTTTCGCATACGAGCTCCGTTTTTGACGTTCTTTATATGCACGCGTAGCTAAAATTACGATCTACAACTTCCGTTTAGACTTCGTCGGCTAATTTTGATTTTTAAATTTTATATTATTATTTTTAACAGACCGGGACAGGAAATCCGTTAAGAATTCATAACTTCTTCATCCGATGTCCATTTTCGTCAGACTTTTTACCGTTGTGCTCCTAATGACGAGACCTTCAATTCTCGTTTAAGCGAGGCTCGCTGGAGGCTTAAATTCTCCTAATGACGAGACCTTAAATTCTCGTTGTGCTCCTAATGACGAGGGCTCGCTGGTGGCTTCTAAGTGGACGGAGTCTACTGGTGCACCTGCGAGGCTCGGAGCTAGGTTAAGCGAGGCTCGGACACACGCGGCAGCAGGGCGAAGCTTCGGTTGGGGAGCTGGCTGCTTCGGATTGGGCCTCCTCCTCGGTCGAATCAGAAGAGGACACGTGGCTTCGCATGACTCAGCAGTTTCGGTGACTCAGCAGCCTAGTGACTCAGCAGGACACGTGTCACATTCTAAGCGAGGGTAACGTGACAAAGTGTGACTATGCAAAATTTCTCGGTTTTCGCGCCAAAACTTCTAAAATCCATAACTTTCGCATACGAGCTCCGCTTTTGACGTTCTTTATATGCACGCGTAGCTAAAATTATGATCTACAACTTCCGTTTAGACTTCGTCGGCTAATTGTGAATTTAAATTTTATATTATTATTTTTAACAGACCGGTACAGGAAATCCGTTAAAAATTCATAACTTCTTCATCCGATGTTCGTTTTCGTCAGACTTTTTACCGTTGTGCTCCTAATGACGAGACCTTCAGTTCTCGTTTAGGTTGTGTCGGCTAAAAATCGCTCGTTCTAAAATTCGAGTTTTTAGTTGTCTACTGCTACGCTGAAACTTCGAAAAATCATAACTTCCTCATACGAAGTCAGATTTGGGCGTTCTTTTTATCGAACTTCTCGGTTTAACGAATACTACGACTTTTGTTTAGATTACTAAGGCTAAAAAGTAGTTTATCGAAAACTTACTTTTTACGACATTCAGCACCGTGCTAGTTTTGTCGCGAAACTTCGACAGGTCATAACTTCTTCGTTATAACTCGGATTTTGGTATTCTTTATATCCCCGAAATCCTTGTTTCGACCACTACAACTTTATGTAAAGATATCGGGCTTATATCACACTTTAATTTTTGGCGTTTATTTTTATTCTTAATTAATTAAGCCCTAATAATTAAGCATAAAACACATAATTCACATAATATTCACATAATTCCTTTTCATTTCTTCAAAATGAGTTACAAAGGTTAACCTAGACTATCAACTCAATATAAATGCCTAGGCTAGAAACATGAGTGTTACAATATATTCCTCCATTCTAGATATCATATGGACTGAGACATGGATTATAATCATTCTCTCTGTCCATTTGTTGTTTCCCGATTTCCGATTTATGACGACTGACTAATTGAACAAATCAAATAAGTCCTGGCCCGGCCGAGCACTTCCATTTGTCATCATCAAATTATCGAGGGGCCCACAGATATCGCTTTTATCCCGAAGGTAAAAGGAATGGATAAACTTCGACTCATATGGCTTGTTCTACTACTTGTTGAATCATACATAAAGGCACGTTTTATAGCACCGAGTTACCAAATGCGTTTTCGTGCAATCAATGTACAACCAACTCATAGTAACAAATCATATCTCTAGGTTTGAAGAATATAAGATATTATCGTCTCATGATCACTCGTGATAAAATCCATGAAGTGATTCCAATGAGCGCGGGTTGAATCCAATACTCAGAACTTATGAGCACTCATGAGTGGTGTAGCCCTTTGTCCAACACCTTAGACCTCTACAAGCCAACCCATGACAGTCTTAATTCATATCTACTTCCAACATATGACCGACTATGGATAGTTTGAATAACTTAGTCATTCCGGAAGAATAACCTAGTTTATTCTGGAAGTCAAAACATGCAAAATGAAACACTATAATAATTGAATCCAATATGGTATCAAAACCTATGAACATAAATAAAACATCTTTTATTTATCACCATATGATTACACATTATTCATTGTATACTATTTCAGCTATCAACTTTATTCTTGAATTTAAAACAATAATTGTCCCATGCTCCAAGCATGTACACTATGTTTTCTAAACACTAGTCATGCCATACACCAAGTATGCATACTATGTTTGTCTATGATCTTTACTTTGTGAACTAGATCAATTGAACATAACTCCAATGATTCTCATTTCACAGTCCCAAATTCTTACTGCAAGTACAAGAATTCCAAATTCATGTCATTTACTGAAATCTGTTAGATTCTAAACTTATATGCATTGTTCCTCTTGTAATGATTATGCACAAAGTCAGAAAGACTTGACAACAATCATTACAGAGCATTCCAAAGGAGATCAGCTCCTTGGAAACATCCTTCTTGCATTAAGTTTCCTAATCTTACACAGATTGAATAATTTCTAACTTTGGAACATTTCCAGATTCCATTTTGACTATCACTTCTAAACAAGAGTTGCCTCCTTACAGATTATGTCAATGTGGTCCTTCCAGAATTATCACTATACTTCCAATTGTCCTTGAGCAACCAATCTTTGGTAAACCTTAGATTGTCCTCAACAATTGTTTAATCCTTTTAGTCATATCCAATTCTAGACCTTTTCCCTTCTTAATGCCCCAAGCATTTGGAAAATTTTAGAACCGATGAATATAGCACATGTAATCGATCCTATATCCGAAGCATATGGGACACGATTCATGATGTCTCACATAAAGACTAAACCAGTCTTTTGCTATAACATTTCCATTTCTATTTGCCAAGTTCTCATAATTCAGATTATGAAAAGGGATGCCGTAATCATAATCGAATTTAAGAACACAAATAATGGACCCATATACAGAATTTCCTTATGTTGAGCCAATCCAACATGAAATTCATATATATATATATATATATATATATATATATATATATATATATATATATATATATATATATATATATATATATATCCTTGACTAAATGATTAAAACCTCACGATCTAAGCTTATAGATTTGAGATGAAGTATAATTTCCTCTCCCTTAATTATAGCAAAACAACTCTTTCCCAATTGAAACTTTTGTTTTCTATAATTAACATTGATACCTTGCAATACTTATCATAATTATCATGCTCCTACTAACATGATGATTATTAGCATAACACTTATGCTCCCACTAGCTTTGACATATACTCAGAAATCAGCTGACTTTCTTACCAAAGTTCAGATTTCTGATACTAGATTGTTTTGATAAAACTTTATCAAAATCATACACCTTCCCTTAGATAGCACACTTGTGTGTCTAAACAATTATGAAGAGGGATGCCATAATCATAATGGTTAGACCTTTTTGCCACTTCTCACAAGTCCAGGTTAGTGTGCCAGTAAACCACACATGCTCCACTAACGACTTTGAGAATGCAAATATCACAATTGCTATCTAGCTAAAATCTACTTAGTGAAAGTGTTTCCTCACCATCATTTTCATGAATCGGAGAGAAACCTTATGACACTTAGATTTAATGGTGTATGTGTTCTTACCCATGTGAATTATCAAAATCATAGTCACAAGACAAGGATAATGACAAATCCAAACTAATATGGACTGAACACAATCTTAATTTCTTGCCACCTAGCAGCTCAAGGGCCTGCCATTGCTTCCAAGTTGTTGTGCAACAAATTGAGAACTCTAAGAACTCATATGCAAAGGCAACTTTAACTAGAATGGGCATAGAATATGTCAACACGATAGGTTATAAACCTCAAGTCGTGTGCTAGTGAAGAACATCAAGTTTTATTCTTGATTAGTTCTTGAGATTTTCAAGACCTTTAAGACTCCCACTGTTCTCTTGACATATAAGACTCCTTTGTCAAACATACAAGAGTAGAAAACTTTTACACTTACATTTGACAAGTGTTTTTGTCACACCCCGAAAACCAAAGGCGGAAACGTTCCCGGGGTTGACTCCATGTTGTGTATCAAATCCAATGTACATAGTAATCACAGTAAACAACCATTACATTACATAGATCTGAAAGTTTACATTTGGTTCAAAAGTAAATTATACAAAAGTTATACATATATCATATAATCAAAAGTAGAGACGAGTCTTCTGAGCACTCCATCTTCATCAAAAGATAACGTCGGGTACCTGTCTAACGAAGACCTGAGAATACAAGCAGTTTGAAAATCAGCATAAAGCTGGTGAGTTCATAAGCGGTTTTGTTTTATGTAAATGTATCGGTTTCCTTTAGTTTTTCCAAAAAGATTTGTTATTCAAGAAAATCCCATATTTTCTTATGTTAATTAGTTTCGTTAACTTTCATTACAGTTCAGTTAAGTGATATACGTTAACCCCAGGAAAATCCCATATTTTCCTAAATACAAGATTGATTAAAATAACATAGAGTATAGTTTAATATACAAAACTATAATTTAGACAAACTGTATATAGAAAGTATTTTGAAAACCCTGGGACTAACATCCCGAACCAGTTACAAGATAATTCGATAAAGACCATGGGATCACTATCCCGAAAATAGATATAAGATAACTTGATAAAATCATGGGATTATCATCCCGCATAAGATTTAGTTTCAAAACCATGGGATTACCATCCCGAACGAGATATAGGCACAAGATCATGGGATTATCATCCCGAACGAGATATAGACATAAAACCATGGGATTACTATCCCGAACGAGATATAGATACAAGACCATGGGATTATCATCCCGAACAAGATTTAGATTCTAAACAAAATCCTAGCTATGAATAAATTTATTTTAATACGTATTGTGAGTCGGGTAACCATACTGATACGACAACGAGACCTCCTTGACGTTAGTCAAACGTCGGACGATATACAGAATTTGTCACCCCAGGCGTGCCCGCCTAACTGTAGCTAGCAGTTAAGGTGTGGGATTGTCAGTCCCGAATAGATCTATTCACAAACTCTTCGCTCTCCCTCCAGGAGACTCTGGTTACACTTCCGGAGAGGATTTACTTGATCATCCATAAAGGGTAGTGACTATCTCACAAGCTAGTATTAAACTATTCATAGGATTCTCATACGATACCAAACATATAAAGATTTCAAGACATGATACAGTGAAAAATAGATATATACAACGAAACTATCTGGCAAAACATTCGAATGATATAGAGATAAACTGAATCAGACATAGTTTATCTAATAACTTAATACAGATATCAGTACATGATAAAAAGAGAAACATATAACCCCAAATTATTCCCATAATAATTTGATTAGTTTGGTTATTTTCTTAACTAAAATCCATTTAGTTGAAATTGATAAATCATTCCTTATACTCAACATAATACATAAGGAGTAAAAGAGTTTATAAGTTTGCCAGATAATATTTGAAACACATCAATGTTATAATTCGAAAATAGTTATAGTTTGCTTGTATTCCCCCCTTGAAAACATTGAAAAAAACACGGAAAAAGGCGTAGGGGTATGAACTCACCGGACGAGAAGTATGACGATTTGGATGCTAAGAGTTGATCTGGGGCTTGTAAATACACGAGGTTCCTAATTATAATGTAAAGATACACATTTGTATCTAATTAGGACTTAGATTGATTGTTGGATAGGGACAATTGCTTCTAGTCGCGAAAACACTCCGATACGAGTGTTTGGAGGGACCCGGGTGGCGTTTAGGGATGGGAAATGACACTAGGGACTTGGGACTTGAGTTTACTCCCCATGAGTAAAGTTATACAAGAGTGTTAGGTCCAAAACACCCATTCCCCATGAGTTTACGTCCGTAAACTCATGGTAGGGTGGTTTAGAGTGCAAATTTGGGTTATAAATGGATATGGACACTTGGAAATGCTTGGATTAATTTTTCTTAAGGCTTGGATTAATTTAAAAACATCATTTACAACACATAAGGGAGTTTACGGCCTAGGCATGGGTTCTTTGGCCGTAAACTCTCAATTTTCCAAGATTTAGTGTTTTTAAGTTGTTAAAATCAATCACATGTGATTCTAAAAATTCCCACAAGCCTAGAAATGAGTTTATATGGGACATATGAGGGATTTATGGAGTTTACGGCCCATGAAACCCCCTTCATGGCCGTAAACTCTAATATGTCAAGCTACAATGTGTTTCAAGGCTTGAAACTAGCATAGAATGGCTTCTAAAATTCATCTAAAGGCTGTAGGGGTGTTTAGTTTGCATTCTAACACCAAAATTTTTGGAGTTTACGGCCCAAGAACAAGCCTTGGCCGTAAACTCTTAGAAATCCCACAAATGATGTGTTTTAGGCCCTTAAACTATTTTTGGTTGGTCCCTTGATTTATTCCAAGTCTTTTGGTGGTGTTGGATGGCTTTCTAACACCTTAGAATTGGATTTATGCCAAGTTTTGGGGAGTTTACGGCCCAAGCACTATCCTTGGCCGTAAACTCATCTAAGTCCCCCAAAAATTATGTTTCAAGTGTCCAAATGCTATTACCAAGGTCCTATAATTCATATCTAAGCCATAGAGGTGATTTGGAAGGGTTTAAAGGCATGAAAAACCCCATTAACATGAGTTTACGGCCCAAGCTTATGCCTTGGCCGTAAACTCCTTCAAAGTCCTCAAAATCAAAGTTTTAAATGTTCTAAGTCCATATCTTGAAGTCCCTTAGCCATATCTAAAGTCCAATTGAGTCTAGGAAGGAGTTTAAGGGCTAAAAACCCTTCAAAATGGTGTTTACGGCCTAGGCTGCCTCCTGGGCCGTAAACTCACATATATTGTCCAATTTCATGATTAAGTGTCTAATTTGGAAGCTAAACATGCTATAGATTAAGGCTAGGAAGGTACCTTAAGGATTTGAAGCCTTAAATTTGAGTTTTGGACACTTAATCCTTGGATTTAGGAGAGAGGTTAGAGAGAGAGTAGAGAGAGAAGGAAAAAGCTTCAAATGAGTGCTTAAACATGTTTATATAGTTCCTAAAACTTGGACACGGTGGAATTCTACCCGATACTGGCCTTAAACGATGCTTTGGGTCGCACCCGATTGAGTTCCCGTCACCCGATGAGGATATTTCTAAAACTTATGAAATAAATGTTTTGGGCTAAATTCATGAGTTCCTAAATGATTTGGACCCTCATTGAATGAAAATAAATATATATAATTTTAGTTAACTAAGCCCAAAAACGATAACGGGATATTTCGATTTCCGACGAGTTATTCGGGTGGAACGGGTTTTCGGCGATGAACAACTTTGGGTTGTTACAGTTTTAAACATTCTCTAAGACATGTCACTCAAGTTACAATCTTGGAGTATGACTCTAAGAATTGTTTTTGGAACGAAGTATGAATCATCTTCTTGATTTAACCACTTCAACAATTCATAGCTCCTTTTCTTAGCTATAAGAAGGCACTTAGAGGATGAATTGTGATAAGATCTCTAAATCATCAAGATGATCATAAAAATGATACTAAAGTACTCTCCCATCTTTTCAGATTTGAGAAACTTTTATCCTTCTGCCTAATTTGATTCTTCATATTCGCTCTGCCTTACATTGGAACCTTTTTCCAATGTCTCAGAGTTACACTTAAGCTTGTAAGTATAATCATATTTACTGAGCTTTTGTAAACTATGACAAATAGTTTTATCAATCTTTTGTGGTGGACTTGACCAGTGCACAAGAATGTGCACTCGATCCCTTAGTCCTTCACTTGACTCACACATTCATGTGAACAAGTAATTAGTCTTAATTTTCCAATACTTGAAAGTTCTCATTCATCATGCTATACAACTTGCATGATTCCAAGTTTCGGTCCAAATGAACCTTGGGTGATGAGAATCTTTCCTTATTTGGTAAATTTTGACATTATCATAAATGAAAGAATCAATTTCATATTCCCACTATTGCTATTAATGGAATCATATAAGCAACAATTTTTCCTCAAATGCCATTGTAAGGATATTTTAAAATAAATAAAATCAAAAATTTCCTTTTATTTTAAAACTATGCGGAAAAACTTATCCTTACAATCCATATGAAAACTTGTTATCTATTCCTAAGCAATATCTCATAACTCCTAAGAAGTAGCTCAAGAATCCGATCTTCAAACTATGCGATAGAAATCCATCTACGCCATCAGATTCAACATATTCTTTCTTTAAGTTTCTTCACTTTTTCTTTGATCCTTAAAACATCACCATGTGACCCAGTCACATCATGTATCAAGAATCTCAGAATAGAAACTTAGCAGAGTTAGATAGTGGACTTTACCTGAAGTAGTGTCAAACTTATTGACATTAACATCCTTAGGTAAATTTGGCAGCTTCGCAACCAATGCGCCTTTCTTTGGCAATATAAACATATGGCCGATCCCTTTCCATTGGGAAGAGAATGCTTTTCTGGATTTCCTGTGTCACTATTGTCAATGTCCATCAAGTTTTAAGGAAGTTGATCTTAACAAATAGATAAGATCATTAAGGGTCTTGTCATAGTCTGTTTCATAGGTGTCCCAAAGGAACTCACTATGTGACTTAGAAAGTGATTGAACCACCAACTTTCTCAAGACTTTGACACCCAACTCTCCCAGCTTGTCAATATGTGACTACATCTCCAAGATGTGATCAAACCTAGATCTTGCCTTGCCAATAGGGCTTGAGTGACCTTGAACTTGTGAGTTAGGGAGAATAATTGGAGGAGGTGAATGAAGTATGATTTCCAAGGGACATCATCTTCATTTAGGAAAGCTTGTTTCAAGAGATTTGGGAAGATCATAAATGTCTAAACCAGACATCTTCTGGGAGATATTCAAGATAGTTGATCTTAAGTCCTTAATATGACACCCAATATGAAATATTAAGGCTAGGACCCTACAAACTATTTTATAACTTAGAAGAGGTATGTCGTAATCCAAGCTATAAAATATTTGAAGGTAGGTGAATGACAATTCACCAATTTCCACCAAGATAAACGAAACGTATTATTAGGTTTTAATTGGTTTTGAAACTCCTAGATCTTTGAGATTCATTGAACTGTTCAATGGCATGTTTCAATCTCGAGTGTGCCCTTCAGGTTTTGTGACTGGGATGCCGAGGATCACAAAACAAGGTGTGAAGTAACCATGCAAATTACTTGGTACCCTTAAGTGTTTACCCCTCAATCGATGTGCCGGTTAACCACACACGCTTCATCGATACTATGATGAACATTAAGTGACCCTTTGCCTACCTTGTTAAATACGAGTTAGTGTGCCGGTTAACCACACACGCTCCACTAACCGACTTAAACAAAGTGCAAAGTGTAATTTCATGGATTAGCACCTTATTCACATTTTCCTAAGTAACTAAGATTGGGTATTATTAAGAGTTTAGTTACTTAGTATTTATCATTAATACTTTTAATGAAGGGAGAATTCTAGTCCTGTCAGACCCGTTCGGCTAACGACCCTCCACCAGTCAAGCAAGCGGTGGGTGAGAGTGGACACCCATTAAGTTGCCATTTTATAGGCAACAACCTTATACCCACCTTATAGATCGGCTTCGTGAATGAGGCGTACTAGCTGTAAGACTGACTTTACTCTTATACACACACACATATATATATATATATATATATATATATATATTATTAACTTATAATATTATAAAGTATAAGGGTTGAATTTTAACTTTTAAAATTCTAAGGGCTAACTTGGAATTAAAGTATTCATAAGAGAAAACTTTACTAATTCCAAAACTTGAGGGCAAGTTTTTGAAACTATTCAAAACTAATTAATTTCATAACTTATGTGTTTAAAGTAGTTTTAATCCAAAAACTCTGCAAGTTCCATAACTTGAGGACAAGTTATGGAAGACTTTAAACTAATAAAAGAATTAACTTTTCTTTATTTTATAACTTATGGAATTAATTAAGGTTACACTTTTTTTTAATTTATTATTTAATGAAGAGACTCTTGGTCCTCCATAACTTGAGGACAAATTATGGAGTCATAACACCATTTAATTAGAACTAGACTCTTCATTTTGTAACCTTTGCCAACTTTTATGAGTTTTATGAAACTTAAATGTGACTTTTCATATAACTTGAGGACAAGTTACAAAAACACGTTTTAGAATCAACTCTTAGATTAATTTGGATTGAAAACAACTATTTCACTCAACTTTTCTATTAATCTAAGCAACTCATAAGAACAAGATAATTCAAATCAAACTTTTTCATGTAATTAGTCTAAACCTTAAACTAATACAAAACATGTATCTATTGACAATTATCTTTGAAATTGGATTGGCATGAACATTACCACATCAAAAACAAGTTTATAAGTTCAAAAACATCTTAGGGTAATGTTCCTAGTCCAATTCCAGCCAAAAAAGTCGAATTTATGCTGTCTGGGGGTCCAACTCGTCGAGTGCACGAACCAACTCGGCGAGTTGGATGCTTTTTACCTTGGACTCGACGAGTCTGCTAGGCAGACAGCATCAAAACTCGATTTTTCAGCTCCATTTGCAAGTATAACAAGAAAACAAGTCTAGGCTCTGATACCACTGTTGGGTTTTGAGCATTCTAACACTCCTAAGTGTACATGCAACCCGAAATACCTTGGATCTATGTTTTCTCTATTATACATGCAAATAAGAACTTTCCAAGGTATTATCCTAATCTATCATACAAAACAATAAATATAACAAGATAGAATACATACCTCTTTGATATCGAAAGTCTTCATGAAGCTTGAGTGCCTAGTGCCCCAAGTGTGACACCTCAAATGGTTCACACAACACCAAATACACTTGGAATAACTTGAGAGAATTCTACACTTCATGAAAATCAGCTATCCCTCTCTAGAATGATACTAGTCGCCGATTTCGTCAAGAATAAGATCTTTATATAGTGTTACAATTAGGGTAAACCCTAATTGTCATGACTTTCCATTTCCTTGGATCCATGGGTTCAAATACACCATGGAGCATCCATGGACCATCCTATGGGTTTTAGCCCAACTTGATTATCCATGGAGCATTAGCCCACTATACAAGTATGGATGATTTACACAATCAACCCATATATTTAATTAGTCTTCTTTTGATCACTTAATTAATCCTAGATTAATTCTTGATCAATACTAATTAAATAATCTTATTATTCTTATTATTAATATACTAGAACTTATAATATATTAATAACCATAAGTGTCTTATTTCTCTCATTATAGTCTATCAAAGTGCATGATGCCATGCAACCCAAATGGACCATGCCGGGTCGGGTCAAGTCTTACCAATTATAGTTATGGACTTAGACATTAATCCAACAATAATAACCTAATTAAATATGGTCTCAAAACTATTGAATATAAATAAAACTCCTTTTATTTAATCACCATATTATTTAGACTTTATTAATTGTATAATGTTTCGATTTATCAACCAAACACTTGAATTAAACATTAGTCAGGCCATGTTATAAACATGAATAATATGTCTCTCTATGGTCCTTTCTTTGTGAATAGATCGATTAGACATAATTCCAATGATACTCATATCACAATTCCAAATCCATATTACAAGTGTAAGAATTTCCAAAATTTTGATCACCACTAAATGTATTAGAATCTAACCTTTCATGCAATGATCATTTTGTGATGACGTGGCCTAGAAATCACAAATACTTTGCCAACGATGTCACAAAATGCTCCATTGAAACTTTGTTACTTAAAACAATTTCATGGTAATGAAGTATCGAATTCAAGGTAACTCCTTAAACACCTTCTTTGCATTAAGGTTTCTAACTCACATTCAGGTTCTAATTACCAACTCCCATTATGGAAACATTTCCATAATCCGATATGACAACCAATTCTGATCAAGAATTATCCCAATCTAAAACATGTCAATATGGTCCGTCCAAATGCCATACTTCCAACTGTCCATAAGCAACCAATCTTCAACGAACTTTAGATTGTCCTTTAAAAGTTGTTCAGCAACTCTAGTCATATCCAGTTCCAGTCCTTTTCCCTTCTTAATGTCCTAGAAGTTTGAAATATTAGAACAAGTAAATATTATAGCATATGTAATCAATCATATATTTGAAGCATACCGGATTCGAAACATAATATCTTACATAAAGACACGATACTTGATCAGTCTCTTGCTATAATATTTCTGAAGAGTTAAGAAACTCTTTGATCGTTTAGATCTTTGAACAGGTTAATCACAGAAACGTTAAACAGAAAAATCAAACCCAAGAATGAATCAAAATATGTCGAATGATTCAATAGATTCAAGCCTCAGCAGAGCTCGACAAAGAACTTCCGCTGTAGAGGCTATTAGGGTTACAAACAATAAAGATAATATATTTTAAATAATCGACTTCAAAATCTACGTACTAAGATGCATGCAAGCATCTATAAATACTAAACCCTAGAAATAACTCACGGATGGACAGGCCCAATCCGGAGACAAAATGGACTAAGGAACGAGCCCAAGACGCAACACCCATCGGACCCTACAATCTCCCCCTTTGCGTCAATTGGAGCGAGACTTCTACTTCGGCTTGCTGGGTCCAGCTGCAGGAACTTTCTTTGTGGTTTCAAACAGACGCAGAATGAGGGCAAGGATGGTCTGTCTGAAGTGAATGTACTATTGGATCATGTCGTCAAAATACTTCTTGTCATCTGCTGAATTCTGCTTGCATCGATGAATGATCCCCAGAACATGTTCCAAGCACGCAGTGGTGTATAGGTGCTTATCTGCCAAGGCGAATAGGCATTTTTGGCCTTCGTTCCTTGTGAACATGACAGAGTTCCGCTTCGGGTCGATTCTTCCCATCTGCATCATATTTAAATCACTTGCAGAGCCAACAGGAGAGATAGTAGGCTTTTTCTTGAAGATACTTGCGATCTCCTGATCCATCTTGGCAACCTCCATGATGTAGCATACAAGCATCCTTTTGAAGTGATCGATGATTGGCCCATACTCAGCTTCGTTGGTGAGGAGGATGTTATGCAAAATAATCCAATCATGTAGATTCAGGTTGGGAAGATCAGCAAGTGATATAGCATGTTCAGTTTTAGCAGAACCCCTCAGCACTTTGAACTGAACGTTTGTGAAGTTCCCCTCATGAAATGGTTTGAGGACCCGAACGTTGATGATCTTCTGAGCACTCCATGTCTGATACTGAGGTTGAGCAGACCTCAGATAGAATTTAACAAGCTCCCTATCAACCTTTGGGTGAGGATGAGGGACATCAGCAACATGATCAAAGGCATGGAAAATGAAGGCCTTTCGGGTCAGTGGCATATCGAACTGAGAGTCGACAGAATTGATCCGATCCAAAGAAATCACAGGTTTGAGCCACAAGATGCTAGGAGTTTCAATTGCCTCTTTGATAAGCTTCTCGAGAGTCCACGGAGGAAATAGAGTTTTTCTACTCTCAAGAAGATCATGAGCCTCCTTCATTTTTCGTTCATTCACCTCGGCTTCTCTGGCAACGCGAGCGCTCATGTCAGCATCCTTTTCTCGGCCTTGTTTCTTCAAGAGATCAACGATGGTCTCTTTATCATCATCATCATCACTGTCTTCAGCAATCTTCTTTCCTTTGTCTTTAACACCCGAACCTGAGGCTTGACTTGCTGGAGGAGGTTCGGTTGCTTTAGTTGTTGTGGAAGTAGGAGGTGGTTGAGACACATCTTCTCCCCCTTATTTTGGATGGGCCACGAACTCAAGAAGCCCTTCAAGTTTTCTTAATAGGGCAAGGGTAGGAGCAAGCTTCTCAGCTAGAGTACGCCTCACAGAGTAGTTCAGGATAGGATCATGTGCTTCGATGATGTTGGAGAGGGCAGCGTGGACATCCGAGACACACGATGAGATAACCGCACGCTCAGATCGGAGAGATGCAACTTCCTTTTCTGATTGGAAAAGATGAAGACTCTTGACCTTGAGAGCAGTAGTCTTGCGAGCAAGAGCATCCATCACTGAGTTTTCTGAAGCGAGATCTTCTTGCAGCTTTGTCAAGCGCTCCTCAACAGTCGCCTGGAATGATTAATTGTCATCGTTGAGAGACTGACGAAGACTGGCAAAGGACTGCAGTTCGGAGGCAAATGAAGTAGCCAGCTTCTCGACAAGAGAGTTAAGCTTCGCTGCATTGGAATCAGCGGCTTCCTGTAAAGACTACAAAAGAGTATTAGCATCAACAAATAGTTTTTTGACTTTTTCGGTCGCGGCAGCACACGCCTTGGTAGAGGCGTCGATAGCGGCAGTGGCAGAGCTGATGGAGGCTTCATGAGCCTTGGTGAACGTATCAACTAGCCCCTAAATAGCAGCCTCTGAGATAGTGAACCAAGAGGAAGATGAGGAGGAAGCAATGAGACTATCGATTTTCTCATGAAGTTCCTTGAGATGCTTCTTGGTGACAGGAGCATCATCGTCATCATCGCTTTGAACTTGATACGGACTGTAGTAGACCGAGTCAAACGTCATGTCCTCTCCTTCAAGAAAAGGTTCATCATCTTCTGCAGAGTGATTGGGAGATGAAGGCGAGGGTGGAGGTTCGGTTGTGGTAGTAAGTTCGGGTGTGGATGTATGTTCAGTAGCGGGTGTGTGTTTGGGTGCTGAAGTATGAGCCCCCATATCAGATACGTTGGTTCGAACTCCAGTGGTGGTTGTTGTCGTAGCTTCAGTGAAAACAGGAGGTGGTACAGGGATAGAGGTGGGTGGTATTTGAGTAGTGGAGGTTATGGGGGAATGGAAATGGAGATAAAGATTGGAGGAGAAGATACTTGTGCAGTTGAAACATGTACCTCAGGTGAAGGCGAACGTGGAGGAGTGTTACCTCGAAGTGACTCTTCTGAGTCTGAACTCTCATCCTCTGATTCACTGGAGGAGGAGGCAAGAATTAGCTTACGCCTGGGCTGAGTCTTCCTCTTCTTTGGTGGAGGGGATTGAGCTGCCTTGGAAGGTTTTCGCTTCTTTGGAGAAGGACCTTTCGCTCCTTTGACAACTTTCTTGTCTTTCCCCTTGTCTTGTTTCTTTCCCCTGGGAGCAGGCCTGTCAGCGTCGTGGATGGATTGAATCATTTCAGAAGTGAGCTCTCTGGGGCCTGAGCGAAGAAACTCCTTGTAAGTTCTGATGATGCGACTGTCCTTTGGAACACACACATACATTGACTCGGGAATTGAGCCAACGAACTGAAATTTGGAGGAATCAGACACTATGATCTTCATTGTGTGGAAAATTCCAATCGTGGAGAGTGGAGAATCAGCAATGATGGGGACATGATATTTGTCCATTGCCCACTTTGTGATTAGCGTCCAGAATCTGGCATAAGAGATCTCAGAATGGCGAGAAGTAAACGCAAGGCTTTGAATCAGCTGCTGCCATAAAACCGATCCATAATCGAGATTGATGTCGTGGTACAGCCCACAGAGAATTGTCATGAACAGCCGGCTTGCCCCATCATAACCTACACTTCGTTCTGATAGTCCTTTGAACAGCACAGTGAAGAAACCATTCCACTGGAGGAGGTAAACATGATTTCTTGAACTTTGTAACGGTGGTCAGAATCTCGGTATAACCCATGTTGTAAAACATGGAGAACAATTGTCCCACAGGAATGGATTCAGGGTTAACCCTAGACTCATCAGGTTCAAACCCTAGAAGCGAACAGAATCGCTGTTTGGAGATGGAGGACTTGGTATCAAGAATGTCGAAGAAAATTCAATCGACAGACTTGTCATAGTGGGCAGTTGAGAAGATCTGTGACAAACACTCTATTGGAACGAGTTCGACCTTGGTTAGTGCTGGAACCAGTGGAGAGTGCTTGAGACACTCCACGATTGGGAACATGAAAGCATCGTAGACTTGTGGGGTGAGATCAATGATCAGGCTTTGTTGAGGACGGATAGGTAGAATGTGGGAGGTAGCATGAACTGAAGAGGAGTCCGCCATTGAAGAGTAGTTTTTGGGGAAGATGATGAACAGTGGGAGAAAGTGATCGTTTCTTGCTCTCTGGATATTTGGTGCAGTAAAGAGGTAAAAGACTTTAGGATTTACCCTTTATACTGTGGGTAGAAGAGAGAGAAGAATCTGCTCCCAAATCTTCTTAAAAATATGAAGCGTTTCCTTAGGTGATTGACGCGTGACAGTTTAGAACCCCTATGATTACGCAGGAGAGAGAAAAACTCTTCCGTTTCACACGCCTTCCCATCAAGCACCGTTTGAAATACTAAAACGATTCCTTTTCACACGCCTTCCCATCAAGCGCCATTTGAAATACTAAAACGATTAGACTTTCGGCTGAGTCAGCAACTTATCCTTTTAATATGAGTTGTCTTCATAGATAAAGGTAAGCACGTGTAGCATTAATAACCACATCTCGTTTAGAATATAACATTAAATCCCATAGCTAAAAAATAGCTTATAATTAACGAAACCAGATTTATGGAAAAACGAAAAGATTTTCATGCATAGAGTGTCAAATAGAAAGAAATAAAGCAGCACATATGTGGGAAATTATGATGTCAATAAAGACACGAAATAGTGGATCCCGGGCACGAATCTCTTCCTTCAAAGTCAAGAGAGACCTTAAAGTATTTGTGCGGTTTCCCGTTGAATTACGATCAAGCACTCATTAAGAAGTGTTGAAAGGCATCTTTTAATAAGGCTAATTTGGGAGGCTTTCGCTTCAGTTCAGAATTCTTGATCTTGACATAAGACAGAAATCGACTAAAGTACTTGTGAGACCAATGTGGTCTATTGAACAAGTAGGTGTGGAGAATATTTAGGTGACAAGTTGAAAATACTTTTAGGTGAAATCTCAAACAAAAAATTAAAATTAGATTCTAAGGGAAGAAATGTTATGGTATTTAACAATTTCATAAGAATCACACAAAGAAAAATTAGAGATTTCATGGTACAACCACTTGGGTGAATTCGTTAATTCATGAGTGAAAACTAGAGCAAATTTAATTGTTCACCGTCAATGCATAGTAGGTATTGAATTGTGGGTTTCACTTAGCACGTAGTGGCACGTAACTAAGATCATAAACACAGAAATTGTGTAACCATAAACCTCAGTGGTAATTTCTGAGAGTCTCAAGGGTTACGTGTATGAAGCGAATATGATGGAGAAAAATATTTGAGATGGTGTAAAGAAACCAAAGTACCTCTACTATTAAAATAATGACTAAGCAGAAAACTCTTATCTCATATGAGAAAAGAGTAAGGTAGCTCATGATTAGAATAAATGTAATAGCCTAATTGGGAAGACAAGGTTTGTATATACCAGGTCAGTAAGGCTTTATTCAGAATCAGTTGAGGCTTTGGACAACATGCAGCAGCATGCTTCTAGGGACACTTAACTATTAAAAAGTGTGAGAATGATACCTGCCCCATCGATCATCCACAAACGGTAAAAACAAACAGAAGTAAAGATAAAAAAAATATTTTTGGAGTTTATGAAATTTTGATTCAAAGAAAAACAACAATAAAACAAACAACAAAAAAATTTTTGGAACCGAACCCGAAATAGACCGAACGCTCGGTTCATTTCGGTTTAAAAAAAATGTTTAAAAAAAATCGGAAAATAAGTGTACAAATAGTTTACAACCAAAGAAACTACCTTTTAGAGATAAGCGAAGACAAGTACAATAGGACCAAACCCGAGCGTTCGGTTCATTTCGGTACCTATGCGAACCAAACCCGAAATAGACCGAACGATCGGTTCATTTCGCTTCCAACTTTTAGTTTTGAGAAGGTGTTTTTGGTACTGACTCCGATTCCATCATACCTAGTCCTTGTAGAATTTTATTAAAACTTGCTTCAGGAAGGGCTTTGGTGAAGATGTTAGCCAGTTGATCAGTAGTTCGAACAAAGTGAATCTCTACGTTTCCGTCTTCCACATGATCCTTAATGAAGTGATACCTCAATGCAATATGTTTGGTTTTGGAATGTTGCACTGGGTTATGACAGATCCTAATTGCACTTTCTGAGTCACAATATAGTGGGATCTTTTTCATATTGAGTCCATAATCCCGGAGTTGGCTTTGGATCCAAATCACTTGAGATGTGCAAGAAGCGGCTACAATGTACTTTGTTTCGGCTGTAGACAGAGAAACACATGTTTGTTTCTTAGATTGCCAGCTCACCAACTTCCCGTCGAGGAATTAACAGCCTCATGTAGGGCTTTTCCTGTCTAAACCACATCCTCCAAGGTCTGCATCTGAGTAGGCTTAAACAAACAAACCTGAGTTTGAAGGATACCAGAGACCGAGAGAGGTGGTTCGCTTCAAATACCGAAGTATATTCTTCACTGCCAGCATATGCGGTTCACGAGGGTTTGCTTGAAACCTGGCACAATAACACACAGAAAATATTATATCAGGCCTGCTAGCTTTGAGGTACATCAGGGAACCAATCATTTGGCGGTATAGCGTTATGTCAACTGCCGGTTTTTCCAAGGATGGTGTGAGCTTGGTACCGAACGCCATAGGGACTTTGATCTTTGAATCTCCCATCATGCCGAATTTAGCAAGAAGAGTCTTGGTATATGCTTCCTGGTTGATAAAGATGCCTTCAGGTCCCTGTCTAATGTTTAAACCAAGGAAAAAGTTAATCGGACCCATTAAGCTCATTTCAAATTTTGTCTCCATCAGCTTTCTGAATTCAGCTGTTAGGCTGGGATTCGTTGAGCCAAAGATGATATCATCGACATAGCTCTGAACTATCATAAGGTGGTTACCTTCCTTTTTACGAAAGAAGGTTGGGTCAACCGAACCTTGTTTGAATTTAGACATCTTTAAGAACTTAGTTAGTGTTTCATACCATGCCCTAGGTGCTTGTTTCAGACCATAAACTGCCTTATCTAGGATGTAGCAGTGATTTGGATGTTTTTCATTCACGAAACCAGGAGGTTGCTCCACGTAAACCGTTTCTTCAAGTTCCCCATTCAGAAAAGCGCACTTCACATCCATTTGGTAGACATCGAAGTTCTTGTGTGCAGCATAGGCAAGAAATATTCAAATAGATTCCATCCTTGCTACCTGAGCAAATGTTTCTTCGTAATCAATTCCTTCTTCCTGGCAGTAACCTTTCACCACTAGCCGAGCCTTATTCCGGATTACATTCCCCTCCTTGTCCATTTTGTTCCTGAATACCCACTTGAGACCAACGACTGAGGCGTCTTTCGGTGTTGGAATGAGACGCCAGACCTTATTTCTTTCAAACTCATTAAGTTCATCTTGCATTTCCTGGACCCAATCAGAATGATCAAGGGCAATATTGACGGTCTTCGGCTCAACTTTGGACACGAAAGAAATAAACATGCAGAACTCTACTTTGGAGAATAGGGAAGTTTGCTTTGCCTTCACTTGAGATCGGGTTAGGACTTTTTCAGATACATTACCCACTATCTGAGATACAGGATGGTCTCTGGTCCATTTGGTGAGTGGAGGATAGTTTGGATCGTAGGATGGATCCAATTTAGCATTGACCATTTCTTCCAACTCTGATTGAATATCATCATCATAGAACATATCGGAATTCTCCCCCTCGACAGATGATGAATCATTTGGACCTTCAGGTTGATTTGGACCTTCGGGTGCTACTGAACTTTCGGGTGTAGCTGGGCTTTCGGGTGCTACAGGACTTTCGGGTGTAGCTGGGCTTTCGGGTGCTACAGGACTTTCGGGTGTAACTGGGCTTTCGGGTGCTACAGGAATTTCGGGTGCTTCAAAGATTGGATTCTCCCCCTGAATATGTAAGTCCTGTTGATTTGAATAGAATTGATTCTCCACCTCAACCGAAGTGCCGCTCTGAGGATGTTCGTTTCGAACTGGTTCTTCTTCTCCCATTTGTTTGGCTGCATCTTCGACAGTCTGCTTCAGATGATCGATTTTTTGTCTGCTGCCTTGGCTTCCGAGAGAGTGGCTTTCTCAGGTTCATCAAATAAGTCTACGAACTGGTCAAATAAATTAGCAATCGAGGCTGTGACTTGACCGGTTTGAGAGAAAATCTCTCCAATTGCTTCTTCGGTAGTCTTTAGTTTCTTGACGTAATTGTCATCGAACGTCACATAATAGGTTTCTTCAATTCTTCTAGAACGTTTATTTAAAACCCTATATGCCTTTGAAGTAAGAGAATATCCCAGAAATATTCCTTCATCAACTTTAACATCAAACTTGTTGCGATGTTCTTGGGAGTTGAAGATGAAGCACCTGGAACCGAACACATGGAAGAATTTGACATTCGGCTTCCTGTTGTTGATGATCTCATAAGGAGTGAGAGAGAAACGCTTGTTGAGATAAGACCTATTCTGCGTAAAACATGCTGCAGCAATAGCGTCAGCCCAGAAGTTTAAGGGAAGAGAGGCAAAACTTATCATGGTTCGGGCCGCCTCACACAAGGATCGGTTTCGCCTTTCGACAATTCCATTCTGTTGAGGTGTATAAAGGGCTGAGAAGTTGTGACTGGTCCCTTTTTCTGTGAAGAAGTCTTCGAATTCTTTGTTCTTGAATTCCAGTCCATTGTCGCTCCTAATGTTTCGAACGACTTTCCTCAGTTGCACTTTGGCCTGCTTGATAAAGATTTTCAGTTTGGGAGTCGCCTCAGATTTGTGCTTTAGAAAGAATACCCAAGTAAAACGTGAGAAGTCATCAACAATAACAAGGATATACTTGTTACCGCCAATGCTCTCGATTGATGATGGACCACATAAGTCGATGTGAAGCAACTCAAGTGGTTCAACAACTTTTGTGTTTATAATCGATGGGTGACTTTGGCGACTTTGTTTCCCTATTTCGCATGTAGCGCACAAGTGTTCACAATCAAACTTGAGCAATGGAAGACCCCGAACATGACCGTCGATGACAATCTTGTTGATGTCTTTGAAGTTGAGATGTGAAAGCCTTCGGTGCCACAACTAACTTTCGTCTGAATGAGCTTTGGACAAAAGACATATGGTTGGATTCCCTTTGATTGGTCTGAGATTTAGAGGAAACATTTCGCCTTTTCGATCTGATTTGAGAATGACCTTGTTGGATTTCTTCTATATAATTTCTGAACCTTCGTCGTCGAATGAAACTTTGAGACCGGTACCTCCCACCAGCTGAGATACACTGATGAAATTATGCTGCAACCCTTCTACATACGCCACCTTCCTTATTGTGAAGTTTCCATTAGTTATCATCCCATAACCCTTTATTGTTCCATAAGAGTTGTTACCGAACTTGACATTGCCACCATTTTGGTATGATCGAAACTCCCGTAGCTCTTCCTTTCTTCCTGTCATGTGACGTGAGCAACCGCTGTCTATGTACCATTCTTCATCAAACTGCTCGTCACTGATAACCTGCTAAAATTAAACAGATTTAGGAACCCAAAGTTTCTTGGGTCCACGTGAGCCTTTCACAGAAACATGAATAGTAAGAGAAACATCAACGAGATATGTTCGTTTTATTAAGGTTGTTTCGTCTTTTCTTTTAATAGTAAACACTTTAATTTTATTAGAATTAGTTGCAGGTGTTTTGGATTCATATTCTGGTGTTTGAACTTTAGCCTGCTTTCGGTCTTCCTTAGCTGAGGAAATCTTCCTTTTTCCTTTCAAATCCTTTGACGATCTTGAATTTTGTGTAGGAACAGAATTGGGCTTAGAAGAAGATTGAGAACGAGAATAATTAGAGGAAAAGAAATTAGAATGAGAATCTTTCCTGACTTGAGGTTCGAAATGACCCTTTCGGTTGTGGTCATTTGAAGGACCGAACCTAGACCTTCGATAGTCGTTTGATGATGAACCGAAGCTGGATTTTTGGGTGTTATTGGTTGGTGGTCCAAAACTAGGTCTTTTATTGTAAAAGCTTGATGGACTGAAATCAGGTCTTTGCCTGTTGTTATTTGGCGGACCAAAACTAGCTTTTCAGTTGCTGTTGCTTTCGGGACCGAACCTATCCTTTCGGTTCTGTTCTTCGTGTGGCTCGAAAGTCTTTCTCTGGTTCTTTTGAATCGGAGATTCGAAGTTCCTTTGACTTTTGTTTTCTTCTCCTTTTGACTTAGAATCTTTATCAAGGTAAGTGTAGTGAGGATTTTGGGAGCGCCAAAACTGCTTTCGCTCTGAGAGATTTTTCTTGTATCTCAGGTTTCTCTATTGTTTTTGATTTCTCATCTATTTCGGTTATCTGTGGATATTTGCCTTTTGTTTCAGCTTCTTAGCAACCGGTTCACTCTTCATGGAAGAGGTTTCGCTTGTGGAGGTGACTTCTTCCACTGGAATCTCTTTTGTGCCACTGGTACTTGGTACGTCAAAGTTGGTAGGCTTATTCAGAGGTTCGGGCACATATCTACCTTTGGCCTTCCAGGATGTTCGCTCTGACAGACCAACTGTTTCGTCTGCGTTGTCTATCGGTGCTGACCAGAAAAACTCATCACATCCATCTACATTATCTTCGTTTACTATGGCAGTGAGTTCGGCTGTCTGATGTTCGGTTACTCCTGTGACCTTATACACCTTATTAGGAGTTGTTCTAACCTTCTGAAACACAACGGCCTTTTCTTTAAGGATTGGGGACTTAGTTTTGGATAAGCGAGTGAATTCCACAGAATTTTCAGAAATTAGGTTTTTATGGTTTTCAGGCTCGCTCCTGATGAACTCGAAATAGTCAACTTCGTCCTCTACAGAAATTCCACTCATATCATCGTCCTCATTAAGTTCAGATGCGTTTTCAACATCAATTTTGTTTTCTGAACTCAAATTGGTACTCAATGAGTCAAATTTTTGTATGGTTTCGGTCCTGAGTTTCAACTTATCATTTTCATCCAAAAGATTTTTAAGCATGTCCTTATAGTCTTTGGACTTTATAAAAGATTCTATTTTGTCCAGACCATACATGTAAGTAGGATTAACATCATTGGAAGATACAACACATTCACAGTTGTATGCTTCGGCATCAATTTCATCCTCCTTAAACTCAAGGAAGGCTAGAATCATGCGATGTATCTTCTGCCCTATTTCACAATTTAGATGCAGTTGAGTAATATTAGCATAAAGGCTTTTGGCAATCAAACAAAAAACGTTCCTTTGTTTTAACAATTTGAGATTGTCTCTTTGCAAATAAATGTTTTCATCCCTAGACTTAATCAGCTCCAAATCTTTCTGCTCTATCCACATCCTTCGCTCCTCACTCTTAGATGACACCCTGCTTATTTGGTCAGTTAGATTAGAATTCGTGACCCGTGTTTGCGTTAAACAACTATCTAGATTTGAAATTCTTGAATTCAAGTTATTTAATTCCTTTTCATATGATTTTTGTGGATTTTTAAATGAAACAAAAATAGATTGTACCTTCTTGATCAGTTCATCAAGTTCACTGATCTGCACACTAAGAGGTTTCGATGTAAAGCACAAGTCCTCTCGCTCATTGGCCTCTTCATTTCCACCATTAGTGTTGTATCCCCTCATCTGAGATACATCTATCACCATAAGACATCTTCCATCAGTTTCACCACTTTTTGCAACATAAGCCTTTCCATGAGAAGGCTTTCTCACTTCATCGTCTTCTGAGTCAGTTGACCACACCTGCACGCCACCAAACTCATCATCATCTACCGAACCATGCACAATAAGAGCATTCATAGAGGGATTAGTAGCAGCTTTCTTCCTTTTTATCTCTTCCAGTCTTTTCATAAGACTTGCTTCTTCATCTTTCTCTTCATTTTTCTCTGCCATCTTCTTCAGCACGCAATCTTTTGCGTAGTGATTTTTTCCACCACAGTAGAAGCAACTGACACCAGAGTCAGCTTCACCCTTCGCTTCCTTTTTCGATTCCTCAACCTTCGGTTCATCTTTCACCTTTTCAGAACTGTAGCTTCCCTGCCAATTACGATTTTTGTTGGTAGGGAACTTTTTCTTGATGAACCTTCTGGGATTTGACACCATCATAGCATAGTCTTCGGCTGTCAGATCGTGATCTCCCAGATTTAGATCCTCTTCGTCTTCTGCTACACTCTTTCCTTTGGACAGAAGCGCCAGAGACCCCAGATTTGAAACTATGCTTTTCTCTTGCAGCACTGTCTTTTCCTGGGATTTCAGAATCCCCACCAGTTTCGCCAGCGAGTATGATTTGAACTGCTCATGTGCTTTAACCGTTGACATAACAGCTCTCCATTCGGATCTTAGGCCATTCATAAAAGTGACCTTCTGTTCGATGAGCTTCCTTTCAATATCATGTTTGATCATCTTGTTGAGAAGATGATTGAAGCGATCAAATGTCTGCGTAACAATCTCATCAGGATTCTGCTTGAACTCTCCAAATTCAGATAGAAGTAAAGTCTGAATTGAGTGCTCCAGATCTTCATTTGTGGAATACAGCTCTCGTAGTCGATCCCAGATTTCCTTTGCTATACTGCAAGAACTCACCAATCTAAACGTGTCGGATTGAAGAGCGAATCGAATTAGTCCCAATGCCTTAATGTTGCATTGAAACTTCTCCTTTTCGTCCTGAGCAACATCCTTCACGTCTTTCAACAAATCATTGTACTCCTTTTGAGTTTTAATGATTCTAGATGTTCCTGAATGAGCAAATGGGCCAGATATAATAGCTTCCCATATCAGATACTCATTATCTTCAGATCCAATGACATAGTCTTCAAAGTGGTGCGTCCATACCTCGTAATCTTGAGTGTAGAGAATTGGAATCTTGGTTGTAGATCCTATATTGTTTGAGATGTTAATAGGATTGGATTGAGAATCGTCCATGCTTGATCGTTTAACCTGTTATAAGATCAGACTTTGTAATATGTAATATTAGGGCAAGATGAATAAATAATGAGATACGTCAATTATGGAGTGACGGCTCAATAAATATCAATGAATGTGGAATAAACCCTAATCACTTCATTCACAGAAGAGATGTGTATGAATTACATAGTCTCCTGCTCTGATACCAATTGAAGAGTTAAGAAACTCTTTGATCGTTTAGATCTTTGAACAGGTTAATCACAGAAACGTTAAACAGAAAAATCAAACCCAAGAATGAATCAAAATATGTCGAATGATTCAATAGATTTAAGCCTCAGCAGAGCTCGACAAAGAACTTTCGTTGTAGAGGCTATTAGGGTTACAAACGATAAAGATAATATCTTTTAAATAATCGACTTCAAAATCTACGTACTAAGATGCATGCAAGCATCTATAAATACTAAACCCTAGAAATAACTCACGGATGGACAGGCCCAATCCGGAGACAAAATGTACTAAGGAACGAGCCCAAGACGCAACACCCATCGGACCCTAAAATTTCCATATATAGAATTTCCTATGTTGAAACATTTCAAAACGATATTCATATATGTTCATGACTAAGTTCCATTAAATCTAAACTTTTAGATTTGGAATGAATTACAAGTATCATTTCCCTTATAACTTTTTATAGCGAAACAATTCTCAAATGTAGCAACTTGTAAATTCAAAACTTTGTTTCCCATAAATAGTATTGCTAACTTGAAATACTTACCATAACTAGTATGCTCCTACTAGCATAATAATTATACTCTTGCTACCATAACAATTATACTCCCATTAGCACAACACTTATGCTCCCACTAGCTTTGACATGTATCCAGAAATCAACTGGACTTCTAGAAAATCAATGCTCTTGACTTTCTTACTAAAGTTCAGATTTCTAATACGTGGTGCTTCGATAAGTCTTCATCTAGAATTCTCAAGCTCATACACCTTTCATTAGACAACATGTGTGTGTTTAAACCCTTTCAGAACTTATAGCAATAATTCATGAACGTTCAAACTATTTCTTGCCAATTCTCATAATTCGAACTATGAAAAAGGGATGTCGTAATCATATATGAATTTGAGAACAAAATTATCACAACTACTAACCATAATGATATCAATCAGATTTAAAATCTATTATCGAAAGTGTTTCCTCATAATCACTTTCATGAATTAGAGCGAAAACATTTGCCACTGAGATTTTATGGTGTATGTGTTCCTATCCATGTGAATTTATCAATTCCAACCTACAATCATAAAATAAGGTTTAGTTTTCCTTTCATGGACTGAACTTTGTTTATTCTTAGTTTCTTGCCTTTTGGTAGCACAACGGCCTACCAATGCTTCCATGTTGTCAAACAGCTCACTTCCATTGATCAATGTACTCTCACTGACCAATGTGCTCTGCCTATTGAAATCAAATTAGAACTTATAGAACTCACACATTCAACTTTACTGGAAGGTGCACAGAAACAAGAATGTGCCAGCTTAACATGATAGGTACTCAACCTCAGGTCGTGTGCTAGTGTTAACTAAAAAGGTTTATTCTTGATTGAGTCTTGAAACTATTCAAGATTAATAAGTCTCCCACTGACTTCTTAACATATAAGCTTTTTTTATGTTAAGGAACATTCCTCGACAAGCAAAAACAAATATTTAAAAGTTAGGGTTCTTATCAAGAGAACACTTCATTTAATTGGTACATCACGACTACCAATTTCACATGTGCTAGATCAAGAAAACATTTATTCTCCTCATTTCATGAAGTGTTACAAACCTACTTAGTTTGAGATGGGCTTCAAGGTACGATATGTAGTTACTAGAGTGTGACTCTAAAATTTAATTTGGAAATGAAGTATGAATCATTACCTGATTAAACTATTCCAACAATTATCAAATCCCCTTCTTAGTCAAAACAATTTAACTAGGATTTACTTAGAGGATCTGAAACATCCCAGAAATATGATCTAAAAATTTCGATTTTAAAATCATTAATTAATCTAGAATTACTAAAATTCATTATTCGAAATATAAAACATAGTATCTCAATGTCAAAATAGTGTATCCATATGTAACATCCAAAAAGTCATGACCAAAAATTTATTTTTAAAACATTAATAAAACCATAAGTAGCAAATCATTTCAACCATAACTAAAGACTGATATATCAAATTGGAGTATCATTTCAAAACATGTTCTAATTATCAGAGTAAAACATCACAGGCTAAAACTTCTTGGTGTGTGCCATGCGATCATCCCGAGCTCTTCCCTCCGCTACCGGAAGTACCTGAAACCAAAGCTGAAATCTGTAAGCACGAAGCTTGGTGAGATCCCTAACCTTACCACATACCACATACACATAACCACATACTGGGCCCTCGCCTGCTGCATCGGGCCTCTCCCGGCATCAGGCCCCGCCTGGCATCGAGCCCCGCTCGGTATACAAATTTGTCTCTCTTAGGCCCCGCCTGTCTTTGGGCCTCGCCTGCTAAACACATACATACAGTCAAATAACATACTAGCACATAAATAATCATACCCGAACTGTACCTTGATCTAAGGCCTCGCCTAACATGGGCCCCACCCCTGATCTACTACTGAGAAGTTATGGAACCCCGTCCATACTCCTGCTAGTAGTGAGATACGGGCCTCCGCCCACACTCACTCCCTTCCTATCATGGGCCTCGCCCCTACTCTGCTAATATGGAGATATGGAACCCTATCATACTTAGCTAGTGATGAGATAAGGGACCTCGCCCACACTCACCTCCCTACCAGAAACATACAAGTATCACAAAGACAACAAGTATAATCTAACATACATCATAAGAACCTTCCTTGGGATTTCCCTGGCATCAGACTCCCGGTCTGGAAACATACTACCATCTAACATACTTCAGGCTTACATCGACATCAGACCCTCGTTCCGGAATCTATCATACCTACACATGCGATAATCACAAAGACCTCTAGCATTCTAACATTCCTCGGGCCTCGCCCGACATCAGGTTGTAACCCGGAACATATAACAATAAGTGCCTAGGGCTAACCCCCAAGTCTTCCTACTATACATAAACATAAACATAATGGCCGACATTGTGGTCGTGGACCCATGCACACAGTGAAGAGACTCACCTCACACTTCTGAAGGCTGGCTGAAACACTTCTGACTGCTAACCGGCAACTCCTAAAGTGTTGATTCTTCGGCTCCTCGAACTATCAATACTCAAAATAACACTTAGACTACAAAACCCTCAAAAGTCAAGCCTGGTCAAAGTCAACGCTCCGAGTTGACTTCGACTCGCCGAGTTGATACACCAACTCGTCGAGTCCTATGATCCACCTATTACTTCTGGACTCCGATCCTACTCGTTGAGTTATCCTTTAAACACGTCAGGACCCTTTTTTCATCTGACTCGCCGAGTTCACCCTTGAACTCGTCGAATCGATCTTCATAAGTCAGGGATATTGCCTTGGAGTCGCCAAGTTCATCCTTAAACTCGTCGAGTACGATGATCTTCAAGTACATAATGAACCCAACTAGTTGAGTCATCTTCCAACTCAACACACAGCCACTAACAGAATGGTTTTGGGCAAGAAAACGGACTGAATCGCCGAGTCCTATGAGCGACTCGCCTAGTCCCTCTAAGTCTAATTCTATTCAGATGATTTCAGTTGGGCACAAAGCATCCAGGACCCAGATCTAACCTTCTAAGGTCAGAATAACACACAAAACTATTGCCTTTACATCCATGCAAGGCCCTTTTTGCTCAAAAGGCCAAAACAACCTCTTAAACCTTGCATGGGAAGTTCTAATGGCATAAAGCTTCCACCTTTATGCCTTAACCACCCTAAATACTTCTAGATCTGAAAGATCTTTCTTGGGGACGTCCAAATCCCACAAGCAACCATTCTTGGACCAAAATCTTCATAAAAAGGGGAAAAGAATAGATCTAATGAGCTAACGATCAAGTTAGAGACTTGATTACCAAAAAGTGATGAGATTAGGAAGTTACTTCTGGATCCACAAGCCTTTCCTTGAGCCTTCAAGTTCCCTCTTCTTCTTCTTGACTTCAAGAACACAAAACTCTCTCAAAAGTGGCTCACAAGCATTAGGGTTTTGAGATATGTGGGTTTTGGTCTTGGAGGCTGGAAATGAGACCAATAGAAGAGAATAAGATGCTTAAAAAGGGTACCAAGTCCTGAACATAGGGTTTTCCAAACCCAGACCAACTCGCCGAGTCCGTCCACCGACACGTCGAGTAGGTCACTTAACCCGCGACGTAAGAATCTGCTCCTACTCGTCGAGTTCCTCCCTAGATTCGACAAGTAGACCTCTTGACTTGGGGTTTTTCTTTCCTTTCTTCACCTTATGAATTTGGGGTGTTACACTATATCAATCACATGTCAAATAAATCATAGTAAATATCCCAGGCTAAAAGTTGTGGTGTGTGCCACGCAGTCATCCCGAGCTCTTCCCCTTGCTAGCGGAAGTACCTAAAACCAAAGCTGAAAACTATAAGTATGAAGCTTAATGAGTCTCCCCAAACTACCACATACCATATACATAATCACATAATAGCATACATTGGGCCTTTCCCACTACATCGGGCCCCGCCCGACATCGGACGAATCCGGGATCAGGCTCCGCCTGGCATTGGACTGAAGTCTGGTATACATATAACATGAACACATAACATAAAAATATAAGCTAAATCCCTCCTCGGGCTTGCCCCGACATCAGAATGAAGTCCGAAACATAGAACACATATCATATAACTAAAGATTCTTCGGGTTTGCCCCGACATCGAACCAAAGTCCGGAACATATAAACAAACACATGCAAGAATCACGAAGACATCAAGCATACAAACATTCATCGGGCTTGCCCCGACATCCGACCGAAGTCCAGAAACATATATCTACATCAGGCTAACCCCGACATCGGACCTAAGTCTAGCATAAGCTAACATACATAAACGGGCCGACATTGGTGTCTTTGACCCCTTCCTACTGGAGGAAAACTCACCTCTCAAGCTAGCTGATGAAATCTCGAGTGAGGAATCTCTGATGGCTACTCCAACGACTCCCTGACTATCATTATCACAATAATCACTTAGTCAAAAACTGAGAATCCTTCTAAGGGTAAAATGACCATTTTACCCCTAGTCAAGGTCAACATTCTATGTGGACCCAACTCGCCGAGTTGCTCTATCAACTCGCTAAGTCCTAGAACCCTAAAATTGCGATCTAACTCATCGAGTCACCCCCTGACTCGCCGAGTTCCCTAGTTACTCATAGTCGCAATTTGATGAATCAACTCGTCGAGTCCCTTCACACACTCGTCGAGTTCTACCTTAAGCTGGAACAGGACAACACGACTCAACTTGTCGAGTTCCTCTATGGACTCGACGAGTTCCTCTGTCTGCTTGGGCAATCTTAACAAATTAAGCATCTATTCTCTAGATCCAAAGTCCATACTTCATCTACATACTGGAAATGCCCTTTTAAGGGTAAGGTTTCCAACTTTACCCGTTGATAATCCTTCTTAATGGGTTTAGCTAAAACCCTAGTTCTTTAGGACATAGATCTTTGTCCAAAAGCCTTATTACCCCAACCCAAAGCATGAAAACCGTGATCTAGGTCCTCGACACCAAATGAATACTTAAAGTTTCAGACTTTCCTTCCAGGCATGGCCTTTTGGGCTTAAAAGGCCAAACCAACACCTTAGAGCTTGCATGGGGGCTTCAATGGCATAAACTTTGCACATTTATGCCTTAACAACCCTTAATGATCCCAGATCTGAAAGGACCCTTGCTTGGGACGTCCATATCCCAAGGGTCAAGCTTCTTGGACAAAAACCCTCAAAATGGAAAATAAGGAGATCTAGTGAACTAATAGCCAAGTTAGAGACTTGATTACCAAAAAATGATGAGGATGGAAGGAAGTCTTTAGATCTACTATCTTCTCCTTGAACCTTCTAGCTCCTTCTTCTTCTTAAAGCTTCAAGAACACATAAAGATTACTCAAGAATGGCTCACACACTCATAAAATGCTCCAGGGTTTCTTGGATTAGGGTTTGGGACTTGGAGGCTGGAAATGAGGCCATAAGGTAGGGATTATGTGACATCCCCATTTTCACGGTCAGAAAAGACCGATTTTGTTTATGCTTGTTTAAAAATCAGAGTAACATTTTAAAGAAAAGTGTTGCGGAATTTGTTCCCAAAATAAAACATGATAAAGATTTATCAAAGCATTTCCAAAGAAATGTATTTCATTAAAAACTTTGGATGTCATTACATATCAAAAGCATAAACAGTACAATATAATCGTTACTACATTATTTATATCTACAGGCCTATAATCTGTAATCCCTCATCCAAGACATCACATCTATGCTCGAGTGCCACTACCTGTAATACAAGAAACTGAGTGGGTCAGGCTTGGGAGCCTGATGAGCACATAGGGTTTTCAACCTACAATAAATAAATTTATTAACTTTATCAAACCAAACAAACCCGATTACCTGTTTCCGTTATCCTCACTTTATGTCCCTAAAACATCTAACACAATGGACCTAGTCTAAGGACTTTCATCGGGGTGACAACACTGCTTTGGGGATTCCTCATCAATTTATGTCAAGTAAGGCAACCAGGTGGGGGATGGAGTACTGCTGGTGAACACTAAGTTCAAATAAATCCCTACAGGTTGCGAGCTTGATAGCGTTCCACTAGACTATCTAGAATAGTCCGTGGATGTCATCTATACTTCACTAGATGACTGGATCATCTTAAAACATAAAGGCCTCACATCATTTTATCACACATGGTCTATTACATCTACGCATGTTTTACCCAACACAGTTTGTAGATATAAAATACATATACAGTTTATCATTCAAAACATGTATAAATTTTTTTCATCTAGCATAGACAGCAAGTACTCAGACAATATGCACACGTAGCACGTAATTTATATAAAATACTTCATATCTATGTGTAAGATGAAAGTAACTATGCACTCACATGTTAAGGTGGTGATTCCGAACTTAGACAGCGCTTCGCTTCTATTAATTTATTTTCTTTCGATGAAACCTAGTATCATTATCACTAGATTTTAGTCTAATATTCATTGTGACTAATTATTAGTCTAGATTCATCATTAACTCAGAGTCTACTTCATGATCTATCAAGTAAGGAACAACCAGGTAAGATCATATCGGAGGTAAGGTCCGTTTGGTATACGAAGTATACTGTTTGGAAATCCCACTTTAAATACATCACTAAATCACAACCTAGACATCATCGCCGTAAGCAGATCAATCAATATAACGACTTTGAATCACTGATAAATCTTATTTATAGGTTCATGATAATGTTATTATATTAAAATAAAAGCTATATTTAAAATGGTGTAGGCGTAGCTCACTTACAACGGGTTTTTATCAAAAAACCGGGCTTCGCTGGAGTAGCGTTTCCGAACCGAAAGTCTCTTTTTCTCGAGGCTTCGGGAGCCTCGGGGCTTCCTTCAGGTGCTAGGGGGTTTACCTAGGCTTTAGGGGGGGGGGGGGGTTAAGGGCTAGAGAAAGAACCTAGAGAGAGAAAGAAAAGGTTGGAATGGTGTGAATTTGTGGCAACCCTCGCTTGCCTTTTATAGGCACCTAGCCTCACACTACGCCGAGCGTAGTCCGAGGTACGCTGGGCGTACACCGAAGATAATACAACACGCGTCGATCGGCTGCTGGGGCAACGTGGCTTAATGCAGACCGAGGAAATCGAGATCTCTGGGCATATCGAGCTTCGTACGTGAAGCGTACCTGTATGATGGGCGTCCGAAGCGAGACATGTCATCATCGGAAGCGAGGACCGTGGGGAGCAAGGGACGGATGGGATCGTGCCACATCATCAATCTCGCAACAGCTTCAAAAATCACATACTCGACTTCTATAATTTGTAACTTTTTCATACGAGCTCCGTTTTCGACGTTCTTTATATCCACGTGTAGGCGGGACTGTACTCTACAACTTTCATTTAGACTCCTTCGGCTAATTTTGATTTTATTTTTAAAGTTATATTTTTAACAGGCCGGGACAGAATTAGTCCATTAAAAATCCATAACTTCTTCATCCAACGTCCGTTTTCGTCTGTCTTTTTACCGTTACACTGCCATTAACAAGATCTTCGATTCTCGTTTAGGTTGTGTCGGCTAAAAACTGTCCGATCTAATATTTGAGTTCCGGGTTGTATATTGTTAAGCCAAAACTTCGAAAAATCATAACAACCTCATACGAAGTCAGATTTGGACGTTCTTTTTATGCACACTCTCGGTTTAACGAACACTACGACTTTCGTTTACATTGCTAAGGCTAAAAATCACTCTATCGTAAACTCACTATTTACGTCACACAATGTTGTGCCGGTTCTATCGCGAAACTTTGACAGGTCACAACTCCTTCGTTATAACTCGAATTTCGGCGTTCTTTATATGTCTGGAATCCTTGTCACGACCACTACCACTTCATGTATCGATATCGGGTTTATTCAAAACTTAAATTTTGATGCTTATTTTTATCCTTTATTAAATATAACTTTATAAATAAGTAATAAGCATATAAATTCACATAATTCACATAATATTCAAATAATTCTTCTTTATTACTTTAAAATAGGTTACAACGGTTGACCTGACTATTACATCACTATACTAATGCATAGCCCCGAAACACGGGTGTTACAGATTAAGATGCTTAAATAGGGTGCAATATCCCGAAATTAGGGTTTCATTCTGGCAGACCTACTCGCCGAGTTGAGGGCTCTCAACTCGTCGAGTAGATTGCTTAAAACCCCGCGTCTAATCTCGTTTCTACTCGACGAGTCTGGGGCTCCCAACTCGTTGAGTAGCTCTACAAAAGTAAATAATTTATAATTAAATGCATACCAGGAAACATGCGTTACAATTCTCCCCCACTTCGCTTAGACTTCGTACTCGAAGTCTGCTACATCTGGAAACAACTCCGGGTAGTGCTCCCTCATCTCCTCCTTGGGCTCCCAAGTCCACTCTGAACCCTTGTGGTACTGCCACTACACCTTCACCGCCTCAACTCTCTTGTTCCTCAGCTCCTTCGTCTTCTTATTGAGAATAGCTACTTGTCTCTCGATGTAATTCAGGTTGTCATCAACCTGAGTGTCCTCTAGAGGCTAGGGATGGCAAAAAAGCCCGAACCTGACAGGGAAACCCGAAACCCGATCATTTCGAGTCGGGTAACGAGTCATTATCGGTTTTTTATTGGGTTCGTCTAGGGAGTGGGTTATCCTCGCCCCGCCCTGATATTATATATATATATATATATATATATATATATATATATATATATATATATATATATATATATATATATATATATATATATATATATATGTTCGAAATCTTTTGATGTTAATTGCACGCGTTCAAAGATAAAATACTTATTGACGACAATCATTTTAGTTATTAACAATTTGGTGTGAATGATCATTTTTTATGTTTTGACGCATTACACTAAACTTAAATCAAATAATTTTTAATATAACGTCCAATTTATTTTATTAAAGTGATGAATCATATTTTTAATTTAAAAGAGATGCTAAAACATGTATTTTTTATAAGAAGTCAGGGTACACTAAAACGGAATAAAGATTTCATTGTGAATTGTTGTAAACCTGATAAGATACCCGAAACTAGACGGGAAAACCTGAAACCCAATGGGGCGCCCCAATAAGATACCCAAAATATATCGGGGCGGGTTTGGGAAACCATCCCCCGTCACGAACCCGCCTGATTGCCATTCCTACTAGAGGCACAACCGCTGAGTCATCCACTAAAAACTTTCGTAGCTGGGAAACATGGAAGGTGTTGTGGATCTAGTTGAGCTCCACTGGAAGATCCAATCGGTACGCTACCTTGCCCACCCGAGCTATAACCCTAAAAGGGCTGATATACCTGGGGCCCAGCTTGCCCCGCTTCCGGAACCGGAAGACACCTTTCCAAGGGGACACCTTCAGAAGGACCATATCGCCCACCTGAAACTCCAAGTCTGAACGCTGCTTGTTGACGTAGCTCTTCTGCCGACTCTGAGCAGTCCGGAGCCTGATCCGGGCCTACTGCATCCGCTCTGTAGTCTTGAGTACTACCTTAGTACTCCCCACAACTCTCTGACCGACCTCATCCAATACATTGGGGTCCTACACTTCCTCCCGTAGAGCATCTCGAAGGGAGGTCGGTCTATTCTAGTGTAGTAGCTGTTGTTATATGAAAATTATACTAACGGAAGATATGATCCCAAATGCCACTGAAATTCAAAACACATGTACGTAGCATGTCCTCAAGAGTCTGAATCGTGCTCTCGCTCTGTCCGTCCGTCTGGGGGCGGAAAGTGGTGCTGAAATAAAGATGAGTACCCATCTCGTCGTGAAACCGCTTCCAAAATCTGGAAGTGAAACAGACATCTCAGTTTGACACCACTGACACAGGCACTGCATGTCGTGCCACTATCACACGCACGTAAATCTCGGCCAGCTTCTCGGCCGATATGCTCTCCTGGATCGGGATAAAATGAGCACTCTAGGTCAACCGATCCACAATGACCCATATCGAATCTACTCCAAGTGCGGTCCTAGGAAGATTTGTAACGAAATCCATAGTGATATCTTCCCATTTCCACATGGGAATGTTTAACGGCTGAAACTTGTCGTGGGGGCCCTAATGCTCGGCCTTGACCTTCCTGTAGGTCAAGCATCGCTCCACATACTAGGCTACATCCTGCTTTATGCAGGGCCACTAGTAATCAGGGCGAAGATCTCTGTACATCTTCGTCGCCTTAGGATGGATGGAAAATCTGGACTTGTGGCTCTCATCTATCAGAATCTGCCATACTCCACCCCAGTATGGTACCTAGACCCTCCCATGTAGGGTCAACAACCCATGCCGCTCGTAATTAAAGGAGGCCACCTAGTCTATGATCTGCTCTCACTTCCGACGCTTCTCCTTCAGGCTCCAACAATAGAGTAATCATTGTTATCCTCAGTTAAATGTCTCGAATCGGGGTTGCTACCACCTTACAGCTCAGGGCGTCGGTCACCGCATTAGCCTTGCCCGGGTGGTAAAAGATCTCACAGTCGTAATCCTTCACCACATCTAACCACCGGCGCTGCCTCATGTTTAGGTTTGGCTGATCTATGAGGTACCTCAAACTCTTGTGGTTCGTGTAAATGGTACAACGGACCCTATAGAGATAATGTCGCCAAATCTTGAGGGGGGAAAACCACAACTCCCAACTCTAAATAATGTTTTAGATAGTTAGCCTCGTGAGGCTTCAACTGTCTCGAAGCGTAAGCTATCACGTGACCCTGCTGCATCAATACCACACCCATGCTCGTAATCGAAGCGTCACAGTAACCTACGAAATCTTCGACTTCAATCGGCAAATTCAGAATCGTTGCCTCACATAACATTGTCTGAGAGTATCAAAGGTTGCCTATTTCTCAGGCCCCCAACAGAAGGTCATCGACTTCTTGGTTAGTCTGGTCAAAGGAACAACGATTTTGGAGAAGTCCTGAATAAATCTCCGGTAATAACCCGCTAGACCCTAGAAACTCCGAATCTCAGTTGGAGACCTCGGAATCTCCCACTGCATCACGACCTCTATCTTGGCCGAATCGACCAGAATACCCTTCTACTTGACAAGGTGCCCAAGAAACTACACCCCGCACAACCAGAACTCACACTTGGAGAACTTTGTAAAAAGTCTATCCTTCCTCAGTGTTTCCAACACCTCCCTCAGGTGCTCCTCATGCTACTGCTGAGTCTTAGAATAGACCAAGATATCATCGATGAAGACTATCACAGACCGATCCAGCATCGATATGCACACGCGCGTTCATGAGGTCCATGAACACGACTGGAGCATTGGTGAGCCCAAACGGCATCACCACAAACTCATACTGACCATAGCAAGTCCTAAAAGTTGTCTTATGCACAACATCATCTCTGACTCGCATCTGGTGATAACCCGGCCATAGATCAATCTTGGAGAACCAAGATGCGCCTTGTAGTTAATCAAACAAATCATCAATCCTCGGAGGGGATAACGGTTCTTCATTGTTACCTTATTCAGCTCCCGGTAGTCTATGCACATGCAATGTGACCCATCTTTCTTCTTCACAAAAAGGACTGAGGCTCCCCATGGCGAACTGCTCAGTCTGATAAATCTCTTGTCTAGCAGCTCATGTGGCTGCGTAGACAACTCCTACATCTCGGGAGGAACCAATCGATATGGTGCCTTGGCTATTGGAGCCGCACCTTGGACTAGGTCAATCCTAAACTCAACCTATCTCTCCGGAGGTATCTCAGGTAAATCCTCCGGGAATACGTAAGAGTACTCTTGCACTACCGCTACTCCATCGATTGTCGCCTTACCCTTATCCTGTGTATCCATGACATAGGCAACAAAACCGTGTAACGCTGCTGAAGGCAGTGCCTCGCTCTCACTGTTGAGCATAGAGTTAATCCACCCTGCGACCTCTTGCCCTGGATCACTAACCCTCCCCCACTAGGATTCTGAACCCTCACTAGTTGTTACTCACAGTCGATCACTGACCCATTAGGGCTCAACCAATCCATACCCACTATAACCTTATTCCCTCGTAGGGGAATAGGGACTAGATCTACCAACAACTGCTCATCAAATAACTTCAATGTGCATCCTCGGTGAACTCTTGCAACCCTGACGGTCCTATCTTCTGCTATCTCCACATCAAGCGGGCAATCTAGCTCTCCAAGATCCCATGTGAATCGCTTGCTGAGCACGGGCGACACAAAAGATCGGGTGGCACCCGAATCAAATAGTACCAAGGCTGATATACCGTTCACTAAGAAAGATCTTATAACAAACACATAAACATAAGCAATAATCAATACAAATAAAGAGATAAAGAGAAGATACATACCCATCACCACGTCGGGAGCTGCTCGTGCCTCCTCTGCTGTCAACTACGCCACTGGCGCATCCGCCCGACCCTGGCGGCCGTCGGTAATTCTTAATGTAGCAGGAACGGGTGCTACCACCTGCCCTGTTGCTGTTAAACTCATGCACTGGGACCACTTATATCCCCTCTGATTGCACTGAAATCAAATCAAATCTGATACTGTGGTGGTGGTAGTAGTAGTTGTACAATCTCTGCTCACATGTCCAGTTTGGTCGCACTTAAAGCAGTCTGAACTCCCTGCCTTGCACGTCCCCTCGTGCAACTTGTCGTATTTACCACAATGGCTGCGACCTTGCTAGCTCTTAGGCCAGTGGTCTGATACTTTGGGCTTCTTTCCCGGACTCCCTGACTGAACCTCCTCGGGTTTCCTCTTCCTCTCCATCTCCACATCCAACTCTCTCTCTCTCTCTCTCACCCTCCCTAGCAATCATGTCCTCCAACGTCTTGCAGCTGGAGCGACTCACAATCTAGTGGATATCACTTTGTAACATCTCATGATATCGAGCCTTTTTCGTCTCCTCGTCCACCACGTACCGCGGAATGAGAAGGGCCCTCTCCCTGAACATAACGGTGATCTCCATCACCGTCTTAGTCGTTTGTTGGAGATCCTGGAACTCCCTAGCAAGCTACTGCACCTCTATCACAGGACACAAGTCTAACCTTTTCCTCCTCGGGACATCTTCTGGTGTGAAATGCATTGGCGACATTCGCCAACCATCTGGTACCTGCAATGGGGTCCTGAGCCCCATGGTAATCGGGAGCTCCGCAGGCGCTAAACTCCCTAAATGTCAGTGTGCGCGACCCCATCATGGCCGCCACCTCGGTGTGGAAGGCACTCAATCTCTCATCCAGAAGCTTCATAATACCCTCCTTGATCGTGCCGAATATCACAGGAGTCTGATCCAGAATACTGTGCGTGAACTCAGAGGAGATGAACTCCCTCGTCTGATCGTCTGGCTGCCTGGCTCCAGATCCTGAGACTGATCCCTCACCGGCGCCTGAACTGCCGACTGGTCTAGTGCATAATACCACCATTCTGAAAACACATCATAACAAACATTATAATACTAATCATATCTCGAGGGATCACATATACTACAAGTTCCTTGGATTCATCTCAGCTTTCCTTGATTCGAGTACGGATTCTTTACTTTCAGTAGTACGGGCCTATACTACCTTCCACATCTATCCGTACTTTCCACAAGAACTGCCTTGACTTCACCAAGTCCCTTCTACTACTACTGCTTCACGCGCTACTCTCATCCCAGTCTTTCCCTAGGGTAATCACCATCCCACTCTCTGCCATCAGCTGCATAAGAAGTCCCTGCTACCTCCCCCTAACTAGCTCGCAAATACCATTACATATCACTAATACTAGATAATTCTTCAAATGAGAGGTCCTACCCTACAACGGTTGGACTCAAACAAGAGCTACGAAATAGAGCTAGACCTAACCTTCTGAAATTATTTAGTCCTTGCAATATGTAACTTAACATTTTGTTTACTAGTTAGCAAAAGATAACTAAGACTCCTAAAAGCACAAAGCAAACAACATCCAAGCATCGAGTAAACATAATCAAGCATATCCTAATCATGCCATCATATCACTAACTAATCTATACTAGCATGCAATTCATAAAGTTGATACACATATAACAGGAACATAAGGCATCATTCCTAGATCCTTAGTCCTAATCTAGCATGCAGTTCTCATAAGCATATCATAACATAAACTTGTATGGGTAATTTGGGAGTACTTACTTGAGCTCGACTGGTTGCATGCACCACACCCTTTTCTCTTTTTCAAAGTTCATTTATTTTTCTCAAGGTCCTTTTTATAAAAATGATTTTCCTTTGAAAAATTTTATACCAAGTCCTTAGTTTGATTTCAGACACACCCGAGAGTGTGCCCGAATCCCTCAAACCAAGGCTTTGATACCAACTTGATACATCCCAGAAATACGGTCTAAAAATTTCGATTTTAAAATCATTAATTAATTCAGAATTACTAACATTCATTATTCGAAATATAAAAGATAGTATCTCAATGTCAAAATAGTGTATCCATATCAATCACATGTCAAATAAATCAGAGTAAATATCCCAGGCTAAAAGTTGTGGTGTGTGTCATGCAGTCATCCTGAGCTCTTCCCCTTGCTAACGGAAGTACCTAAAACCAAAACTGAAAACTATAAGTATGAAGCTTAGTGAGTCTCCCCAAACTACCACATACCATACACATAATCACATAACCACATACATTGGGCCTTGCTCACTACTTCGGGCCCCGCCTGGCATCGGACGAATCTGGCATCGCAGCCGACATCGGACCGAAGTTCGGTATACATATAACATATCACAACATATACCATGAACATATAAGCTAAATCCTTCCTCGGTCTTTCCCTGACATCAGACCAAAGTCCGAAACATAGAACATATAGCATATAACTAAACATTCCTTGGGCTTGCCCCGGCATCGGACCGAAGTCTGGAACATATAAACAAACACATGCAAGAATTACGAAGACATCAAGCATACAAACATTCCTTGGGCTTGCCCTGACATCGAATCAAAGTCCGGAAACATATATCTACATCGGGCTAACCCCGACATCAGACCTAACTCCGACATAAGCTAACATACATAAACGGGCCAACATTGGTACCTTCGATCCCATCCTACTGGAGGAAAACTCACCTCTCAAAATGGCTACTGAAATCTTGAGTGAGGAATCTCTGATGGCTGCTCTAACGACTCCCCGACTATCATTATCACAATAATCACTTAGTCAAAAGCTGAGAATCCTTCTAAGGGTAAAATGACCATTTTACCCCTGGTCAAGGTCAACATTCTGGGTTGACTCATCTCGTCGAGTTTCTCCATAAACTCGCCGAGTCCTAGAACCCTAAAATCGCAATCTAACTCGTCGAGTCACCCCCCTGACTCGCCGAGTTCCCTAGCTACTCATAGTCATGATTTGATGAATCAACTCGTCGAGTCCCTTCATAGACTCGTCGACTTCAACCTTAAGCTGAAACAAGATAACACGACTCAACTCATCGAGTTCCTCTATGGACTCGACGAGTTCCTCTATCTGCTTGGGCTATCTTAACAGATTAAGCCTCTATTCTCCAGATCTAAAGTCCATACTTCATCTACATACTGGAAATGCCCTTTTAAGGGTAAAGTTTCAAACTTTACTTGTTGATAATCCCTCTTAATGGGTTTAGCTAAAACCCTAGTTCTTTAGGACATAGATCTTTGTCCAAAAGCCTTATTACCCAAACCCAAAGCATGAAAACCGATATCTAGGTCCACTACTAGAAAACAGACCTTTAATGACGCGCTTTTTACGACACGCGCTGATTAATGATACACAAAAGGACGTGCCCTTAAAATAGTGTTATCTCTCCAAAAAAATTTAAGGATTTACGTCACGCATTATTGCGTGCCCTTAATTAGTGTCTCAAGAAAAAAAACTAAAAACACGGAGGGCGCTTTATCTTAAACACGCGTCGTCTGTACCTGTCGCTTTATAATTTTAATGAAACGCGTTTTTATTAGACAAGGGGGAAACGAAATCCCCAAATTTTTGAAAACCCGCCTTGTTTTTTCTATCTTCTATCTATCTTTCATCCTTGCAATCCACTCTCCCCTCTCTGATACTCTCTCCTCTAGATCTCTCTTCTATCTATCATTCATCCTTGTTTTTTCTATCTTCTATCTACCTTTCAATATTTCTCCATTTCATATTTTTGGAGCTCAGCACCAGCCAAGCACCAACTATACAACGGTCAACGGTGGCAAATATTCTCTTTTCTCCACCATTTTCTCCATCTCAAACGTCTTTATTTCCGTAATTGTTATCGTAAGTGTGAAAATCTCTAACTTATAGCTTTAATTTAAACTTTAAGTTGTTCTAGGGGTATATTGAACCATAGTAAGAACGCGTACTAGATATGGGATACGATTTCATACAGAATGCTTGGGAACACGTCTTGGATGATCCAATAATTTTAAAATTGAACAGAACTTACCTTTATTCGTGTATCTGGAACATAGGAACGATGATTTAGATCGCCGATTGAAGTTTGGGAACACCGATTAAAGTTTTGGAATGCCGACTTAACAGCATTTGTGCGTTGGCTGCGTCAACTCAATATATGGTAACAAAATCTCACATTTTCTAGCAATTAATTGTGTATATCTTAATTGTAAGGGGTAGCGATCACTTTAGAGAACCATATACATGATTTCAATTCATTAATTTTAGTCAATTTTATTATATTAAGTTGGTTCTAAACTTCTAACATCGTGCGTTGGGTACATCTCACCGAATTACCTCCTACCTCTATGTATTCTGTATAAACTTTACTATTATTCAATATGAATTGAAGAATTTTTTTTTTGTTAAACTCAGACCATAGACAAGCTGGAGAAAGAAAATGAAGCAGTGAAAGTTGCTCCTGGACATTTCCACAACCATCTCATGCCCTAATTGCTTGCAGTTCCAATTATTGAAAAGTTTGCTTATCTCATTAGTGAACAGAGGAAGGTTTCCATCTTTCTGAATTTCTCTTTCATAAACATATCTCAACAATGCTAATCTTTTTATTTATTTCAACCAGATATATCAACCAAAAGAATTTGATGAGGTGAAGGTAGTTCCAAAGACCGAAGAAGACACCATGAAAGAATACAGAACAACAACTAGAAGACTTGAAAAATGCTAAACTAGTTTGTAAATTGCAATTCAATTCTCCATCTTCCATGTTTACATTTTTTTGATCAGGTTTAACACTTACAGGTTTGTAAATTTCAATTCAATTATCCATCTTCCATTTTCCATTTTGGACATTTTTTGATGTTTACTCGATGTAGTTCCAGGTATAGAGATGAATACACGGGCTACAGGAGGAGAAGTCGCAACAGAAGTAGGGACAAATATTATGGAAGGGACAGAGAAAGTAGGACCCGCAGTAGGAGTAGGAACCTTGATTATCATAAAAGACATAAATGGGGGAGGTATGATGGTAAGAGAAGCCTAAGTAGGTCTCTTGTAAGGTAAAAAGACATAAATGCCCTTATCATTGAAAATAGCCCTAGATAGTTTTTTTTCCGTTTTTTGTTTAAAGTTGATCTTTTGTTTTAAATACATGTTGCCTATAATAACAAATTTAATGACTTGTTTGAAATTTTCATATCCCTAGAACTCTGTCTGCAAAGATGAGTATCTTGGAGAGTATACGGGTGAACTGATCTCGCATCTAGAAGCAGATGTCCGAGGGGTTTTATATGATTATATAAACTCATCTTTCATTTTCAATTTGAATGCTAAGGCAAGTAGTTCCTTTTCATATGACTTTGTGTGTGTACTATCTAATATCTATCTATATATATATATTATTAATTAGCTTTTGAAACTTGTTTATACACATTTTTTAAAAAGGAAACAAAATGAAATTTGTTCTGAAAATACATCAGCAGCAACAAAATGAATTTTTTTTATGGAGTACCTCTTGAATTTTAGTCCTTTCTAGACGATTGTGAATGCCTTTGGTTAACTTCAGAATTCATGGGAGTTGCTTTGGGTATAAGGGAATAACCGATAACTATACAGTTTCAGATATAAACCAATTCACAATATTAGAATGAACTATAATTATAGGAAATAAGGTTTGATGACTTAAGAATTCACTTGTAATTTAGTGTTTCTATAATACCCATAACCGGTTATTTTAATAAACAGGGGGTCGTAGAGAAGATGATTGGACTTGCCCTAGCTGTGGAAATGTGAATTTCTCTTTCAGGACAACATGCAATATGCGCAATTGTACACAACCTAGACCAGCAAATCATAATTATGTAATTTTCACATTTTGTTTATAATTATACACCATTTAGCCCTTATTGTTTCATTTTAGTCCCCTCTTTATGTAATTTGCAACTTCTGTTACACTTGTACAACACTACAACTAATAGTTTTACTGTGTTGCAGAAATCTGGTGGAAAGGCAATGCAGACCCCACAAGGGTATGCATCTGCTATAGTTTTACTGTGTTGTAGAAATCTGGTGGAAAGGCAATGCAGACCCCACAAGGGTATGCATCTGCTACTGCTGGTCATTACGTTGGTTCTGGTGCACCTTCATCAATGTATATTGGTGTACAACCTTATGGCTCCTCTCTTTCTATGCCATCTCCTTATGATGTTCATGTTCCCTCTGCTTATCATTATAGTTATGGAATTCTCCTTTCTGGAGGCAGCAGCCCCTATAGACCCCTCCCACCCCCTACTCTGTGGCTCAATCATAGGTACACTAAATATAATAACTTTTATTTTTCTCATTTTATAATTGTTATATATATATATATATATATATATATATATATATATATATATATATTTGTAGTTGGTATGTATGGAGTACCTCCGATGATGGACCGATACTTGCCTTTGGGCCACACTCCAATGGTATGGTTGTATAAGTATTAAAATCTTTTTGTTATAAATTTATAATGAATTGACTGTTTTGACCCTTGAAAATTGATAGGGTCTACGACCTGGGTTTTATCCAGAAGAGAAAGCAAAGAAAGGTGTTGAAAACATTTTGTATGTTGATTTTATTTTTGGATGAACAGATGGCTAATGTTATTATTATTATTTTATATTTTTGATGGAAAAAGCGACAATGATTGGGTATGCCCTGATTGTGGAAATGTGAATTTCTCATTTAGGACAGTTTGTAACATGAGAAAATGCAATACACCTAAGCCAGGATCTCAGGTATTTAATATTTTTTTTCTTTACACCTAGTTTCATCTTCTGTATTTCTTAAACAACAATTGACTAAATGTTATGATAAATCGTTTTTTTTTTTGTTTGAATTTGTTTCCAGGCTTCAAAGTCAGGAAAGAACTCCAGTAAGTTAAATTTTGTTTTTTGAAATCATAGCTTTGATATTCATAAATGATAACGTGTTTGTTTTCAGAAGGAGATATGCCTGATGGGAGCTGGAAGTGTGATCAATGTAACAACATAAACTATCCATTCAGAACAAAATTCAGTAGACAAAACTGTGGTGCTGAAAAACCATCAGAATCCGGGAAATCCCCTACAAAAGAAGCAGAAGAAAATGATCAGGTCTGTTTACTTTCATTTTCATCAAACTTATGTTGCTTAAAAATGTGTTTCTTTCCATTTACATTTTCTAATTCTATAAAACTTTTTTATAAATGTAAAAGTCAAAAAAGCTATTAGCAGCTCCTTTTTACTCCAGTCAGTTATCATCTCCCTTTGGTCATTTTAGCAAAGTTGTTGTTGAAGGGTATAGTCGTCTTTTTTTTTAATCCACATTTATCTACTCATTTGTGGTTGTTGTGTCTTGTCAACTTTGTATCCAATAAAAAATATATTTACAAAAAAAATGGTATTTGTGGTCGTTATAAAGAAGGTTGGCTGGATGTTTAAGTCTCAAGGTCTAAGTCAGAAGGAGATATCTAGTATGTGATTGATGTTATGAGAAAAGGAAACAAAATGAAATTTGTTCTGAAAATACATCAGCAGTGACGGTTGGCATAATCAAGGTTTGACATCTTCTAAAAAAAATATTCTGACCTCCTACTTTGTCCCATACCTGTTCAGCTGTTGTTGCTTTTCACTAATTGATTCTTTGCAGTTGTTAATCGGGCTCTTCAATTTGGATCCAAACCGAGTGTTTGACATTGTAAGTTCTACCCTTTATGGTTGTTTTGACTTTGTATTGAAGTTGCAATAAATGAGGTACTTGAGTTAACTGTACTCACTGATTTAGGTATTGGAGTGTTTCAAACTTCAGCCGGATAACAATGTCTTCTTGAACCTGATCCCTGTTTTCCCCAAGGTACAACACTTAAATATGCCCGATTAACGACTAAAAGGATATTATAAGGGTGCATGATTCACAATATAGTTTCTCAAGGGATGAGATCTATAAAAGAATTGCAATCATTGGGCATGTTTGCTTGGTGTTGGAATTTAAGATTCCTTTCCATGGCTGGCCTGTTTGGTTGCCTTGCCAAAAAAAATTAATTCCTTTGTTTTTAAAAGTTTCCTTATTTATTTTTAGGTCAGAATAAATTTGGGAAGTTGCGTTTTGATTGGTGATCTCCCTTGGTGAAAATAGGTTAATTGGGGGAAGTTTCCTAATTCCCCAAGGTCAGAATAAATTTGCATGCATTATCTAAGCCTTTTTCTGAAAGGCTAATTGTACATTATCCAATCTCTGGCATTTCTTGCAGTCTAATGCTTCACAAATTCTTGGGTTCAAGTTCCAATATTATCAATGTTTGGAAGTAAATGGTACCGTACCCTTTGGGATCTATCAGCTAACTGCAATACTGGTTAAAAAAATAATTTCTTGATCTTGATAGTATGTAATTATTCATTCATTCATTCAGTTTTTGCTTTCAATAAATTTGTTTCCTTAAGAATCATACTGTTTCACCTAGGATAATAATGGGGACTAAGACTTATATGGACATTTCAGTTGGTTATGGAAGAATCTTTGCTTTAGTACATCGTTGCTTTGCTTTTCTTTTCTTTTTATCTCTTCAATGAAAGTTCATGAATCTGGCTGAAGAGGTCTGTTATTTTTGTTGCTTTTTTAGTTGCTAATAATTTGGATATGTATTATTTGCAGCTTGCTAGGACATGCTATAACTTTTATCAGTCCACACCAACAAAGTTGGCTGTAGAAAACTACTTCCTCCATTCAGGGTAGGTTAGTAGTTTCTCATGATGATGTGTTGTTTCTTGTGTAATTAAAAGCTCTTTGGTTTCAGCTTTTTGATTGTGTGATTAATAAAAGTTTTTTGGTTTCAGCTAATGTTCAAGTCATTATTTGTCATCTACACTCGATGGACAACAACAAATTTTTTGACATGGAGGATTTGTCTTTTACATGATATCTGAAACAAAGTGTCCCTTAATAGCAATGTAATAATAGGTTAGATAGTTAGGGATTGTATTTTATGCAATGGATTGTATTTTTTGTATATGATTATTTGTATGGAATTAAATTTTATGCAATGCATTGTATTTTTTGTATATGATATTTTATTTTCTATTATGAGACATTAAATACAAATTTAATTTGAAAATTGGTAAAACTATAAAAAAATATATTTTTTAAACATTTAAAATTATGATACGCAAAAATGTGTGTCATCTTCATTTATGACATGGCCTTTCTTGACAGGGGCTTTCTTGATACGCATTGCGTGTCATTAACACGCGCGTCGTAAGGTTACGAGACGCGAATGCGTGTCGTCTTCCTTTATGACAGGGCCTTTCTTGATACGCGTTGTGTGTCATAAACGCGCGTCGTAATTGCGCGTCGTAAATGAGCGTCGTAAATGCGCGTCGTCTCTCTTTATGACAGGGCCTTCCTTGACGCGTATTTGCGCGTCGTCTGAGCCCTTTACGACGCACAATGAGCATCGTAAAAGGTTGTTTTTCTAGTAGTGGTCCTAGACACCAAATGGATACTTAAAGTTTCAGACTTTCCTTCCATGCATGGCCTTTTGGTCTTAAAAGGCCAAACCAACACCTTAGAGGTTACATGAGGGCTTCAATGGCATAAACTTTACACCTTTATGCCTTAACAACCCTTAATGATCCCATATCTGAAAGGACCCTTGCTTGGGACGTCCATATCCCAAGGGTCAAGATTCTTGGACCAAAACCCTCAAAAATGGAAAATAAGGAGATCTAGTGAACTAATAGCCAAGTTAGAGACTTAATTACCAGAAAATGATGAGGATGGAAGGAAGTCTTTAGATTTACTATCTTCTCCTTGAACCTTCTAGCTCATTCTTCTTCTTCAAGCTTCAAGAACACATAAAGATTACTCAAGAATGGCTCACACACTCACAAAATGCTCTAGGGTTTCCTGGATTAGGGTTTGGGATTTGGAGGCTGGAAATGAGTCCATAAGGTGGGGCTTAAGATGCTTAAATAGGGTGCAAAACCTTGAAATTAGGGTTTCACTCTGGCAGACCTAATTTCCGAGTTGAGGGCTCTCAACTCATCGAGTAGATTGCTTAAAACCCCGCGTACAATCTCGTTTCTACTCGACGAGTCTGGGGCTCCCAACTCGTCGAGTAGCTTTACAAAAGTAAATAAGTTACAATTAAATGCGTACCAGGAAACACGCATTACAGGATCAATTGTGACATAGTTCCATAATCATTAAGATGATCATAAAACATGATAGTAAAGTATTTTCCTTTCCTTTCAAATTAGAGAAACCTTTATCTTTTTGCCTAACATATTCTTCATATTCGTTATGCCATTCTTTGAAACCTTTCAAAGAATCATAATTACACTTAATCTTATAAGTATAACCATATTTATTGACCCTCAGCAAATCATGACGAATAGATTTATTAACCTTTGTGGTGGATCCAAATAGTCCACATCAATGTGTACTAGATTCATTAGTCCTTCACTTTGATTCACACAAACATGTGATCAACGAATTGGTATTAATCTTCCAAAGATCAAGATTCTTATACATCACACAATTTGAATTGTATGGCTCCAAGTTTCTATCCAACTGAAACTTGGGTGATGAGAATTCCTTTTCACTTTGTTGATTATGACATTTCTACAAACGACATAACTAAGAATCAAATCCATATTTAACATTTCTAATAATAGAAATATAACCACCAATTTTCATAAATGCCATTGCGAGGATATATAAAGTAAATAAATAAGACAAAGCAAAATTTTACTTTATTGATAATGCGGAAAAATTATCCTTACAATGCAAATATATGGAAATCACATATTTCCTAAGCAATCTATTAAACTATCACAACTCCTAATCAACACTCGAACCATGTGATTGAAATCCATCTCACACGATCAGATTCAACCCTCTCTTCTTCTTAAGCTTCCTTCTTTCTCTTAGATCCTGCAAAACATCAAAATGTGACTATCACATCATGTAATAAGAATCTATGAATAGGAACTTAATAGAGTTAGATAATGGATGTACCTGAAGTAGAGTCATACAACTTGACTTTACTATCTCTACGATCTTTCAGGTAGATAGGGCGGCTTCGCATCCAATGTCCCTTCGATTGGCAGTAGAAACATATGGACTCTTCAGGAATGACACATGGGACTATATCAGAATTTGCCTTTATCTTTACCATATGGTCAAACGGCTTGACATTGGCCGATCCCTTTCCATTGGGAAGAGAAATTAACCTTTTATGGACTACCAATGTTGTCATTGTCCATGGAAACTTGGGAGATTGATCCTTCAAACATATATGTTTGACCATTTAACTTTAGCATTTCTGCTTCAACAACAATTAGCAAATATGTCAGATCAATAAGGGTCACGTCGTTGTCAGACAAATAGTAGTCCTTAACAAACTGACTACATGACTCAGGAAGCGAGTGAAGAACCAAGTCAACAGCCAACTCCTTTGGGAAAACGACACCCAACATTCCCAATCTGTCAATGTGCAACTTCATGTTTAGAACATGTGCACACACAAAATTTCCATCTAGGTGTTTGCATGCCAATAGGCCTTGAGTAACCTTGAACTTTTCAGTTTGACGAAAACGTGGGTTTGGGAGAATCACTGGAGGTGGTGGAGGAAGATTTCCAGTTCCACCAACGCTCGAAGAAGGGAATGTTCTTTCACCTTGATCGATAAGTGGGAGATCATCTGTCACACCCCCGAACCAGACGGCGGAAACGTCCGGGGGCTGTCGTGACTCAATTGAATACCATAACATTGAATATATATGAAACATAACAACATTCGTCACCATTCATCAACATAGTACAACCAGTAGTGTTTACATATCATACATTGTTTAAACATTACATTCCCCAAAAATTAATTTGTTCAATTCATACAAAAATAAACTGCAACCGTCACTGAATATGATTTCCCTTGATTCACTGGTTCCCTGAGAATACAAGTATTTTGAAAAACGTCAACATATGAAATGTTGGTGAGTTCATAAGTAGTGTTTGAAATCGAATGTTTGTATTGTTTGAAAAACCACCAGAAAATCCGATATTTTCTGAAAAGATAAGTTTTTGAAAACATTTGTGAAGATCCATAGGTACGCTTGTTTGTTTCTATACTTGTAAAAAAAATGTTCATTGAAAATGTATGCATTTCAAATTTGTAAGTATTGAAAACCCTAGGAAAACCCGATGTTCTCCTAGTTCCTTGAATTACGTGATGTTACATTGAAACCATTGCATAGCGTATAGTGTCAGTCCCAGGCGACGTTGGAAGGTTCTCGAGCAGGATTATTTACTACAAACCCGCGTTACACAAACGCCCAGTTTATAGTTATACTAACGACTCCGAAGGCATCGTCAGTACTAATCGCGTTATCCAATCGCCCTGACTAGGTGTAGTCCCACATCCGAAGAGAAAGAGGTCACGAAGACCCCGGTAACTCCATTAGCCGGTTGGGGATAAAATGTACAAGGGGTCCCCGACCCGCCTCGCATGAAATGTAGACTTTACTAGCAATACCAAAGGACCCTTGGGGACCGGTGGTATACAAGCCATTGAAAGTCCATTTACGTTGTGTCGGATCGGTAAAACCCAACACACCGTAAAAAAAATGTCTTCGGGCCTTAAGATCAGGTCATTGGGCTAGCTAGGCTCAACGAACAAGATTTTACACTTGTGGGGCCCAAAGATGGTGCGTAGACGTCTGTGCACACTCGCATGTATATGTATTACCAAACGTTACTTGTATGAATCGTAGTGTCGTAGTGTTAGTAGTTGTAGATTTCTATTGGCTCGAGACCGAGCCAATTCGTTTAACAACGACTTTTGGGTATTGTAATGTATTGTATTTCGTCGATAGTCGCGGTGCCATTATTTGATCAAATTGTGTACATTGAACTAGCCTTGAAATATTCCTGTTTTCAGCCCCTCATTATTTGTAAAATTTACATTTTCAACCCTTTTTATTAAATACTTCCCGGTTTGGTCCTTAAACTATTTTTCTTGACATTTTAACACCAAAAATTATCGAAATTAATATTTTTCAACATATTTTTCATAAAAACAGTTTAAGTCCTTAAAAATGCAGTTTTCTCGGTTTTAATCCCTTCTTTTTGCAACTTTGACAATTTTGGCCCAAATTGGAAAATTTTTGCAACTTTGGTCCTTTTTAAATTTAAAAAGCATTTTAAACCTTTGAAAAGGATTTGGAACACTTATAGTCCACTGTTTTACAGAAAGTTACAGTTTTGGCCCTCCAAAACAGAAAAAATCGCATAATGGGCCTTATTGGGCCGAAATTTTCATTTTTAGCCCATTAAGCTTGGAATTTATGTTTTTAATCCCCTAAATGAGTATATTTCCAGAAATTTATTTATGGAAACTGTTTTGGCACACTTCATCCATCAGAATCTGTGAAATGTCAATTTGGGCCCTTATTTTTGCATTTTTCACATTTTAGGCCCAAAATTTGTGTTTTTAACCCAAAGAAAATTATTACTAAACCACTTAGCCATTTTTCTTGAAGCACTTTGTGTTTAGAAATATATTTGAAGCTAAAATCATTTAACACAAGATATATCTCGGTTTTGATGGGTTTTAAGGCTAGATCCAACATAAAAACACATAAAAGCATACATATAAGCATGGAAATCATACAAGGCATACAAACACATATAGATCTACACTTTCACTTGTATTCCCCCCCCCACAAAACTCATAAAAACAGAAAATAGGGGGTATGAAGCTCACCTTGGGTGGGTAGTTTCGGTTCTTGAAGAAAAGATGGAAGAAACTTGGTGATTTTCGGCCCTATCACCCCTTGATGAAGATCTCGAGTTTTATGGAGTTTTCTAGGAGTATGATCACCAAAGAAACTTGTTTAGAATAAGAGATATCATGTGAGAGGGGAGTTTTGAAGTTTAGGCATGGAAAAACTTACCAAAGGATGATGATAATCTTGAAGAATCCTCTTGAAATCCAAGAAAATTTCGTGACTTTGAATGGAGAGGAAGAGAGAAGTCTTGAGTGAATCTAGAGAGAGTTTGTGAGTGTTTTGTGTGTGTGTGGTGTTGCTCTCGGCCAAAACAAGAAAGAAGAGGGAGGGAGAGAAGAAAAGACCTTGAGGTGATGTTTGCATGGAAGAATGAGAATGCATGGATGTCCTATGGGTAAAGATGAGGTGTCACTTGAAAGTCAACTCTTTCTTGTGTTTGGGCCTTGGGCCGAGATTTTAGAGAGGGAAAAGAAAAATTTGGGCTTTTTCCCTTAAGCCCAAAATTAGAGTTAGTTTTGGGTGCTTATTAGCCTTATAAAATAAAATCGTGATTTTTATGCTTTAATAAGCTAGGTTAGGTTAAATTATGGATCAAAGCTTGTGATTTATTTCATTCTAGGCCCAATATGACCCAAGATATTGAAATAAATAAGTGTGGGTCCAATTAGAGCCCAATTAGGGTTCTAAGCCCATGATAGTCCAATTGGAAGCTTATTGGTCCATTGGGATCCAATAAGGAAGTTCTAGTCTAAAATAGACTTAACAAGAGCTTCTAGGGTCTCCAATTGTTTGATGACTATTTGTGGTACTAGCATGTTGTATTTGATTGAAGTTTTTGATTCACATTAACTTGAATATATAGATTACATGGCTCAAAATTTACAGTTGTGACATCATCTTCAGCAGGAAAACTATTTCCAAAAGGATGAGGAAGACCATAATTGTCAGAACTTGACATCTATAAAGGGAGAAAAGAAAATTCAAGTTAGTTGGTTTATTTAATTCTTAATTGTTAACCCAAAATTTAAATTCAGGCTAAGATCCATATTTTTTTATTCGAATTATGAAGAGGGATGTCGTAATCAAATTCAAATCTATTTTAGGTAGGCAAGCAATTACCAGTTTCAATCAAATGAAACTCCTAGATCCTTTGAGATTCATTGAACTATTCAATGGCATGTTTAATCTTGATTATGCTCTCACTTTGTGACTGGGATGTCGAGGATCACAAACGAGATGTGAATAACCATGCAAATTAGCTTGGTACTCTTGATGTCATTTATCACCCAATCAATGTGTCGGTTAACCACACACACTCCATTGATCAATGATAATTTACGAGACACCCATTGCCAATAATATTAGTCCATATTAGTGTGTCAGTTAACCACACACGCTCCACTAATGACCAATAAGGTGCAATGTGCAATTTCATGAGTTAGCATCAAATTCACATTTTCCTAAAGTAACTAAGAATGAGATTTTAGAAAAGGTTTAATTACTTGATCTTTCTTCTACAAGTATAAAGTTTGAATCTTGATGATGCATTTGATAGATCTAGCTACTCTTGGTTATTATGAGCTTCTGGTCACTTTAGTGCATAAAGTTTAGATCTTGAAATTTTGTGACCTTGTTATGGATAAAATTGGAAACTTTATCCATCTAAACATCATATTGATTCAGATCTGAATGTTGGAGACTTGAACTTGATGTATTAAGTTGAAAAAGATGCACTTTTGGTCCCTTTAAGACTAAAAGACAATATCTTGGTTATTTGGACCATTATAATGGATAAAGTTGGAAACTTTATCCATTATGGAGTTATTAGGAACCATAAAAATGTGATATTGGTCCTTATATTCCTTCCATGCATGAGTGGGTGGTCTTTTGTTGAAGTTAGAGATTTAAGGCTTTGGTTTGGGCGCCATTAAGCCATGCAAAGTCATAAAGTAAGGAACTTTATGATTTTGGGCTTCAGTGTCGTACATTAGGCGTATCAGGTTGGTATGTTGGGCGTACACATCTGAATGGATTTTAGGCTATTTTGGGGCCTTGCTTTGTTGGGCCAAGTATAGGAAGGGTAAAATAGCCTTTTACCAATTATTATGAGGATATATGAATTGGGCCTTGAGTTATGGGAAATTGTACTAACTATTAATTAAGGACAATTTAGATGTGTTCAGTGTGAGGAACCCGGTAGTAGCAACGCGTGTATGTTTCGGTTTATCTCAGATTGAGGTGAGTCTCTTCATTTTGCTTGTGGCCGAAGGCACCAATGCTGACCCACTGGATTATGTTGTAGGATAATAGTGGTCTTTGTGACACTTACTGATATGCTTGTATGTACTTGTCGTCTTTGTGACTCTTGCTGTTATGGTTGTATGTTATATATATATATATATATATATATATATATATATATATATATATATATATATATATATATATATATATATAGGGTTGATACGGACCCGACATAGGTACGTGTTGTTATATAGAGTCATTATGGGCTCGAGGTTGATACAGACCCGCCACAGTTAGTTATTGTCATATGGGTTGATACGGATCCGACACAACTACATGATGTCATATGGGGTTAATACGGACCTGACACAACCACGTGATGTTATATGTATATGTGTATTGTATGTGACATTTTGGGGAAACTCACTTAGCTTTGTGCTTACGGTTTATTTTTATGGTTTCATGTACTTCTTTTCAAAAGGAAGGGCCCCGACTTGATCGCACTACATCCCCTAGAGTTTTATTTCGCACTGAATGTTTACAAATTACTCTAATGTTTTGAGAATACTTTGACTCTGATCGTCTTTTGGAACAATGAATGAATGACTTTAACTTATTTAAAAAAATAAAATTTTTACTCGGTATTTTTTGGGGCGTTACAGATACCGAACACGTATGGCAGGAATCACCCTACTCGCGTACACACCCTATGAAGCATCCCCTGGAAACACAGAAAAAACAAGACTATTTTAATAAAAAAGGTCTTACCCTTAGACGTAAGGACTAATGTAAAACCCATAAGAAGAGACCATGGACTAGTCTAAGCCCCAACTATAAAGAAATGTTCCGCCCAATCCAAAGAAGGTAAGCAAACTCTTCGCAATTATATTATATCCAATATCTATGCCCTAAATATGACTTATAACTTAGGCATCAGGGACCAATACCGATGGTCCACCCTCAATATGGTTTTCTAACCTAGATTTTTCAATATCATGTCGCGTGTTGCAGTGATTGCTCATTGGAAGAAGCCCACAGACGCGTAGCCATACATGCGTCTGGGGAACCACGTAGCAACATAACGTTAGATTAAGTTTTTAGAAGGGGTGATTATCTGACAAAAATTAACCATAGAGTATTCGGGTGATAGTTTTACTATGAAAAAACCGACTCAGGGCGAAGCCCGAGTTTTTTTTACCGGTTATTAGATAATAAGTAATAAGTAAATAATAACAAAACAACACACAAGGGCAATTTAGTCATATAACTGGAGAAGACGGAGGATGGCAAGATAAATATAGACAAAGGGGTAAAAATGCAAAATCCACAAAATTGGGATTTTGCGCCTTACTTACGTCGTCGTTATGTCCTCAAATCACGATCTCTCTTTGACCTCTTTCGTCTCTCTGTCTAGGGTTTAGTTATGCAACCAGGAACAACGGCGGTCATGGATCCTAGGTACCAACAACAATGGATGATGATGAATCAACATCAAGTACCGCCTCCACAGCAACAGTTCCATCAACAACAGCCGCAACATATGTATACATACAACCAGCAACCACCACCGGCTGCGGCCGTTCTACCTCAGTACTCTGTAGCAGCAACACCTACAGGTGCTGGTCCAAATCATCAACCAGCTAGCGCCGATGAAATCCGTACGCTATGGATCGGTGATCTACAGTATTGGATGGAAGAACAGTACCTCGTCAGCTGTTTCGCCCAATCTGGCGAGGTATGTATGATTTTTTTCCGATTACCTCTTAATTTTTATGCTTTTTTTGTAGTTTTCTGCGACAGATTATTTTCGTTTATTAGATCACAAAGTTTTCAGTTTTCACATATGCCCTATACACATCAAAAAGCAATTTATCTCTCTGAGGTATACCATATTGTAGTGAGCAAAATATACAGTGCTGGTAACAAAACGGGTTTATGAATGTGGAATAATTCTGATATATTGTTACAAATACGACTATTTTTGTCAGTTATGTGTGTATTTGGTGCAGTATTGGCTCGCAACTTTTCTAATACACCATTAATAAGGATTTTCTTGCAATATTCTCTTTGTAAACCATGCTACAACATAAACCCTGTAGAATATATCAGTTTTTAAATTGAAAAAAGCCCACTGACATGCAGTTCAAAGTTTACCTAACCCCAATGTAAAGGATTGCTTCAAATTTACATTCTATAGAAGCTAACTTTGCACCTGTAGTACATTTTTCATGTATCTTTTGCTGTATTTATGACTAGAGGGGAATTACACACCTGATTGATGTCTGTGGTTGCAGGTCCTATCTGCCAAAGTAATCCGTAACAAGCAAAGTGGACAATCTGAAGGTTATGGTTTCATTGAGTTTGTTAACCGAGGTGCTGCAGAAAGGCATCTACAGACATACAATGGTACTCTCATGCCAAATGTTGAACAAAACTTCAGACTGAACTGGGCTTCTCTTGGAGTTGGTGAAAAACGTGCAGATGGTTCACCTGATTTCACCATATTTGTTGGGGACTTAGCAGCTGATGTTACAGATTATACATTACAGGAGACATTTAGGGCTCATTATCAATCTGTAAGAAGTGCAAAAGTTGTAACTGATCGAATGACAGGGCGCACAAAAGGGTATGGATTTGTCAAGTTTGGAGATGAAACTGAACAAATACGCGCCATGACTGAGATGAATGGAAGCTTATGCTCCACCAGACCTATGCGCATTGGTCCAGCTGCTAACAAAAACACTACTGGTGGACAACAGAATCCAAAAGGTACAACATCTTGATCTTGTTTTCATGGTATTATTACACTGACAACTTTATGATATGATTCTTGAGTTTTGTATGTTTATTTCTTTTGGAGTTTGGTTTGGACCCTTAGCTCTTAGAAAACATACGTTGCAGTTTTGTTTATTAAGTTCAGTTCATTCAGTATTGTGTTCAAATTTCTTGAAGAGAATCGCCAGCTGGCAGAGTCATTTCCTTCTCGTGCTTAGAGCAATTTTGGGCATTAAATTTTTATGAAGTATTAAACATGCATAAACTTATTAGAGCTCATGTTATCTCAAAGCAGGGCATCAAGGGGCTCTATCATGTAAGATTGTGGCAATGATTTCAGCTGAAATAGTTACCCCTGTAGTGGGTGGCCTTGTTTAGGTCAGTATTAAATTTCAAGCCGTTTAATTGCCCTTTCCATTTTATTTCAATTCCTCAAGGCGACATTATACTGTAGTTAAATTACTTTCTTTTTTCAAGTCCTTTTAATTTTGATCCCTCCTTCCATTCAAGTGATCTTTTTTTTTTCGCCTATTTCGTTCAACAACCACCAATTATCGCTTTACTTCTTGCTTACATCGTTCTCTATTTTTTTTTTTACTTTCCATTCTTAAGGTTTTAATGCTCATTTCCTTCACCTTTAAAGTTTAGAGCTACCTTTTCTGTGAAGACTTCTCATTCACTAAATTACATGTTTATCATAATCTTGTTCTTGTTAGTTTCACTTTCCCATGATGCTAAAAGTTGCAGTTGGCATTAGCATTATGCATTCTATTTTGTTTCAGAAGGGGGTGGGGCTGTATGTCATATATTTGAGAGATTTGAGAAAGAAAACTCTTCAGTTTCAGGGTTTATTTAGTCTATGTAGGTAGGCTCATTATATATATATATATATATATATATATATATATATATATATATATATATATATATATATATATATATATATTACAGGCTTGAATAGGGGCATAATGTCCTCTTGTTACTGTGTTCTCATTGCTTCTTCTGGTTATGCATAATGTAAATTAGCTTTAGATAAAACAAGTTGACAACAAATGGCTATTACTTATGTATAAGTTCTTGAAGGTGTTGTTTCTTTTTGACTAAAATGAAAACATGATTTCATTTAATCTGTGAAGCTATTTATATAAATATATATGTATTTCTTTTTGACCCTATGCAGAAAGGATAACTTAATAGAGAAAAGTTAGAAAGAGGCTTTTTCCCCATTGAGTCCTAACTTTTTTTTTTAATGGAAACCACTTTAGTTGACATGAGTATTTATTTATTTGCAGCTTCATACCAGAATAATACTAGTCAGGGATCACAGAGTGAGGAGGATCCAAATAATACAACTGTGAGTGATTTGCTTAAAAAGAGTCCACACGACATAGAAACAAAATTCTCATGAGTTTGAAAAAACTTTGGTTGCAGATATTTGTTGGTGGTTTGGATCCGAATGTTACAGATGAACATTTAAGGCAAGTTTTCAGCCAACATGGACAATTAGTCCATGTCAAAATCCCTGCTGGAAAACGATGTGGCTTTGTTCAATTTGCTGATAGGTATGTCTTTTGTGCAAACTTTTTATTTTTATAAGGAATAAATAATACAAGTATAATAAATGAAGAATTAATAAATATGTCTTATATGTTGCAGAAGCTGTGCTGAAGAAGCATTGCGTATGCTGCAAGGAACTCAATTAGGTGGACAGACTGTTAGACTTTCGTGGGGTCGTAGTCCTTCAAATAAACAGGTTTGTTTTTTTTTTTTTTTAATTTAGTATTATTCTCAATAGTCAATACAATGGACTTATAATAAATAAGATTTGAATGATGCATTTATTGAATTTCAGGGTCAAGAAAGTCAATACAATGGTGGAGGATATTATGGATACGAGGGTTATGGAGGGTATGCTCCTGCTCCTCCTGTAGTACCACAAGATCCAAATAATATGTATTATGGAGGACATGGTGGTGGAGCTTATGCTGGATATGCTGCTGCTTATCCACAACAACAGCCACATCATCAGGTAATCACCCATTTTTATTTATTTCTATATTTTTTTAAACATGATTGGATAAATTTATTTGAGAAAATGATACTTTGAAAAACAAACCTACCTTGTTTAATTTTGATGTGATAATTTGGATGGTGCAGTGATATGGTGTGGAAGGATGAAGGATAAAGTACACCAAAGTGCATTAAATACAACATTGTAGTAATCGTCTACGTTTTAAAAAATTTCTTGAGTTGCTTCTGTTACTTAAGTCGACTTTTATTTGTATGTTTTGCTTGTTAACAATTAGGGGTTGGTTTATTGTTTATTTGCTTGAAGTGGAATTCATAACAAAAGTAAATCTTGATGTACTTTTTATGTTGAAGCAAGGCATTGAACAATGGAAATGGTGATCCACAGTTTTAATCTTCGCATATATATTCCACAGCTTTAATTGTCAAAAAAGTACCTTCAACTTCTTATAGTTAGTATCAAAATAAAGCTCCTATGGCATGATGTTCAAAGGATCTTGAATCTTCTATAACAAAATCATCATAACATGGGTTTTAATTAAACCAAAAACACAAGGAATTTGAAATTCTCACCATCCAATTAGCTTGGACATGGGTTAATCACCTTTACTCAAACTCGTTGCAATTTTCATTTACATGCAAAGTTTTATTCCGACTTATATATTGCAGTAGCCCCTTCTGTTTGATAAAATGGAGCATTCGGCAGTGTTTACAAATATACACGGTCTCATTTGCCACCTAAGCGTCCATGTGTACACAGTAAACAAAAAAATGCCTAGTCAGCAGAAATTGGGCAATAGCCTGTCAAACAGACCAAATTAAAAAACCATAGACATTATTTATTTATTTTGCATTGAAATGGAACATAGCCACATGGGAGATTGAACTTTTTTTTACATACTAGAGAAAGTTGAAGGGCGGGTTTGCTATGTAAGACGTTGGGTGAACCTTGTAGAACTATTTACAATGATCAGCATGAGAATCAAATGACATGTTTTTTCAGGCTAATTTCGTTGATGAAGATGGATAGGGCATTAATGTCTTTTGCACAAACAAGAGTGAGTTTTTTATATGTGTTGACCAGACAAGTTTTTAAGGATGTTTTTTTAGTGATGAGGATGAAGTGTATACATTTTTTTTTTTTTGCACAAATGGGAAATGAAAAGGCAAGTTTTTGTCAAAATATTACAAATTTTGTCTCATTGCTCATAAAACAAGCACTGTTACAAACAAAAAGGCTAGTAGTTTTCTACTAATAGTTAGACAGAAAGCCCATGAGCTTAACAACCCAAACCAGGTTAAACATTTCTAATATTGATAGGTTAGTGAATTACACAGCTTTTTTTACCAATTAATCATCCGTACAGACACTGTTACTACTACATCACTAGTAGTGCAAAATGCAAAATGCAATAATAATAATAATAATTATATTTAGTCAGTCGGGTTTCTTTAAGTTGAGACAGTTATCTGCAGCTTCATTGAACAATTCCTGCACTTGTTTCAATTCCTTCTCTGATATCAACAACAACCAACCCATTAAGATTAGCATTAGGTATTATTAAATAATTAAATATGAATAAGACTATATATAGAACAACTAGACACACTTGGGGGAAATGGAAAAACTATCCTCTAATGTTAAACATAGTTTTTCCAAAGGGATATTACCAACATTAACATTGCTTCCATTTATTTGCTCTTTCATTTCATTCTATTAAAATATAATTTTCATTCTACTTGCAATTTTTTTTCTTTGCGAGCTTTTTTCTTATTGAAGCATTATTATACCAATCATAGCAGTGTAAAACAATTATTATTATACGCATAATATTTTCTTGCTATATAACCGGGTAGATTTCTCAAACTACAATGTTGTAAACAAATCAATAAACGTACGATGCTATTTCATCTTACATTTACCCTAAAATATCAACATGGGACTCAAAAGGAAAGAAAGAAACCAATTATGTAAACCATATAGAAAAAAAAAAAAATACAAACCTGCAGCCTCAAGTTGCTTTTGAAGTTCTTGGCCAACAAGGTCATTTTCAGCCTACACACACAAGTATCCATCTATATAAATTCTTCTTCAATCATACTTTTGAAATATTTTACTATAATCTTTTGGCAAAATTGAAGCAACATAAAACTCTTCGACTTTAAAAAAAGTATTTTATCTCATACATATTGCTATAATCGGTTAAAAGTTTTTTGCTATTTTCAAGTTACACATTGCTATTATCAATAAAAAAAATGTAAAGTAGGTTGCTACTCAGAGTAAGGAAATGTTAATACATAGCTATTATGAGTAAAAAAATAAAGTGCATTGGGTATATTGGTAAAAGGATTATATTACATTGATGGGGTTTATACCTGGAGTTGTTCAATTCTTGTCAGCTGAGCTTCCTCACCCCCTTCTGACAAGGGAAGAGCAGCTACCAATGCATCAAACTACACACCACATCATATCATATCATATGTTAATTGCAGGCAGATAATAAATGGCATTAAGAGAAAATCATCATATTTAACTTTAAGGGTGCTTTTTTATTTAATGCACAAAGAAAAAGAATGACTTAACATAGGTCATAGAAAGAAAGTCATTGAAATGAGGCTTTCCATAGTCCCACACTTATTTTTAGTTTGGTCTTTCAATAGCAAAAGTGGTGAATTGAATTAACACAAAAAAATAAAAAAATGCTGTTTGAGGAAACAATTATGGCACCTGTTTAGCAGCTTTGACAAGTTCAGCGCTCAGAAGCTTAGGTTGTTCGGCGATATTATTACTGGGAGATTCTTCGGTGGTGGGATTAGCAGCCACAGTGTTAGTAGCAGTGGGCGGTGCAGCGGTGGCGGTGGCGGCACTGGCACCGGCAGCAGGTGCAGGAGGCTCCGGATAATTCGGAGAGAGACGAACAGGAGGTGCGTCTCTTTGCAATGTCCCGAATGTATTGAAGGCGATTGCTGCGATGGTGTTTACCTGTTCTTGTAATTGCGATATTATGTCCATTCTCTTAAATTTTAAGGCTTCGTAGCTGTATAAGTACAGATACCAAATTTCAAATGAGAACCACAACATAACGTCTAGGAAATCAAAAACTTCAGCGAGGACATCAAAAAAATTAAATTACTTAAGCAACATTTCACCAAAATCAAACCAAAGAAATAATTTCAGCAACATAACCATAAATTCAGCAAGTTTTAGAACCGATTTCATCAATAATATAACAATTCAGCAACTTTTACAACCGGTTAGAAGCATTTCAGTAAGTTTAGAACCGATTTCAGCAAGAACATATGAAGAAGAGTACCGATTTCAGAAGATTAGGTGTGCTGTGCTACGGATATGCTCGACGGCGGCAGTGTGCGACGTACTGAGAGACGCCGGCGGTGTGCGAGGTGCGGTGCGACGCCGGCGCCGGTCCTCTGTGACGTCCGAGATGCAGGGATGGGTGGAGGCTATGTTCTTCGATGGCTGCAAAAAGACGAGGGTAGGGTTAGGAAACGTTTATTTTTTTGGTGACTGTTACCGAATAAGAGTGTATTTTCTTATTAATTTGCGAAAATAAGATGCTGACAAACAAAGATTTAAGCTGGACTCTTATTAAAAGGCGTCAATAACATTGGGGCTTATAGGGGCTGTTTTTTTTGTTTTTTTTTAAGTGACTATTGATTTTATTTTTCTTTTTGGTTACCTAACATACCAACGAACTTTTTATTTGTGTTCATCATAACTTTTTGATCGGTTATCACTTTTGATAGTCGGTCAAATGGTTATGATGAACACAAAGAACAAGTTTGATGGTATATTGGATATAAAAAAAAACAAATGGGAACAAACTCAACACTTGGCTACCCTCATGAGTTATTTTCCGTTTACTCTTTACAGAAAAATCTCACATCATCTCATGCTCATATTAATAATGACTTTATGAGATTCATTTTTATTTCTCTTCAAAACATAACCCACGAGAATTTTGATTGAGCAGGTGCATTTCATGACTACATTTACATTTCCAATTAAATGAGTTATCTTATCATAGATATCAGATAAGTCTACAAACAAGTGGAATCCCAAGTGTTGTGATTTTTGAGTTTATTTGGTTTTAAGATCGAATTCATGAGTTATTTTCCCCTTACTCTTTACAAAAAAATCTCACATCATCTTCTGCACATATTAATGACTTTATGAGATTCATTCTTACTTCTCTTCAAAACATAACCTACAAAAGAGCATTATTGATACATGTACAACTTTGTAAGACACTTGAATATTTATTAGGGGAATCTTGATTGAGCAGGTGCATTTCATGACTACATTTACATTTCCAATCAAATGATTTATCGTATCATGGATTCTGGACAAGTCTACAAACGAGTGGAATCACAAGTGTTGTGATTTTTTAGTTTACTTGGCTTTAAGATTGAACTCATGGAATAAGATACAACATCAATATGTACAAGATCATGCAGCTTTTGCAGAAAAATCACCATAATATACCTTGAGGTAAACGTTTTATGTTGATAAAGATACATCTCATACACAGTCATATCTTTTTGTAGAGAGTTGTTGACAGCTAACCACAGTAAGCATAACATAGATCATGTTTTGACGAAGCTACCCCTCTGAAACGCTCTTCATGTACGTTATGACCAAAGAAGGTTGCAATCTTTCATACTTTTGTAGCTTTAATTTCATTTAACTTTTTGGGGAAAATGACTCAAGAGGGTAACTAACTGTTGAGTTTGTTCTCATTTGGTCTCTTTTTTTTTTGGTACCCAATATACCATCGAACTTGTTGTTTGTGTTCACCATAACCCTTTGACCGACTATCACATGTGATAGCCGGTTAAAAGAGTTATGGTGAATACAAACAATAAGTTCGATGATATATTGGGTACAAAAAAGGAAAATCACCAAATGAGAACAAACGCAGCAATTGGTTACCCTCCAGAGTTATTTCCCCCCCCCCACCCCCCCCCCCACCCCCACCCCCCCTTTTTTTTTTTAAGAAAAAGCACTTTTTGATTATTTTTAGTTTAGTGGTACAACACTTGATCTTTTGTTGCGATTATCTTTTGCTTCCGTTTGTTTTTTAAAAGACTTTTTATTTAAAAATTGTTGTGTGTGTGCTGTGTAGCGCAACACTGAACCCTTCTTTTCAAACTTCTTACCTTACTTTAAATTATATTAATCAATATAGATATGTTTTAATTTTTTTTCAATAGTATGTTTATTATTTTAATAGTATTATGAAAAATATTATAAACAATTAGAATATTTTACATAATTTCAAAAATTATTTGGTAAATTTCATATAAATATTGTTTTTGTTAAATTATCTATAACCAAATACTTCATTCGTTCCAAAATTATTGTCCATGTTTGACTTTTTAAGTCTCTTTTGTTCAACTTTAACCTTAAATAATTTACTTTTTGTTATATATTTTTTTATGCAAGATATATGAATAGATTGTTTTTAAATATATTTTCATTGCTATAAGTTTCATCAACAATTATATAACACAAATAAAGTTATTTATGGTCGAAGTTGACATGGAAAGACTTCAAAAGTCAATTGTGGACAATATTTTGGGACAGAGGGAGTATTAAATTATAAAGTTAATCACTAAAATTACTAACTTTATTGAAGCTAACCTGAAAAATAATCATTGTCTTTGAAATTTAACAAAATGAATATGTTGTTTGCTAAATTAACAATTTTATTTATTATTATTTAGCAAATATTATGTTTAATTATTTTATATAAACGTCTTTAAAAGTCATCATCACAATGATCTTTATATTTGATTTTTATATGCATTAAACTAAATAAAATTTTGATTTAGAATTATTTTTAACCATTGCATGTTTAATTTCAGTTTATTGTAGCAACCTGAAGATGGAAAAAAACAAACAAACTTTTTCTTACATGTTGCAGCCATTTTGTCCACCTCTTGCAGATGTGGTCCACATACTTCAGATGTTTTCGCTTCAAAAAAACAAACAACAAACGTGCAACACCTGGCATGTAAAACCATAAAATAAAAGAAGGGATCTAACATGAAACAACCCAAAATTCACAACAAAATTTTCATTTTTATTTTAGCAAAAACCTCCAAGTATCATAAAAAACCAAAACAAGAAATCTCAGGTGTATCAATATAATCATCCAAAATCAGAGTACCAAAATGTGGAAATTATAAAAGATTTGCAAGCCGGAGTGTACAGTCACACCTTCACATTTACATGATCATCTGAGCTACCTGAAACACATTTAATCCAAAACTATAAGCATAAAGCTTAGTGAGTCCCTCCCAAAATATCCATACAACACAACAATAATAAACAACTATGGGTTATTAGCAATTTTGGGGATTATCAGCAATCCCAGTGGGCTAATAGCATGCCATGTGGATTTACAACAAGTTTCAGGGGTTATCAGCAACCCTAGGGATTCTTCACAATCCCAAAGTTATTAGCAGTTCAAATCAGATAAGACAACAACCATCAATAAAGACCCATATGGTCATAAACATAAATACCACATAGGTAAAAGTGGTGAGAAGACTCACCTCGCGAATAGCAGCTAAAATACAAAAAACTCTCATATACAAGGTAGATAGTGTGACAACCCGAAATTTTCATTTGGACAAACTCTAAAGTCAATCACTTCAATTAAAAGTCAATTACATTTCTAATAATTGTTAGCCAATTTAAAAGTCCGTTTGAGTGTTTTTAGTGTTTATTCTTTAAACGAACAAAGGAAAGGAAGTACCGTCTCGGGTCTTGAAGTAGCAAACCCACCAAATGCACCCTAATAAGGAGTCCACGGCCAAACTTTTAGAGTTTGGGCCGTAAACTCCCTTGTGGTCGTGAATGCATGGCTTAGACATGAGTTTACTCCCCAAACTCCCCATTTCTCACTTCCACCCTCAAGTTTACTCCCCATTCTCTCTGAACTATCATCCCGTTCTTCACCCGATCTTCCGAAAACGTAAGTGTTTCTCGACTTGATTTATTGTTATAACCTAACATCTAGTTGTTATACATCATTTCATCCATTCATATTTGATTGTTAGCTAGATCTTCAAGTGTTCTTCAAAACACCAAGAACACACACTAGTGTTCTTGGACCTTAAACACCAAATCAAGCTTCTATATTGTAAGTACACTTGCCCTAGCTTCTTGTGTGCTTAATATGAACTTGATAAAACTTTAAAATCATCAAATATCATAAGAACAAAGGATTTTATGGCCAAGGATGTTCTTGGGCCGTAAACCCCTCTTAAGGTGGTAAAATGGACCTTAGTCCCTTCCTAAGCCTTGGATGCCAACCTTGATCCTTCCTAGAAGTGTTTAAGACCTTAAACAACAATCAAAACAAGTCCCCATGAGAGTTTACAGCCGTAAATGTTGGATTAATGTCTAAGTCCATAACTATATTTGGTATGTACTTGACCCGACCCGACATGGTCCATTTGGGTTGCACTTCACCGACACAATTTACATGGATAGTATTTTGAGAATAGTATATTTATGATTTATATTAATATATTATAAGTTCCAATATATTAATATAATCATATTATTTAATTAGTATTGATCAAGAATTAATTTATAATTAATTAAGTGATCAAAATGAACTAATTAAATATGGACTCTTAAATATATATGTGTAGTGGGCCAAGTTCATTTAGGTTTGGCTAAGTCTTCATGGATAGTCCATGGAGCTTTAACCCATGGATCCTAGGAAATGAAAGGTCATGGGTATTAGGGTTTAACCCTAATTCTCCACACTATATAAAGATGTCCTTGGTTGGTGAAATTGGCACTAGTGTGGGTACACTAAAAAGGGCTAGCCGATTTCACTAGAGAGAGAGCCAAGTATCCATATTCTCTAAAGTCTTCCAAGGTGTTTTGGTGATTTTTGATTCCACTTGAGGCTTCCACACTATTGGGGCTAAGCTCTTAAAGCTTGAAGACATCAAGCTACACCAAAATGTATGTCATCTAACTAGTCTTTGTAGTATAGTTGCTTCATAATATGCTAGTTAGGATTTAAGCCTTGGAAAGTTCTTATTTGCATGTATAATAGAGAAAACATAGATCCAAGGTTTATAAGGTTGCATGTACACCATAGTAGTGTTAGAATGCTCAAAACCCAACAGTGGTATCAGAGCCATGAGTTGTTTTCTGTTATATTGATGCAAATGTTTTATTTTCAAAGTTGAAAAAAAAGGAAAAAAAAACATGACGTTTATCAAATTTTAAGATAATTTTTTTTTATGTGAAAAACTAATTATTTGTAAAATTTGAATCATTTGCTATATGAGTTGAATTAGGTCAAATTTAGTAAAGGATAAAATGATATGATTATTTTATTAGTTTTAAAAGTTTGATCTAAAGAGTTTTTTAAAACCTCCATAAGTTATGGATATGAAAAGGTTTAAAAAAAGATTGATTCAAAGTTTTTATGGAGTTACAAATTTTGGTGTTAATGTTTTAAAGAATTCCATAACTTATTCTTAAGTTATGGAACATGAAAAGTTTCATCATAAAACAAACATTTAACTCGATAAGTTATGGATTACCAAAAGTTTTATGTTTCCTTGTTTTATGAGTTATTTTTTAGATTAATGGAAAATATGTGTTAGATGTTTTCAATCCAAATTAATCTAAAAGTTGTTCATAAAATGTGTTTTTGTAACTTGTCCTCAAGTTATATGAAAAGTCACATTTATGAATCTTAAAAACTCATAAAAGTGCCTTAGGTTATAAAAAAAAATGAAGAGACTTTTCTTATAAATAGTTTTTATGGCTCCATAACCTGTCCTCAAGTTATGGATATCCAAGAGTCTCTTCATTAAAAGTTTTAATACTTTAATTAAAACTCATAAGTTATGAAAAATCCAAGAGTTTTGAATAGTTTCAAAACTTGCCCTCAAGTTTTGGAATTTGAAAAGTTTTCTTTTATTAATACTTTAATTCCAAGTTAAGCCCTTAGAATTTTAAAGAGTTAAAATTCAACCCTTATACTTTATAATATTATAAGTTAATAATATATATATATATATATATATATATATATATATATATATATATATATATATATATATATATATATATATAAGAGTAAAGTCAGTCTTACCGTTAGTAGGCCTCATTCATGAAGCCGGTCTATAAGGGGGTATAAGGTTACTGCCTATAAAATGGCAGTTTAATGGGTGTCCACTCTCACCTACCGCTTCCTTGACTGGTGGAGGGTCGTTAGCCGAACGGGTTTGACAGGACTATAATTATCCCTTCATTAAAAGTATTAATGATAAATACTATGTAACTAAACTCTTAATAATACCCAATCTTAGTTACTTAGGAAAATGTGAATAAGGTGCTAATCCATGAAATTACACTTTGCACTTTGGTTAAGTCGGTTAGTGGAGCGTGTGTGGTTAACCGGCACACTAACTCGTATTTAACAAGGTAGGCAAAGGGTAACTTAATGTTTATCATAGTATCGATGGAGCATGTGTGGTTAACCGGCACATCGATTGAGGGGTAAACACTTAAGGGTACCAAGTAATTTGCATGGTTACTTCACACCTTGTTTTGTGATCCTCGGCATCCCAGTCACAAAACCTGAAGGGCACACTCGAGATTGAAACATGCCATTGAACAGTTCAATGAATCTCAAAGATCTAGGAGTTTCAAATCCAATTAAAACCTAATAATACATTTTGTTTATCTTGGTGGAAATTGGTGAATCTTCATTCACCTACCTTCAAATATTTTATAGCTTGGATTACGGCATCCCTCTTCTAAGTTATAAAATAGTTTGTAGGGTCCTAGCCTTATTATTTCATATTGGGTGTTATATTAAGGACTTTAAATCAACTATCTTGAATATCTCCCAAGAGATGTCAAGTTCAGACATCTATGATCTTCCCAAATATATTGGAATTTCACTTCCTTCACCTCCTCCAATTATTCTCCCTAACCCACAAGTTCAAGGTCACTCAAGCCCTATTGGCAAGGAAAGGTCTAGGTGTGATCACATCTTGGAGATGAAGTCACATGCTGACAAGTCGGGAGAGTTGGGTGTCAAAGTCTTGAGAAAGTTAGTGGTTCAATCACTTTCTAAGTCACATAGTGAGTTCCTTTGGGACTCCTACGAAATAGACTATGACAAGACCCTTAATTATCTTATCTATTTGCTTGGTGCTGCTAAATCAGAAATGATTTAATGTACTAGTAAAGCAAATTTGATTAGGAGATCAACTTCCCAAAACTTTATGGACAAGGACAATAGTGACACAGGAAATCCAGAAATGCATTCTCTTCCCAATGGAAAGGGATTGGCCATAGTCAACTTGGTTGACCAAATGGTAAAGAGAAAGGCTAAGTCTGAGATAGTCCCATGTACTATTACCTAAAGGTCCATATATTTCTATTGCCAAAGGAAGGCGCTTTGGTTATGAAACTGCCAAACTTACCTAAGGATGGTAAAGTCAATAAGTTTGACTTTATTTAAGGTAAATTCCATTGTCTAACTCTATTAAGTTCCTACTTGGAGATTCTTATTACATGATGTGGCTGGGTCACATGTTGATGTTTTAAGAATCAAAGAAAAGTAAAGAAACTTAAAGGAAGTATATGCTGATTCTGATCGCAAAGATGGATCGCATGGTTCGGTGATCAGAATTTTGAGCATGTGCTTAAGAGTTATGATAGATTGCTTAGGAATAGATAACAACAAGTTTTCATATACATTTGCATTGTAAGGATTAGTTTTTCCACAAAGTTTTAAAATAAAAGAAAAGTTTTTATTTTTGTTTATTATAAAATATCCTTACAATGACATTTGTAGAAAAAGGAAAAGATGTTGCTTATATGATTCCATTGATAGCAACATTGGAAATATGAATTTGAGTCTTTCATTTGTGGTAGTGTCTAAATTTACCAAATAAGGAAAGATTCTCATCACCCAAGTTTCAGTTGGATAGAAACTTGGAATCATGCAAGTTGTATAGTATGATGAATGAGAACTTTCGAGCATTGGAAAATTAAGACTAACTGCTTGTTCACATGGATGTGTGAGTCAAGAGAAGGACTAAGGGATCAAGTACACTTTCTTGTGCACTTATCAAAGTCCACCACAAAAAATGGATAAGACTATTCGTCATGATTTACTAAGGTTTAGTAAATATGATTATACTTACAAGCTTAAGTATAATTTTGAAGCACTGAAAAAATTTTCAATGTATGACAGAACGAATAAGAAGAATCAAATTAGGCAGAAGGATAAAAGTTTCTCAAATCTGAAAAGATGGGAGAGTCCTTAGTATCATGTTTTAAGATCATCTTAATGATTTTGAGACCTTATCACAATTCATCCTCTAAGTACATTCTGAGAGTTAAGAAGAGGAGTTATGAATTGTTGAAGTGGTTAAATCAAGAAGATGATTCATACTTCATTCGAAAACAGTTCATAGAGTTATACTCTATGATTGTAACTTGAGTGACATGTCTTAAAGAAGGTTTAAAACACTTGTCAAATGTAAGAGTAAAAGTTTTCTACTCTTGTACATTTGAAATTGGTAAGTTGTGATGTTTTGGATAAAACAAAGATCAACTAAGGCTAATTGTGTTAAGTGTCTGTCTTGATTAGAATCTACACACTATCTCTTGAATATTTGGCAAGAAAATCTTATAGGTCAAGGAGACAGTGGGAGTCTAAAAGATCCTGAAAGGGTTTCAAGAAGTAATCAAGAACAAAAACATGTATTTCATCACTAGCACACAACTAGAGGTTTATAACATATCGTGTTAACATTTATGTGCCCATTCCAGTTAAATTGGCTATACATTTGAGTTCTACATGTTCTCAATTGTTTGGATAACTACTTGGAAGCAATGGCAGGCCCTTGAGCTGCCAGGTGGCAAGAAGTTAAGATTACACAAGTTCAATCCATATGAGTTAGGATTTGTCACTAACCTAGTCATGTGGTTATGGTTTTGACAAATTCACATGGATAGGAACGCTTACACCATAAAATGTAAGTGTCATAAGGTTTCTCTTCGATTCATGAAAATGATGGTAAGGAAACTCTTTCACTAAGTAGATTTTAAGTAGATAGCAATTGTGATATTTGCAGTTCTCAAATTCGTTAGTGGAGCGTGCGTGGTTAACCGACACACTAACATTGACTTATGAGAAATGGCAAAAGGTCTAAACAATTTAGACTATGATTACGACATCCTTTTTCATAGTTCTGAAATTGTTTAGACACACATGTGTGCTATCTAAGAGAGGTGTATGACATGGATAAAGTCTTATCAAGGCAATCAAGTATCAGAAATCTGAACTTTGGTAAGAAAGTCAATAAAGTATTGATTTCTTGAAGTCCAGTTGATTTCTGGGTACATGTCGAAGCTAGTGGGAGCATAAGTCTTATGCTATTAATCATCATGTTAGTGGGAGCATAATAAAGGTTGCAAGTTAGCAATGTTAATTATAGAAAACAAAAGGTCTCATTTGGGAAAAGTTGTTTTGCTATAATTAAGGGAGAGGAAATTATACTTCATCTCAAATCTAAAAGCTTAGATTGAGGTCTTAATCGTATTTAGTCAAGAATATATATATATATATATATATATATATATATATATATATATATATATATATATATATATATATATATATATATATATATATATATGAATTTCATGTTGGAATGGCTTAACATAAGGAAATTCTATGTATGGGTTCATTATTTGCATTCTAAAATTCGATTATGATTACGGCATCCCTTTTCATAATCTGAATTATGAGAACTTGGAAAATAGAAATGGAAATATTATAGCAAAAGCCTGGTTTAGTCTTTATGTGAGACATCATGAATCGTGTCCCATATGTTTCGGATATAGGATCGATTACATGTGCTATATTCATCCTTTCTAAAATTTTCCAAATGCCTGGGGCATTAAGAAGGGAAAAGGTCTAGAAGTGGATATGACTAAAATGATTAAGTAATTGTTGAGGACAATCTAAGGTTTACCAAGGATTGGTTGCTCAAGGACAGTTGGAAGTATAGTGTTGACTTTGGAAGGACCATATTGACATAGTCTGAAAAGAGGCAACTCTTGTTCGGAAGTGATAGTCAAAATGGAATATGGAAATGTTTCAAAGTTAGAAAGTATTCAATCTATAAGATTAGGAAACTTAATGCAAGAAGGATGTTTCTAAGGAGTTTATCTCCTTTGGAATACACTGTAATGATTGTTGTCAAGTCTTTGTGAATTTGTGCATAATCATTACAAGAGGATCAATGCATATAAGTTTATAATCTAACAGATTTCAGTAAATGGCATGAATTTGGAATTCTTGCATTTGCAGTAAGGAATTGGGACTGTGAAATGAGAATCATTGAAGTTATGTTCAACTGGTCTATTTCGTAAAGTAAAGATCATAGACAAACATAGTATGCATACTTGGTGTGTGACATGACTAGTGTTTAGAAAACATAGTGTACATGCTTGGAGCATGGTACAACTGATGTTTTAATTCAAGTATAAAGTTGATAAAACTGAAACAATGAATAATGAGTAATCAGTATGGTGATAAATAAAAGTGTTTATTTATATTCATAGTGTTTGATACCATATTTGATTCATTTATTCTTGTGTTTCACTTTGCATGTTTTGACTTCCAGAATAAACTAGGTTATTCTTCTGGAATGACTAAGTTATTCAAACCATCCACAGTCGGTCATATGTTGGAAGTAGATATGAATTAAGACTATCATGGGTTGGCTTGTAGAGGTCTAAGATGTTGGACAAAGGGCTACAACACTCATGAGTGCTCATAAGTTATGAGTATTGGATTCAACCCGCGCTCATTGGAATAACTTCATGGATTTTATCACGAGTGATCATGAGACGATAATATCTTATATTCTTCAAACCTAGAGATATGAGTTGTTACTATGAGTTGGTTGTACATTGATTGCACGAAAACGCATTCGGTAACTCGGTGTTATAAAACATGCCTTTGTGTATGATTCAACAAGTATTAGAACAAGCCATATGAGTCGAAGTTTATCCATTCCTTTTACCTTTGGGATAAAAGCGATATATGTGGGCCCCTCGATGATTTAATGATGACACATGTGAGTGCTTGGCCAAGCCAGGACTGATTTGATTTGTTCAATCAGTCAGTCGTCATGAATCGGAAATCGGGAAACAACAAATGGACAGAGAGAATGATTATAATCCATGTCTTAGTCCATATGATATCTAGAATGGAGGAATATATGATCCCTTATCTAATGGACAAGTTCGTTGACAAGATCAGAGTTCGACAGCGGCTTTAAGAGCTATGATTGCCAGTTACGTTTTGAAGTCATACTCAATAATAGTTTTAGACTTATCCAAGTGGGAGACTGTTGGATTAATGTCTAAGTCCATAACTATATTTGGTATGTACTTGACCCAACCCGGCATGGTCCATTTGGGTTGCACTTCATCGACACAATTTATATGGATAGTATTTTGAGAATAGTATATTTATGATTTATATTAATATATTATAAGTTCCAATATATTAATATAATCATATTATTTAATTAGTATTGATCAAGAATTAATTTATAATTAATTAAGTGATCAAAATGAACTAATTAAATATGGACTCTTAGCTATATATGTGTAGTGGGCCAAGTTCATTTAGGTTGGGCTAAGTCTTCATGGATAGTCCATGGAGATTTAACCCATGGATCCTAGGAAATGAAAGGTCATGGGTATTAGGGTTTAACCCTAATCCTCCACACTATATAAAGATGTCCTTGGTTGGTGAAATTGGCACTAGTGTGGGTACACTAAAAAGGGCTAGCCGATTTCACTAGAGAGAGAGCCAAGTATCCATATTCTCTAAAGTCTTCCAAGGTGTTTTGGTGATTTGTGATTCAACTTGAGGCTTCCACACTATTGGGGCTAAGCTCTTACAGCTTGAAGTCATCAAGCTACACCAAAAGGTATGTCATCTAACTAGTCTTTGTAGTATAGTTGCTTCATAATATGCTAGTTAGGATTTAAGCCTTGGAAAGTTCTTATTTGCATGTATAATAGAGAAAACATAGATCCAAGGTTTATAGGGTTGCATGTACACCATAGTAGTGTTAGAATGCTCAAAACCCAACAATAAACACATAAGGATATGGTCCTTTGGTCGTAAACTCCACAAAGTGGTCTTAATGTGCCCCTAATGCTTTCCTAAGGCTTGGACTTGATCATTGGATGTGCAATCATGACTTATAAGACCTCAAAACACAAAATGGCACTTAGTACCATGAGTTTACGGCCATAAACGCATGAGGAAATGGTCATGGGCCGTAAACTCCATAAGGAGTTGTTCATGGGCCATAAACTCCAATGCCATGCCATACAACCCTTAGATGCAACCCTTTGGTACCTATAGCACTTGAATCAAAGTGTTTCCATGTCCTAGGGTGTCTTGTCTTGATTAATTAGTTGTTAATTAACTAATTAGATACATATATGTTTATTATATGTTAACTAGGACCATTGTGTGTGTTCAAGTTTTCACTTGACACCTAGCACCTTGTCCGACACTTCCGAACAAACCACTCACTACAGGTGAGTTCATACCCCTTAATTAACCTTTGAAATGCTTTTAAATGTTTTTAAATGCTTTATGGGGGGAATACAAGTTGAACCATGTTAGTTATTAGATCAATCACATGTAATTAATAACTAACATGCAAATGGATTTTTCATGCTTTAAATTGTTTTACCAAACAAATGACTTCAAACTGTTTATCAAACTATTTTACACATCAAACTCTTTATCAAATTTACTTTTGTATACTAAACCTTTCTTCTACAGTTTTCAAACTTATATATTGTTAAAACCATGTCTATTACATATATAGTTATATAAATAAGGTTTGAAGGACTTAGGAGAGATAACCCACTTTACTTCCTATCCTTGTTTGGTTGTAGTCTTAAAGTACCCGGTTGTTTGTCCGAGTGTCGTTGAACCCTTAGTTATATGTTATGTATATATGTATAGATATAAAGACTTTTATCTCAGATCAGTACATTCAATCATACAAACAAGTTTACTAATAAACTATAATAGGTATAGTTTAGATTCATACTACTTACTACTTCCAGTTCAATGAAAAATACAAGAGTAAGTTCATTCATGAGTCATTAATTATTACTATGAGAACATATACAACTATACTATGATGAAAACATATACAACTATACTAGGATGAGCACATATACAACGATAATATGATGAGAAACAATACATTACATATACAAGAATAACGTTAACATACATGTGATCCACTATATCGGAGCATGCCTTCATTGTCATGGACCGAGTTGTAACCAGAATCTCCTGGAGGGAGAGCGTGAGTTTGTGTATAGATATATACTGGATTGACTATCCTACACCTTGCTGCTAGCTACAGCCGGACTTGCAGGTCTGCGGGTGCCAAATGTCATACCTTTTGATGACTTACATTGTCGTGTTTTTCCAGTCGATAGTATGGTACAATTAATCACATAATACCTTGATATAAATCCGGTTTAAGGTAGTTAGTACAACAGTAGTTCCTATAATACAACACTACAGTACTACATTAATTTACCCGTTACATTTATTTAGTGATCATTTCACTTAAACATTAATGTACAAATTATATTTTGATAATGATAGTTACACTTGGGAAAAATTACACACTTTTACAAGAAACAAACATACAAAACAGTTGTGCCTTGGTAGAAGGCTACTTTTAGTAGAAAATATAGGATTTTCTAGGAGTTACAAACTTTTACAAACACTTACAAACATTCACATACTTTTACTATAAACGTTTACAAACTCGTACTTCAAACAACGGTTCAAACATTTTGATACAAACATAAACACTAAATACTTATGAACTCACCTGCTTAATGCTGATAAACTCTTTCAAAATAACTTGTATTCTCAGGTCATCAGTAGACAGGTACCGATGCCAGCTTTTGAGAAGATGGAGCGCACACAAGACTCATCTTATATTTTGATTCATGCTTTGGTGTCTTATATACTACATAACACACTGGTATTAAAATTATATATTTAATGCAATTGATGATGTTGTTTACTTGTTTACTATTATACTGTGTTGTGATACTATACATGACGTCCTCCGCCCCAGAACGTTTCCGCCGTTCTCGATTTTGGGGTGTGACAGACAGAAGCAACGAGACACCTAACAACAGTAAAGTCACACCCTATCAGCCTACATCCTTAAAACCCTAGTTTGACCTAAAGGTTAACCATGGTGAAAAAAGTTAACCATGGTCAACTTCAAGCAACGGTCACGTCGTGACCACCTATAGGTCACGTCGTGACTAAAAAAGACAAAATAATCATGAGTAGCCATCCTCACATTGTAAGATCCGTCATGGAAAAATTTGAGCATTAAGCTCTTAATCCCTTAAACCACTCCTTGAGACTTTTAAGAGGGTCTTCCCCAACCCTAAGGACCATAAAAATCGTAGCTTTTCAGTCATGCATGCCCAATGCATGACTTGAACACTAACTAGGTCAATAAGAAGATAATGGAATCAAAACTCATGCTTGGAGTCTAAAACCAACTCCAAAATTCAGACCTGAACTCCTACTAAAAGGAAATGCCTCAATAATCCATAAAGTTGCTAACTTTATGGATCCCATGCTTGCTACTCAACCCATCCATGAAAAGGAAAGCATAGATCTTATATCTAGCATGCATAAGAGATAAAGATAGGAGATTTATGACTTACAAAGGTCCAAAGGAACTACAATAAGATGAGGTAGGAGCTGGATAGCCAAAAGAATATATCCAAGGGGTCTTCTTCTTCTTCAATGAGGCAAAAACCACTAAATGAGCTCTTTAAGGTCACCAATGGAGGCTAGAAATGTTTTGGGCAAGAAGGAGGTGATGGACGCTTAGGGTATGCAAACTCTAGCTTATCACTTCGCTTAAATAGGGAGTAAAAATGGGATTAGAGTTAGCATGATCTCATGATGTGAGTACCTATGTGTCACGTTGTGAGCCTTAAAAATGGCAACATGTCTCCGTCGCATGTCATGTTGTGAGACACCATCTCTCACTCCATGACCCTCTTAAATTTTGAGTTTTCATTCTTAATTAAATCAAACATTAAAAGATCGAGCACCTGCAATAGATGTTACAGTTATCTCCCACTAGAATTAGACTTCACCCTTGAAGTCCTCAGTCTCAAACAAAGCAGGATAATGGGTATGCATCTCCTCCTCAGGTTCCTAAGTCCACTCCGATCCTTTTTGGTGCTGCCACTGCACCTTCACTAAGTCCACCACCTTGTTCTGTAGAGTCTTCGTCTTTCGGTTGACAATCGCTACTGGCTGCTCATCATAATTTAGGTGGTCATCCACTTGTATATCATCCAAGGGTACTACAATGGTCTTGTCTGCCACACACTTCCATAACTGGGATACATGGAAGGTGTTATGAATCCGACTAAGCTCTTCCAGTAAGTCCAAGTAGTAGGCTACCTTGCCCAACCTAGCTATCACTCGGAAAGGACCTATAAACCTGGGACCGATCTTGCTCCACGTTTTGATTCGGATGACGCCTTTCCAATGCCAGACCTTCAAAAGTACCATATCCCTGACCTGAAACTCTAACTCAGTTCGACGTCGGTCGTCGTAGCTCTTCTAGCGACCCTGGGTTGTGTGAAATCTCCTCCCTAACCTGCTGAATAAGATCCGTCATCTTGAGCACTATCTCTGTGCTCTACATGACCCTTTGGCTAACCTCTCCTTAAAAAATCGGGGTCTTGCACTTTCTCCCATAGAGGATCTTAAAGGATGGCATACCAATGTTTGCGTGATAGCTGTTGTTATACAAAAAATCAGCCAAAGGGAGGTAGGAGTCCCAAATCCCACTGAAGTGTAGGAAACATGCCCTCAACATATCCTCGAGCGTTTGGATGTTCTGCTCGCTCTGTCCATCCGTATGTAGATGGTAGGCGGTGCTAAGGTGTAACTGGGTATCCAATCCCTCGTGGAACCTCTTCCAAAATCTGGAAGTGAAACAGACATCACGGTTTGAAACAACCATTGTAGGAACCCCATGGCGAGCAACCACCTCGCGAACATAAATGTTGGCTAACTTTTTAGCCGACGAGCTCTCCTGAAAGGCAAAAAAGTGAGCACTCTTGGTCAACCGATCAACAATCACCCAGATAGCGTCTAAACTCTTTGCAGTCTGAGGCAACTTCATGATGAAATCCATGGTGATCTTCTCCCATTTCCATAACGGGACCTCTTGTAACCTATCAAAATTCACAACCAATTTAAACTTTTCAAAACAACCCATTTACTAATATAAGTAATGAAGTTCCCTAATGCACACGAAGAAGTCACGCTGGTCGCACCAGGGAATGCCCCAAGGCATGTCGCGCCCGGTAGGCTAAGTCTGACGGAACCTAGCGCCTGTCAGTGCCCCTAAGAGTAGGGCGCCTGCGGAGAAAGGCTCGGCCCTGCCAAGGGCGCCTTCCACTCCGGGACAAATGTAATGGTCTCAAGCGACAAGGAAGATGCTCATAGCATTACTGCCTGAACCAATCATTGACTCTGACAAATTAAGGAGCATGATCGCCCAATCAGCGTCCCCGATCTTGTCGGATCTGACGCCTTTGTCCCTACGGACTAGAAGAAGGATTCAGTATAAAAGGCCATTCCTTGGGCCTTGGAAAGTAAGTAATTCTCTCTCAGTTTACTCACAATACAACCCCAAGTCTATCCAATGACTTGACCATTGAAGCGTTTTCCCAGAAGCCTCCTTCTAGAAAAACGGCTGACGATCCTTTCTCGTTGTGACCTTGCAGGTTCACCGGAATAATTGAAGGCATAGAGCACCATCGTTGTGGAACCAGGTCACATCATTTGGCGCCATCTGTAGTGTGACGAAAAACAAACCAAAAGCAAACTCTTCATCGGTGAAAGAATGGCGTCCGACGACACTGGGGGAACTATTGGAACACCAACCAGTCCCATTAGATTTATGATGTCGTTGGAACAAACCACCACCCCGATTCTCACAGTAATCACCAGTGAAACGCCACAAAAAGGAGCCTCGACGGTAACCACCGCTCCAACAACTATACCACAACGAGCGGCTGTCGAAGGGAAAACTTCCCCCGCCGTCGTATCAACACAAAGCACTCCGATGGTAACACCCCAATTAACGGTGATATCAAATAGCACCACACCGCCAGCGGTGGAAGATGTGTAGCGCACGGGAGTTATGAGGTATTGAAATTGTATTTATTTAAGGGAAATGATTTTATAAATTCGGAGTTGGGCCTTTGGGCCTTCACGATAGGGCTGACGACGAACGAACGTGGGGTGTAACCCCCAGGTACTCCCAGTGTAATCCAGGATCCAAGACGCGGGCTTAACCGCGTACACCCAACGTACCAAAGGTTACACGCAGTATACGCGCGCGCAGTGCCTTAAACCCTAAGTTTGGGGACTTATCCCTATCTAAAGCATGTTTTGACCTTGGACCAGCCTCCCTAACACCCTTAAGCAGTCATCACGAAAACCCCAGCCTACTTTTGTGTGTTCTTAGCCATTGGAGAGCATTTGGTGTAGTTTTAGGGCATTGGAAGAGAAAGGAACTTGAGGAAGGAGCAAGGATCCACCAAGAGCTTGTAAATCCAGAAGAGTAGCACCATTTCTGACTCATTTGAGGTATCAAGTTCCCACCTTGACCATTATCTCTTTAGATTTGTTGTTGGGAGTGCTTAAAGTTACTTTTGGACTCCATTGTTGAGATTTCTTGCATCTTGACGCCTTCAGACCATAATACCTATCCTTTTGGACTCCTAGAAGCACTAGGGGTCATAAAAATCGAATCTTGATGGTTAAGCAACAACCACGCAAGGGTTAGTGGGCTTTGGGGCTAGTTAGATGGACCAAAGTCATGTAATGACCCCAACCTTTCATGCAAGCACATAAAGTTCATGACTTTATGGACTAGGATGTCTTAAAGTGTAACACCCCAAATTCCAGAGGTGCTGTTGAAGGGCTTAAATTGTAAATTAAGGAAAGGGACTCGACGAGTAGGCATGCTTACTCGCCGAGTCGGAGCGGGATTTGTCGCAGGTTTAAGTGGCCAACTCGCCGAGTCGGCGGCTTGTACTCGACGAATTGGTGCTGAAGGGAGAAAACCCTAATCCTAGGGGTTGTGCTGTATATAAAGCACATTATAACCTACCCTCAGCCTCTTTGCTACCCTTTTGAGATCCAGAAGCCCTAATTTCGTTTGTGAGAAGACTTGGAAGCAAATTGAAGTGATTTGTGAAGGGATCTTGAAGATCAAGAAGCTTGGATCAAGGAGACTTGAAGAGATCCAGATTATACTTCAGTGGGAGATCATTTTGGAGGTAAGGAATCATTATCCTTGGCCTTCTCCTTTCTAGTTCCATTTTCATGGAGTTTTAGGGTTTGGTTGGAGAAATATTGATGAGATCTTGAAGCATGAGTTAGATCTGGAGTTAAAACTCCAGATCTGAGTTCTATATGGATCGTTGATGCAGAAAGCCTTTCTAGTTGTTATGCAAAAGCCCTTCCTCAAGATTTAAGTACCTTTCTAGCTTGGTTTTTGGTATTATGGGGCAAGAAGCACGTAAAGGTGGCAACTTTATGTTGCTAATGGACCCTAGAGACCCAGATCTATTGTTTGGAGCAAAGGAGTAGCTCTGTGACTCGAGATTATGAGAATGCATGTATGGACTCGGCGATTCTGGGAGATGACTCGGCGAGTCGGGCTAGAGATCAGACATTGAGTCGCATAGTAACTCAGCGAGTCGCATGGGTGACTCGGCGAGTCTTATGATGATGAGCTTGGACTCGACGAGTTGGAAGAACAACTCAGCGAGTCTATTGAAGATTGTCGTGAACTCGGCGAGTCTGTTCTTGGACTCGGCAAATCTGCTCGCATAACCTAACCTCTTTCAGTTAAAGCCTTGGATTAGTGATTCGGTTGGGGACTCAGTGATTTGGTCAGGATGGAACTCAGAGATCGTTGGACTCGACGAGTCTTGGGGCGACTCGGTGAGTTAAGTCGTGCTATGAGAGTTTTCTGGACATGAGAACTCGGCGAGTCGACGGGTTGACTCGGCGAGTAGAGTCAATCAGGAAGGTTGACTTTGACTTTGACCTTCAGGGGTATTATGGTAATTTAGATATTTATGTCAACGATTATTGATGGATGTAGGTGTTGGAGTTTGAGGCAGTGCTTCTGGATTGTGCTCTTGTGATTCGGTTCGACAGTTGCAAGGTGAGTTATCCTCACTATACTAAGGAGTCTAAGGCACGAAGGCCGACCCATTGGATATGTTATCCTAGTAGTGTTTCATGTTGAGTATGAGTTTGTGTTGCATGCTAGTGGTTATGCCAGTTAGGTAGACCTGTAGGACTACCTGTGATGTTATATGATTATTGCATGCTTAGTAGTTATGTTATATGTTATGTGGGTTGGGTTGAGGTTGTACTGCTCCATGCGGTAGCCAACAAACCCTAGAGTATTCCAAATATGAGCTGAGGGCCCGGTAGGCATTCCAGACTCATACTGAGGACTCGGGAGTATGCCAGATATGAGTTGAGGGCCCGGTAGGCATTCCAGACTCATACCGAGGACTCGGGAGTATGCCAGATATGAGCTGAGGGCCCGGTAGGCATTCCAGACTCATACTGAGGACTCAGGAGTATGCCAGATATGAGCTAAGGGTCCGGTAGGCATTCCAGACTCATATTGAGGACTCGGGAGCATTCTAGATACGAGCTGAGGGCCCGGTAGGCATTCCAGACTCATACTGAGGGCTCGATGGCATTCCAGATACAAGCTGAGGGCCCGGTAGGCATTCCAGACTCGTACTGAGGGCCCAGGGGTAGTCCAGCTTGTTAAGCTGTAGACCCAGTATATGCTGTTCTATTTTATTGATATTCTATGCTAATGTTGATATTGCTATGTGGACTGTATATGTATCGGTATTTTAGGGGTAACTCACTAAGCTTTCGGGCTTACAGTTTCAGCTTATTGTTTCAGGTACATCAGAGGATCGCGGCAAGGCGAAGGCGTGATCGTACAGCTCCTCCTATTATGTTTATGTTTCTGGGAAAAACTCTGATAATCAATATATTTTGAAAACAAAGTTGTAATGTTTTGATGAACTTGATATGTTTTAAAAGTTTAAATTGGTTCGAAATGTTGGATGTTACATAAAGGACCTGGATCTACAGTTTGGACGAAAGGACTTACTGGTTTAAGTCAAAAATTAAGCCTTTAGAGGACTGGCCAGTACGTCGGGCGTACTCCTCGTTACGCGCTGAGTACTAGGTCAAATCCATGACCTTTGGTCAAGACGGTGTACACTGGGCGTACATGCTCGTTACGCCGCGCATACGCCAACAGTATGGGAATTAATGGACTTTTGGGACCAAAGAAAATGGGCCTAGACTTTTGGGCCTCATGACATATTGTTAAACATGATTTTGGACTTAAGGACTTAGGACTCGAGTATTGGGCCCTTGAGAATTACTATGATGGACTTGAATATTTTGGGCCATTTAGGGAATAAAGCCTAATTCAGTAAATGGTCAGTCAGTGGGCCCTTAGGGAATCGTTAAAGGGGCTACACGAGAGTTGGGCTTAATAAGTTAGGTTTGGGACTTCGGTATGTCCAGTTGGGCCAGAGGGGTAAAATGGTCATTTTACCCTAAGATTAGTTATCATATTTTGATTAAGTGTCTTTATGGAAATTATAGCCGGAGAGTCGCCGGAGCAGCAAACAAAGATTCCTCACCCAGTTTATCAGCAGTCACCTGTACGAGGTGAGTTAGCTTCCAGTAACGGTGGGTCTAAGGCCACAATGTCGGCCCACCGGTAGGAGTTGTATGTTAGATGATTGTCTTTATGATATTCATCCAGGTGTGCTGCTACCTGAACTGTTTATGTGCTAGGTGGTATGCTTTATATGTTAGTAGCGGTAAGAGGGGAATAGTCCCCAAGTTTGGTTGTTAGGACCGAGGGGTAGGTCGGACACCCCGGTATGTATGACAGGGGTAAGTTGAGAACCCCGGTATGCTCAACGGGGTAGGTCGGGGACCCTGGTGTGCCTGGCATGGGGTAGGTCGGGCACCCTGGTATGCCTGGCATGGGGTAGGCCGGGCAACCCAATATGCCTGATAGTATGTGTAATTGTATGTATGGTATGATGGGGGAACTCACTAAGCTTCGTGCTTACAGTTTTCAGTTTTGATTCAGGTACCTCTTCAGCGAAGGGGAAGGAGCCGGCGCGGTAGCTGCACATCACACTTACACAGGATTCCGCATTTTAGATCTAAGGGATTGTACTCTAATTTTATTGCTACTTATGACGTGAGACATGTATGATGGTTTTATGGAGTTATTTTGATATCAACAATGTTTTCAGCAAAATATTTTATAATCTACTTAATTAAAAAACGAAAATTTTGGATTTGAAATTTGGGATGTTACAAGATGTCAACGCCACACCGACTTTCTTACAATCGCCACCACTAAACCAGATAGCATGCAGACAACAGGTGGTTTTCCAGACACCACCGCTTCACCAGATGGCAGGCGAACAACTGGTGGTTTTCCAGACACCACCACTAAATCAGATGGTGAGCAACTAAACAATGGCTTTCCAAACACCTCCACTCGTAACAAGCATACCTTTGTCCACCATAATCCCGCAATGCCAGCAACTTGTGCCCAATAATCCTCTTGCACAAAACTCACCCTTACTGTCCATCTAAATTTTAACCTTCCCATTCCCATAACAAGCATTCTATGGTCCAAACCCTGGCCACTTTCCAGGATATAAAAAGTTGCTCATGCAACCCTACATAACTGCCCAACATTATAACTCACAGGGTGCCTTTCCTACCCCAAACCAAGACTGCTTGTCACGTAGCGTAACATCTCCATTCGCCAAGGATTTCTTGGATTACGAAATCCCAAACACAACAAAGTTACTAATTGTCTCATTTTGGGGGTATGCCTTAGAGACTGCCACCCATATCCTTAATCTAGTCCTGACTAAGAAGGTTGCCAAAACACTTCACGAGATGTGGACAAGGAAAGCTCCCTCGTTGGCACATATCAAGGTTTGGGGTTGCTAGGCTTTCATAAGACGATAGACTCACGACAAGCTTGAACCTCGTAGTGAGTGGTGTATTTTCATCGGCTATCCGGAGAATTCCTTTGATATCTCTTCTATAGACCGAGTGACAATGTTATCTTCATTACGAGGAGAGGGGTTTTCCGAGAGCGAGAACTCATATGCCAAGAGGACAGTGGGAGGCAAATTAATCTTGAAGAGCTTCAAGAATCAAGCGATGAGGGAACCTCGAACACTGGCGATTAACTCGAGGAGGAAACTCCTGTTGAATCGATTGACGAGTCCTAACCTCTTAGACGTTCTAGTAGAGTTAGTGTTCAACCTGTACTATATGTGTAACATCCAGACTCGGCGAGTTGTGAGTCCAACTCGTAGAGTAGAGTCGAGTTGTCCGCGTGACATTAATGAATGGACTTGACGAGTCAGAGAGTCGACTTGCCGTGTAGGTGCTGGGTAGAGAAACCCTAATTTCTCGGGGTTGGGTCCTATTTAAAGGACCTTAAGCCGCCTCATCAGCCTCCTTACCTCTAGAAAGAAACCCTAATCGCGTAGAGGCAACTAAAAGAGAGAAGAGACATAATTCCCTAAACAACCTTTTGGAGGAAGAAGTGGAGAGAATCAAGGCTTGGATCAAGAGGAGGCTTTTGGATCCAGAGGTTCTTCAGAGTTTTACTTCAGTTGGAGGTAAAAAGATGCTAGCTTGATCATTTCCTTATGAGATATTGTTTAGGAATCTTTGGGGTTTTGTTCCATCTATCTTGTGTCATAGAGTGATTGGTGCATGGCTTGAGATTGGAACCTCAGATCTGGACCATAAGTGGCCTTGTGAGTCCAAAGACTCGAGCTTTATTGAGCTAGAGTCTAGATTTTGTGCATCTAGCCCTTGTAGGAGCATGTTTTGGCTTTATTAGTCTTATATGCCATGCTTAAACGTAAAGCCTGCAGCTTTACGTGACAATCGAACCTTAGGATGGTGGATCTAGTGTTTGGAGTGATGGATCAACTTTAAATCGTCTAAATGAGGAATCTGATCGAAGGGACTCGTCGAGTCCATGGCCCGACACGACGAGTCGGTGAGGGTTTGTCCCGATGAGCTTAATGGTGCGATAACTCGGCGAGTTGGGGTCAACTCTATGAGTTGACATGGACCTTCATGAGACTTCTGAGGATACGAGTGGACTCGACGACTCACATAGGTGCACTCGGCGAGTCGGGTCAAACATGGACTGTTGACTCGAGTTTGACTTCTGTTGACTTTGGGGTTGGGTCAATCATGAGTAATGGAGACCATGGAGGGGTAAAAATAGTCTTTTATCCACTTCAAGAGTTAGACAGAGAAAAAGAATAGCCTTTTGTGTATTTGAGTATTAATTAGAGATGCTATCCTATGTGTTAGGCAGAGGCTAGTTCGAGATTTTCGAGTACGAGACTGTTACTTGCTAGCTTGCGAGGTGAGTCTTCTCACTATTGTAACACCCATAAAATCATGCCAAAATTTAAACTTTTAAAATGCCAATAGTTATTACAGAAAGGTTTCCAAAACAGTTTCATATCAGAGTTCCCAGAATCATAATCATAAATTGAGGAAAGTGTACGCTCACACCTTCGCCTTCCTGCGGTCATCTGCCAAACCTGAAACAAAATTGATAAATATAAGCTCGAAGGCTTAGTGAGTTACTGATGTGCATGAAAGTACCCACTAATTTTATAATTTATAACCTAACTAACTTAACTAACTAAAATGCACCTAGGCAGTGTACCTAGTCGAATTATAGGATAGTTTGGTAAGTCGGGTGTCGATCGCAGGGAACGGTGTTGACTAATTAATTTATTTACTGCTAAACAAACCTAATTACTAACATAGGAAGGGTTTTTATCTAATTTTTCAAGTTTAGATGAACTTAATTCTTTAACAAAAACTCAATCAATAAACAAAACACTTTTGTTAGTTCGAATTCGCTTTCACTCAATGGTTATACATTAGCTATGACTATTACTGTTGGTTACCAATTAATGAAGTATTAGCAATTTAGTTCTAAATCTACTAATTATTAATCATTTCATGTAAATCTATGTATGGTCACACAATACTTAACACATAATCAATTATTAAATGAGATTGGAGCCATGTAAGATTGATTAATCAAAACACAATTATAGTCATAATATGAGTTCTCTAACACAACTTAATTCAATGATTTAATTACTTATCTAAGATCAGTTTGATCTTAGCTCTAATAAACTAGTGTTCACTATATTATTAGGTATTCAAATTCATGCAGATTTGTATTCACTAACTACACAGAACAAGAATTTAAAGTAATCAAATAATTAATTTAAGCATGCTAGGTAAAATCAATTAACACAAGCATATCACCAACAAGTAAAGTCAAATCTAATGCATTAAAACCATGAGTTCCAGCTTCATCTAGCTAACAGAAGCAGCTAGATTTAGCTGGTCATCCTAATAGCTAAACAAACAAAAACTGTAATCAAAGACATGTTTAAGTGTACCAATCTATAAACCAAATTATGAACTTCTTCTTCCTTGGTGTTAAAACCAGCTTCTAGATCTTCTTTTCCTCTAAATTTCGTCTCCAGGAACCCTTCTAAGCCAGCCAAAAGTCCCTCTTTTCATAATGGGCAAAGGTATTTATAATATCTCCAAATTTCCCGTTCACGTCGTGAGAATTTGAGTCTCACGTTGTGAACTCGATGTTATCGTATTCGGCAAGGATTCCTTCACCCGGATGCTCATCTTCTAGAATTCCATGTTTATGACGTGAATCTTACTTCCTCGGGCCGTGAACTCGATGTTTACTGACTTTTCATCCTTCTTTTCTTCAAGTCCCCCAAAGTTCCAAGTATTGTCACTTCTGGTCCCTTTCTTTGAAAATACTTCTATTTGGCTGCACATAACAATTTATCCTTATAAGTACCATAATTCTATGCAAATAACCAAATTATTTATAAAAATGTAGATCAATATTGCCTAAAAAATGTGTATAAATACGGCAATATCAGTTACCCCCGAAATACCAACCTCATATAATCATAAACATATCATATAACAAACGCAGAACAGCCATGCATCTCGAGTCTGCATTGTGGCTAGTCCACCCGTAACAAGCCTTTAGTCCACCTGGTCTACTCCCTGAGTCTACAGTATGATTGGACCGCCCGCACCGGGCCTTCAGTCTGCCTGGTCCACTCCCCAAGCCTCGACACGTCTGGACCACCCTTTCGGGCCTTCAGCCTATCCGGACCGCTCGCTGGGCCTTCGGACTGACAATATACCCTTCTGGGTCTGCAGTCTATCTGGTCCGCCCTGGGTATGTTGGCCTACAACACAAAGCAGGACCCGCCTCAACCCAACCCCCAAAAAACACCCATGTGCACATATAACATATAATCACATAACAGATCATATGACATAACAACATCCTAACCAGGATACTGACATAAACCAGGTCACTAACAATATGCCATCCTATATACCAGGATACCGACCTAACCCAGGTCACTAATAATATACCATCCTATATACCAAGATACCGACCTAACGCAGATCACTAATAATATACCATCCTATATACCAGGAAAAGGGCCGACCTTGGTGCCTTAGACCTTGTTGATATAGTGAGAATAACTCACCTTGAAATGCCGATCTGAACTGAAGAAGCAGATTCCCGAACCACCGACTCACCGACAATCCCGAACTATCTAGAATAGCAAATAATGAGTCAACACACGGGAGTATAATCCTTGACCAAGAATCATTCATACAATAAAAGCCAATTTGCTTTCCCCTGATTGGGGCCAAGGCCCAAAACCAAACCTATGATCCAAGTCCATATAATAAGGCCCAACTTTCCAAACTGGGCCCAATTGTCAAATTGGGCCTACATCCAATATCCAACACCAAGACTTGGTCAAAAACACCTTACCCATAATGTCCAGCAAAGGTCTAAGCCCAAATAGTCCATAGGTTTCCCACCCCTCGAAGCCCAAATAACATAAGCCCAACAGAGGGCATACATTGGGTGTAACCCTCTGGTACGCAGGGCGTACTTCGACTCCTGTTGACCAGAAAACGGGCCATTGACCCGATACGCCCGGCGTACTTCTGCCTATGTTGGGCGTATGCGATCTGGACAAAAACTCACATAAGTGCTTAATGGCTTAAGCACTTAAGCCCAAACTTCAGATCCATCGACCAAATTCGCGTAGGACCCATAAAGCATAGAATTTTATCACTTTGGACGTCCAGAAAGCTTTTAATCTAAGGTCTTAATCCATTAAGACCTTCCTAATGTATTCATGGGACACCTTAAGACATTGGGACCTCATTTTTAACACTTAAAACCTCTTCAAGAGCCTGAAAGGACAGCTCATCTCGTCCAAATCATAACATGCACCATTTTGGGACTTTTGGGACAAGAATGATTCCATGAAGCTAACATAACTAGATCTCACTCATACAAGAATAAAGTTCCAAGCTTTTTACCTTCTCGAGCTTCTAGAACACACACCAACTTCAAATCTTCAAGCCAATCTCCTTTCCCAACCTCTTGGTGCAATGCCTTTACTTCCAAGTGCTCAAAATACCCACCACTCACACTCTCACACAAGAACTAGGGTTTAGGGATGTCTCTGGGAGATGGAGGCTGAGAATGAGCAGGGAAAATGAACCATAACAATGTTTATATAGCCCCTAAGTCCATACATTAGGGTTTCTTCCTGATATGAGTACACCCAATGTACATAAGTGTACGCCCAGCGTACTAAGGCGCGCCCTAGTACGCTCAGCGTACCCTCATGTACGCGCAACGTACTCTTTTTGACCCCAAACTTACAATTTAGTCCTTAGGCTCTTCAAGACTTCACCCATCCAATCCCAAGAACTACAAATGCCAAAACTTGGGATGCTATAACTATACTTTAGCTTGAGTGGTGTTTATGTGTGACCAGAGGGTCTTATGTGCTTACTTGAGTTATGCATTTTGTCTGTGTGATATATATGCTATGTTATGTGTTACCGAGACCGCACCGGAGGGTCCAACGAGCTATGAGACCATAGGGTCCTCACTTAGACCGGACCGGAGGGTCCAACGAGCAGTAGGACTGGAGGGTCCCACTGAGACACATTGACCAGAGGGTCTTACAGAGCTATAGCCTCAAGTGGCTAATTATTTGTGCGTTGTATTTTGGGGAATTCACTAAGCTTCGTGCTTACCGTGTTATGTGTTATGTGTTTCAGGTTTTCTCAGGATCGTGGGAAGGCACCGACTTGATTGTACACACCAGTTAAAGAGTTATGTTTTGAAGATACTGGATTTAAAATCAAACAATTATGGAGTTGCGATTTGTAATTTAAATAAAGGAGATTTTGTGAATTGTGTTATGAGAATTATGCGATTTTAAATGAAAATTTTATTTGAAAATTTATGGTGTTACAAGTTGGTATCAGAGCCTTCGTTTGAGGGATTTAGATGCACCTCCAGGTATGTTTGGACTTAAACTGAGGATTTGAGAAATTTTTTCAAAAGATATAATTTTTCTAAAAATGAGAAAGAGTTTAAGAGAAAATGAGTTGGAGTAGTGTGTACAATCAGCCAGAGCCCAAACGGTGATTTCCCAAAATACCCTTATTTATTTTGTGTTATGAGATATTATTGAGATATTAGTGATGCATGCTAGAGAATAGGCTAGGTATTTCATATTTTAGGACTAGAGTGGCCTGATTTGTGATGCCTTAGCCTAGAAGTTGTTGCTATCTGTGATTTGCTTTGAGTATGAGCTGAGTATGAGTATTTAGTAGAGATCACCTAGAGAGGGTGCTTTATTAGAGGAGTAATCTAGGAGAGATACCTAGATGAGCATTGGAGCAGCCTACTGAGAGAGTAGTCAGATACCCGCATGGGGTAGAGTTGCTTGAGTTCGGTGATACCTTTTAAATGTGAGTAGAGCAAGTGGAGTAATAACCTAGAGTGGTTTTACATGTTGGTAGAGATTATTCGATGCCAGAATGTCGCTTGCTTCGTACTTTGTGGAACTCTTTATGATGGGAGTCAGCTACTAAGTGAATATGACGATATTCAGGAGGTAGATGGCTGGCATCATAAGGAGTTCTTTAGCAACTGATGGCAGAGAGTGAGAGAACCTAGGATGAGCCTAGGGAGTGACCATAGTCAACTGAGTGCACTAATAAAGGAAAGTATTCGCTGGGGAGCGACCAGGTTTAACGGGATTGGTGATCGAGAAGGTTGAGCGGTTACTTAGGAAATCTGGGACAATCCGTGTGGAAAGTATGGGTAGATGTGGCAGGTAGTATGGGCCCGTACTACTGAAAGCAGAGGACCCGTACTTGAAACAGGGAGAATTCCAGAAGTTCTATGTAGCGTATTGTAAAGAGAAAACATGGTTCAAGTACCATGATTCGTAGTAGATTAAGAGGAGATAACATGGTTTAGGTACCATGATTCATAGCAGATTGAGAGGTGGCCACATGGTTCGAGTACCATTAATCGTAGTGGTTAGTGCTTCTGGTTTTACAAGTTATCCTGTTGTGATTGATTAGACTGATATAATATGTGATAGTGTGTGGGGCCAAAGGGCCATGCTGAACGAGTTTCAATGGAGCATACCCTGATAGGGAAACCGAGTTAGTTTCCGAGAGATTTTTTTTGGTGAGATGTCAGTTGGAGGTGTAAGACTCAAGAAAGAGTAGAGATGGTGCCTATTGGAGGATTATGATCTAAGTTGAGCAATCGGCCGATAGCGGATATGCCACTTTCTGTGACCAGAGTTGTGCTATTTTCTATGAGAAGCAGAAGGGTTATTGAGCTTTCGGTTTCTGAGCTTGGAGGTAAACCCTGTGGGGTAGCGTTGGTTGCGATCTTTCACCAGAGTATCTGGGCAGTATGTCTACCGCAAGGTAGTATTATAGTAAGAGAGGATCATCAGTGGTGACTGAGATGATCAAGGACAAGGATATACCCTATTTGAGTATAGTAGGGCATGTGTTAGCAGCAGTGCCAGGTAATCAAGCGGAGCATTTTTGGGGCGGTGGCTTTCGTTGCCTAAGTTGTGTATCGGCTATGAGAGTGAGGTCTCTTGCTTTTATGATTATTCCCGCATTGGGAGGATTTCGAGATTTTTGGTTAGTGACAGGATATTTGGAGATTGATTGGTTCCATTGGGAAGGTCCTTGAGTAATTGCGTAGTACTTTTCAAGAGTCAAGTGTGATATACTTGGTGAAACAGTCTATGTAATAGATTGTTGGCATGCAAATCGGTGATGGTTCGAACCCTGAGTGGGGGAGAATTGGGTATTCTATTGAGGGGATCAGCGATCCGTTCAAGTACGGTTAGAGAAATGGTTATGGAGATCTACTGTGCAAACACATGAGGCCAGGGTTATTGGGGTCGAGGCGAGGGCAGAGTGAGATAATGCATGTTGTATGTGTTAAGGGAAGGATGAGTGTCTCCATAGTAGGTGGCTGTCGGTCGAGACCGTGTGATTGCTCGTAAGGATAGTTTCGACGGTTGATAATTTCTTGTTCAATGTATGGGTTGTTATATGCACTTTGGGAAGGGTAGGAGTTGATTGGGCAACCAGTTTCTGGTTCGGTATGGGTATTATTGCATGGGATTTTGAGCAATAGAGGAGGGAGTTTCAGATGTTCGTCAATGTGTTCTGATTCGTTGACGCTCCTTCCGTGATTCATTTGAGAGTTGGAATATTCCGGAGTTACGTGTTGTGTGAATGAAGATTAGTTATGAGATTTTGAAGGAATGCATTGATGTATCTGTGTATGATGCCGTAAGTAGGAGATCGGTGGATGAGGCAGGACATTGTGAGGTTTTGTGATAGTGTAACGAGGTATTCGAGTATGATGTTCTAAATTTCGGATTATTTTGGGACTTGAGTTATGAGATGGCGAGTGGCGTATCAGGTTTCTACGGTTCCAGTGGGATCCCTTTCAGCTAATTGACATTAAGCGGGGTTATCTGAGAATGTGAATTGCAGCGAGAAAAAGTGTTTTGTCCCGACAGTGGTCGTCAGGAGTAGTGATGTTTAACCTGGGTGGGTGTGTGTACCTATCTATGTTAGACTGTGAAGCGTGAGTTAGTGAATGTCGTGACCTAATTCCTACTAGTCAGCAAGAGGGTGTTGTGATACTGTGGAGAGCTGTAGTTCCTACTAGTCAGCGAGAGGGTGTTGTGATACTACAGGGAGCCGTAGTACTCACTAGTCAACGAAAGGGTGTTGTGATACTGCGGAGAGCCATAATACTCACTAGTCAGCGAGAGAGTGTTGTGATATTGCGGGGAGTTGTAGTACTCACTAGTCAGCGAGCGGATGTTGTGATACTGCATAGAGCCGTAGTACTCACTAGTCAGCGAGAGGGTGTTTTGATACTGCGGAGAGCCGTAGTACTCACTAGTCAGCGAGAGGGTGTTGTGATACTGCGGGGAGCCATAGTACTCACTAGTCAGCGAGAGGGTATTGTGATACTGCGGAGAGCTGTAGTACTCACTAGTCAGCAAGATGGTGTTATGATACTGCAGGGAGCTGTAGTGTTCCCCAGTCAGTGAGAGAGTGTGGTGATACTGCGGGGAGCCGTAGTATTCATTAGTTAGTAAGAGAGTGTCGTAGGTCTGCGGGGGGCCGTAGCCTTCATGGGTTAGTGAGAGGGAATATTATGATTCTACGGGGAGCCGTATTATTCGCTAGTCAGAGGATGGCACAGAAGAGTTTTAGGCTTGGGTAGCCTTATTCTTTGAGTTTCGGGGTGATCAGACCAGGGGCATGACTGAGGACTCCATATTTTTCAGGAATCGTTATATTCTGAGTTAAGTTGTGGTTATCGCAATCGAAAGGAATTGGAGAAGTGATGTACGCGTGAGTTGCGGGTCATGGGTCATGAGTTGAGTTCTTCATTAGGACGAGTAGTTCCAATTCAGTTCCGGACCAGACTCTCGATTTTGAGTATGGCTTTGGTGGTGTATTGAATAGGCAAATGAGATCCCTGATTCAAATATGGGTTTCATTTTGAGGGGTATTTTGTGTCATCTGATGTGTTAGACCTGAGTGGGTCAGTTTGTTTGTATGGGAAGGACCAGGAGATGCATGGAGCTAATGAGTAGTAGACGATAAAGGTCGAGGGTGAGACGATTTCAGTTGGGTATGTAGTATTCGCTTGGGGCAAAGCGGACTTCGTGACTTGTGTGTCACAATGGGCCGAGATAATTGTTGTTAGAAGTAAGTCAGTGAGACGTATTGGGGCATGCGAAGGGTAAGCTATGGAGGTCCACCTATGGGGTCAGGGGTTGACCTGATGCTCAGTGTTGAGAGGGATATCTGAGAAGGAGCTAGGGATTATGATTGTAAGATGTCAGACGATACTTCTGAGAAAGCATGATCATTTTTCTTGTGTCTGAGGACAGGGTGTTGAGAGTTTTTTTTTCAGATGGGTTTCAATTGCAGTACAGTGGATGGGTCTCTAGTGTAATTTGACCTTTTCGTTCTTGGAGTATGATATGGATTGTTTTGTATGTCTGGTATGAGTGATCGGTAGCCAATTTTTGGGCTTTGACCTTTTCTATCAAGCCACAACGAGAGAATCAGAGGGGTAGTGAGTTATCGGGGTCGATCATTCGAAGAGAGAATAACATGGTGATATCTTGAGAGGGTGGTCTAGCAGTGGGATAGGCCACTAGAGTTTCCAGATTCTCGAGAGTCAGAAGGGGGTATCGTAGTGGCAAAAGGGTCTGTCTTATTCCGGTTTTGGGAGTTCCTATTTGGATTCAGGTGTACATGGAAAAACACATATGTGTGGTATGAGATCCTTTCAGTGGTGCTTTTCGGGTTATTGGGTTCGATCTATGTGTTGTTGAGAAGATATTTCGAGGACGAAATCTAATTCAAGTGGGGGAGAATTATAACATCCAGACTTTCAGGTGCATTAAGGTGTTTAAACTTGAGATTCGTGGAGTGACTCGGTGAGTTGTGAGTCCAAGTCGTCGAGTAGAGTCGAGTTGTCCGCGTGACATTAATGAATGGGCTCAACGAGTCAGAGATTCGACTCGTTGAGTAGGTGCTGGGCAGAGAAACCCTAATTTCTTGGGGTTGGGTCCTATTTAAAGGACCTTAAGCCGCCTCATCAACCTCCTTACCTCTAGAGAGAAACCCTAATCGCTTAGAGGCAGCTAAAAGAGAGAAGAGACATAATTTTGGGCATGTTGTGACCTTTTGGAGGAAGAAGTGGAGAGCATCAAGGCTTAGATAAGGAGGAGGCTTTTGGATCCAGAGGTTCTTTAGAGTTTTGCTTCAGTTGGAGGTAAACAAATGCTAGCTTGATCATTTCCTTATGAGATATTGTTTAGGGAATCTTTAGGGTTTTCTTCCATTTATCTTGTGTCATAGAGTGATTGGTGCATGGATTGATATTGGAACATCAGATCTGGACTATAAGTGTCCTTGTGAGTCCAAAGACTCGAGCTTTTTTGAGCTAGAGTCTAGCTTTTGTACATCTAGCCCTTGTGGGAGCATGTTTTGGATTTATGAGTCTTATATGCCATGCTTAAACGTAAAGCTTGGAGCTTTACGTGACAATCGACCCTTAGGATGGTAGATCTAGTGTTTGGAGTGATGGATTTGCTTTAAATCGTCTGAGTGAGGAATCTGATCGAAGGTACTCGCCGAGTCCATGGCCTGACTCGACGAGTCGGTGAGGGTTTGTCTCGATGAGCTTGATCGTGCGATAACTCGGTGAGTTGGGGGTCAACTCGAGGAGTTGAGATGGAACTTCATGATACTTCTGAGGAAACGAGAGGACTCGGCGAGTCACATAGGTGCACTTGGCGAGTCGGGTCAAACATGGACTGTTGACTCGAGTTTGACTTCTATTGACTTTGAGGTTGGGTTAATCACGAGTAATGGAGACCATGGAGGGGTAAAATGGTCTTTTATCCACTTCAAGAGTTAGACAGAGATAAAGAATAGCCTTTAGTGTATTTGAGTATGAATAGAGTATTAATTATAGATGTTATCCTATGTGTTAGGCGGAGGCTAGTTCAAGATTTTCGAGTACGAGACTGTTACGTGCTAGCTTGCGAGGTGAGTCTTCTCACTATACTTTACCTTGAGTGGTATTTATGTGTGACCAGAGGGTCTTATGTGCTTACTTGAGTTATGCATTTTGTCTGTGTGATATATATATGCTATGTTATGTGTTACCGAGACCGGATCAGAGGGTCGAACAAGCTATGAGACCGGAGGGTTCTCACTTAGACCGAACTGGAGGGTCCAACGAGTAGTGGGGCTGGAGGGTCCCACTGAGACACATTGACCAGAGGGTCATACAGAGCTATAGCCTCGAGTGGCTAATTATTTGTGCATTGTACTTTGGGGAACTCACTAAGGTTCGTGCTTACCGTGTTATGTGTTTCAGGTTTTCTCAGGATCGCTGGAAGGCACCGGTTTGATTGTACACACCAGTGAAAGAGTTATGTTTTGAAGATCCTGGATTTAAAATAAAATAATTGTACAGTTGCGATTTGTAATTTAAATAAAGGAGATTTTTGTGAAATGTGTTATGAGAATTATGCGATTTTAAATGAAAATTTTATTTGAAAATTTACGGTGTTACAATATGGTTTCCATATAACTGCTGAGGGTGATACGTTTATTAGTGATAGTAAACTAGTAAATTTGGATGAACCTAATAGCTACATGGAAGCCATGGCAGGCCTAGAGTCTGCAAAGTGGAAAGAGGCTATGGACAGTAAGATTCAGTCCATGTATGAAAATCAAGTTTGGAACTTGGTTGACAATGTACTGGGTCGTAAGACGGTCAGGTGCAAATGGATCTTCAAGATGAAGACCGACATGGATGGGAAAGTACACACTTATAAAGCGCGATTGGTTGTGAAAGTCTTTAATCAAACTCCTATAGTTGACTATGATGAGACCTTCTCACCAGTTGCAAAGATAAAGTCTATAAGGGTTATGCTAGCCATAACTGCATTTCATGATTATGAAATATTGCAGATGGATGTCAAAATCGATTTCCTTAATGGGAAGTTGGCTGAAGATGTTTAAATGAGTCAGCCAGAGGGTTTTGTCGATGAAAAGCACCCTAATAGAGTGTGTACGCTTGAGAAATCCATCTATGGATTGAAACAAGCGTCTTGCAGATGGAATCTCTGTTTCGATGAGAAAGTCAAAGAGTTTGGTTTCTTGCGAAGCGAGGATGAGTCCTGTGTATATGTCAATGCTAGTGGGAGTATAGTTAGTTTTCTCATTTTGTATGTCGATGTCATACAACTCATAGGAAACGACGTCCCAACCCTGCAGGAAGTTAAGTCCTAGCTTGGGATGTGCTTCGCTATGAAGGACCTCGGAGAAGCTGCTTATATTCTTGGGATAAGGATAGTAAGAAACATGAGTATAAGACTAATAAGACTTAGTCAAAGTACTTACTTGGATAAGGTACTAAAGCGTTTTAGTATGGAAAAGTCCAAGAAATAGCATAAATGAGCAGAACATCTTATGCTTCCGCAGTTGGCTCAATCATGTATGCTATGACGTGTACTCGCCCTGATGTGGCCTTCGCTTTGAGCATGGTCAGCAGATATCAAGGGAACCCTGGTAGAGCACATTGGACCGCAATCAAGAATATTGTTAAGTACCTTCGGAGGACTAAGGAATGGTTTCTTATCCTCGGTGGGAGTGATGAATTGAGAGTGCGAGGGTATAGTGATGCCAACTTTTAGACCGACCGAGACAACTTTCGCTCTCAGTCAGGCTGGGTCTTTACCCTAAATGGAGGAGTAGTGACTTGGAAAAGTTCCAAGTAGGAGACTGTAGTTGATTCAACGTGCGAATCAGAATACATAGCAGCGAGCGAAGCATCGAAGGAGGTAATATGGTTGAAGAACTTCATCGGAGACCTTGGAGTTGTGCCAGCCATAAAGAAGCCTATGGAGATTTTCTACGATACCGAAGGTACGGTTGCCTTAACCAAGGAACCGACGGATCATGGAAGATCCAAGCATATCGACAGGAAAAATCATTTCATTAGACATAGGGTAGAAGAGGGACTCCTTGTAGTGAAGAGGGTATCGTCCGAGGATAACCCGACAGATCCCCTTATGAAGGGACTGAGTAGGGTTAAGCACTTGCAGCACGCTAGGAGCATTGGGCTGAAGGACGATATTGGTTTTAGTAATTAGATAGCCATAGAAACTTGTAATAGATAAATTGTAATTGATATTTTGATGATTAAATAAAGGAGTATTATTTGTAAGTAATGTTACTGTCTTGTGTCAATTATTTATTATTAATTCACTTTGCATGTTTTGACTTCCTAAATAATAAGATTATTTAAACTATCCACAGTCGTTCATATTTTGGAAGTAGGTATGAAAGAAGTCTGTCATGAATTGGCTTGTAGATTATCTAAGTGTTTAGTCAAAGCAAAAGATTGTTGCAACGTTCATAAGTGCTCTTGAAATATGATTTGAGTATTGTATTAAACCCGCGCTCACTTGAATCACTTCATGAAATTAATCACGAGTGATTGTGAGACGATAGTATCATATAGTTTTTAAACCTAGATATATGTTTATTGTTTGCAAGTTGGTTGTGCATTGATAATGCGTAAACGCATCAGTAACTTGATTTCATAAAACACATTGTTGTGTATGATTTGATGAGTAAATAGTAAATGAATATAAATCGAAATTTATCTATTCCTTTTATCCTACGAGGGTAAAAGCGATATCTTGGGCCCCTCGATGATTTGGTTTGACTTATGTGACGGGCCCGATCAGGACTGAATTAATGTGTTCAATTAAGTTCTATGTCAGACGAATCAGAGATCGAGAAACAAACTTCTGGACAATAAATATGATTATGTTCCATGTAATTGTTCACACGATATCTTGAGAAAGGAGGACTATACGATCCCTTATCTAAAGGACGTGTCAGAGTTTGACAACGGCTTTTGAGAGCTACGATTGCTAATCGGATTTTGAAGTCGTACTTGCATCTATAGTTATTAGACTTATCCAAGTGGGAGACTGTTGGATTAGGTGTCTAAGCCCATAACTATATTTGGTATGTACTTGACCCAATTGTAGCATGGTCCTTTTGTGTTGACTTCACCAGAGCAACTTGACTGGATGATTAATGGAGAAAAAAGTTATTATGGTTTACTAATATATTATATGAATAATATATTAAAAGAGAAATCATATTGGTTTATTAATATTGGTCAAGAATTAATTAAGAAATTAATTTTGCGATCATAAGATATTAATTGAACCTAGGGGACTAGAATTCCAATTATAAGATAATTGGATTTTGGGTTGAGGATCCTTAGAAAGGGGTGGACGAAATTAAGGAGGGAAGCCCACCTTGAATTCGTCCAAGGCCTCATTCTGGAAGGTTCCTTTGGAGTTTGGACTGCTTAAGGCCTAAGCAATCCAATTAGGGTTTGACTGAAACCCTAGCAGCTCACCTATATATAGGACTCCAGGGCTTCGCAAATCAGCTACACCTTGAACCCTAGAGATCCAGAGCCGATTTTGAGCCTCCTTCCCCTGTCTCCAAATATCATCCAACTTGCCTTGGTGTTTGTGATCAATTTGAGGTATTACACTTGTGATACTAAAACTCTCAAGGGTTGAAGATTCTTGCTACAATTGAAAGGTAATAATCTAAACTTGTTTTAGTTATTGTTTTTTTATTTTTGTATGCTAGTATTAGGGTCTACAAGCTTTGAATGATTTACATGTATAATCAGAAAAACCGAGATCCAAAGCTTTAGGGTTTGCATGCGCACATAGGATTGATGTAATGCTCAAAACCCATCAATTTAAGCATCTTAATCCCCACATATCAGCCTCATTTCCAGCCTCCAAGTCCTAAACCCTAATCCACGAAACCCTCGTGCTTTGTATGAGCTTGTGAGTTGTTTTTGAGTGATTATTGTGTGTTTTGAAGCTTGTTGAAGGAGGATCAACGGGGATTAAGAAGGGGCTAGTAGATCCAGAGAATTCATGTCTTCCTCATGATTTCTGGTAAGCAAGTCTCAAACTTTCTTAGTAGCTTCTTAGATCTCCTTTCTACCTTTTCTTGTGGGTTTTTGGTCCAAGAAGCTTGATCCTTGGGAATTGAACATCCCAAGTATGTATAGTTTCAGATCTAGAGCCATGAAGGGCTTTCATGGCATAAAGGTGCAAACTTTATGGCAATTGAAGCCCCATGCAAGCTATATTATGTTACTTTGGCCTTTTAAGCTCCAAAAGGCCATGCATGGATGGAAAGTTGAGAGATTTTCGTGTTATTTAGATATCTAGGGTGTAGATCTCAGTGTATATGCCTTGGTTTGGAGTATTGTTGGCTTGTGGACCAAATCTAGGTCCTAAAGAATTAGGGTTTGAGCTAAATCCTTTCTATGAGGGTATTAGCGGTTAAAGTTGGAAACTTTACCCTTAAAAAGGGCATTTCCAGTGTACATGTGAGGTATGGAGCTTTGATCTGAAGAATAGAGGCTTACTCCATTAAGATGTAGCATCAGACAGAAGAACTCGATGAGTTCATGAGGAACTCGGTGAGTTGGTTCAATTTGTCCCGATTCTATGAAGGACAAAATTTGGCGAGTCTGTAGGAGGACTCGACGAGTTGACTCGTTTTTATTACGACTGTGAGTAGTATGGAAACTCGGCGAGTCAGGGAGTGACTCGACGAGTTGAGTCAACTCAGGGTTGACTTTGACTGGATGTTGACTTTGACTTTGACATAGATTGTCCCATGAAGGGTTTTTGAGTATGGAATGGTATCTAAGAGATTGTTATGTATAGGGTGTAGGTAGAGCCAGTTGCGGAGTGGAGATACTTCAACTATTCACATGATATTAAGGTGAATTTCCTCTACTAGGATGGGTCTATAGAACCAAGGCCGACCCGTATATGATATTTGTATGATTAGTAGCCAAGTGTGGGCGAGGCCCGTATCTCATAGTAGCTTAGTGTGGGCGGGGCTCGTATCTCATAATATTGTTGAGTATGGATATATAACTGATTGATAGATTTAATTATACTTGTTGTATGTATGATACTTGTACGTATGATGATAGCTGAGTGTGGGCGGGGCCCGCATCTCATAGTAGCTGAGCGTGGGCGAGGCCCGTATCTCATAGTAGCTGAGTGTGGGCGGGGCCCGTATTTCATAGTAGCTGAGTGTGGGCGGGTCCCATATTTCATGGTAGCTGAGTGTGGGCGGGGTCCGTATCTCCTAGTTGCATAATATGTGTATGGTATGTGGTAGTTTGGGGAGATCACTAAGTTTCGTGCTTACGATTTTTAGTTGTGGTTTCAGGTACCTCTGGTAGCAAGTGGAAGAGCTCGGGATGATTGAATGACACACACCATTTATGTTTAGCCTGAGATATTTCACTCTGATATTTGATGTATATTGACATGATGTTTGAGAAGTTATGACATGTGTTTTGGATAACCATGATTTTAATAATATTTAAAAACGAAATTTTTGGACCGTATTTTTGAGTTGTTTCAAAATTTGTTACGGTATTTATACGTAGAGAATTTGCTTCGCATGTTTGTATAGAATGTAGGGAAATCTTCGAAAAAATCTTAATATTTCACCCTAATTTATGAAAAAATTCTTAAAGTAAAGTTGGTTTATGAAAAAGTCCTGATTACCGGAAAAATGACAATTTAACAATTTTTTTCGGTTTATCAGTTTCAATACTTACCCGGTTTCATTAAAGTCATATTATTTTACCATAATTTTCATTAAAGTCTCATTATTTTACCATAATTTGGGACTTATTCGTAAATTATGGTAAAATAATGAGACTTTATTAAAACCGGGTAAGTAATGAAACCGGTAAGCTGGGAAAATATGGTCAAATCATCATTTTTACCAGTAATTGAGACTTTTTCATAAGCATATTTTAGTTTGAGACTTTTTCGTAAATGATGGTAAAATATTGAAACTTTTCCGGATATTTCCCTAGAATGTATGGAAGTTTTGGTAGTTAATTTGGTATGGAACTGTTATGGAATATTTCTATAGTTAATTTGCTATGCGGTTGCTACATATTCCGTGGTTATTTTGCTACGAATTGTTACGAATTTTTTTTCGTAGTTACTTTGCTATGAATCATTAGCTACATCTACAAGTGATTTTTCTACGAAAATTTTCCGTAACAATTCCGTAATTTCAGGCTGTAGCTACGAATTTTTTCTGCGGCTATTCAACAGTTTTCTTTTAGTGCACGTGTGCCATGTAAGTGTCACGTATCTAGTGTTTTGCGGCAAAGCTTACGGGGATAATATTCTGGAAGTAAGAGGCTAGATATCTGATTTTGGTTTAATAGTGGTTGTGGATATGTCTATATTTTGTGGTGTATGCGTGCTTTATGTGTGGGACTGAATTACTCTTTGGTTAAGTCACATAAACTTTGCTCATTTTAAGGCCCAAGAATTAAGATACGAGGACTGAATAATTTTTTCTTTAAGTCTGCCATATGTGACCCCGTAGGGAATTCAAAGCACATAATAACATTTTAGAGATTTCAACAGATAAAGATTGGGTAGTGTTTCTTTATGACTTAATGAGCTTAACCCGATGTGACTTTTATTTGGTAAGACATACATAGTCGTTTCTCTCAGTAAGCCACCTGATATTCCCCTATACCCATGATGGTGTACATGTTTGGATTCGGGTTCAGATCGAGGTCCCAAATTACCAAGTAGTGAATTCTGACCACATTGCTACCGGCAACCCTTTGACAATGCCCACCGGAAGGCTTAATTATGACAGGGTCCTAATGCATGGGTTTGTCTTCGATCTCTACCCAAGTCAAAACGTCTGGTTTATAGCAAATAGCTACTCATATCTTTCTCAGTGCTATGATGAATAATATCGCTTGTATATGATTTCAAGTTGAAAATTACCATTTACCAAAGTAGGAGTCTGAAATAAGGTTCCTCCATTTTTAGTGTTCACACTTGCAATGAATAATTGTCTTGATTGGAAGTATTGAAAGAATATAGATAAATTTTTCATGGATTGTATTGAGAGAACACATGGTTTTATAGCAAATAAAATAAGGGCTTGTTGCTGGTGGTGGGTGGCAGCTAAACTAAAGAAAACTTGATTTTGGGTTTCATGGTGGTTGTTGTATGTATTTCCCTAGGGTTTTATTTTCAGGGTGGTAACGGGTGCTACTTAAACTACTTATGTTAATTCTACTTACGCTAAATAAAAAAAAATGTAGCTCCCTGTTAGGATCGACAATTGAGAGAAGGGCCCCATTGGAGGATGGGTCCCGAGCGGTTTTGCATTGAGTTTTCTTTTAGTTGGAGTGAGGGAACGGACTCATCGCTCTCCTGCCGTGAGTACTTAAAGGCGGGAGAGAGTAGAGCATACTAGGTAGTTACCGAATGCCCCATATAACGACACTCAAAAAGGTGTTTTAGGCCCAAAAAGGGTTGGTTAAAGGAATGACCTCACCACCTATTTTAAATGATGCTAGGCAGCCAACGCATCATTCTTATTTTTAATTACCAATTTGGCATCAATAATTATATTAATCCTACATTCTGATGTCCAATGTTTTTGTTAAGTGTACATGTTATTAGGTGATATGGATCTAACTGAAACCAGCAAAGTAGGACTTGTAGACAAAATATAGACCACTTAAAAAAACACATAATATATAGGAAATTACTAAATGAATGTTGAAACGAAATAGTTATCATATTGGATTCCAAAGGATCGTTTGATAAGAAAACTAAATGTTGATCATATATAGAACTTGCGTAGATCTTCAAAACACTTTAACTATCTCGTTTTTGAAGTTGAGTAGCCTATGAAATCCAGGACGATAAGCCAATCCTTTGAAGCAGCCATCAAATGTTTTTGTTTCTGTAACTGTTTTACTCACAGGGGAGTAAACCAATAGGTTGTTTCCAGAAGATGCCATCAAAATAGTTCCATCTTTAAAACACTCGATCAAACACGGGTGTCCCAAAATCAACATATCAAGATCACGGCTGATCCCTTTTCTGATCACCAGCTCTTTATGCCAAGAGTTCTTGATCCCATATTCCTTCATCACCCAAACCGTGAATTTAGAATTGGAGGTAGCACATAGACATAAACAACCCTTTAGGAGATCCAACTTCTGGAAATAGTTCTTCTGCCTTGCATGTATAACTTCAGAAGGAGGTGATGGGAACAACTCAAATGTCTCCTTATCGAAATCGAAAGCACAAATCTTTTCAGGCAAAACCTGGTAACGAATAATCCAATGAGCATGCCCGTTTAGAAATGGCCCAGTATGGGATCCATTCAACCAGTATGGGACATGACCCAGACTTCTCCATTGGCCTGTGCCAAGAGTGTAAACCTCAGCTTCGGATAGACTATACGTTACGGTGGAATCTGGTAGCCTTATTATACCCCTTTGGAAGATTCGTATCACTTTGTATTCTCGTGTAAGTGAACTGACACCAAAACAATAAACGATATTTGTAGTGCCTTCTCTATAGTATTGTGGCCTAGGGAGGATCATATATTCTCTTGTCATAGGATTGCATATGTAAGTGTTATCAACATTCTTATTAACCTGCCACAGGCAAACCAAGCCTCTGACTGAGCCAACCAGGAGTGTCATAGGTGCAATATTAATATCAAGGCTCATGACAGGGTGGTGATGTAAATTGTAATAGAGTCCTTCTTCGACCTCCACCCACTTCAGTGGGCCAGGTTTATAATAAATCATCAAGCATGGAGGCGATGATCTCGAGAGTTGAAGATCAGCAAAGTAAGAGTCGAAAACTACTATATTCTGCCACTGCTTGCATACACATTTGCAATGGATGATCGTCTTCACAGGAAGTCTTGAGAGAATATCGACCATGACAGCTACAGGTAAGTCTTCCATGCATGGCTCGCGTAGAGACATTCTTTTCTGGATTTTGATGGAGGCCGTGGAGCCTGTCACAATTCAAAACTACTACAAACATTAATAGTTAATAATTAGCTAACATCTATTAAACCCTAACAAAAAATGTTAGTAACAAATTGCTGCTAAAATAATATGTCGGTAACCCTATTCAAAAAATCGTGTTGTATAACCCTGAAAATTCAAAACTAACACAAATTACTGATAACAAAAACTTTACCACCAACAGTTAATAACTGAAAAATCCTTAATGATTACTGCTACCAAGCCACAAATTAGGACTTTACCAAAAGAGTTATTGTTGGACGAGACCCAAAAGCAGAGAGACCAATTCACCGAGACTGAGCAGGGGCACGGCGGCGTAGGGTTTTGTTTATTGTTCCTGCGAGGAGATATATATTAGGGACGGGATTCTCGAAGAATGAGACGAGAACCAGAATCGTGGGTTGGAATTTATATAACTGCCGTATCAAATTTCTATTAAACTTTGACAAGTTTTAATCCTAAAAAACTAAAAACGACCACTTGCCCTTCTAATTTTTTTTTTTTATTCTTTTACATTTCTTTAATGTTTTATAATTATAAAATAAAAGAGGGCTCTCTCTCCAAACTAGTTTCAGATTCAACGGTGGCTCTAGATGGTTTCACAACACAAACCCGACGGGGCCTGAACACAAGGGTTACAAACGGAGGGGGAGGCAAAACTTTAAAACTATCCTAAAGAAACACTCGAAAACTTTTTTGGATTGTTTCTCAGTCGAACATTATTTAAGAGTATTTCCAAAGAAAATTCTAATTGTTTTTCATAATCTTGAGAAAACTTGTATGTTTTCCTTAAACTCATAAAGAGCATATTGTTTTTCATGTTGACATAGTATAAACAAAATTAACTAACTGTTAATATAGAATAAAACAAAATAAGATTTTAACAAGTAGATATCGCAAACAATTATTTTGAAGAAAAAAACAAATTAAATTAATAACCAGTAAGAATTTTACTTTTTCTTTCTCTATTCTCTGTGTGGCAAACAAAAGCAAAAAAAGTAAATAGATATGAAGAAGTGGGCATGGAGAGCAGATGTGAAAATGAGAAGAGTTGATTTATTGGTGATCAGGGGCAATGGGATGTCATCATACTTTAGGGTTTCTTTTGAAACGATGGAGTTATTAAGTGGTAAAGTAGATACTTATATTATTTTTTCAAGTTTTGTTTATGGAATTAATTAGTTTCGAAATTAAGTCTTAGCATTTTAGTTTTTGAGAGGTTAGATCGGTGTTATACTTGTACTAAGAAGGCAAAAAAAAATTAGAAAAAAACAGAGCCCCTTCTGCCCCCATTGAGCTCCGCCTTTGGAACCCAGTGAAACTCTAATAGAGGTATCAGAGCCATCATTTTTTTCAATTGATAGTGCATAATAAATGAAACTCGAAAAAAAAAAAAGATTGGTGCGTCTTTTGAAAAATTGGTTTTTACCTAGATTTACTTGCTTAATTTGATTACTAAGTTAATTATTAGTCATTATCTGTAATTTTATTTGATAAAATCCAAACCAAATAAGACTAGATAATTTTAAAATCTTAATTTGAATTTTGAGGAAATAAATAAGGAAACCTAATATTTAATTATAAGATAATTAAACAGAATTATCCTTAATGAGTTTTGATATAATATTTAATTAATGGTTTAATTAAAAGATAAATTAATTGATTGATTAATTCAGATAATTAAATTTAAACCTTGTATTTTCATAAGTTTTAAAATACACCATATATATATATATATATATATATATATATATATATATATATATATATATATATATATATATATATATATATATATATATATATAACTAAAAGTCAATCAAATCAATAGTATGCATCATTCACAAAGCCAAACTATAAGAGAGGTATAAGGAAACGACATATAAAATGACCGTTGAATGGGTGTCCTTTTCACCCATCGCTTCTTTGTGTGGTGGACGGTCGTTAGCTGAACGAGTTTAATAGGAAACTAATCACATTAAAAGTATCATGTATGAAGTACTAGAATATTCTATAAATGTCACTCTAGTTAATTTAGGAAAAATGTGAAATTGTATGCTAATCCACGAAGTATGGCAAATGGATGTTAAAACTAATTTCCTTAAAGGAAAACTGGTTGAGGATGTTTACATGGCTCGACTAGAAGGTTTTGAACATGTCAAATTCCCTAATAAGGTGTTTAAGCTTGAGAAGTCCATCTGTGGACTAAAACAAGCATCTCGCAGTTGGAATCTTTGCTTCCATGAAAAGGTCAAAGAGTTTGGATTTTTTTAGAAGTGAAGTCTTGTGTATGTGTCAAAGCTAGTAGGAATGTAGTGACCTTCCTAGTCTTATTTGTGGATGATATACTCCTACTAGTGATGGGTTTTATAGGTTACAAAAGCTATGTGCTTGCGGAATTTCACTTAACACTTAAGGACACATGCAACATATAGGATTTATGGCATACACTAAGAATGTTGATAGGTTTTGAGCATATCTACATTCATGTGTGATCATGCACCCTAATTGCTTTGGATGTAATTTTTTCTCTTGTTATACATGCAAATAGAACTTCCAAAGCAATAACCCTAATACTAGCATGCAATTCGAAATTCTATATGAAAATAGGATTAGAAGAATACCTTGCTTGCTTTCCTTGGATGATCTTAACTCTTGAAAGCTTTAGTGCCCCAAGTGTTGCACCTCTAATGGAGTCACAAACACCAGTAACAAAGGATGAAAGAGAGAGAGAGAGAGAGAGAGAGAGAGAGAGAGATAGAGAGGTAATGAAGCACTACAATTTTCGGCTAGGGTTCTTCAAAAAGGCATAGGGCTGAAAATGCTATGCTAAGGGGTTTTTATATAATTGAGGTTGCTAAGGTTTTTAGGTGGAAACCCTAATTTCCTTGCTTCGGCCTTAAGCAGTCTATGGACCTCCTTTCTAGAAGCCTTGGATGAATTCTATAGGGCCTTCCTATAAATTTCATCCACTCCCTTCTAAAGGAGTCCATCAACCCAGCATTGCAACTATCAATGATTTTGCAATACCAGTCCCCGTTCTTTTAATCAGTTCCTTTAATCCTAAAATTAATTCGTAATTAATTTCTGATTAAATACTAATTAAATAATATGATTTCTAATTAATATATTATTCTTATAATATATTAATAAATCACTAATTAACCTTTTTCTCTAAAAGTCATATTGTTAAGTTGCTATGGTGAAGGTAACCTAAAATGACCATGTTACTATCAAATCAAGTACATATCATTCATAGTTATGGGCTTAGACACCTAATCCAACGGTCTCCCACTTGGATAAGTCTAATAACTAAAATTGCAAGTATGACTTTAGAATCTGATTAGCAATTGTAGCTTCCAAAAGTCGCTGTCGAACTATAACCTAGTTAATGATGCGTCCTTTAGATAAAGGATCATGTAAACCTCCATTCTACAAGATATCATGTGGACAAAGACATGGAATAGAATTATTCTCAATGTCCAACAGTTTGTTTCCTGATTTCTGATTTGTTTTGACAACGAACTAAATTGAACACATCAATTCAGTCCTGACCGGGCCCGTCACATAAGTCAACACAAAATCATTAAGGGGCCCAATATATCAATTTTACCCCTTGAGGTAATGTAACATCCCAATTCCCAGGCATGATTTACGTCTTAAAAGACAAATTTGTTGGATTAGGTATCTAAGCCCATAACTATTATTGGTATGTACTTGACCCTATTATAAGCATGGTCCTTTGGGTTTCCTTCACTCGTGCAACTTGATAGGATGACAAGAGGAGAGAGAGTAGAGTTTGTTATGTGAATAATAAATTGGTACTCAAAATGGTTTTATTAATATATTAAAAGATTAATATTGTAACATCCGGACTTTTAGATACATTAATGTATGTTAAATTTTTTATGTATGGGTTGTTATGTTCACTTTGGGAAGGGCAACAGTTGTTGTGTAACGCCCGTAGATCTGGGCTAGTCAATTTAGAGTTCATGGGCGTCAAAAATCAGTTTTTTATGAAAGATTATTCAGAATAAATAATCTTAAACAAGTTGTAGAATACGTGTCAAGGGTTCCGTACATATAAAGAACGTCGAAATCCGAGTTATAACGAAGTTATGGTCCGTCGAAGTTTTACGGCAAAACCGGCACGATATCGAGAGACGTAAATAGTGAATTTATGATGGATGACTTTTTAGCCTTAGAAATATAAACAAAAGTTTTAGTATACGTTAAACCAAGAACATACAAAAAAAGAACGCCCAAATCTGACTTTGTATGAGGAAGTTATGAATTTTCTAAGATTTGGCTTAGCAGTGCACAACCCGAAACTCGAATTTTAGATCGAGTGATTTTTGGCCTACGTGACCTAAATGAGAATTGGAGATCTCATTAATAGGAACTCAACGGTAAAAAGACAGACGAAAACAGAGTTCGTATGTAGAAGTTATGAATTTTACGCGGGCATTTAACAGTATAATCTTCTCGTATTGTTAAATTTAAGATCGGTCGAGAATTAGCTGACGGAGTCAAAATGAAAGTTGTAGATCTTATTTTTACCTACGTGTGGATATAAAGAACGTCAAAAACAGAGCTGGTATGTGAAAGTTACGGATTTTAGAAGTCGGAAGTGTGCTGTGCGAAAATGAGTGATGTGGCACAATCTTGGCCATTGCTTTCTCCCTAAGTCTTGCCACTAAATGGTGACATGTGGAACCAAGTTCAGCCATATTTCACCCTATAAATAAAACCTCTCCCACCCTTATTTTCTTCACACCTTTCCCATTCTTTCTTCTCTTTACTCTCTCTTTAGAACCTTTCTCTAGCCCCGAAACCCCCTGAAAAGCCTAGGGAACCTCCCTAGCATGAGGCGGAAGCCACGGAGTGCTCGATGGCTCCAAGAAGAAGAGCTTTTCGGCTCGGGAACGCTGCTCCAAGCAAAGCCTGGTTTTCTATAAAATCTGTTGTAAGTGAGCCACGCCTACGCTATTTTTAATATAAATTTTATTTAATTATAGTAACGTTATTAGGAACTTATAATAAGTACTTAGGCTATTATTATGGGTTATATGAGTATTGTTTAACATTTATATAATAGTAATAATAGCCAGACTATTAATTAGTCTCAGCGAATAATAGACTAAACTCTAGTGGTAATAATATTAGGTTTCGTCGAAGGAAATTATTTTTAAGAAACGAAGCGCTGTCTGAGTTCGGAATCACCACCATTTCAAGTGAGTGCATAGTTACTTTCATCTTACACATAGATATGAAGTATTTTATATAAATTAAGTGCCATGTGTGCATATTATCTGGATACTTGTTGTCTATGCTGGATGAATGATTTTATACAAGTTTTAAATGATTTAAACTATATATTTATTTTATATCTACAAATATGTTGGGATAAAACATGGGTAGATGAAATAGTTGATGTGTGATGAAATAAAATGATGAGAGATAGATGATGATAATTAGGTGAGGATAGATAGGTGATGATGAATCGGTGATGTAGGATGAAAGATACTATAACATTGTCCGGCAATTTGGAGATGTAGTCATCTACCAGAGTATAGATGGCGATCACAAACTATTATAGACAACCCCATGGAAACACCAGCAGGCTCATAACCTGTAGGTGATGAATTACGAGTTCAGGCGATGTTGTAACTACATATTCATGCGATGATACTCTAACCCTTTACTATGAATTACGAGTTCAGACGATGTTGTAACTACGTATTCATGCGATGATACACTAACCCTTGTTGGGCGCGTGTTGAGGGAGTAATCCCTGAATCAATATTGTCTATGCGATGTAGGCGATGATCCTTAGGGAGAGTCCTTAGGAACAAACATATAAGGAAATGCGATGTAAGGAGATGAGAGGTAAATATGATGTCGGAGACGACCCTTGGGATAAATCCTTAGGGAAGGTACTTAGGAATAAAGAAGATAATGGGGATGGGTAATTGGGTTAATTGTTTGATGATTAAACATAATAATTATATTATTGTGGGTTGAAAACCCTATGTACTCACCAGGTTTCCCAACCTGACCCACTCAGTTTACTTGTATCACAGGTGACGATGTGAAGTTACATTACACTGAGAGATTAAGGAGATATAGACCACTAGTGTAAATGAATGTAAGTTATGTTTATGCTTATGTTTCTGTATTGAATATGACATCCCAAATGTTTTAAAGGAATAAAAATACATTTCTTCGGAAATAATTTGCTAATGAAATTATCATGTTTTTCTAGGAACGAATTCCACAACGTTTTTATTGAAAGAGATACTCTGATTTTTATAAAGCATAAACAAAATCGGTCTTTTCTGGCCGTAAATATGGGGATGTCACAGTTGGTATCAGAGCATTAGTTTAAGTGAACTTGGAATTTGTAGGATTTCTAGACTTAAACTTAGAATGCTAAGCAATGACTGTGAGATGTGAGCACTAGCTTATTTTAGGAATTGTGCCTAAAAATGCTTTTATGTGCTAAATGCTTTGTGCCTGATATGTTGTTGTTTGTTCGGATCTCTGGTCTATTGCCGACCGGATCGGGAAACTTTATGTGTTTAGGTTTCTAAACGTTTTATTACTGTATTAGAACTGGCATATAATTTTTCGGAGAGATACGGGGATTATACGTCAATCATAGATAAAATCTTTCCTATCTTAATTCTCGTCATTACACACCGACCGTCTGATTTGGTGTAGAGATCGAAATGGCAAGAACCCGAACTGGAGTTAGGAACGTGAATGGAAATAGGAATCAACAACCCCCAGTGATTGAACAAATACCTGTTGTAGTAACCGCACCTGAGCCAATCACCATGGTCGGGGTACAAGCGATGATCCAAATGATGTTGGATCGTCAAACGGAGGAAACATGGAATTTACTTCAACAAAATCGAGAGGATCTTACGATGCCTATTGAACAACCCGAGCTGAATGATGGACAGTAAAAAGGATGGAACTACAGTGGGACGGTTGGTCAAGACAACCCACCGATAGTTACACGAAACAATCAGGATGGAGGAAATGAAAAACGTGGATGCAAGTACAAGGATTTCATGGCATCCAAACCCCCGAGTCTTTCTGGAAGCTGATCACCGGTGGAAGTTATGGATTGGATTTCCAAGATGGAGACAACGTTTGAGAGTTGCGAGTGTGTAACATCCGGATTCCCAGGTATCATATGTTAAGTATTTATATGGAATCTATGAGAGGGACTCGGCGAGTAGGCGCTCAGACTCGCCGAGTAGGATCGCACATCTTTTGGTCTGATTTAATGAAGGACTCGGCGAGTCCGCGCTGTTTAATGAAACCCTAATTTCTCGGGTTTGGGACCTATTTTAAGGACCCTTATAGCCACCATTTGCGGCTACCAGACCCTTGAGTGAAACCCTAATAGTGCTTGAGCGTTTGTGAGGGGGAAGAAGCCATTATTGGACCTTTGTGGGTTTGTTTTGCAAGAAGAAGTTGATTCCAGCTTAGAGGAGGCCAAGGAGGTTGCTTATTTGTGGATTGGAAGCGAAGGACATCATCCTTGAGGTAGCATATCGATCCTTTTTCTGTTTTGTTATAGAATCCATGGATCTAGGGTTTTCTATGCCCTTTATTGGGTTGATTTGTTGGGAATATGGTCCCTTATCATGTTTAGATATCAGATCTAGATCCATAGTGGTCCAAAGAACTTATTCCATCCTGCTTTATGAGGAGTTATGGAAGAAATGGACTTAGGATGTTGTATTTGGGGCTAAATCATCAAGTAATGTCATTTGGACGTTGCATGAGTATCAAGTTTGAACCTTTACGTGTTTATTGAGCTTAGGGAGGTTAGATCTATGGATTAGAGGAACAGATCTGACCTCAGAAGGTCATTTGAGTATGAGCATGGAATGAACTCGCCGAGTCCATGAGCAGACTCAACGAGTCGAGTCGGGGTTGCCCCGCGATTCTTGACAGGTATAACTCGTCGAGTGGAAGGAAGACTCGACGAGCCATGAGAGCCTGAAAGGATTTAGAGGACCCGCTTGGACTCGCCGAGTCACCTTTGTGCACTCGACGAGTCGGGTCAAAGTTGACCATTGACTTTCGTTGACTTTAGGGTTCTGGTCAAGGCTGATTCAGGAGAGTTCAGGGAAGGGTAGAATGGCCTTCTACCCAGTCTGTAGAGATGAGATCATGGGAGAGTAGTGATCGGGAATGTTATTTGAATAATAGGAGTAGGCTAGGTCGGGACGTTGAGCACGAGAGTTTATCCAACTTCATTGAGGTTAGTCTTCTCACTATACTTTACCTAGAGTGGCAATTAGAGTTATGTGATAGAGTATTTGTATGTTTTTGCATGATGTGATTTCTATGTGATTTATGCTATGTATGTGCCAGAGTTTTCAGAGTTAGGACCGTAAGGTCCTCAGAGTTAGGGCCAGAGGGCCCATAGAGTTATGGGACTGGAGGGTGCCACTGAGACACATTGATTAGAGGGTCAACATGATTTATAGCCTCGAGTGGCTGATATGTATTGTGTGTGGTATTTTGGGGAACTCACTAAGCATTTATGCTTACAGTGTTGTGTTATGTGTTTCAGGTACCAGTGAGGATCGCGGGAAGGCGCCGGCCTGATCAGTACACACATGAGGAGTTTTTATATTTTGATCGTAGGATGAGATGTTATGTTTGACTATGTGATACAATGGTGTTTTTATAACAATTATGAATGAAAATGTGTTTTATAAAATGTGAAAAATTATTTTGAAAATTTGGGCGTTACAAGTTGGTATCAGAGCCTTGGTTTGAGAGATCCGGGTACACCTCCGGGCGTAACTGAACTCAAATTGAGGATTTGGGAGATTTTCAAAATAAAATTTACAAAATTTTCTCAAGAGTAAAAAGTTTTTGAAAGAGCAGAGCAGAGCAGTGTGTACGATCAGCCAGTTCCCGAACGGTGATTTCCCAAAATACCCTTACATTATGAGTTTTGAGATATGTTATGATATGATATGCATGGTAGAGTAGGATAGGTATTCTTATTAGGACTAGAGTGGCCTAATTTGTGATGCCTTAGCCTAAGGATTTAGCTGCTAGGAGATGTTTGAGCAGCGAGGAGCTTATGAGAGATCTGCTAGAGTGTAGCACCTGGTTCCTGGTACGTAAAATTTATCTAGCTATTTTGCATTTTTGGCCTTGGACTCGGCGAGTTGTAGGCCGACTCGCCGAGTAGAGACGGGTTTAGGAGCACGTTTAAGTTGGCGACTCGGCGAGTCCACATTCTGGACTCGGCGAGTCCCCGCTGTCTGATGAAACCCTAAATTTCAAGGGTTTGCACCCTATTTAAACCAACCTTATGCGCCCGAACCTCACCTCCTTCACCCTCAGAGCTCCAAACATCGTCCAAACCCTTATTCCTTGTGAGATTGAAGTGCTTTGGTGTGTTTCTTGAAGTTTTTGAGAGAAAAGAAGAGTAGATCAAGAAGAGAAGAAGGAGGCCAGGCATTTTGGTGTTATCTCAGTGATTTCCTTGAGGTATGACTCAGTTTCCCTCTGTTTCCATGCTTATAGTCCCTCATAGCTCCATTAAAGTCCTTCTTGAGCCATTTCCAAGCTTGATTACGAACTAGGGTTTGTAATAAGTTGATTAACCCTTAGATCTAGGCATGATTGAGCTCCAGGAGCTCATATCCACTGCCTTTATGGAGCCATATTGCATGATAGCCCTAGATCTACTCTTTTAGTGCATTTTGAGCCCTAAAACCTTCATTGGTGTTTATTTACACGTAAAGTTGGAAAACTTTACGTGTTAATCAGGCCCTAGAAACCCAGATCTATGAATGGAATGAGCTGGATTCAAGCAAAATCGAGTATATAGTATTTGAATGTGACAGAATCGGCGAGTCGTTCATCAGACTCGGCGAGTCGAGTCGCGAGTCCCCGAGTTTTCCCCTTTTTGTGTTTGCAGAGTGGAATAGTGAGCCATGGGGTGTGACTCAGTGAGTCGGAAGCCAGACTCACCCATGAAGGAACTCGGCGAGTGAATGCCCTGACTCGGTGAGTTTAAGGAAATCTTCTTGCCTCAAGAACAGACTCGGCGGGTTGTTCATACAACTCGGCGAGTCTCAGCACAGAGTGTTCTTCAGATGAAGATGAACTCGACGAGTTGTTCATACAACTCGGCGAGTAGGATGAAGGACTATTGGACTTTGGTTTAGAAGGAAAACTCGTCGAGTCAATTCCTAACTCGACGAGTAGAGACGGGATTATAGTTAGACAAAGGGATAGGGACTCGGCGAGTTGGCAGGACAACTCGGCGAGTCGGGTCAACTGGAAGTTGACTTTGACTTTGACTCTTGGTTTGGTTAAGGGTAAATGGTCATTTACTCTGGGGTCGGTTAGCAGTATTTGACTGAGTGTTTTGTGGGGATTATAGCCGGAGGATTTCCGGGACAGCAGCAGCAGCAGGAGACAGTAAGTTCCCACGCAGATCAGCAGCTACTTTGAGGTGAGTTACCTTCCAGTAGCGGTGGGTCTAAGGCCACAATGTCGGCCCACCAGTAGCAGTTGTATCTTAGATGATTGTCTTTGTGATATCATCTAGGTTTGTTGCTACCTGATATGTTATATGCTGGCTTGATATGTATATGTGATAGTAGTATAGTTCGGTTGTTAGGACCGCAGGGTAGGTCAGACACCCCATATATGTCTGACAATATGTGATGATATGTTTATATGCTGGCATGATATGTTATATGTGATAGTGGTAGTAGGAGGGGAATAGTCCCCAAGTTCAGTCGTTAGGACCGAAGGGTAGATCGGACACCCCAGATATGTCTGATAATATGTTATGTTGTGATATATGTGATAGTAGCAGTAGGGGTGAAATAGTCCCCGAGGATCGGTTGTTAGGACCGATAGGTAGTCAGCACCCCAGAATGGCTTGACACGGGTAGTCAGCACCCCAGAACGGCTCGACACGGGTAGGTCGGCACCCCAGAATGGTCGTACCGGGTAGGTCGGGCACCCCAGAATTGTCCGGTAGTATATATGATATGTGATTGTATGGTATGTGGTATGTTGGGGGAACTCACTAAGCTTTGTACTTACAGTTTCAGTTTTGGTTTCAGGTACCTCTTCTTCGAAGGGGAAGGAGTTGGCGCGGTAGCGGCACATCACACACACGCTTTGTATTCCGCACTATGAGATCATCCTGGGGATTTGTACTCTAACAGTATTATGTTTTATAAAGTGGTTTCCAGACACGCAACATCTTTTATGAAATGATATGATCCGTGAATGTTTTATTTCGAATGTTTTGCAAAGTTTATGTTTTAAAAATAAAATTTTTGGCTCATATTTTTGGGACGTTACATAGAGAGTAGAATATGCATAGAGAGAGAATAGAGTACTTGGGATTTGGAATCCTAGGAGGAAGACTTGGGCTGAATATTGATGCGGTGTGGACGGTAGTATTGGGCCCGTACTACCGAAGGCACCGGATCAGTGCGCAACCCAAGTAAGAATCCTTGGGGTACCAGGGATCAAGTAGGATTGGGATATCAAGTGTGTGTACACTCGAGCGAGTCTCTGATATCTTGTGTTGTATTTCAGAGAGACATCATGGTGGGGACACGCCATAGGCCAGGGACTAGTGAGGGGGTGTGAGCGATGAGGAGCTCCGTCAGATGATTCATGATGAGGTGGCTGCTGCTGATATGTGTATTTATATATATATATATATATATATATATATATATATATATATATATATTTATGCACTTTATCTTAATATTTTGGCCTTATTTATTCTCTTTTAGAACTAAAAAGTACTTATAATGCTTTGAATTATGTTTTGCAGCTATTCGTTGGCGGTAAAGCACAAAAGAAAAGACTGAAGCGGAAACCGGACTTAGAAGCTAAAAGAAATTAAAATGCTGGATTAGACGGTTACGCCCCGCGTAGCACACCTATACGCACCGTGTAACGACCAATTTGACTTACGCCCCGCGTAACTTAAGGGTACGCGCCGCGTACTGGTTGGCCTCGGATATGTTCAATCGCGTAGTGATCCTTAGTACGCCCCGCGTAATCCGACTTACGCCCAACGTACGTAAGTCGGCTACAAAGGCTATAAAAGTCGATTTTCAGCTAACCAGGAGGGGAATTCGACTTACAACTTAGTTTAGTCGATATTAAACTTCTGTTAAGCCGTTTTGAGGGTTTAGAAGGAGGCCGGAAGGCCGTTAAGCTAACAGGAGCAGAGATCGGAAGGGTTGGAGAGCGGATACATGTCGGTAATCATATGGATTGTTAATGTGACCATGTTTAGCATTCCATTGTGGTACTTTCCTGTATTTAGTTTCTGATTTGGGTGTAAAAACCTTTTACTCTGTGTTTATGATTGAATGAAGCTTTGATTATTAGACTATTGCTATATTGAATTGTTTATTTATGTTTAATTTATCTTGCCAAGCTTGTTAAAAGACCCTTATGTGTTAATGATGATTATTTTCTGTTAATTGTTAAGTGAATTAAGTTGCATGAACATCTGCTTGATTTGCTTGTCTCTTATGATTTTTGATGACCATCGAGATTATAAGTCTAGAAATAACGAATGTGAAACTAGGATTAACTTGAGAATAAGTAAGTTAATGTGTGATCCTTGTTTGATGACCATCAACAAGAGGTTAAATTGAATTAATAATTCGATTAACTATATTTACAAGTCTTGCTTGATACGAACTGAACACTAGGAAGCATGTTAGTTTAACCAACTGATCACTGTTTGAATTGACGTGTTTGCTAAAGGATTAGTTATAGTGAACACGAATCTAATCATTTTAGGAATCGGTGAACATGAATAAATGAATTTGTGTATGCAATTGTCTATGTTTTTAAGGTGTAATTTATCTAAACCAAAGTACCTGAAGAGATGTGCTTTCCTGTTAGTTTATCGAGAGTTGTTAATTGTTAGTTTGAGATTTATTAAACCATTTTCTTTATTATTTTCGTGTGACCTGTAACCTATAATCAAATATATTAAATAAGTCCACCGTTCCCTGTGATCGACACCCGACTTACCTAAGCTATACTGTAATCTGACTAGGTACACTGCCTATAAGTGCATAGTTAGTCTAAGTTTGTTAGGTTATAAATATTAAAATTAGTGGGTACTTTCGTGCATATCAAGTTTTTGGCGCCGTTGCCGGGGAACGGCTTGTCATTAATTTAGTTTATTTGATTATTCGTTATTTGTTTTTAGTTAGTTTTTATTTTTTAGTTTGATTTTCGTTGATATCATTTCACTTGTCGGGAAGGTTCTTGTTTTTATTTGCAAGAATTTGGGATTGTACACATTGCTTGACTTAACTTTTTGCATGGGTTTCAAGAATGAAAGCGATTAGGGAATTCTTGACCTGCTTAGTCTACTACTTTGTTGATTTGTCCAACTCAATCCATAAGGCGTAGTATAACAAGGCGTATTGTGGTGGTTAAGTGGAAGACCAAGCTCTTGCTGTTCTTGACTAGTTAGGTCACTTCTTGTTCCGCTTTTAGTTAAAGGTGCAAGGAAAACAAAGGAAATATTCTAACGGGTCCCGAAAGTGGGTATTTTCACAAACCAATTCTTGCATGCAAAAGTTTTTGATCAACCATTGTTGTTTGATCTTGACAAAGATAAGCGATTATGACATCTCAGTTTTTTTTATCACTCATGGTGAAGTCATCATTAGCTAAAGAAATTACAAAGAAAAAAAATAATTAAGAATTAAGTCCCTTGATTAAATAATTCAAAAGAATAGGAAGTTAAATTAAAGAAAAAGGAAAATTTTTCATATACAATTACGCCCCGCGTAAGTTTTATTACGCCATGCGTAATAAACCCTGGATCGCGTATGGATTTTCAAGGGTTGAGGTTACGCCCCGCGTAACCTTGTGTTACGCCCCGCGTAAGACGACGACCAGGTATATCTCTTGACCCTTTGACTTTTGTGTTATTCTTTCAAACACTTCCTTTCTTCGCATAAGCTGTGACGGACGAATTCTCTCAAAAGATTCTCGATTCTTTATCGTTTCTTGTCAAATCCAACACACAAGTAAGTATTTCGGTCACTCTATGTTATGGATTTGTGTTTAATTTGATGAAATAAGCTGCATTTAGCTTTTATTCAAAATCTAGGGTTTATATGTTTCTCGAATTAGGGGCCGATTTCACAAATTTGTGGTTGATTATGGCTTAATTAGATTGAATCGGACCAATAAACTAAACCCTAGGACCTAATTTGGTCTCAATCCCGTCCCACACCATCGATTTGAGCCCGGGGTCGTACGCCTCGCGTACCCCTGTTGACTTCGATCTTTTTGACCACGCAATGTTTAAAAAGTGATTGTGTTGTTGCCCCTGCTGTGTTGGATATGGGTTATGATTTGGGAACAAGCAAACAAGCTGGAACACGGTTTCGTGCACCTAGACGTACGCCCAGCGTACGCTGGACGTACGCCCCGCGTAAAATTCCAGGTCCAGCACTAATTTTTTTTTTGGTTTAAATATTATTAATGCTGTGATATTTTGTTTGGTTTTGTGTTTTGTGTAAATATGTGCAGATTATAGCCCGAAGGATGCAAAGGACCAACCCACCCGAGGATGTGACCGATCATCGTTTTTTACAATTTCCGCAAATGTTGAACGATGCAACCCGGGCACGTTATGTCACCAACTTGAGCTTGCTTCTCACCAAAGAGATTGATATAGCACCATCATTCGACTGGGACTTGGCCACCAGGACTGGACTTGCTGCATTGATCCAGGAATTTTTGCAATACACACACTCGGACGCGAGTGGTGTGGATTTGTTCGTGTGTCAGGGATAGGCACGTTTGTTCAGGATCTAGGAGCTTGTTTATCGAGAGTTTTTGCTGGAGTTCTACGCTACAGTTTCCTATGATCCTAGGAAGGCACTCGATGATAGGACAGCCTTTGCTTTCAGACTGGGAGGAGTGAGCCGGGAATGCAGCGTGATAGAGCTTGCGATTCGGGTGGGTGTTTACACAGCCGATGAGACGAGGAGTGTCCACTTCCCGACATTCCTTGCTGACTGTCTCACGGACCGGCCGGAAGACTATAACGAGAACACTTTTTGGGCCGAGATTACGGGAGGAGTTTATACACCATCTACCGCATGAGGGGGGATGATTCGGTCTACTACGTACCAGATGTTGCACCGGTTGATTTCTATGTCTCTCACGCATCACAAGAATAGTGAGAGAGTGCCTTCGACGGACTTGTATTTCCTATGGGCACTAGTTACTCCAGGGAGGCACCTGAACCTTCCAGTTGCGTTAGCTGCATATTTGGGACGGAGGGCCAGGGGACTTCAGGGGGATAGCCCGATATGCGGAGGGCATTTTGTCACGCGGTTAGCTAGATCATATCAGTTGCTGACGCGTGAGATCACGAGATCGATGGTGTTTCAGGACATGAGGCCAATGAGTCTTCAGCTGTTAGAGTCGATGTGTGTATTAGAGCGGGGTGGAGATGGTGTCTTAAGGGTTCGAGCAGATGATGTGGCAGATGAGGAAGGTGTCGCCGAGCCACAGCCAAGACGGGTCCAGCGGCGTAGACCTGCTCCTCAGGGAGCGCAACAGGGACCTGAGCCAGAGATTGATATGCGCTGCCTGGCTCAGGGTATAGACTGTCTTGACATGAGGGTCCAGAACCTTAGCGGGTATGTTGCACATGTGGACAGGCAACAGCGGTGGTATGGGGATGCGTTGAACGCATTCTTTGCCCACCAGGGGTTTCAGTATTCGGTTCCCTACCCACCACCATTCCAGCCACGACATGATGGGGCCGGTACTTCTGGGACACAGCCACATGATGATGGAGATGATGAGTGATCCTTTTTTTATTTTGTGTTACTTTTAGTTTAGTTTAGTTTTTTTAGTATTTGGTACGTAAGTAAACTTGGATTTAGTTTGTTTTACTTTTGTTTTCCATGTTGATGCTCTTTGGTTGTTTAGATTTCTGCAGAATTTTCGCCCTTAGAAAGCTGGCAGTAAGTTCAGCAGCTAGGTCCGACTGTTGCTAGAGAGAGCGGTTTGAGAGTTGAAGATTATAGTCAAGACCCACAATTTGTCATAAGTGTGGGGTGCATATTTATTTATTGAGCGATCGTTTTGAAGATTGACATTTTTACGATGTTTTGACTCTTATGATATGGATGAGTAGTTCCCACACCATAGAGTTTTATTTTGACGCGAGGAAGACGTATCATCCCGGCTGCCATGACATGGTTGACACTTTCCTATGTTGTGGGGGATTTTTCATCGCGAGAAGAGGATGTCATTCTTGACGAGACGACGTGGTCGACACTTTCCCACGTCATGGCTATTACACATTGCATTTGTTTGCAATCTTTTGCACCACATTTTTGAAGATGGTGGTCTTGATTTTATTTATCGGCAAATTCAGAAACAGCGGTTCCAGTTTTCAGTCTTTCAGTAATATTTGGAGCAACTTGTAGCAGCCCCATTTGATCTCGCCACAACTACCCAGGGGAGTCTGTTCCTTTTTCTCCCTTTTTATGCTCTTAATTTGTTTTAGCATACAATGAGGGCATTGTATGAAATAAGTGTGGGGTAGGGGGTCGGTAAAAGTAAATTAAAATTAAAAGAAAAAAATGAAATTGCTAGAATTTGGAAATTTTAAAAATTTTAAAAAAAAAACTTGAAATAATAGTTTAATTTAGAAAAATCTAGTGATAATTTAAATTTTTGCTAATATTGTATGAAATGATCCAATGAGAACTCAAATGTTTAGTTGAGCCAATACACGTTATAGTGCATTTGTGGCCTCCCTTATTTTAGTGAAATCATGGAACAAAAACATAACCCCGCTTGGTTTGAGGGATGCAATATGTTTAGCAGCCTAAACCTGAAATGTATCCAGGAAAATTATTATCATTAACCAATAAAGGTTGAAGTTGAGCGTCTCTGCTTAAGCATGTAGGTTTTGAGTGAAAAAAAAAAGTGAGGTGCATGTAAAAAAAAAAGAGAATTACGAGTAAAGTTTGAAGAATTTTGGAGAAAATAAAGTAAAGATCAAAAGATCAAATTTCCAAGAATCCAAAAAAGTTGAAGATACCAGAAATCAAATCAAAAAAGGTGGTGAATTCAAAGAAATCAAAGATCAAATGTCAAAGAATTGAAGAATTCCAAAAGAGCTCCATAGTGGTATCGAAAAGTTGTAATTCTAGATTATGTATGCTTAGGTCGCTCAACTAAAAATACCTTGAGGTTAGAAGGTTTTCTGCGGATGGATTCGAAGGGTTGCATAAAATGAGCATTGTTCGGAAAAAGTGGGCGAGTGTTTATGAAGATTGTGAGTATTTAAAATATGGGGGGGCACTTTAGGAAAATTTTAAACACAAAAGCATGCGTTGAGGTCTTGGCATAATGGCTGAGTTTTAAATGGATTGTTTAGTGCGATATTGGTAAAATAAAAGTAAATTTGCTTGGGGGCAAGCAAAGGCTAAGTGTGGGGTATTTTGATATGTGTATTTATATATATATATTTTTATGCACTTTATCTTAATATTTTGGCCTTATTTATTCTCTTTTAGAACTAAAAAGTACTTATAATGCTTTGAATTATGTTTTGCAGCTATTCGTTGGCGGTAAAGCACAAAAGAAAAGACTGAAGCGGAAACCGGACTTAGAAGCTAAAAGAAATTAAAATGTTGGATTAGACGGTTACGCCCCGCGTAGCACACCTGTACGCACCGTGTAACGACCAATTTGACTTACGCCCCTCGTAACTTAAGGGTACGCGCTACGTACTGGTTGGCCTCGGATATGTTTAATCGCGTAGTGATCCTTAGTACGCCTCGCGTAATCGACTTACGCCCAGCGTACGTAAGTCGGCTACAAAGGCTATAAAAGTCGATTTTCAGCTAACCAGGAGGGGAATTCGACTTACAACTTAGTTTAGTCGATATTAAACTTCTGTTAAGTCGTTTTGAGGGTTTAGAAGGCGGCCGGAAGGCCGTTAAGCTAACAGGAGTAGAGATCGGAAGGGTTGGAGAGCGGATACATGTCGGTAATCATATGGATTGTTAATGTGACCATGTTTAGCATTCCATTGTGGTACTTTCCTGTATTTAGTTTCTGATTTGGGTGTAAAAACCTTTTACTCTGTGTTTATGATTGAATGAAGCTTTGATTATTAGACTATTGCTATATTGAATTGTTTATTTATGTTTAATTTATCTTGCCAAGCTTGTTAAAAGACCCTTATGTGTTAATGATGATTATTTTCTGTTAATTGTTAAGTGAATTAAGTTGCATGAACATCTGCTTGATTTGCTTGTCTCTTATGATTTTTGATGACCATCGAGATTATAAGTCTAGAAATAACGAATGTGAAACTAGGATTAACTTGAGAATAAGTAAGTTAATGTGTGATCCTTGTTTGATGACCATCAACAAGAGGTTAAATTGAATTAATAATTCGATTAACTATATTTACAAGTCTTGCTTGATACGAACTGAACACTAGGAAGCATGTTAGTTTAACCAACTGATCACTGTTTGAATTGACGTGTTTGCTAAAGGATTAGTTATAGTGAACACGAATCTAATCATTTTAGGAATCGGTGAACATGAATAAATGAATTTGTGTATGCAATTGTCTATGTTTTTAAGGTGTAATTTATCTAAACCAAAGTACCTGAAGAGATGTGCTTTCCTGTTAGTTTATCGAGAGTTGTTAATTGTTAGTTTGAGATTTATTAAACCATTTTCTTTATTATTTTCGTGTGACCTGTAACCTATAATCAAATATATTAAATAAGTCCACCGTTCCCTGTGATCGACACCCGACTTACCTAAGCTATACTGTAATCTGACTAGGTACACTGCCTATAAGTGCATAGTTAGTCTAAGTTTGTTAGGTTATAAATATTAAAATTAGTGGGTACTTTTGTGCATATCAGCTGCCATCCGCGCTGAGATTCCAGAGATGTTCGGGTCTATCAAGACCACCCTGATCGAGACTTTTGATGAACGTTATGCTGCTCTTACTGATGCTACTATTGCTGCAGCCACTGCGGCCGTTGCTGCTACCAGACCGCAGGGGGGTGACGCGTTGCTGTACCGGGAGTTCAGCAACACGAAGTCATCAGAGTTTGATGGGACTCAGGATCCGATAGTTGCGATGAGGTGGATATCTGACATTGAGGGGTGCTTCTACACTTGTTCATGTCCTGAGCATCTGAGGGTTCGGTTCACGCTGAACCAGCTTCGCTTGGGGGCGAAGGATTGGTGGAAGTTTGTGACAGCGCACTATTCTTCTGCAGAGCTTGCTGCGGTGACCTGGGAGAGGTTCACCACTATGTTTCGTGATGAGTACGTTCCCCCGGTCGAAAGGGAGCGTTTGGCCCAGGAGTTCTTGATGCTCAAGCAGGGTACAGAGTCTGTTACTGTGATCACCAGGATGTTTCATGAGAGGGCGATGTTTTTCCCTGAGCATGTGTCTTCTGAGCAGACACGTATGAGCCGTTATTTGAGCATTTTGAGGAGAGACATCCGCGAGTTCGTGGCGAACTGGACGTACCGGACATTTGTCGAGCTTCAGGAAAATGCCCGGGAGAGGGAGATTGAGCTAGTGACTCACTCCAGGGAGGATGCGGAGTCTTAGGGGAGGGATCGGCGACTGGCGCAGTCCCAGCTGGCTGCCAAGCGGGCTAAGCCCGCCGATTCGAGATCTGGGAACCAGAAGGGCCGCACTTGTGGCAAGTGCGGCAAGAGTCATGAGGGTGTGCAGAGTAGGGTCTTGCTACAAGTGTGTCAAGGAGGGGCATATGGCCAAGGATTGCCCCAAGGGGTTCGCAGTTTGTTTTCACTGCAACCAGACTGGACACCGGAAGGCCGAGTGTCCGCAGTTGAGAGGGTCAGCTCAGGGAGCTTCTCAGGGGTCTGTCCCTGCTACTGTTCGAGCTACAGAGAGTCGGTCGGTGAAGGTCGAGGTGCCGAAGGCTCGCGGGAGAGCCTTCCAGTTGACAGCGGAGGAGGTCCGCGCAACACCCAATGTTGTGGATGGTATGTATTCTTTCTTATGTTTATTCTGAGTTTGTGGTGTTATGCTTATATTGCCATATGCGTAGGTACATTTCTTGTGTGTTTTGTGCCTGCCTTGGTGTTATTTGACTCGGGTTTGAGTCGGTCTTTTGTGTCGTTATCCTTTAGTCAGCACATCAGTATTTGTCGTGAGGCGTTGAGTCGACCTTTGCGAGTTTCCATAACTGACGAGAGAGCAGTGTATGCCACTGATGTGATTCGAGGATGTGTACTCGAGATATTAGGCGTTGAGTTTTCGATTAATTTGGTCTCGATTGCTATGGGGGATGTATGTGTCATCGTGGGCATGGACTGGTTGAGCAGATTTGGAGCGGTTATCGACTGCGATCGACAACTGGTAGCCATACGAGACCCTAGTGGGGGAGTTCTTATGGTTTCTGGCGAGGGTACCCGTTCTGGGTCGGTGTTTTGTTTAGCCGTGAGAGCGAGGCAGAGTCTACAGCAGGGTTGTAGTGGGTATGTGGCTTATGTGATGGATACGAGGATAGGTGCAGAGAGACCGAGGTCGGTTGATGAGGTCCCGATAGTACGTGAATTCCCGGATGTTTTCCCCGAGGAGTTGCCAGGTGTGCCTTCCAAGAGGCAGGAGGAGTTCCGTATTGATTTGGTTCCGGGGACAGCGCCTATCGCCAAGGCGCCCTATTGCCTTGCACCTCCAGAGATGCAGGAGTTGTCCTCGCAGCTTCAGAAGCTGCTGGGGAAGGGGTTTATATGGTCGAGTAGCTCACTGTGGGGAGTGTCGATCCTTTTTGTCAAGAAGAAGGATGGTTCACACCGGATGTTCATTGATTACCATGAGTTGAATAAGCTGACGGTCAAGAACCGTTACCCCTTACCGAGGATCGACGATTTGTTTGATCAGTTGCAGGGAGCGTCTTGGTTCTCCAAGATTGATTTGAGGTCTGGATATCATCAGATGAGGGTGCATGATGAGGATATCTAGAAGACAACGTTCAAGACTCGTTATGGGCATTATGAGTTTGTGGTGATGCCTTTCGAGCTCACCAATGCACCGGCGGTGTTCATGGATCTCATGAACAGGGTGTGCAGGCCGATGTTGGATCATTCGGTGATCATGTTCATCGATGATATAATGGTGTATTCGAGGTCCAGCGAGTAGCATGAGGTGCATTTGAGGGAGATCCTCGGAGTTCTAAGATCGGAGAGGTTGTACACCAAATTCTCCAAGTGTGATTTTTGGTTACGGGAGGTCTAGTTTCTAGGGAACCTCGTCAACCAAAATGGAATATTGGTCGATCCGGCCAAGATTAAGGCGGTGATGAGTTGGGAGGTACCGAGATCCCCTTTGGAGATCAGGAGTTTCCTAGGGTTGGCCGGATATTATCGAAGATTCATTCAAGATTTCTCCAGGATTGCGGTTCCTCTCACCAGGCTGACCCGGAAGGGCGTGGCTTTCAGTTGGGGCCCGGTGCAGCAGGCCTCATTCGAGACACTTCGCCAGAGATTGTGCGAAGCCCCAGTGTTGGCCCTTCCGGAGGGAATGGAGGGCTTTGTGGTATATTGTGACGTGTCGATATCGGGTCTGGGTGCGGTGCTGATACAGAGAGAGCATGTGATAGCATACGTATCAAGGCAGCTGAAGCCTCATGAGACGAGGTATCCTACGCATGATCTGGAGTTGGGGGCTGTGGTGTTCGCCCTCAAGATCTGGCGTCACTATTTGTATGGGGTTCGGTGTACCATATACACGGACCACATGAGCTTGAAGTATCTGATGGATCAGCCCAACCTGAACATGCGTCAGAGGAGATGGTTGGACGTGATAAAGGACTATGAGTGTAATATCCTGTACCACCCAGGCAAGGCTAACGTAGTAGCCGATGCTTTGAGTCGCAGGGCAGAGAGTGCCCCTTTGCGAGATGTTTGTATGAGGTTGACAGTGATGACATCGGTGTTGGACACCATTTGGGAGGCCCAAGTAGAGGCCATGAGACCGGAGAACCGCAAGCGAGAGCAGGTGATTGGGTAGACATCAGAGTTCATTGCCGATAGTCGGGGGCTTATGACCTTCCAGGGCCGGATTTGGGTGCCATTTGAGGGTGGGGCACGTGCTATTTTGATCGAGGAGGCGCACAGGTCGAGGTTTTCGATCCATCCCGGGGCCACTAAGATGTATTTGGACCTGAAAAGAGATTATTGGTGGCCCTGTATGAAGAGGGATGTGGCTTGGTTTGTAGAAAGGTGCTTAAACTGTCGTAGGGTTAAGGCTGAGCACTAGTGTCCGCATGGCAAGTTGCAGCCGTCTGATGTTCCCCAATGGAAGTGGGAATAGATTTCCATGGATTTTTGTGACAACCCGATATTTCAACTCTTTGTAACGACCAAAATGGGTCAAGTATTGTAACCACTTCTGAGTAATAAAATTTACTTTCATAATAAAATGTACAAATAAGTTCTATTTAATTTCCTTCTATGATTAAATGTCTTTGAACCATGATCGTAATTGAAAAGAACGCCCAAATCCGACTTCATATAGCGAAGTTATGATTTTTCCAAGTTCGGCTTAGCAACAGACAGCTAAAAACTCGAATCGGAAATCGAGCGACTTTTGGCCGGAATGACCTAAACGAGAATCGAAGGTCTCGACAATGGTATTCCAGCGGTAAAAAGTCTGGCAAAAACCAACATCAGATAAAGAAGTTATGAATTTTCAAAGAAATTCCTTAAACACGATGGGTTTTTAATAAATAATAAAAAAATAATTTTGGAATTTGCCGACGGAGTCTAAACGAAAGTTGTAGAGCGTAGTCTCACCTACGCGAGGATATAAAGACCATCGAAAACGGAGTTCGTATGAAGAAGATATGAATTTATGAAGTTTATTAAATAAATTAATTATTTATTTTATTCAAAATTCGGATATTATCCGAAGGGGAGTCAGCGTCCTCATCCGAGGTACGCGCTGCGTACTCCTGTACGCCCTGCGTAACCGAGAGGATTGGCCTCTGATCGTCCACGTCGCGCTATCCGAAGGAACCGACCCGTCCGACCCGTCCGAAGCCCCGACCCGTCCGACCCGCCGTCCCATCCGACCCGCGTACCCAGCAACCCGTCCCATCCGAAGCCGAGGCAGTCGAGGCTTCGGTCATGCATGACGTACGCGTACGCGCTGCGTACGAGCGTACGCCCCGCGTACCGAGGCAGACCAGCCTTACTATAAATAGGATGCGAGGGTTTCCAAAGAAAGGGCTCATTTCTCTCCTCTCTTTCTCAACTTTGCCTCGTTTTCCGTGTCCGTTCAAACCCGAAGCTCTGGTCTTTTTGGCTCAAGTCCCGAAGGTCGATTATTCTCCCGAGATTCCCGAGAATCCCGAGGAAAATCCGTTTCCCGAGACGAAACTCTGCCCGGTTTTCCATTTCGCTATCTCCAAAACTTTCAAGTGAGTTTCATACCCCTTAATCAACCTTTTTAATTATTCTAAATACTTTTATATGCTTTCAAGGGGGGATTACAAGTAAAACACACGAGTATTATCGTGTGTTACATAAAGAAACTCTTTTATATACTGTTATATATTCAAATCACATGCGATTTATAAACCTTTAAAGGAACTTTTATATATATATATATATATATATATATATATATATATATATATATATATATATATATATAACATATGTTACAATAGCATTTTATCTTTTAAAATATAAAGTTGTTGTAATGCATGTATAAACTAAACTGTTCTTAGATTTTTCTTGTCTATCTTAGACTCTACACCAAAAATCTATGCTTTCATAAACAAGTGATACTTTTCCTAAGTATTTCTAAACAAACAAGGCACACTTTATGAAAACTATAATAGGTATAGTTTTACGAACAGATTTCTAACTCTTATGTACTAGAAACATATATTTCAAGAAGTTTACTTTCGTATACAAGAACAAACGTAACATTTTAACAAGTAGATCTGTTTTTATACCACGGATTTGTGAGACACTAACTTCATGTACGTTCGAGTACACATTTCAAGTCATGTATTATATACCAGAATCCCTTGGAGGGGGAGCATGGTGTTTGTGTATAGATCTATACGAGCTTGACAACTCGCGCCCTGACTGTTAGCTGCAGTCCACCGTTTGGGGTGACAAACGTCATAACATTCCAACTCCTGAAGAACGTTGTGTATAGGCATTCAGAGTCAATAGTATGGTTATAAAACTCACAAGGGGTATTAAAAATGCGTTGATTTACAAGGTTTTCAAACTCATTGGTTATTTTACATATACATGCATGTTGGAAACAAACATTGGTCTTGAGTGAAGGCTACTTTTATACTAGTAGAAAATATAGGATTTTCTAAACACAAACAAACAAAGAGAAAACATTTCATTTCATTCAAACATGGTCACTTAAATACTTATGAAATTCACCAGCTTAAATGCTGATCTACTCTTTCAAAATTACTTGTATGTCCCAGGGATTCAGTAATTTCAGGTACTAATATGCTTTTGAAGAAGAGATGCTGCGGCGCCAGTTTAATCTCGTATTTTGACATCATATTGTAATTGAGTTTTGAACATGTAACTTTTGAAAAATGTAAACTTTCAATTATATATATGATGGTTGTATTGCTTTCTTTACTATGTATTCATTTGTTACGTTACCACATGAAGTCATCCGCCCCCGAACGTTTCCGCCGTTCAGGTTTGGGGGTGTGACAATTTTTATCACCAAATTGCCAAGGACTGCGAGAGGCGTCGATGCAATTTGGGTGATCATCGACCAGATGACGAAGAGCGCTCATTTTCTTGCTATCAGTGAGAGCTCTTCCGTAGAGAGACTGTCAGAAGTGTATATGAGAGAGGTGGTATCGCGACATGGTGTACCAATCTCGATTGTGTCGGATCGAGATGTTCATTTCACCTCCAGGTTCTGGAAGAGGTTCCATGAGGAGTTGGGTACTAGGCTGCATTTCAGTACCGCTTACCATCCGCAGACGGACGGACAGAGTGAGCGGACGATTCAGACGCTCGAGGACATGCTTCGGGCATGTGTGTTGGACTTTGGAGGAAGTTGAGACACATATCTGCCTTTGGCTGAATTTTCTTATAACAACAGCCACCATTCGAGCATTGGTGTGCCTCCCTTTGAGTTATTGTATGGGAGGAGGTGTCAGACTCCCTTTTTTTGGAGAGAGGTAAGGCAGCGAGTGATGGGCAGCACTGAGATAGTGCTTCAGACGATAGAGCAGATACAGTAGGTTAGACAGAGATTGCTGATGGCACAGAGTCGCCAGAAGAGTTACGCGGATAGGCTTCGATCCGAGCTCGAGTTCTAGGTTGGAGATTTTGTACTCCTGAAAGTGCCTCCTTGGAAAGGAGTGATCCGATTCAAGAAAAAGGGGCAAGTTGGGGCCCCGGTATATTGGACCGTTCAGGGATATTGCGAGGGTGGGCAGGGTAGCATATCGATTAGAGCTACCTACGGAGTTGAGCCAGATTCATGATACCTTCCACGTGTCGCAGTTGAGGAAATGTTTAGCCGATGAGTCGACAGTGGTACCTTTGAAGGATATTCAGGTGGATGCGAGTCTGAAATATGTGGAAAGGCCAATCGCGATCCAGGATCGGAAAATCAAAGTTCTGAGGAATAAGAAGGTGTCACTGGTGCAAGTCCAGTGGTAACATCGGAAAGGGTCCAAGCAGACCTGGGAACCGGAGTCGGAGATGCGGGTGCTGATGGGTTTTAGCCATAAGAACTTTCCTATGTGCGCATGCAAAACCCTAATGCTTGGATCTAGGCTTTCTAATAAACATGCTTTGAATCCAAGACTTCTAATTACTAATTAGGTTAAATAACAACATTGAAACAGATCTAGAATCATACCTTTTGATTTCCTTGTTGATCTTGAGGTCTTGGAGCTTCTAGAGTCACAAATGTCACTCCTCTAATGGCTTACAAACACCAACAGCAAGAAGAATGATTTAGGAGAGAGGAGAGGGAGGAATTTCGACCAGGGTTCTCTTACTTAATGAGAGGTGTCAAATTCCCTTTGCTATGGGGTCTATTTATACTTGTAGACTCCTTAAGGGTTACAACCTAAACCCTAATTGGATAATCTTCTCTTAAGGCTATCCAAATCCATTCCATAGATAAGCCTTTGGACGATTTTGGCTATCCTAATACTCTTAGAATTCGTCCAAAGCATATCCTAATGGATTTACTGTCTAAAGCTTAACTATCAAACAATTGATAGTTTATACCCCTTTATTTAATTAATCTCTTTAAGTCACCAAATTAATTCTAATTAATTCTATGACTTATATTAATCAAATAACAAATATATTATTCATTATATTATTCTCATAATATATTAATAATATTTACTCTCTCTTAATAAATCATCCTATCAAGTTGCTATGGTGAAGGCAACCCAAAAGGACCATGCACAACCGGATCAAATACTTGCCTAATATAGTTGCAGCCTTAGACACTATTCCAACAGTCTCCCACTTGGATAAGTCTAGTAACTATATTCACAGGTACAATTCGGTTTGCAATTGTAGCTCTCAAAGACGCTGTCAACTCTGATCTAATCAATCTTGTCCTTTAGATAAGGGAACGTACAGTCCTCTGTTAGATATCATGCTGACAATCCTATGGAATGGTTAGTCAAGCATTTAGGTTTCGATCTCTGATTTATTTGACATAGAACTTAATCGAACACATCAATTCAGTTCTGATCGGGCCTGGCACATAAGTCAAATCAAATCATCGAGCGGCCGAGATATCGCTTTTACCTTCTTAGATAAAAGTTACAGATAAACTTCGACTTATATGCATTTACTTATTCATTTACCAACTATACACAACAATACGTTTTATAACACCAAGTTACTGATGCGTTTTCGTATTATCAATGTGCAATCAATTAACAAATAATAAACCATATATCTAGGTTTTAAGACTATATGATATTATCGTCTTGCGATCACCTTTTATATCGTATTCCATAAGGTGATTCCAGCAAGCGCGGGTTTATTCCAGTGCTCAAAACTAGTTCATAAGCACTCATGAACGTTGTAGCAATCCTTTGCTATGTCTAACACCATTTAGACATTCTACACACCAATTCATGACAATCTTCATTCACATCTACTCCCAACATATGAACGATTGTGGACCATTTGAATAATTCGATTATTCCTAATAAACTCAATTATTCTGGAAGTCAAAACATGCAAAGTGAAACAATAGGTAAACAATTAACATAAGACAGTAACATTACTCATAAATAAAACTTCTTTATTTAATCATCAAATGTCAATTACATTTATCTATTACACGTTTCTAATACTATCTAATCTATGCTAATATCATCCTTCAGCACAATACTCCTAGCATGCTGCAAGTGCTTAACCCTACTCAGTCCCTTCGTAAGCGGATCTGCTGGGTTATCTTCTGATGATATCCTCTTCACTACAAGTTGTCCTTCTTCTACACGATGTCTGATGAAGTGATATTTTCTGTCGATATGTCTTGATCTACCATGATCCCTCGGTTCCTTGGTCAAGGCAACCGCTCCTTCGTTATCACAGAAAATTTCCATGGGCTCCTTTATGGCAGGTACGACTCCAAGATCACCGATGAAGTTCTTTAGCCATATTGCCTCCTTCGACGCTTCGCTCGCTGCAATGTACTCTGATTCGCACGTTGAATCAGCTACGGTTTCCTGCTTGGAACTCTTCCATGTCACTGCTCCTCCATTTAGGGTAAAGACCCAGCCCGACTGCGAACGGTAGTTGTCCCTATCGGTCTGAAAACTGGCGTCACTATACCCTCGCACCTTCAAGTCATCACTCCCTCCGAGGACTAAGAACCATTCCTTCGTCCTCCAAAGGTACTTAAGGATGTTTTTCACCGCAATCCAATGTGCTTTGCCAGGATTCCCTTGATATCTGCTAACCATGCTCAAAGCGAAGGCTACATCAGGGCGAGTACAAGTCATAGCGTACATGATTGAGCCAACTGCGGAAGCGTATGGTACTCGGCTCATTTCTGCTATCTCAGCTTCGGTACTCGGACTTTGAGTCTTACATAATTTGGCATTACTTTGTATCGGTAGTTCTCCCTTCTTTGAGTTTTCCATACTAAAACGTTTTAGTACTTTCTCTAAGTAAGTATTCTGACTAAGTCCAATTAGTCTCTTACTTCTTTCTCTTACTATCCTTATTCCCAAAATGTAAGAAGCCTCTCCGAGGTCCTTCATAGCAAAGCACTTCCCGAGCCAGGACTTAACTTCCTGCAGAGTCGGGATGTCGTTTCCTATGAGTAATATGTCATCGACATATAGAACGAGGAAGCTTACTATACTCCCACTGGCTTTGACATATACACAAGATTCGTCTTCGCTTCGTACAAATCCAAACTCTTTGACTTTCTCATCGAAGCAAAGATTCCATCTGCGAGACGCTTGCTTAAGTCCATAAATGGACTTCTCAAGCTTACACACTCTATTCGGATGCTTCGGATCCACAAACCCCTCTGGCTGAGCCATGTAAACATCCTCAGCCAACTTTCCATTAAGGAAAGCGGTCTTGACATCCATTTGCCAAATCTCATAATCATGAAATGCGGCAATTGCTAGCATCACTCTAATAGATTTAATCTTCGCAACTGGTGAGAAGGTCTCATCATAGTCAACTCCGGGAGTTTGAGTAAAGCCCTTCGCGACCAATCGCGCTTTATATGTGTGTACGTTCCCATCCACGTCGGTCTTCTTCTTGAAGATCCATTTGCACCCAACGGTCTTACGTCCGGGCACATAATCAACCAAATTCCAAACTTGGTTATCATACATGGATTGGATCTCGCTATCCATTGCCTCTTTCCACTTTACAGACTCCGGGCCTGCCATGGCTTCCTTATAGCTATTAGGTTCATCAAGGTTTACTAGTGTACCATCACTAATATACGTGTCCCCTTCGGTAGTAATATGAAAGCCATAAAACTGGGGATGAACTCTAACTCTATCGGAACGTCTAAGAGGTAAGGATTCGTCAATTGGTTCAACCGGAGTTTCCTCCTCGGATTGAACGCCAGCGGTAGAGGTTCCTTCATCTATTGACTCTTGAATCTCTTCAAGTTCGATTTGCCTCCCACTGTCTCCTTGGCTTATGAGTTCTCGCTCTCGGAAAACTCCTCTCCTCGCAACGAAGACAACATTGTCCTTCGGTCTATAGAAGAGATATCCAAAGGATGTCTGCGGGTAGCCGATGAAAATACATCGCTCACTTCGAGGTTCAAGCTTGTCGTGAGTATCTCGTCTTACGAAAGCCTCGCAACCCCAAACCTTGATATGTGCCAACGAGGGAGCTTTCCCTGTCCATATCTCGTGAGGTGTTTTGGCAACCTTCTTAGTAGGGACTCGGTTAAGGATATGGGCGGCAGTCTCTAAGGCATACCCCCAAAAAGAGATTGGTAGCGAAGCACGACTCATCATAGAGCGAACCATATCCAATAAGGTTCGATTACGCCTTTCTGCCACACCATTTAACTGCGGTGTCCTAGGAGGCGTCAATTGTGAAACTATTCCACACTCCTTGAGATAATCGTGGAATTCAAGACTTAGGTACTCTCCTCCTCGATCGGATCGAAGCATCTTGATTTTCCTGCCCAATTGATTCTCCACTTCATTCTTGAACTCTTTGAACTTTTCAAAGGTGTCTGACTTTTGCTTGATTAAGTAGATATACCCATATCTACTATAGTCATCGGTAAAAGTCACATAGAAGCGGTTCCCATCCTTCGTGGTTGATCTAAACGGTCCACATACATCGGTATGTATTAGGTCCAATAGACCCTCGCCCCTTTCACATGTACTCGTGAAGGGCGACTTAGTCATCTTTCCAAGCAAACAAGACTCGCATGTGTCATCTTCCCTAAGGTCGAATGACTCCAACACTCCATCCTTTTGGAGTTGGGCTATGCGTTTCTTGTTGACATGTCCAAGACGACAATGCCACAAGGATGCTTTATCCATACTAATGGAAGAATCAATATTCAAAACATCATTTCCTAAGTTATCAACAATCATAACGGTTTCATATATTCCATTACATGGTATAGCTTCAAAGTAAAAGACACCATTTAGATAAGCCAAAATAGAACCATTCTCATTATTAAAAGAAAATCTAAATCCTTGTCTATATAAACCATGAAATGAAATGATGTTTCTAGCCATTTCTGGCGAATAGCAACAATTGTTCAAATCTAAAACCAAACTATTCCTAAGCACTAAAGAATACACTCCAATCTTGGTCACAGGCGACGATCTTCTGTTCCCCATGATTAGATTGATCCTTCCTTGCTCCACATCCCTACTTCTTCTTAGTCCCTGCACATTAGAACAAATGTGATAACCACAACCGGTATCAAGAACCCAAGAAATAGCATGATTAGAATCGTTAGATTTGATTGTGTATATACCTGCGAAAGATGGCTTGATCTTTCCTTCTTTGATTGCTTGCAGGTAATCCGGGCAGCTTCTCTTCCAATGTCCTATCTTGTGGCAGTGGTGGCACTCTGCCTCCTTCGGGTTAGAGCAGGGCTTAGCAGGATCAACTTTGGTCCCACTAGAAGAGGCACCATCTCGGGCTTTAACCTTGCGATAGTTCTTCGATGAAGCTTTCCTCTTCTTTCCCTTCCCTTGTCCAATAGCCAAGACAGGAGCAGCGGGTGGATTGGGAGTAGGTGCAACAGACTTGTCCTTGAAGTTGCTCTCAGCAACCCTCAAGAGACCTTGGAGCTTGCTTAGGGTGACCTCTTCTTTGTTCATGTGGTAGGTCATCCTAAATTGATTGTACATCGGAGGCAAAGAGTGAAGCACCATGTCGATCGCCAAGTCCTCACCGAAGTCAACATTTAACTTGCGAAGGCGGTCGACATACCTTTGCATCTTTTGCAAGTGCACGGTAAGAGATTCTCCATGAACCATCTTCGCGGAAATCATGTTTGTGAAAATCTTATACCTCTCTTGTCTCGCGTTTTGGTGGTACCTCTCCAATAAGTCTTGGTGCATCTCGTACGGGTACATGTCCTCGTAGGACTTTTGGAATTCGGAGTTCATGGTGGCGATCATGATGCAATGTACCTTCGTTGCATCTCGCTCATGAGTTTCAAAGGCGGTGATTTCGGCTGGAGTGGCGATTTCGGTATTGATTTTCTCGAGCTTCTCATCAAGGACATACTCTTTGTCCTCATAGCGAGCAATGGTGCGAATGTATCTTATCCATTCGCTAAAGTTCGTTCCATCGAAGGTGACCTTTTGGCAAAGGCTCATCAACGTGAAAGAACTAGCAGCAGCGTTGTTTGCGTTCGACATCTACAATTAGAAAAGGACAAAGATATATTAGAATAAGAATCCCTAATTATCACCCAATAAGAAAATTAGAGCTAGGATCCAACAATAACATTTACATACTAGAAAAGGGATGCCGTAATCTAACATGCAAATAAATTGAAGGTAAGTGAATGACGATTCACTAATTCTCCATCACAAAAACCTAAACTATTAGTCCTAAGTGTTTTTGAGAATTCCTAGGTTCGGATGAGATTCATTGAAACTATTCAATGGCATGTTTAAATCTCGATATGCCCCTCTTGTTTGTGACTGGGATGTCGAGGATCACAAAGCGGGTGTGAATTACCATGCAAATTCACATGGTGCCTTCATTGTAACAATCACCTATTCGATGTGCCGGTAAACCACACACGCTCCATCGAACTATGATAAACAATGAATCACCCTTTGCCACCTTCGCTTAGAACCAATTAGTGTGCCGGTAAACCACACACGCTCCACTAACATCTTAGCAAGGTGCAAAGTGTAATTTCATGGGATTGCATCAATTCACTTTTCCTAAAGTAACTAGGATTGGGAAATTTTAAAAATATGTGTAGTTACTTTGTATTTCTTATTATACTTTTAATGAGAGGATGAGGTTGCCCTATCCTACCCGTTCAGCTAACGACCCTCCACCAATCAAGCAAGCGGTGGGTGTGAGTGTACACCCATTAAGCGCCATTTTATAGGCCGCAACCTTATACCCACCTTATAGATCGGCTTCGTGAATGAGGCCTACTAACGGTAAGACTAGCATTTAGTTATACATATATATATTATTCTAGTAATATCATATTAGTATAGGGTTGTATTTTAAAACTTTTAAAATCTAGGGTTTGAAATTTAAGTTGTCTAAATTAAAACTTTTAATCACAAAAGTAAATTTCAAAACATGAGGGTAGGTTTTAAACATTTAAAACATGGAGGATCAAATAACAAATAATTCTAATTAACAATTAATATCCTAATTATCTATATTTGATTTATTCAAGATTTCTTTGAAAGATAATTACCAAAATAATTAAAATAATTAATTAATTATCATATAAGGAAATTAAATATTTAATTAGTTGATAAATATCCTTTTCTAGATCAAGATAATAGTCATATATATCATAAAATCGGATTTAGGTTGATCTATTATGATTAAGGTAAGTTTCCATAAGATAAACACAAAGAAATCCCGAATCTGGTCATTCCTGACGCCTGGACTCACCGAGTGCACAAGGGGACTCGCCGAGTCAGGCCTACTCGCCGAGTCCACCTTGGGACTCACCGAGTCAGTGACTCAGAAATCAAAAAATCGAATTTTGCAGGTTTGTTTCAGTTAATCAAGCAACAATTTAAAGAAAACCAAGCTAGGCTCTGATACCACTGATGGGTTTTAGCCATAAGAACTTTCCTATGTGCGCATGCAAAACCCTAATGCTTGGATCTAGGCTTTCTAATAAACATGCTTTGAATCCAAGACTTCTAATTACTAATTAGGTTAAATAACAACATTGAAACAGATCTAGAATCATACCTTTTGATTTCCTTGTTAATCTTGAGGTCTTGGAGCTTCTAGAGTCACAAATGTCACTCCTCTAATGGCTTACAAACACCAATAGCAAGAAGAATGATTTAGGAGAGAGGAGAGGGAGGAATTTCGACCAGGGTTCTCTTACTTAATCAGAGGTGTCGAATTCCCTTTGCTATGGGGTCTATTTATACTTGTAGACTCCTTAAGGGTTACAACCTAAACCCTAATTGGATAATCTTCTCTTAAGGCTATCCAAATCCATTCCATAGATAAGCCTTTGGACGATTTTGGCTATCCTAATACTCTTAGAATTCGTCCAAAGCATATCCTAATGGATTTACAGTCTAAAGCTTAACTATCAAACAATTGACAGTTTATACCCCTTTATTTAATTAATCTCTTTAAGTCACCAAATTAATTCTAATTAATTCTATGACTTATATTAATCAAATAACAAATATATTATTCATTATATTATTCTCATAATATATTAATAATATTTACTCTCTCTTAATAAATCATCCTATCAAGTTGCTATGGTAAAGGCAACCCAAAAGGACCATGCACAACCGGATCAAATACTTGCCTAATATAGTTGCAGCCTTAGACACTATTCCAACAGGTGCAGCATCCAAAGTGGGGGAGAATTGTAACATCCGGATTCCCCGGTATCCTATGTTAAGTATTTATATGGAATCTATGAGAGGGACTCGACGAGTAGGCGCTCAGACTCGCCGAGTAGGATCGCGCATCTTTTGGTCTGATTAAATGAAGGACTCGGCGAGTCCACGATGTTTAATGAAACCCTAATTTCTCGGGTTTGGGACCTATTTAAGGACCCTTATAGCCACCATTTGCGGCTACCAGACCCTTGAGTGAAACCCTAATAGTGCTTGAGCGTTTGTGAGGGGGAAGAAGCCATTATTGGACCTTTGTGGGTTTGTTTTGCAAGAAGAAGTTGATTCCAGCTTAGAGGAGGCCAAGGAGGTTGCTTATTTGTGGATTGGAAGCGAAGGACATCATCCTTGAGGTAGCATATCGATCCTTTTTCTGTTTTGTTATAGAATCCATGGATCTAGGGTTTTCTATGCCCTTTATTGGGTTGATTTGTTGGGAATATGGTCCCTTATCATGTTTAGATATCAGATCTAGATCCATAGTGGTCCAGAGAACTTATTCCATCCTGCTTTATGAGGAGTTATGGAAGAAATGGACTTAGGATGTTGTATTTGGGGCTAAATCATCAAGTAGTGTCATTTGGACATTGCATGAGTATCAAGTTTGAACCTTTACGTGTTTATTGAGCTTAGGGAGGTTAGATCTATGGATTAGAGGAACATATCTGACCTCAGAAGGTCATTTGAGTATGAGCATGGAATGAACTCGCCGAGTCCATGAGCGGACTCGACGAGTCGATTCGGGGTTGCCCCGCAATTCGTGACAGGTGTAACTCGTCGAGTGGAAGGAAGACTCGACGAGCCATGAGAGCCTGAAAGGATTCAGAGGACCCGCTTCGACTCGCTGAGTCACCTTTGTGCACTCGACGATTCGGGTCAAAGTTGACCGTTGACTTTAGGGTTCTGGTCAAGGATGATTCAGGAGAGTTTAGGGAAGGGTAGAATAGCCTTCTACCCAGTCTGTAGAGATGAGATCATGGGAGAGTATTGATCGGGAATGTTATTTGAATAATAGGAGGAGGCTAGGTCGGGACGTTGAGCACGAGAGTTTATCCGACTTCATTGAGGTTAGTCTTCTCACTATACTTTACCTAGAGTGGTAATTAGAGTTATGTGACAGAGTGTTTGTATGTTTTTGCATGATGTGATTTCTATGTGATTTATGTTATGTATGTGCTAGAGTTAGGACCGTAAGGTCCTCAGAGTTAGGGCCAGAGGGCCCACAAATTTATGGGACTGGAGGGTCCCACTGAGACACATTGACCAGAGGGTCAACCAGAGTTATAGCCTCGAGTGGCTGATATGTATTGTGTGTGGTATTTTGGAGAACTCACTAAGCATTTATGTTTACAGTGTTGTGTTTTGTGTTTCAGGTACCAGTGAGGATCGCGGGAAGGCGCAAGCCTGATCAGTACACACACGAGGAGTTTTATATTTTGATCTTGGGATGTGATGTTATGTTTGACTATGTGATACAATGGTGTTTTTATAACAATTAGGAATGAAAATGTGTTTTATAAAATGTGAAAAATTATTTTGAAAATTTGGGCGTTACAGAGTGTAGCAACAAACAAAAGATCGCCCTTGCAGTCCCTCTGTTAAAGTCTGGAGTACTGAGCTGGTGGAATCTACTAGCTAACACGATGCCTAAGGGAGAAGCAAGCAAGATGTCTTGGGAAGAGTTCCTAGTGCAATTAAAGATGCAGTACTGCTCTGAGCAGGATCTTCTAGAGATCAACAATGAATTCCAGAATCTGAAGAAGGGGAGGATGAGTGTCACCGAGTATGCTGCAAGTTTTACGGAGAAGATGAAGCTCGTTCCTTATCTAGTTCCAACTGAGCTCTCCAAGGTCAGGAAGTTTTCCCATGGATTACCAGCGGACTTTAGTCCAATGGTCAAGCAAGCAACCACTCTGAAAGCCGCCATCCGGGCTGCTGAGAATGTGGAGACCCAAATAAGAGAGAAGGGTCTGGAGAGACCTGAAGTTGGCGAGAAAAGGAAGCATGAAGGATCTTTAAGGTCCAACAAGGAGAGAAAATTCCCGAAGTCTGGAGGAGGAGGAGGTGAAGCAAGATGGTGTGAGAAGTGCAAGAAAAATCACTTCGGAAGATGTGATGGAGAAGTGACGTGCTATAAGTGTGGTAGGACCGGTCACTATTCCATAGATTGTATATTTGACAATAAGAAGTGCTACGAATGTGGAAATGATGGGCATATTTCGAAGAACTGTCCAAAGAAGAACGAAGCTGCAAGGCAAAATGCACCGCTAAAGCCAAAAGCAAGAGCATTCCATATGATCTTTGACGAAGTAGATGGCAATGCAAGGAATCAGGAGTGAGGATGGATATTTGAGGATCCAGTTATGAAGAATCCATGTGGATTGTATCAGGAGGTGTAACCTATTAGAGGCATAGTATAGGTTGAACTTGAACACCTATGTAATCGTTTCAAGGAATAATATAAAACCTTCGTTTTGTTATCTGATGTGTCAAATTGTTATTTGATTTTTTATGGTTAATTGGAAAACTAAGAGACAATACTTGGGACGAGTATGAGTAGGTGTGAAAGGTAGTAGATTCATATTTTACTGGAAGCACATGACTCACGCTTGGATCAGGGAAAGTCACAAGGTTACCAAGAAGCTAGTAATTGATTTCGTTTTATTCAAGTATGTTGTTACCATCATTTCGGTAATAACTAAGAAGAAAATTATTATTCCGACCCTAGTATCATATCTAATTGAGTCTGACTACGATAAGTATGTTATGTGGTTCAGAGAACCAAGTTTGATGTAGCATCTGACTTAAGTCGGAAGACTGAAATAAAAGATAATCAAAGCGATCGGTAGAGGTATCGCGATAGTTGCTTGTAGCTAGAAACACTACCTTTTAATATGTGATTAGAACATGAAGGAAGGTATAGTCTGTTCTAGAATTTGACTTTAAAAGACCCGAGTCCAAGAAATGCATCATACGATGAGAGGTTAGTAGAACATGACCCGTCGGTCTATTATGATAATCAAAGGAAGAAACTTATCTCAAGTTTGTTAAAGAAAGAGTCTCCAATAAAGATCGAGATTGCGACATAAATATTATGATTGGAAATCTAACATTATATAGAGAGCGGGTCCAAGATCGAGCACCGCCTACAGTCAGGAAGTTTTAGAGTTAGATACTCGTTTGAAAAAACATCAAAGTTACATTTATTACTTAGGATGAAGAGATAACTTATGTAATCATTATACAAGCCCTGTTTCATTGATGGTTCCGGGACGTAATAATCCTAAGGGGGAGATAATTGTAATGCCCGCAGATCCGGGCTAGTCAATTTAGAGTTCATGGGCGTCAAAAATCAGTTTTTTATGAAAGATTATTCAGAATAAATAATCTTAACCAAGTTTTAGAATACGTCTCAAGGGTTCCGTACATATAAAGAACGTCGAAATCCGAGTTATAACGAAGAAGTTATGGTCCGTCGAAGTTTTATGGCAAAACCGGCACGACATCGGGAGACGTAAATAGTGAATTTATGATGGATGACTTTTTAGCCTTAGAAATATAAACAAAAGTTTTAGTATACATTAAACCAAGAACATACAAAAAAAGAACGCCCAAATCTGACTTCGTATGAGGAAGTTATGAATTTTCTAAGATTTGGATTAGCAGTGCACAACCCGAAACTCAAATTTTAGATCGAGTGATTTTTGGCCTACGTGACCTAAATGAGAATTGGAGATCTCATTAATAGAAACTCAACGGTAAAAATACAGACGAAAACAGAGTTCGTATGTAGAAGTTATGAATTTTACGCGGGCATTTAAGGAAATGCGATGTAGGCGATGATCCTTAGGGAGAGTCCTTAGGAACAAACATATAAGGAAATGCGATGTAAGGAGATGAGAGGTAAATATGATGTAGGAGACGACCCTTAGGATAAATCCTTAGGGAAGGTACTTAGGAATAAAGAAGATAATGGAGATGGGTAATTGGGTTAATTGTTTGATGATTAAACATAATAATTATATTATTGTGGGTTGAAAACCCTATGTACTCACCAGGTTTCCCAACCTGACCCACTCATTTTACTTGTATCACAGGCGACGATGTGAAGTTACATTACACTGAGAGATTAAGGAGATATAGATCACTAGTGTAAATGAATGTAAGTTCTGTTTATGCTTATGTTTCTGTATTGACGATGACATCCCAAATGTTTAAAGGAATAAAAATACATTTCTTCGGAAATGCTTTGATAATGAAATTATCATGTTTTTCTAGGAACAAATTCCACAACGTTTTTATTGAAAGAGATACTCTGATTTTTATAAAGAATAAGCAAAATCGGTCTTTTCTGGCCGTGAAAATGGCGATGTCACATGTTGGCAGTCAACTTCAGAGTCGGTATGAGTATTCTCGCATGGGTTTGAGCCATAGAGGATGCGGTTTCGTATGGTCGTCAACGTGTTCTTGACATTGATGGTTCCTCCGTGTTTCAAGTTGTGAGTTGGAGTATTTCGAGGTTGTGAGCTGTGCTAGTGGAAGATCGGTGTATAAGACAAGACATCATGAGATTTGTGATTGTGTACCAAGGTGTCCGAGTAGAATGCTCTGAATTTCGGATTATTTTGAGACTTGAGTGATGAGATGGAAAGTGAAGTATCAAGTAGCTATGGTTTCAATGGGAGTATCCCAAAATGTGAATTGCAGCGAAAAAAAGGGGTTTCGGTCACGACGGTTGTCGTCAGGAGTGGTGAAGCTTAACCTGGGTGGGTGCGTGTACCTATCTATGTTGAGCTGTGAAGTATTCGATAGTGAACTCAGTGGGGTGATGACTCAAGGGGGAGATTATGGGGAATAAGAGGGTGAGTGGGTCCGAGTGGGAGTAATCACTTCGGTTTATCAGGGGAAAACCATGGAATGAGCCCATGGTGAGTCAGTGCGAGAAAGTGTTGTGATACTGTGGGGATCCGTAGTGTTCACAAGTTTGCGAGAAAGTGTTGTGATACTGCGGGGATCCGTAGTGTTCACCAGTCTGCGAGAAAGTGTTGTGATATTGTGGGGAGCCGTAGTATTCATGAGTCAGTGAGAGAGTGTCGTAGGCCTGCGGGGAGTCGTAGCCTTCATGGGTTAGTGACAGGAAATTTTATGATACTACATGGAGCCGTATTATTCGCTTGTCAGAGCATGACGCATAATAGTTTTTTTAGGCTTGGGTAGCTTTAATCTTTGAGTTTCGGAAACCTGGTGATCGGACCAGGGGCGAGACTGGGGTCTCCATATGTGTCGGGAATCGTTATATTCTTAGTTAAGTTGTGGTTATCTCAATCGAAAGGGCGTAGAGAAATGATGTACGCGTGAGTTGCGGGTCATGGGTCATGAGTTGGGTGCTCCATTGGGACGAGTGGTTCCAATTCTGTGTCGGAACAGACTCTCAAGTATGAGTTTGGCTTTGGTGGTGTATTGAGTAGGCGAATGCGATTCCAGACTCCGAGAAGGGTTTCATTTTTTGGGGTATTGTTTGTCTTATGATGTCTTAGACATGAGTGGGTCAGTTCGGTTGTATGGGAAGGATCGCAAGAAGCGTGGAACTAATGAGTAATAAAGCAAACTCCGTGACTTGTGTGTGTCACACTGGGCCGAGATGTTGTTATGAAAGGAAGTCGGCGAGACGTTTTGGGACATGCATTGGGTAACCTTTGGAGGTTCCACTGCTGGATCTGTTTCCTTTTCATCTCAAGATTCAGATCTAGGTATAAAGCTCTTACCTTATTTTTTGTTTGATTTCATTCCATGGTGGTGAGAATTAGGGCTTGTATCACCTTTTGATGGGGCTTTGGGTGCATCAAACCCCCTTTGTGAGCTTGTGCTATAGATCTGGACCTTGTGAGGTCTAGAGAGTCCGAAAGTGTGAAGCCATGGTTGAGCAACCATGGAGTTGTGAATCTAGGAAGCATTAATGGAGTTTTGATGGCATATAGAGCAATATATACCATGCATGGACACCAAGATCAGACCTTTGCATGACTTTTGGGTACTAGGAGGCTAGATCTATGAGTTGAAGTTATAGATCTGACCTCAGTCGATCAAATGAGAGATCCGTTTGAGACAACTCGTTGAGTTTGTGGGATGACTCGACGAGTCGGATCGGGTCTGACCCAGTACCCTTGACCCAGTAGTAACTCGTTGAGTTTGGGGGTCAACTCGACTAGCTGAGTAAACCCCAGGAAGAAATATGAGACAAATGGACTCAGCAAGTCACATGGGTGCACTCGGCGAGATTTAAGAGGTTTTGAGTGATCTTGGTGTTTTGTGGTGTCAAGGAAGAAGGAAAAAGCTTTAAGGATCGAAGGAGGACCATAAAAGTTTGAGTTGGTGCTTCCTTTGTAGCTTTCAGAAGGTATAAAGTCTATAACTTGCTTGCTCATTTGTTAGATCCCTTTTTGGGGAGATTTAGGGATTTTATAAGCCATATGTGGAGACCACCCATAATTGCAAGCATGGTTGGGGGGTGAAACTTTGGATCTAGGACCTTTGAGGGGTCATAAGGCAGGAAGGGGTTGCTTTTGCACTCATGGAAGGCTCCATGCAGCCTAAGAGCTTCTTTGGAACCTTTTTGGAGTTCAAAGTCCCATGCATGCACGTAAAGTTTCTAACTTTACGTGCTAGATCGATTGTAGGAGCCTAGATCTATCTTCTGGACAAGTGTTGTACATCAGAAATCGAGAAATGAGACTTAGACAACCTCGACTCGGCGAGTCCAAGGTTTGACTGTAACATCCAAAAATTTACAACCAATTTAAACTTTTCAAAAACAACCCATATTCATTAAGTTATTACAAAAAGCTTTCCAACTCATTTATTATCAGAGTATCCCAAGACATCAACATAAAACTGAGGATCGGTACGATCACGCCTTCACCTTGCCATGATCTCTTGAAGTACCTGAAACAATACACTGAAACTGTAAGCCCGAAAGCTTAGTGAGTTACCCCCAAAATACCAACCACAATACCATACATATATCATATCATATCATAAAAAGAACAGCCATGCATATCGAGTCTACAGTGTGACTGGTCCGCCTACACCAGGCCTTTAGTCTACCCGGTCCACTCTCTCTCCGAGTCTACAGTATGACTAGTCCGCCCGCTCCGGGCCTTCAATCCACCTGGTCCACTCTCCGAGTCTATAATATGACTGGTCCGCCCGCACCGGGCCTTCATTCTGTCTGGTCCACTCTCCGAGCCTCGACACGTATGGTCCGCCCTCTTGGGGCCTTCAGCCTATCTGGACCGCTCGCCGGGCCTTCGGTCTATCCGGTCCGCCCTGGGTATGTTGGCCTACAGCACAAAGCAGGACATGCCTCAACCCAACCCCAGTCCAACAACCATGTGCACATAAACATATAATCATATAACATCTCACAACTAATCAAACTGATCTAGCATATCACATAACATAGCAACATCCAAACCGGTCACTAGCATAGCATCATCCTATATACCAGGATACCGACCTTAACCAGGTCTCTAACATAGCATCATCCTATATACTAGGATACCGACCTTAACCAGGTCTCTAACATATACCATCCTAACTACCAGGATGCAAACATAGCAAAGCAATAACATAACAAACAATACCCAGACTTCCATCCGATAAAGGGCCGGCCTTGGTGCCGTAGACCCTGTCAGTGTAGTGAGGATAACTCACCTGCAACTACCGACTTGAAGAAATAAGACCACGCTGCTCCGACCACCAGCACAAACTCCACCACTGATCATTACCAAATAACCAAAACCAATAAACACCAATAATTACCAAAATACCCTTGGAAGTCAAACTGGTCAACCCTTGGTCCAAGTCAAAGTCCTCAGTCAAAGTCAACCTTCCTGGTTGACCCTACTCACCGAGTCAACCCGTTGACTCGTCGAGTTCCTATGTTCAAAAACTCCCAAGCCATGATTCAACTCGCCGAGTCGCCCCAAGACTCATCAAGTCCAACAAGCTCTGAGTCCCTGCCTACTCAACTCACCGAGTCATCCCTCGACTCACCGATTCACAGCTTAACCAAAAAAGGTTAGGGTTCCATGAACAGACTCGCCGAGTCCAAGGCAATCTTCAACAGACTCGCCGAGTTGTTCTTCCAACTCGCCAAGTCCAAACGTGACATCTTCATTCAGAAGATTTCATGCAATTTCATTGCTTCCAATACATAGATATGGACTCCTAGGGCCAGATTCACATGTAAAGTTTCCAACTTTACGTGCATGCAAGGCTCAACAAGCTCCAAACAAGCTACAAGGAGGTTTAGGGACAAAGATACTCTAAATCAAGCCCCATGGCTGATGCTTTAAGCTTCCATGGCTCACTATTAACCTAGATCTGAAGTTGCAACTTCAGATCTAACCTCTAAACCCGAAATGGATTCCAATCAGGCTAAAATTCCCAAAACAACAACCAAGAATGGATCTAGAAGGAGAAGACTCAAGGTAACAACTTGTTACCTCAGAAATGTGCCCAAGAAGGAGTAGATTCCGGATCTACAATGATCTCCCGATGCTAGCCTCTTGATCTTCTAACTTTCTCCTCTTAAATCCTTCTTCCAAGCTCAAACTTTAACAATGGAGGCTCATACACACTAATTAGGGTTTCTGGAACTCAAATAGGCAGTAAAGAGGTTGAGGGTGGCTATAATGTGCTTTATATAGGGCACAACTCCCGGAATTAGGGTTTTCTCCATTCAGCACCAACTCGCCGAGTTGGTCACTTAACACATGACCAGAATCGCAACTCGACTCGCCGAGTCTATCCATCGACTCGTCGAGTCGACCTTCCGTATTTACACTAAGAACCGTGAACTTGCACTTCTGAACTCGGGGTGTTACATTGACTCCCCTTTTCTATTTGGGTTCGAAGGAACCCAGTTGAATGTTAGAGGGGTGTTATAGGGTCCAAAGGAGTGACCCAACGAATTGGAATTAGCCTTAGACCTGGAGTTCATGGGACTCAACGAGTGCTAGAACAGACTCGGCGAGTCTAAGGCAATCTCCTAATAATAGAAGATGAACTCGATGAGTTGTTCATACAACTCGGCGAGTCAAGGACAGGACTTGTTTATCAGATGAAGGTGAACTCGACGAGTTGTTCATATAAATCGGCGAGTCAGATGAAGGTTCATTCGATGTTCATATAGAAGAGGAACTCGTCGAGTCGTTGCTAAACTCGACGAGTAGAGTCATGGATACGGACGGGTAAAGGGTTAGGGACTCGACGAGTTGACGGCCCAACTCGGCGAGTCGGGTCAACTAGAAGTTGACTTTGACTTGGACTTGGTTAGGGGTAAAATAGTCATTTTACCCTAAGAGTAGATATCAGATTTTGACTGAGTGTTTTGTGGGGATTATAGCGGGAGGATTTCCGGAGTAGCAGCAGATAGAGGTTTCCCATACAGATTATCAGCAGCTACTCGTATGAGGTGAGTTACCTTCCAGTAGCGGTGGGTCTACGGCCACAATGTCGGCCCACTAGTAGGAGTTGTATGTTAGATGACTGTCTTTGTGATATCATCTAGGTTTGCTAGTACCTGATATGTTATATGCTGGAATGATATGTTATATGTGATAGTAGTAGAGTTCAGTTGTTAGGACCGAAGGGTAGGTCAGGCACCCCAGATACGTCTAACAGTATGTGATGATGTGTTTATATGTTGGCATGATATGTTATATGCGATAGTGGTAGTAGGAGGGGAATAGTTCCCAAGTTTGGTTGTTAGGACCGAAGGGTAGTTCGGACACCCCATAAATGTCTGATAGTATGTTTATGTTATGATATATGTGATATTAGCAGTATGGCTGGAATAGTCCCTGAGGGTCGGTTGTTAGGACCGACGGGTAGGTCAGCACCCCAGAATGGATTGACACGGGTAGGTCCGCACCCCAAAAGGTTCGCACCAGGTAGGTCGGCACCCCAGAATGGTCGTATCGGGTAGGTCGGGCACCCCAGAATTGCCTGACAGTATGTATACTATGTGATCGTATGGTATGTGGTACGATGGGGGAACTCACTAAGCTTCGTGCTTACAGTTTACAGTTTTGGTTTTAGGTACCTCTTCAGTGAAGGGGAAGGAAGTGGCGCGGTAGCAGCACATCATCCACACACGCATTGATTTTCCGCACTTGAGATATTCTGGGATTGTACTCTGACATGTTGCTATTATATGATTTGGGTTTTCAGACATGATACATTGACTTACAAAATGATATATTGTTACGTAGCTTTCTTATGAATGTTTTTATAATCAGTTAATTAAAATGAAATTTTTGGACTCGAAATTTGGGATGTTACAAGTTTGTATCAGAGCCCTAGTTTGAGGGATTCAGACACACCCTCGGGGGTGTCTGGACTCAAATCGAGGATTAAAAGCTTTTACAAGAAGATGGTTTTCTAAAGAATAAGTTAAAGGGGTTTTGAGAAAGAACGAAGTGTGTGATGTGCGCGACCGGCCGACCTCAAGTAAGTATTCCCCAAAGTACCCATACAAGCCTATTTAGGTTATGCATGATAGTATGAGCTTAGCATTGTATGCTAGTACAGTTTCTCTTTATGAGAATAGGGTTGCTTGAGTATTTTCCTGTGTCCGAATGTTGCTTGCTTCATGCTTGAAGGACTCTGAGTGATGGGAGTTAGCCATTAGGTGAATACGTCACATCACATGTGATCAGGGTTGAATAATCTCAGAGTGCTGGATCTGGCCCTATTGCGCAACTCTTGTCTGAGTCCAACCGTTTTAGGGACGGGTCTTTTACGCGAAGGATTATCTGAGCCTCATCACATGTGATGGTATTCAGGTGATGACTAATTGGTATTACGAGGAGGCCTTCAGCAGCTGAGGACCGGTTTGGGTGGAGTCGGAGATTTTCCCTAGGTTAAGCCTAGGATGAGAGTAGTCGAGATCAGTAGCAGTAGTAGTGACTTGGTGGAGTCGAGGCGGTTCTTGAGGAAAGTACGGATAGATGTGGAAGGTAGTATGGGCCCGTACTACTGAAAGCAGAGGATCCGTACTTGAATCGAGGAAGGCTGAGGCAAGACCAAGGAACTCGTGGTGGATGTGATCCCTCTAGATGTGTCAATATCACTAGCGATTGTCATTATGTATTGCATAATGGTGGTACTACATCCGAGGCCAGCACTTAGCAGCTCAGGAGAGGGATCGGGATCGGGTTCAGGCTCCGAACTAGTGGATGAGAGGATACGCGAGTTCATCGTGTCTGAGATCACTAGAGGCATCCTTGATGCGACCCCGGTCATCTTTGGGTCGATCAACGAAGGGATTGTCGAGCTGATGGAGGATCGACTTAGGGCGTTCAGGAGTGACATGGCGACCAGCCAGTCAGGATCACGCACACTGTCCTTTAAGGACTTCAGGGGCAGTGGCGCACTGGATTTCCATGGGGGTGAAGGACCCCATTGTTGCCAGGCGATGGATTGCAGACATTGAGTCTGCACAGTTGACTAGCTTCTGACCGGAGGGGTCGAAGGGGAGATATGCAGCAGGGTGCTTGAGAGACAGGGCCAGAGATTGGTGGGAGTTGGTTGGTGACTCTCTGGGAGCCTCGGCTGTTGAGGCTATGACGTGGCCGGAATTTGTGACTCGGTTCAGAGAAGAGTTTGCACCTGCAGTGGAGCTCCAGCAGTTGGCTAGGGAGTTCTTAGACATGAGACAGATGACGGAGACAGTGGCAAAGATCACCACCAAGTTCCAGGAGAGGGCTTTACTGGTGCCCCAGTATGCGGGAGATGAGGACATGAGGAGGACCCACTACCATGATGTTAGGAATAAATCCGAGATGACGAATGCGGAATATCATGAACAATCAAGAATCAATCACCATAATATGCAAGTAATCTGATAAAGGGTTTTCGTATCTTGATTATCTCATGAACGTACAGAGAAAAACCCTAATCTGGTAAAAAGCTTACACCAAAAATAAACCTAATGATTATTTATAGGGAACAATAAATATCTACCATAAATATAAAATAAATGCCTAATATAAAACCAATGCCTTAGCAGAGCTCGATTAAGAACTTCTACTGTAAAGGCACCGTAGGGAATCATAAAATGATTAACCCTAAAAAGGCTTCCCTAAATAACCAAATATGCCATATCAGTTTCAATATCTCAAATATTCAACAATCTCCCCCTAGATGTTGAAACTGATGAAGATCACGATTTCCGATCTTCTTTGGCATTTCTCCCCCTAAATTGTGATACTCATCAGTACATGGGGTCTTCAAAGTGAGAGAAATAAAAATAATCTTCTAAATACGAACTCCCCCTTGAATAATCATCACCTCCCCTTGAATCTTCAACAAATACCATGGAGAGAATCCGGAAAGTTAAGAAGAATCACCAACAATCTTCAAAACCCGTCAGATGAGATGAAACAAATCCCTTTAGCAAAAAGCCTATCTTCAAAAATTAAAACCGGAAAAATAACAAAAAAATAATTTTGTATTTTTCGATTTTTAAATTTAGACAAAAGAATAGAAAAGAAGCATTTATTTAGAAGGGTTTAAAGAAGAATAAGACCAAAGAAAAGATTAGAAACTAAAATATTTTGGAAATAAGGGGTAAAAGATGGTAAAATCCCAAGAAATTGAAAGAATTAATAATCTTGGGTAAAATTTATGAAGCTCTGAACGTCAGGGGGTTAAAGATGAAAATATATGCCATTATCTTCAATTTAACGTTGAAAATGTCAAATGAGGGGTAGAAACAGTCGATCTATACAAACAGTGGGGACCAGAATTGAAAGTTGTATCATTTTCTTCGTTCAATCAGATGAAGACGCGTCTTTGACTTCTAAAAGTCAAAATTGTGTAAACAAGCGTATGGGATACGCAGTGAATCAGACGAGCAACGAACTTGAACTCAAAGAAATTCCGATCAAGAACTTTTACTAGTCATAATTTCGAGACCATATTCAATTCCGGTCAACAAACAAATTTCGATTGCTTAAATTCAGAACTCGATTTTGAAGCGCGAAATTCCGATTTGATTTTATTCCAACAAGAATTCCGATTGAGACGACCAGGAGAGACCGAAACAATGATTTTGAAGGTCCGATTTGGGTTAGTAAAAACGATTCCAAGTGCGAGCATAACTCCCGATTGCAGTCTTAGAAAGCCAATTTCGAATCCAGTTCTAAAATTTCCAATCTCAGTTTCGTTTTTGGGTCTTGAGGCGAGAGACGAACTCTCTCATCTGTGACTTTCGCTTCTGTGATCTTTGCTTCTATGAGTTTCATTTTTTGGTGAGTTCGTTTCTAGATCTTGAATTTCACTTTTGACTCCAAGGTTCGCTCCAATTCTAGTTGCAGGTTCGCTCTTATGGCCCCGATTTAAAATTGACATGGACCGAAAGTAATCAAGGACCGAACACAGATTAAGGACCGAAAGTGAATTGCAGTTTGCTTCAATTTCATACCAAAGAGAAATCAACCGAACGTTCGGTTGTGAACAGTAGTTTTGGGTTCGGTTCTTGTGGGTTCGGTTGTTAATCGAGAGTTCGGTTCTTTAATTGTGAGGTTCGGTTCTTAATCTGAGTTTCGCTTCTTAGCTTGAGTTCGGTTCTTATTCGTGAAGTTCGCTTCTATGAGTTGTAAGGTTCGCGTCTTTGAGTTTTCGCCTCTGTACTCCATTAAACGAATTAAGAACTGCTTCAGCGATTAGGAGACGAACATCAGTTTTATTTTTGGTTGGTTCGTCGATACCAGTTTGCAAAGAATGTGAATCATAGTTACCGAATTGACCCCTAAAGAATAAGTGAAGAATTAGATGCAGCCCAAAACTTCGTCTTTTGAATTAAGCTTTTATTTCTTCAAAGTTCTAAACCAGCCCCTGCTAAAAGTACATATGACAGCTTGTATCTACTGATCACTGCAACATGTCAGAATTTGACCCCCTTTCTGCAGAAAATGTCCTTTTAAGCCCATCTTTGTCAACTTTTTCAACTTTTGTCAATTCCAACACTTAAAAAATCAATAAAAATTGATTCCTTCAACAAAATTTCATATATTTGACCTAATATTCACCAGATTTTGTCCCCATTTTCATGTTTTTTTTTTTGATAAAGGACAAAACTTTTTATGGGACTTTTGGAACCCATTTAATGTTCAACTTTGAAGTTCGTTTCTTGCACACCCACTTATTTGAAGAAAATTTATCATCCTTTGAAAATAATACCCGCTTCTTAGTTGGAAAACAAAAATTTCCAAAAATTCCATTAAACCAACCAAATTCTCTTTTCTTTTCCTTCCAACTTCTAACATTTTTAACTGAAGAAAGATGAGAATCAGTGATTCTTTGAACATGCTTGACTTCAACTTTCTCAACTCTTTCACAAGCAATAGGCACTTGTACCTTGGGCATCCAAACTTTCTTTATTTTACTCTTGTTCTTTCTTTTCTTCTTCCCTTTCTTATTTCTAGGCTTCAGAAACAAGTTTCTGATCTGGACAACCTTTTCATCTTTCTGAATCTGATCATCTGTAGTTGTTCCAATAGAACAAAACTCCTTCACTTTCACGATTTCCAGAGATATACTATGAGATTCTTCTTCAGAGCAACTAGATTCGAATTGTGAAACTTCTGAAAAACTTGAAACATTTGACTCCCCCTCAACAAAAACATTTGGAGTTGCTTTTTCTTCAGAAACTTGAAGAACATCATGAACTTCTTCAAGAACATCAAGAACATCTTCTTTTTCTTTTCTTTCTTTCTCTGACTTCTGTTCTGTATGCTTCAAAAGTAAGTATTCTTTGATAATGATAAATTGTTTTAACAAATCTTTATCTTGCTCTACACAATTACTTTTAAATCCACCACTAGAGATATGTGTAAAATCACCAATCTTCTCATCAACATAGAGATTATACATCTCAATGGCATTCTTCAACATAGATTGTTCAGGAACATCCCAAAACAAATATCCTTCTTTAAGACGAAACTTTGGATCTGTAACTTTTAATCCTAGTCTCTTAATTTCTTTTAACACCTTATAATCTGCCATTTAATCTTCAACAAGAAAGAAAACTTGAAGAGAGAGAAAGTAGATCTGATGAGAATTATAGAGAGAGAAAAACGGATCTGAAAGGGTTTTTAGTGAGAGAAAACAGATCTGAGATGGATTTTTGAGAGATAAAGTAGATCTGAACACGAAAATTCAAACAAACACAAAATTTTCTTCTAACTCTCTTCCAGAACACGATTCAAGAACAAATCAGATGAAATATTGAGTTGAAGAAAACAGATCTGAACAAGATTTTCAACAAAAAACGAGATATAGACTTTTTCTTTTCAGAAAACTTACAAAACCTAAAGAACAAGGTGAGATTCATGATTCAATATCGCGATAAACAAGACCAATTCTTGCAAAATCGCTGAGATCTACAAGAACCCGCTCTGATACCAATTGTTAGGAATAAATCCGAGATGACGAATGCGGAATATCATGAACAATCAAGAATCAAGCACCATAATATGCAGGTAATCTGATAAAGGGTTTTTGTATATTGATTATCTCATGAACGTACAGAGAAAAACCCTAATCTGGTAAAAAGCTTACACCAAAAGTAAACCTAATGATTATTTATAGGGAACAATAAATATCTACCATAAATATAAAATAAATGCCTAATATAAAACCAATGCCTTAGCAGAGCTCGATTAAGAACTTCTACTGTAAAGGCACCGTAGGGAATCATAAAATGATCAACCCTAAAAAGGCTCCCCTAAATAACCAAATATGCCATATCAGTTTCAATATCTCAAATATTCAACACATGACATGTTTCGAGCCGACATTCGGGAGCATGTTAGTTTCTTAGCTTGCCCTACCCTGGATTCCATGACTGCCAGGGCAACGGAAAGGGAGATTGATCTGGAGCACATCCAGAAGAGGAAGGTATAGGAGGGGCAGGTGACTGGGGCTTCGGGGAAGAAGCCCAAGGGATCAGATGGTAGGCCGCAGGGCCAGTCAGGACAGGGCTGTTGCAGGAAATGCGGCAGGCCGCACGAGGGAGCATGTAGGTTGGGATCGTCGGGCTGCTATAAGTGCGACAAGACGGGGCATTTCAGTAGGGATTGTACCGCCCCTGCACCTGCTATTCAGACGTCGGAGTTGTTGTGTTTCCACTGCAACCAGAGGGGCCACAAGAAGGCCAATTGCCCCCAATTGACAGCCGCATCGCCAGTGAAGGCGCCAGCTCCAGCGACCCTACGGATTACTAATAGCCGACAGGGCAAGGCGGAGGCTCCAATGGTGAGGAGTCGGGCCTTCCAATTGACTACCGAGGAGGCACGCGCCGCACCCGATGTGGTGACGGGTATGATTCTTCCCCTCTGATCTATTTATATGATGTTTATGGTATTGATATATGCTTTGTAGATGCATGTTTAGGGTCGTTCCATGTGAACGGTATTCCAGTACAGGTGTTGTTTGATTCAGGTGCCACTCGATCTTTTGTTTCTCTTGCGCTTAGCAAGAGATTTTTTGAGTCTTAGGGCATGTTGGATTGCCCTTTAGAGGTAGAGATTGCCGATGATTGATCGGTGCGAGCATCAGCGGTATTCCGAGATTGTGTGCGGAGATTATTCGAGGAGCACTACCTAGTAGAGTTGGTTCCCATCCTTTGTGGGGGAACAAGGTTATTATCAGCATGGATTGTCTAAGCCCCAATGGGGTGGTGATCGACTGCGCGCAACAGTTGGTGCGGATCAGGATCCCAAGTGGGGGAGAGCAGGTGATTCAGGGCGAGAGGCCACAACGAGGACCAGCTTTATGTTCGACAGCGAGGGCTAGGCGTTACCATCAGCAGGGTTGCACAGGATATGTCGCCTATGTCATGGATACCCGGGAAGCGGGTAAGGCGATGGTGAGTGACGTTCCGGTGGTGCGAGACTACGCAGATGTGTTCCCAGAGGAGCTTCCTGGGATACCTCCGGAGCGACAGGTGGAGTTCAGGATCGACCTATCCCATGGTGCGGCTCCGATAGCCAAGGCACCATATCGGTTGGCTCCTCCCGAGATGCAGGAGTTGTCTACGCAGCTGCAGGAGCTGTTAGACAAAGGATTTATCAGGTCGAGTAGTTCGCCTTGGAGAGCCCCGATCATGTTTGTTAAGAAGAAGGACGGGTCGCATCGCATGTGCATAGATTATCGGGAGCTAAACAAGGTAATAGTGAAGAACCGTTACCCACTTCCGAGGATTGATGACCTCTTTGACCAGCTACAGGGAGCATCTTGGTTCTCCAAGATTGATCTGCATTTAGGATATCATCAGATAAGGGTCAGAGAGGAGGATGTACAGAAGACTGCGTTCCGGACGCACTATAGCCACTATGAGTTCGTGGTGATGCCTTTCGGGCTCACCAATGCCCCTGCCGCGTTTATGGATCTCATGAACCGCGTATGTAGACCGATGATGGATCGGTCCGTGATAGTATTTATTGACGATATCTTGGTTTACTCCATGACGCAGGCGCAACATGCGAAGCATCTGCGGGAGGTTTTGGATACTCTGAGGAGGGAGAGCTTGTACGCCAATTTCTCTAAGTGTGAGTTCTGGTTGCGCGAGGTGTAGTCTTGTCACACCCCCAAACCAGAATGGCGGAAACATTCGGGGGTGGATGACTTCACGTAGCACCATAACGATTGAATATCGTAAAGAAAGTAACACAACCATCATATATATAATAAAACGTACATTGTTGTGTTATACATGTTTCCAAAAGAATGTTACAATATGATGATTTAAAATGTTTGATAATAAACGCCTTTAGTGTTCCTTCTTCAAAAGTTGGTAGTTACCTGTATCACTGATTCCCTGATAAATACAAGTGGTTTCGAAAAGGTGTCAACAATAAAGTTGGTGAGTTCATAAGTGTTTTGTACTGAAAAAGTATGTCTTTTTGGAAGAAAATAGATGAACGTGGTTTTCAGAAAATCCAATATTTGCCACATATAGTTTGAAAAGTTCCCAAGGTTGGAGGGCGTTAGTATCCTTCGTACTTAAATGTAAAAATATGTTTTGTACTCAAAATAATGTAAATATTGAATGCATGTATGAATCTCGTAAATCAAGCTTGTTTTTATACTTTTGTGTGAGTCTTATAACCATACTATTGACACAGACTGCCTGTAACAACATTCTTCAGGTGTTGTAGTGTTATGACATTTGTCACCCCAGACCTGCCGGTCTAACTGTAGCTAACAGTTTAGGTGTAGGGTTGTCAATCCCGTATAGATCTATACACAAGTATCACGCTCTCCCTCCAAGAGATTATGGCTTATAATACAGGACTTGAAATGCATACGTAAGAGTACGTTGAAGTTTGAATATCTCACATCACTTAGTATAAATAGATTTACGATAAGAAAGTCTTTATTTCACTTTAGATGAAAGTATTTCGTTTTTCAAGATGTATACATAAGAATGTATGAATAACTCGCAAACTATACCCATTATATTTTTTCAGAAAGTATGTTCCATTTGGTGAAAATAACTTGGTGATATACTAAACTTTATACGTAAAGTAAGATGTTGGTATCGAAAAATAATAAGATAGCTGTTGCATTTATGTTTAAATAAAATGATATGTTTACTTATATTGTACTTGTATTCCCCCCCCCCCCCCCCCCCCCTAAAACATGAAAAGACTTGAAAAGTAGGGGTATGAACTCACTTGTTTGGTTTGAAGAGAGTGAGGCTAGAGTCGGGCAGAACTTCAACTGTGGAAAGCTGCGTCTTCGAGCTTCCCGGGGATCTAGGTAGCGTAGAACCTTCGTCGGGGGCTCGAGTGTGGAACCGAGGGTGTCGGGATGGTCTCTGGTATGTAAGAGTGTGTGAGAGTGAGTGAAAGTTTGAGAGAGGTGTGCCAAAATCCGGAGTTTATGCCTTTTATTTATAAGGCTGAAGGTGCGAGTACACTGGGCGTACCACCGGAGTACATTGGGCGTACGCGTTACGCTGGCCGTACTTCGGTTACGCTGGGCGTAATTTTGCATCATGGCTTACGAATTGGGTCTAGCTAGGCGTAGAGCTTGCAGCCGATGGGACTTGACCCTGCACCTGAGTACGCTGGGCGTACTCTTGAATTACGCTGGGCGTAATTCTGGCTTCCATCTTCTAAATTCCATAACTTTCGCGTACAAGCTCCGTTTTTCACGTTCTTTATATCCACGCGTAGGTGAGATTATGCTCTACAACTTTCATTTAGACTCCGTCGGCTAGTTTTGACTTTATTTTTAATACTATGTTTTTAATAGGTCGGGACTGCTAAAGTCCGTTAAAAATCCATAACTTCTTTATCCGACGTCTATTTTCGTTTGTCTTTTTATCATCTTACTCCTATTGTGGAGACCTTCAACTCTCGTTTAGGTTGCGTTAGCTAAATATCGTCTGATCTTTAATTCGAGTTTTTAGCTCTCTACCGCTGTTACGAAACTTAGAAAATTCGTAACTTCTTCATACGAGGTCCAATTTGGGCGATCTTTTTATGTACGTTTACAGTTTAACGAACTCTACAACTTCTGTTTAGATACTTAAGGCTAAAATGCATTTTATTGGAAATTCACTTTTTACGTTAAATAATGTTTTACCGGGTGTGTCGTGAATAATTGAGTGGTCATAGATTCTTCATTATAACCCGGTTCCGAATGTTCTTTATGCTTTTGGAAACCTTGGCACGATATCTAACATTTGATGCATCCCAGTTTAGATATTTGAACACTTTATTTTTTAGGCTAATTTCGTTGATTCCAAATAGTTTCGTTGTATTTGACTTTTGAGTGTTGCATTGCTTTTGGAAAAATATAGGGTTGTCACATCATCCCCCCGTTAGAGGAATTTCGCCCCAAAATTAAATCTAAGACAGAGTTTACGGGTTAGGAAAGAGATACGGGTACTTTTGTTTCATCTGATCCTCGCGTTCCTAGGTGTATTCAGGTCCTCGCTTGGCGTTCCAGCGGACCTTTACAATAGGTATACAACTTTGTTTAGTCCTTTTAATTTCCCGATCCATGATCTCTACTGGTTCTTCTACAAATTGAAGATTCTCATTTATTGCAATTTCGTCCAGAGGGATGACAAGGGTCTCATCGGACAAGCACTTCTTTAGGTTTGATACGTGAAAGGTAGGGTGTACGTTGTGGAGTTCCTGAGGTAATCGAAGTTTGTAAGCCACCGGACCGATCCTGGCAAGGATCTCGAATGGTCCAATGTATCTTGGGTTCAGTTTCCCACGCTTTCCAAAACGTATTAATCCTTTCCAGGGCGAGACTTTTAGCAGGACATGGTCTCCAACCTGGAATTCCAAGGGTTTCCGTCTTTTATCCGCATAACTATTTTTTCTGTCCCTTGATGCTTTCAGTCGTTCCCAGATCTGAACAATCTTCTCCGTAGTTTCCCTTATGATTTCTAGCCCAGTGAGCGTGTTGTCTGTTGCTTGTCCTTTTGCTAGTTGTGTGTCACCCACTTCAGCCCAGCATAGAGGTGATCTGCATTTACGGCCGTAGAGGGCTTCAAACGGGGCAGCCTTGATGCTGGTGTGGTAGCTATTGTTGTACGAAAACTCGACCAATGGTAGATGGGTGTCCCATGACTTGCCAAAATTTATTACGCAAGATCTCAACATATCTTCTAGGGTTTGTATGGTTCTCTCACTTTGGCCGTCAGTTTGTGGGTGGTAAGTAGTACTCATGTCTAGTCTTGTTCCTAGAGATTTTTGCAGCGACTACCAGAACCTTGAGGTGAATCTACTATCTCGGTCCGAGATAATGGATATGGGCACACCATGCAGCCGTACAATCTCTCTGAGGTATGTTCTAGTTAGTTTCTCCAATTTATCTGTTTCTTTGATTGGTAGGAAGTGCGCGGATTTAGTTAACATGTCGATGATCACCCAGATGGTGTCGAGTCCGCTTGCCGTCTTGGGTAATTTGGTTATGAAATCCACGGTTATCCGCTCCCACTTCCATTCGAGTATTTCTGGCTATTGTAACAATCCCGAGGGCTTTTGGTATTCCACCTTGACTTTGGCACACGTCAGACATTTGCTCACGTAGGTAGCAATTTCGGCTTTCATGTTCGGCCACCAATACAGTTTCTTGAGGTCGAGATACATCTTATCGGAGCCAGGATGTATGGAGTATCGTGTCTTATGGGCTTCGTTCATGACGACTTCTCTGGATCTGCCAAACTTCGGTATCCAGATCCGATCCATGAAGTAACGAACTCCATCATTCTTGACTTCAAGCTTCTTATCCATTCCCCTTAAGGCTTCCCTTGCCACATTTTCAGATTTTAAGGCTTCTATTTGGGCTTCCTTGATTTGCGTGGACATGTGTGAATGGATTGTCATAGTTAGAGACTTCACTCTGTGACCTGTTTGTAATAGAATACCAGTTCTATAGTCCGGAGCCACTCCAAAAACTCATGTGGATCTAGCTTTCTGTCGTATTCAGGTATGTCAACCTTAATGTCATTTGTACGCCAACCGTCGTTTCCTTCTTTGTTAACCGACTCACCGAAATTGGAGCTATCACCACTCTGCCTCCGGTTGTTGGAAAAAATTAATTCTTGAATCTGTTCTTGCATCGCCTTCATATGTTGCTCCACATCCTTCTTGTCAGCTTCCATAAGCTCCACAATCTTCTTTAATTCGGTACTACTTCGGGTATCCATGATGCGTTCTGATACCAAAATGATAGACTGACAATTAGAGATAAGATCAAAATTACCCGATTAAATGCAAACACACAAACAACAGATCCTTTAAGATACAATTACACCACTCGAAAAATCTCGTTGGCAAAACACCAACCTGAATCTACGATACAGATACACCACATAGCTTTAAATTAGCTTCCAAAGATCACTTCTTAACCCTGCCAGAAATTAAGATAACAATGGAAAAGTTCTCTTTTCAAACGAGAGAATTAAGAACTTAATCAAATCCCAACCAAAAACAGTTCTCTTCTTTTGCAAAACAGGTACAAAACAGCAAGTCGGTAACCACCCATGATGCAACATTCATGGGGCGTTAAAAAAAACGACTGCTTCTAGAAAATCAAACATAAAGTAAAAATGCAAAATAAAACAAAAGTTGGAACTGAATTAAAACAAAGTCGGGTCAGATATTAGACTGGTTGTATCATGTTGGGCCTGATTAATCTGAATTGGTTCAGGTTGATGGGTCGGATTGAGTGTGGGTCTAACATAACCCTTTGCTTAAAAGATCGGCTAAGTTCAACCGACTTCTAACAAACTCCACATAAGCATATTTTTTCCGTGTCATTGCATCTGAGTTTATGAAAAAAAAAAGAACAGAAATTTGTTCCAAATGTGCCTTTTCTTTTCTTACACCCGGCTCCTGATTTGAAGCAAAGAAAAAAAGAGAAGAGAAAAGAAAGTAAGGAGAGAAAAGAAGAGAAAACAAAGGAAAACAAGTTTGTCTTTTGTGCTCCCGAATCGGAGAGAAATGGAAGGAAAGTTAAACATTTTATTTTTTATTTTTTTAAATCCTCCCAAATCGGAAGGAAAGTTAGGAGGATCCTTTCATTTCATTCCACTTCCTTCTTTAATGAACTCGGGCATCAATCTCTCTTACTTTCCAATCATTTCCACCAATTTCCTTTCTTTACTCTAGAACTCGAGGGAGCAGGGTGTTAGTTATGGGGGGACTAGCCTCTTCTAATTGGCTTTCTATCATTTGGTGACAAAATTGTGATTTTGTAGGCATGAATGCGATCCGGAGGGCAAACCAAATGGGTGTTTGGGATACCTTTTGAGAGAGCAAAAGGACTTTTGGAAAAAGATAATAGAGAAAAAATATTTGATAAAAACTCATTTTAGATTTTTTATAGAAGGAAAACTGACTTTTTAAAAAAGTCATGTTTGGTAAAAGCTCCTTTTAGATTTTTTATAGAAGAAAAACTGACTTTTTAAAAAAAGTAAGAAAACGTTTTTGAAACTTTTCCCAAAAATGTTTTTCCCAGATACCCACAAGAAGATAAATAGCTACATCGATTTTGTCGAGATGAGATGAAGTACGAGATGTAGTTGGTACTTGGTAGGGCTAGAAGGAGGGTTTGGTTTAATTCTTCGCCCTTTTTATTTCAGATTCTCTACGTACCTTTCATTCCCTTTCTCCCATCTTCTCCCCTAAAAATAGAGATTTGTTTAGATTGATAAAGAATTGATTTCTCATTTCCTTATTATTTATACTATCCAATTCTACCAAACACTAGAGTATTAGTCGTCTACCTTTTATTATCAAGCCATCTTCTTTCTCTCAACAAACGACCGCTCTGTTAAGCTCTTGCAGGTGCAACAATGAAAATGGCGAAGGTTTCGTCACTACTACGGATCCCCAAGTACCGAAGCTTCGTTGTCATCCCTGTCACAATACTACAAACATCAGCCGCTGTCACCAACCACCGCCCCAAAAGTAGGAGGCTTTGCTGTTCAGTTTGGGATTCCGTTTTGAATTTTCACCGGAAAAACAATAGCAGAGCCTTCACATCCGATTCCCCTGATTCTCTAGCAGTTACCTCAACTCTATCTACTCCCAGTCATAAACGGTACTTTTCCAAAAGCATACTAAAAACAGAGCACATACGTACAGCTGGCTATGTCATTTGCTATAATTACTTGTACGCAATCTTTAGTATTTACAAAACTTACAGTAGGATTGAGACAGGTATTTGGATATGGAATCTAAACTCAATAGTTATCGGAATCTATCGTAGGTTCAAAAAAGACGTAGTCTACCATTTTTGGAGTTGCTAAGTGGTGTTTCGTTTTGATAAACATACCGATTTTTTCTTCAGCCATGAAGAATATGGTCGCTTGCTTCCATGTCCTGCAGAGAATGTTTTGCCAAGAAACATTGAGCACTTAGTTGTTAAAGAAGGAGGACCCGTTCTTGACTTCATTACCAAAGCTTTGGATCTTCCACCCTTGTAAGTTGTTATATATGTTCCTTTTTTCCTATATACCAATAAATATAAGTTTGTTATGAACAAAAATATCATCTTTCTTGAAGATGACTCACTTTTACTTTCACTGAATGTATTTGTCAAAACCATTTATCTCAAAGTTATGATTCAAACAACTCACAATCACCCTTGCAAATGAACACCATTCTATATGAATAAAAACTTGTACTCATGAAACAATTGAGAAACTGGGCTCTACTAACAACAAACCTGTGTTCAAATTATTAAACTATTGGAACTGGAAAGGAAATAGTTTGCTATTATTGGTTAAATATTACTGTTATTAACATGTTGAACTTTGAAGGTATGTTGCAGATCTTATTCATTTTGGAGCAGTGTACTATGCCCTTGTATGCCCAAAGCCTCCTTCAACTGCAACAATGGAAGAAATCAGATTGTATAAAGAATTTACCAATCCGTCCCTCCTAAGAAAGAGACCTTCACTCAAAGGGAAAACCCTAAGAGAGGCACAAAATACTTTTAGAATTACTTGTGTTGATGAGTTTGTTGAAGCCGGGACTTATGTAAGGGTGCATGTACGTCCAAAACGATTTCCAAGGTACTTCATATAGGAAATTACAATTATACCCTTAATATGAGTAGCAACATGCTTTATTTTAGTGTTATGTTTATTTATTTTGGACTCTATTTGGAACAAAGATTATATGTTAGAACAATACATTGTTACTTATTGAAACTTGTGATAATATTGAGCTGTTAATTCTTGTGTAGATGCTATGAAATTGACTGGAAGTCAAGAATAATTGCTGTGACAGAGTCGTATGTGGTTCTTAACAAGCCAGCTGGCACATCAGTATGTCAATCATTTCTCCTTCTTCATCTTATCTCTCATGGAATATACAATCATATTTTTTTGCTTCTTGCAGATTAAAACATATTTGTTAAACCCTAAATTTTACACCAAACTTATGGGTGTCATGTATATAATTTGAGGAAAAATGAAATTGTCCCATTTCCTTTTTACGAGGATAAATATGGGATTTACATTTACTCACATCCTTTCTTGTTAGGTGGGTGGAACTACAGACAACATTGAAGAAACTTGTGCAAATTTTGCTACTCGTGCCTTGAAATTAACTACTCCTTTAAAGACAACTCACCAGATTGATAATTGCACAGAAGGCTGGTATTTTATTATTTGAAGTTTAAATCAGATCATTAGATATTTCTTTCAAAAATGGATGACTTTCATTGACTGAAATAAAATTTAGTGGCTAAACCGTAAAAAGGGACAAAATATAGTGGCTTTTATATAAATTGCCCAATAAAAATTCAACTAATCTCATCTTGTTTTGCAGTGTTGTGCTAGCTAGAACTAAGGACTACTGTTCAGTTTTCCATAGAATGATCAGGGTAAGTTTAGTTTCTCTCTTAATCAATTTATATATTTTATGGTAAAATACAGAAAAGCACATATATTGCTTTTACTATTTTATCAATTTAGTCTCTTAACTAATTTTTTTTTTCCTGTAGTGATTAAAACATTATATATATTTTCCATGTTACCTAGTTTAAAAAAAAAAACATAATTCCCCATTTTACCGATTTAGCCCCTGAACCACATTTTGCTTTTTTTTCTGTATTATGCCCCTGAGAAATGATCCTTTTAAACATCAGTAAAAGTATAATGGTCTAATCATTACAGAAAAACTAGGTTGATAAAATTGTGAAAGTACAACTGTTTTTCTGTATTTTGACTTATTTTTAATCTGTTTTTATGATTGTAAGTGACGGGGTGTCTTCTCCACCAGGAGAAAAAAGTGAAGAAGCTTTATCTTGCACTTGCTGCTGCTTATGTGCCACCTGGCATCATGACCCATTACATGCGACCATTTCGAAAGGCTCCAAAAATTATTTCCCAAGGTAAAAATAACAACATACTTCAGTTTATTCGTGTATTATAGCATTTTTTTTTTATTTCTTTTACAACATTGTATTTGAAATATATGTCCGGTTATAGCAACATATCATTATTCAAATACAAAACAATTTTCAGTGTCATAATTGGATAGATTTTCCAACGGTTACTAATTAGAAAAAAAATAAAATAAAAATGAAAGCGCAATGCTATAATATAATGAGGTAGATTTTTCAAAGTAGAATATTTTAATAAGAAAACAATTGAAAGTAAGATTGTATAATAAATAGAGTAAATTACACCAATGGTCCTTATGGTTTGGGGTAATTTTCACGTTTGGCCCCTAACTTTTTTTTTTTTTTTTTTTTTTTTTTAACTCGGAAGGTCCCTACAATTTGTTTTTGTTGCGTGTTTGGTCCTTGTCTTACCTAAAAAGACTATTTTGCTCTTGATTTTTTTGATTTATTTAAATAAAGTGGGGTAAGTAAGGTAAGGCAAGGTAAGGTGAGGTGGAAATGGGGTTGGGGGTGTGTTTATTTAAATAAATTAAAAAATTAAGGGCAAAATAGTCTTTTTAGGTAAGACAAGGACCAAACACGCAACAAAAACGAATAGTAGGGACCTTCTGAGTTAAAAAAAAATAAGTTAGGGACCAAACGTGAAAACTACCCCAAACCATAAGGACCATTGGTGTAATTTACTCTAATAAATAAACAAATAAATAAAAGTACGTTGCTATTTCTTGCATTTACAAATTCTTCCAACATGCAGACTTCATTCCGGGATGGAATCTGTGCCAATTGGAGGTCCTGGAATGCAGGAAAGTTCCATGGCCAAATGCTTCCATTGAAGAAGAGAATGGAATTCAGGATTTGAATTGGCCGAATAAAGAGTTTGCATTCGAGTGCAAAATCAACCTTTTGACTGGTCGTACTCACCAGGTACATATTATAATTTCTCAGGGACTTGTTTTGCCTTTTCCTGATACTTACTTATTAGAATGAAATTGAATTACATTTAAAAGTGAAATCCATCAAAACATTCACATGTAACTATTATGTTACAGATTCGAGCTCAACTAGCAGCATGTGGTGCACCAATAGTGGGGGACTCGATGTACATGCCAGCTGTAATCGCAGAGCTGGTGGGACCCGCAAAGTTAAAAAAACAATTTGAAAGTGATTCCGCCATTGAAGAGTGGGCTGCAAAACACGGGAAGGAACCTGGTGTGAGTATTGGCCTTCAAGCTTCTCAAATTTCATGGGATGAAGATGAAGGACAACACCACTTGTATCAGGCGGGACCTCCATGGTGGACTCAGTAATGTCAGCAATATAGCAATGTACTTTGATTCAATTGTGTATCATATTCATAGCATCTTACTTCCTTTTTTCTTTTTGTTATGGGAAAAATCTACCCAATTATAGCGTTTTACTTTTATTTTTTAATCTTATTATGAAATGATGTTTTACCTTTTTCTTAAATTATGTTTTTGGCCAAATGTGCAAACCAAGTTTCATTCCAAAACAAAAATATGTAGATTAAATAATGTATATTTATGCAACAATGCTTCATTTCCTACCACTCTATATAACGATATTTTTAATTTTTTTTCCAATTTATGCGACTAATATAAATTATGAGTTATGATGCAATCATGCTCCAACACATTAAATATGTTACATTCAAGTATTGCGTCTTCTATTGAATATTGTATTTATTTATTTCCGACACTAACAAGGTAGGTTCAAAAATCAAATTCATAAGCTTAAATTGTATAGGTATTTAAGTCAGCTTGCCTCAACTTAAGACGAAAAAAACAGCTCGTAATTGATGTTACGTATTCGATTAACTTATTTAAATTTCGGAAATATTGCTTGGAAAAGATCCATGGCTATTGCTTGATTCGGATCTTGATTGGCATCAATGTTCCTCATTCGCTTGCAAAAATAACATTTTATAGTGATTAACCTTTTTGGTATTATCCTTGCACAAAACTTATACAACCATCCTATTTTTTGAAATTCCCAAATATAGTAAAACATTATGCAACCAGAAACAATTGGCATTTTGTCATTTTGGGCATACGTTTTCCCTTTTATATCTACTTCTTGCTTCTTGAAAGTAGATATAACTATACTCACGATTACAAATTCTAAGATGGGTTATAAAAACATTTATGAAAGAATTAGTCGTTGATTAAGGGGTTCTTTCTTTTTCTTTTCTTCACTTGTATAAGTAAAGTCACCGAATGAATAAAGATGTATGTTTCAATTAAGTGATATATATATATATATATATATATATATATATATATATATATATATATATATATATATATATATATATATATATATATATATATAATTTGTTTTATAACAATAATGAATAACAAATGATTATTTATTACGAACATAATTCCATTCTGAAATCCCGCAACCTTGCAAATAAATAATACAAACATAAACTATCAAAAGGTTAAAATAATCAATTCACAAGACAAGTTTGTAGTTTTTTTTAATCAATTCTCTTGACTAGTCACAAAAATTTACTTATTTTGCTACGTTATCCAGTCCACTCCACAAATCTATTTTGCTACTACCCAAACATTAATTGTTCAAAATCCCCACCACTTTCAATCAGAAAAAATAAAATAAAATAAACTCTTCATCACCATTGATTCAGATTCATTATCAACAATTAAAATCCACCACAAGAATAAGATCGCATAAGAAAATCCCCTCAAAAATCTTTAATAAATCGAAGACCGATTGTTCCAAAACTAACAAGATAGATTCAAATGCATATAATCAAAGCTAAAATGTATCAACAATGAATGAAGGTATTTAACTCAGTTTGCCTCAACATAAGATGAAAAAAAACAGCTCTTAATTGATTTTACCTATTCCATTAACTAATTAATTGCTTTAAATTTCGGAAAAATTGCTTAAAGAAAGATCCACAGCCACTGCTTGAGTTGCATCAATATTGTTGTTCACTTCACCTGCAAAAACAAGGTTTTATGGAATAATTAATTAACCTTTTTACTATCAACTTATTATAACATAAATAGATAATAAGTTCTTTACTTTCTTCCTGCAGCTCATCCTTCCCCAACAATGGTTGATTTTCCGTAATTGCCCCTACAGGAGTTACAAGCTCGTCTGGTTCCTTTACACGCAGCTCACCCTCATCCTTCTTCTCAATATCTTGATTCCCATGTTGCTCAGATTCCATTCCAGAGACGTCTCCCGGAATCATGGATTCCTTTTCCGGAAAACTCTCAGTCTCAGCCGTTGGATCACATCCCACATCTTCGTTTTCACAATCTTTCGGAACCTCTTCCGGTGCTGCTTTAGAAACCTCAAAAACCTGCATAACATCATCTTGCTCAACCAATCTCAGATTTTCCGGTTGAGGGGTATTTTGGTAATTTTGCACCGTCTCTCCCGCTTGCTTTACGCATACTGATTGATCCGGAGCACAAAACTGCACCGGGTTTCTAGGATTCGCGGGCGGAATCGGAAATTCGGTTCTGGTGCACATCTCAAGGTGGGGTGCCACGTCATTTTCCGGTGTCACGGGGGCCACATGCCCCTGTTGGAAAACAATGCCACGTAGGATGGAGTTATTGGGGCCCAAACGGGTCGAGAGGAGGTACCCGTTATCGAAAATGCCATCAATTATGCATGTAACCGCCTGTCCGACCATGTTGTGGTCGACCGGAGGAAGGACGGTGGTTGGTGGTGGTGGTTGGATGGTGGTTGGGAAGGTGGGTGGTGGTGGTGCCGGAGCTACCGGTGGCAGAAGTGGAGGTGGTTGAGGATGTGGTCTTGGCATGCTTTCATCCTTACGTGGACGACCGCGTTTACGTTTCACTGGGAGGTCGGGTGTCTTTGATATGTTTTGTTGATTCATTCTGCAAAATTCTTTATACAAGCAAATCAACTGTTATTCAGTGACAGTGACAGTAACAGTGACAGTAACAATAACTGTATGTGACATGTACGTGACATTGACAGACACGGGTCACAGTGTCAATGTCACAAAACAAATAACAAATAGTAAACTTCCATTTTATTTTATTTTTAATTTGATGACAAACTAACTACAGATAGTCACCTTGCATTTTCTACATATATAAAAATTTAGCTTTAAGCACAAAAATTATAAAAAGTATTTGAGAAAACAAAAGTATATTTGGGTGACTAACTTTGGGTAAATTGTGTAAAATTGCAGGACTTAACCTGAAAAGCTTTCTTTCCATGACTTTATTAGTCTTTATACGCTAAGTCTATCTACATTGGGTAAAAAAATATACCTGTGATATAGCTTACCAGATTAGTAGATTAAGACTTTATTCCGTTTAATAAAACACGAAACAAAACCTTAACCATCATGCAAGAATTCTATCCGGCTCTTAAATATCCAAAACTCTTGATTATTCTATGTTTTTTCATTGAATTTTTATCAATAGATAGTATTTTTGCATTGAAATCTTGAAAAGTACGATGTTTAAGATAATTTATTTCCTTCGATTCTCGTAATTTTCTCACTGCCCATATAAAAATTAAAACCCTAAAAAAATCTCGCATATAAAAACAGATCGAATAAATGAATCATGCGCTGATAATCAAAATCTGAACAGCGAATTGCGTAAATCTGATAGAATCTTTCACATTAATCGCATTACGTGAACATGAAACAATCGCGCAAAACTACAGAGATTAATTCGAAGAACTTACTTGAGAAAAATTGAGATCATGAGAGTGTTGCATATGAATGTAGAAAAATCTGTTGCGATTCCATTTTTTTATCACAAAATAATGTAATTTTATTTGTGGGGAAACATATAAGAAAAGGGGGATCGTTTGAGTAAATAATATGAATCTCATATTTTTGATTTTGATTCTGAAAAAGGAAAAGACTATCAAGGGTAACTGATATTTAGGATGATATAACTGAAATGGAAAATTAATAAATAAAAATTCAAAGAAAGAAAATCAAGAAGTTATAGGTATTTACACTTTTTACCCTTGATGTATTTTCTTGTTCAGTATCAACCCAAAAATAACTAGTTGTTTCAAAGTAGCGTATGTTGAATGACAGATCACAAGTAAATTGATATTGAAGGTTTTCATGGTTTTCACGTGGGTAAACAAAAGGAAGCCATATTACTTCGAACTTAATTTATGGTCTTACATTGAGAGCAATTTATAAGTCATATACTTTACTTTTAGAATCATACTTACGTGTTTTTTTGTTCAAGTGAGTTAAGATTTCACAAATTCATGTGTAAAAATAGTTTGCACAAGATGGTTTTGTACATTGAATTATAATAAGTGGATAATTGGATTGTGTATTTGTTAAATAAATATTTGGGGATCAAACATGAAATCTTGAGCCTTAGTTCTCATGATCACTAGATGTTCAATTTGATTATTGAAATCCGTTAGAAAAATCAAAACAACAACCTTGGAGAACGAAATTCAACATGGTTTTAACAAAATTGAGGCAAACATTGAAAATTAAAGTAACAATTGAGGCAAATGATATGGTAATGAACAAATTCAAAACAGTATCAGCAGATAAGCTTGTAAAGATGTCTTATATGTTTTTAGTACTAAAAAAACTAATGCTAAGGAAGATCGATGAATTTACGAGTTGTCTAGTGAATATCATACTTGAACTTCTCAAAAAGGAATAACCTTAATGGGGTGAACATTAAGCAATCGGAGGTATGACAGAGCTTTCAAGAAAACAAAATGATTGATTGTTCATGGTTGTTCAGGGGATGAAAATGTAGATTATATAAAGGGTGGCGGAACTTTCGAGAAAATAAAGTTTAGAACATTTATAATTTTCCCAAAATTTATCTTGGAAGAGTTATAGATTTAATCTATGTAAATCTAAACCTTTTATATTTCATATAAACCCCATCGTGATTTGAGTTTAATGCCATTTTTGTAGTTTAGATGTTTGATTGTATATAAAATACTCCCCTCATATCTTGATTAGTTTTTGGTTACCATATGTATGGTATATTATCCAAGCAAGTAACAAGTAACAAGATGGAAGTAAGTTGTATGTTCAATCACACAATTATGTGTTATCTGTTCGATCACATAGCATCCATGTGTTATATGTTCAATCACACAACCATGTTAGGTGTAACATCAGTATCCCATGTATTATTCTTTTGAAGTTCCTTGTGTTTTAAAAACTTGGATTTTGAGTTTTGCCTCCCCGCGACATGGTAGTGCCATGTCACCACAACATGGCACTCATTAAAAGGCCACGGCGCGATGTCGTAATGTGCATAAAACCCTAAGTTTCAGGCTTTGGGCCTTATATAAAGGATATGGGGCTAGGATTTCGACCGCCTTCAACCTCCATCACCCCCAGAAAAGCCCCCATCCAAACCCTAGTTCATTTCTCACCATTTTGTGTCATTGGTGGGTTGTTTCACCTATTGAAGGAATGAGAAGAACTTTGAGAAGCAAGAAAGCTCATCACAACCTTTTGTGCACTCTTTGGACCGTTGTAATGTTGGGTTTTGAGCATTCTAACACTCCTAAGTGTACATGCAACCCTAAATACCTTGGATCTATGTTTTCTCTATTATACATGCAAATATGAATATTCCAAGGTATTACCCTAACTAGCATACAACCTTTTGATACTTGGGTAATAAAATGGATAGAATACATACCTTGTTGATGTAGCTTGACTCCATGAAGCTTGAGAGCCTAGTGCCCCAAGTGTGACACCTCAAATGGTTCACACAACATCACCAACACATGGAATAACCATGAGGAGAAGACACTCCATGCTCAAATCGGCTAGCCTTCACATATGTATCACTAGTGCCAATTTCTTGAGCTAAAAGGGTCCTTATATAGTGTGCACATTAGGGTTACACCATGTAACCCATGACTTTACCCATTCCTTATGCTCCATAGGTTTTAACCTCCATGGAGGATCCATGGGTCACCACATGGGTTAAACCCAACATAAGGAATCTTGGATCATAAGCCCACATATATAAGAATGAATGATTTACACAATCAATCCCCATATATTTAATTAGTCTCTTTTGATCACTAAATTAAGTCCAAATTTATTCTTGATCAATACTAATTAAATAACATGATTTCATATTAATATAGAACTTATAATATATTAATATGTCACAAATGTCCTTTTCTCACAAACGGTCTATCCAAATGTTCTGATGCCATGCAACCCAAATGGACCATGCCGAGTCAGGTCAAGTACATACCAATTATAGTTATGGACTTAGACACTAATCCAACATGTAAGTCTCCTTAAACCATATCTTAGTGGTTCTTTCTTTTTAAGACTTGGAATTTTATGCTAGTTGGTCAATTTGATGAGTTTTGAGTGAGATTCGGGAATAAAGTTTGCAATTTTATTACTCTCAAAGGTCCCAAGAATATTGTATGTTTCAGATCTAGAGTCTTAAGTTTCTTTGGTGCTATACATGGGGTTTTGACCCTATTTTTCACCATTTTGGCCTAATATGGTGTATGACACGCATTGGACATGCATGTCCATAAATTTAGGATTTTTATGGACCATTAGGGCGCCATGAATCCTTCTAGAAAGTATTAGTGGAGGACTTAACAAATTAAGAGCTTAATAAGAGTTTGGATCTGCCAGCATAACCGTAACGTGGTCAGGTTTTGACCACGGAGTGGTGGGCAGATCCATCGTGATTTTGTTTGAGCCAGACCACGGCATGGTAGCCTGCATGGTTGACTTTTGACCGTTGAATTTTTTTACCAATTTGAATTTTAGTCAATTGATGGTTTTAGATGTTAAATTGAGGTTTTACCTTTTGATTAATGTTAGGTGGTGTGTAGTACTAGGCCTTATATTTTGCGAGCGGTGGTGTTAGTCTATTTTTATTGTGAGGTGAGTCTTCTCACTATACTACGTAGGATACTAGACTATCTTTTTAACTCTTGTATGTATGTTATGTATGTTGGGAGAGGCCCATTGGGCGAGAACCGTTACGAAGGTTGGGCGAGGCCTGTTGGGTGAGACCCATTATATTATTGGGCGAGGCCCGTAACGTATGTTGGGCGAGGCTCGTTATGTATGTTGAACGAGACACGTATTGGTATGTGGTATCTTGGGGAGATCACTAAGATTTGTGCTTACAGTTTTAAGTTTAAATGTTTCAGGTACTTCTTGTATCAAGGGGAAGAGCCATGCTTGATTTCATTGCATCCACTGGAGATTTCCGCACTATATGTTTTTGATGTTTTTCACTCTGATTTTTTGAACATATAAATTGTTACTATTCAATTGAGCATATAAGCCCATAACTATAATTGGTATAAACTTGAATTGATAGTAGCACAACCCTTTTGGGTTGCCCTCAAACCTAGCAATTGAATAGGATAGCTTTTAGAGAGATAGTGATTTATTAATTTATTATATGATTAATAAATTAATTAGAAATCAAAATAAATAATTTTTTAATGGATTATGAGAATAATATATTAATTGGAAATAATATTATTTAATTAATAATTAATCAGAAATTAATTGGAATTAATTTTGGGATTAATTGGATTAATTAAAACTAGGAGGACTAAAGGTGACAATGTTCAATAGTTGAGCATTGAGGAATTCTAGAACCTCCTGTAGATTTCGAAATTAGTTGTGAGGTGTCGAAGGTCATGGATAGTTTTGATAGTGTGTTAGTTTGTTTGCAAGGGCATTTTATGGATCGAAGTTTCAGTGTTTAATCCCTTGTATTTTTTGTTTACTTTCATCATCCCTATAAATATGGGATGTGTACTAGAGTTAGAGAAGAACTTTCATAATTCCTATCTAAAACACTTTGTACTCTTGAAAGCATAATTAAGCCAAAAAGAAATTATTTAGATCTCGTGTTCATTGTTTTCATATCTTTCTGATCTCGTAATTCATACTCGATTACATAACAACTACAATTGGTATCAACGCATGAATCATTCTGATTTTCATTGGTTTCAAAAATATTTTGAGTCTCATTCTAGATTCAAAAGTTTCCGCACTTTTGATTTTGAAAATCTCATTAGATCTTCAGTAGTGATTCAATTATGCGATTAGGTTGTTTAATTGAGTGTTCGGTTTGTGTTTTCTGATTAATTCATCCATAAATTTTCAAACTACTGAAGCTTTTCTTAAAAATTTGTCCATACGTCAAGGGTGAATTTCAACTTGAACACCATGACGTGTTTCTCTCATCTTCTAGGATCATCAACAAAGATTCCTATGTTAATACCTGAATATTACGATCAATAGGTTGATCGTATGGAAGACTATCTGAATGGTATCAATGAGGAACTATGGAAATGCGTCACTGATGATGTTCATCCTCCATCTGAAGTTTGTAGTGTTGGTACTTCTTCTACAAATTCTGATGTTAATAATCAATCTGAAAGGTAGCTGAAGAACGAGAAGAGATGTATGAGAGAACTCAGATGTAACACCATAAATTTTCAAACAATTTTTTCGTTTTGAAATCACATAATTCTCATATCACAATTCACAAAATCCCATTTATTTAATTTATAAATGCAACTCCATAGTTGTTCTTTTAATAATCCAGGATCCTCAAAGCATAACTCTTTCTCTGGTGTGTACAATCAAGCCAACGCCTTCCCGCGATCCTGAGAGAACCTAAAACACATATCACATAACACGGTAAGCACGAAGCTTAGTGAGTTCCCCAAAATACCACATACACTCATTAGCCACACGAGGCTATAACTCTGTAAGACCCTCCAGTCAATGTGTCTCAGTGGGACCCTCCGGACCCACAACTCTGATGGACCCTCCGGTCGTAACTCTGTGGACCCTCTGGTCCTAACTCTGTGGACCCTCTAGTCCTAACTCTGTAAGCTCAGAATAATACACAATATAAATCACATAGAAATAATGCAGGATATCAAAGTACTCAATATAAACACATAAGACCCTCCGGTCACACAAGAATTACTACTCTAGGTAAAGTATAGTGAGAAGACTTACCTCGGATGATGAACAACTCTTATAAACGCTGCTGCAGCGCACCGACCTCTAACTCTGAGCCAAACCCATAATTAACCCAATTAAGATCTACGACCAAACCCTCACTCATTAGGTCTAAAGGTAGTCCACTAACTAGCCAATCAACAACTCAAAACCCATTGGGCCCACCAAGGCCCAATAATAAATGAGCTCTCCCAAGGCCCAACCCTTATGTCCAAGAGGCAAGCCCAACACAAGGGCCCCAAGGCACACACACACACACACACACACACACACACACACACACATATATATATATATATATATATATATATATATATATATATATATATATTCCTCTGATCCAAATCTCTAATACAACATGCCCAAACTCCAGGCCCAACGCTTAAGGCTGAATATGAGATTTAGCCCAAAAAGCTCACTGCGAGACTACGCGGAGCATACCTCCCTTGGTACGCTCAACGTACATGCCAATCTCGATCGGGAGACTCAATCCAGTATGCGGGGTGTATTAGACTTACGCGGGGCGTAATGCTCAGGTCTAGAAACTCCATTTTCGACTTAACCACTTCATCCCAAAGCATCCAGACCTCAGGGAAGCTTTGCTACAAGCTCCTAACTGATAAAGTTGGCGACTTTATCAGTTTGCATGTCTTAATGGGACCCAACTTTCAAAAATAACCATTAAGACTCTCTTTACTCATCTTAACACATGCATGAGGAGTTCTAAACGACCAAGTTTACATTTTTATGAAACAAGGCAACCCAATACACTTAAAAGGACAGGAGATTTGCTCTGGAGCTCACCAAACTCACAAAGTTCCAATCTTGGGACATAAAACCCTAAAAATGGACTCAAAACAAGAACTAGCACAACAATGAGCAAGTTTCGAACTTGATACTTATGGAAGATGCACCAACAAGTGTATAACTCAGATCCAAAAGCTAGACGCTCAAGCTATTCTTGTTCAAGGCTCCTTCTTCTTCCAAGGACAAACATAACAAGTTATCACCTTTCTAGATCCACATAAGAAAGCCACCAAGATTCAAACTTTATGCTTTCTGGAGCTAGATCAATATGATTAGGGCTTGGATCCACAAGCTCCAAGCCAAGCAATGCTTCCTCAAGGAACTCCTTCTTCCACAATAAGCACCTAAAACTTCACTAAATCACTAAAAAGCTCAAGAATCACTCCAATGGAGGCTTAGGGTCGATTTCTAGGGTTTAGTGGGATGGAGACTGAAGATATTAGGGTTAGGATATGAGATAAGGAGCTTAAATAGGGTCCAAGAACCTAAAATAGGGTTTGGGTCTGATTAGCGTACGCCCAACGTACATATGGTACGCCCAGCATACTCCGAAGAACATTCGCGATCATCCTGGTTAGTATGCCCATCATACTAGTACGCCCCGCGTACACTTTGTGCATGCCTAGCGTACTTGGCTAAGCCTGAAACCATGAAACTTCCGAAGGCCATAACTTCTTCATTATAAATCTTTTTCCGACGATCCTTATATCCATGAAAAGGTAAAGAGAAGCCCCACACTTCTATCAACTTTATTCCTCCTAAAGCCCACTCGAACTCAGATCCAAAATTCATGAAAAGCCCGCACCAGTGCCTTTAACAATGCCTTTGGGCTCTAAAGCACAACCCGAACTCTTTTATCACACAACCTACCTTACCCATATCCCAAAATGGGCCTAAACCTTTCTCTTTTAAAGACTCAAAACCTTCTCATACTCGTATTAAGGCCTATGGGCCTTAAATGACAAAACAATCCTGGACAGGATGTTACAATTCTCCCCCACTTAAATTAGATTTCGCCCTCGAAATCGTTCTTTATCTTCACATAGATCGAAACAAAAACCTGAGAAGCATAACCGGAAAATCTCTTAACATTCATTGATCCCTCTCCCAAGACATTCGAACCAAATAGAAATTCCCAACCCGAAGAAGGACGGACCCTTTTTCCATGGAAGTACCTGCTCTAACTCTCAAGAACTGGAAACTATAGTGGTCTGTCTCCTTGACAGACCGCCCATGCTGAACATCACCCTGATAATTTCTCATCGAATAACATACTCATATAAAACACTTCCAACTCTAAGTACCACGTCAGCTCCCGACCCAACAGTTGAACCTCCAAGGGCTACCCCTTGCACACCAAATAAAATGACTTTACAACCCTCCTTTTCACAATATCTATCTCAGCCCATCATATGACACACAAAGTCACGAAGTTTACTTTACCTCAAGCGAATACTTCAATCCATATGATGTCGCCTCACCTCCGACCTCTGTCGTCTACCACTTACTAGTTCCATGCGTCTGGTGGTCCTTCCCAACCAACGAACCGACCTACTCAGGTCTAAAAACATCATATGGAAACCATTACCACCCAAACTGAGATCCCTTTGAAAATCTGGAATCTCGTCCTGCCTACACAATGCTCAAAAAGAGCCAAACTCGAACTCGAGAGTCTGGTTCAACAGCAGAATTGGAACCACTCATATCTGATCTGATACTCAACTCAAAACCCGAGATCCGCGAATTTTTGTATACATTACTTCTCCAATCCCTTCTGATTAACAACAATCCCTCCTCAACACGAGATATACCAATTCCAACCGTCACAGAGACCCCAGACTCGCCCATGGTCTGACAACCAGGTTCCCGAAGACTTAAGCGATAAGGCTACCCCAGCTTAAGAACTCCTCTGCGTTATACTCTAACTAGTGAATACTAAAGTTCCACGTAGAACAATATTCACTCTTATCGAATACTGAGTGCTACGGCTCCCCGCAGGCTTACGACACCCTCTCACTAACCAGTGAGTACTATGGCTCCCCGTAGTATCACAACACTCTCTCGTTGACTAGTGAGTACTACGGTATCGCGACACCCTTTCCCACTGACTCATGGATGCTACGGCTCCCTATAGTCTTACAACACTCTCTCGTTCACTGACTCACCATGGGCTCATTCCATGGTTTCTCCTGATAATCCCAAGCGATTACTTCCACCCGGATCCACTTGTTCTCTTACCACCCCATAATCTCATTGTCAAGGCATCACTACACTGAGTTCACCAACTCATGCTCCGCATTTCAACATAGATAGGTGCTTACACCCACTCGACATAATCTCCATCACTCCTTATGTAATTTGTCGTAGGCAAGGCATTTTTCTCAGCACAGATACGCCCTTAGATAGTCCCACTCCGCCGACACTTAACTAATGGGTTCCCACTGGAACAAAGTCTCTCGGTACTCCACTCACCATCTCACGAATCGAGCCCCAACATGACCAAAATTAGGACTACATATATGGGTATCTTGGCACACCATCACAACATCTCACGATGTCTTGCCTCAACCACTAATTCTCCACTCACGCAACTCAAAACCTCGAAATGCTCCCATCTTACAATTTAAAACACGGAGGAATCGTCAATGATTGAAAACACGTTGGTGAAAATCCGAAGCTCCATCCTCTACTGATCACCACCCATACGATACTACTCATACCAACTCTAAAATTGGTTGATAAATCAATTTTTGTCCCTCCTGGAGTACAGATCACAATCTATACCTATACCCACAAATCTCAGCTATTGCACCCTGAATGCAGCGACCCAACCGTCTCGAACTCAACATTTACAAACCTGAAAAATCCCTAGCCATCATAAATTCTTTGACCCAACGGCCACATGTCGTGGATTCACTCATCCTTTCTTAAGCACATACACATACATCATCTCGCCTTGCACCTCGCCTCATCCACCAATAACCCAGGTCTCATGTGTCCGCACCATAGATCTCCATAACCATTTCTCTAAGTGCACTTGAACGGATCGCTGATCCCCTCAATAGAATACCCAGTTCTCCCCCACTCATGGTTCGAACCATCACCAATTGGCATACCAAAAATCTACTCCATAGACTGTTTCACCAGGTACATCACACTTGACTCTTGGAACGTACCATGCAATCACTCAATTATCTTCCCAATGGAAACCAAGCAATCTCCAAATATCCCGTAACTCACACAAAAATCTCAGAATCCTTCTAAGGTAACTGCCTCTAGTCCTCTCGAAGCCTCAGACTGACACACTGCCGGATACCCCACTGTTCCGAATTAGATCTAGCTCTCAATTTGGAAATAATGAACTATCACGCACATCGTCTCTGATTCCCCGACCTTCCTCCCAACGTGGGAATCATCAAAAAAGCAAGAGACCTCACTCTCTCAGTCGATACATAATGTAGACAACGAGGGTCGCCGCCCTGATATACTCCTCTTAATCATCTGGAACTTGCTGCTAAAAGTGTGCCTCCCTCAATAAGGCTTCTCCTTGTCCTCTTTCATCCTAGTCCCACTAAAGACTCTCTCATGGTATAAGAAATACTTCGCAGCAAACATACTACCTGAATACTCTGGTGAAAAGGTTGCAACCCTATGCTACCCCATGGGGTTTACCTCCAAACTCTAAAACCGGAAGCTCGTCATCTCTTTTGATTCTCCAAGGAAATGGGGACAACGCAACTCTTGCCACCTAAGGTGGCGCCTCATTTATCGGTCATTTGCTCAACTCAGACCGTGATCCTCCAATAAGCATCATCTTTACTCATCCCTGAGTCTTGCGACTCCAACTGGTATCTCACCAAAAATCTCTTGGAAACTAACTCGATTTCCCTCTCAAGGTATGCTCCATTGAAACTCGTTCGACATAGACCTCTGGCCCCACACTCTATCACATCTTATCTCAGTCTAATCAATCACAACGGGATAATTGGTAAAACTAGAAGCACTAACCGCCACGAATCATGGTACTCGAACCATGCGATCACCTCTCGATCTGCTACGAATCATGGTACCCGAACCATGTTATCTCCTCTCAATCTGCTACTTAGAACCTCTCGAATTCTCTCTGTTTCGAGTACAGGTCCTCTTCTTTCAGTAGTACGGGCCCATACTACCTGCCACATCTACCCCTACTTTCCACACGGGTCTTCCCAGATTTCCTAAGTAGCTGCTCAACCTTCTCGATCACCAATCCCGTTAAACCTGGTCGCTCCCCAACGAATACTCTCCTCCATCAGCATACTCATCTGGCTAAGGTCACTCCCTAGGCTCTTCCTAGGTTCTCTCACTTCTTTGCCATCAGCTGCTGAAGAACTCCTTATGATGCCAGTCATCTACCTCCTAAATATCATCATATTCACTTAATAGTTGACTCCCATCATCAAGGGTTCCACAAAGCACGAAGCAAGCAGCATTTGAGCATCAAATAATCTCTACCAACACATAAAACCACTCTAGGTTACAACTCCACTTGCTCTACTCACACTCAAAAGGTATCACCGAACTCAAGCAACTTTACCCTTCACGGGTATCTAACTACTCTCTCAGTAGGCTCTTCCAAGCTCGACTAGGTATCTCTCCTAGATTACTCCTCTACTCAAAGTTCTCTCTCAAAGATTCCTATTGGATACTCTTACTCTGCACATACTCAAAGCACATCACAGATAGCAAAATTCCTAGGCTAAGGCATCACAAATCAGGCAACTCTAGCCCTAAAATATGAAATACCTAGCCTATCTTCTAGAATGCATCACTAATATCTCAATAATAACTCATAACACAGATAAGTAAGGGTATTTTGGGAAATCAACGTTCGGGCTCTCGCTGATTGTACACAATACTCCTTTTCGTTTTTCTTTTAGAAACTCTTACTCGTTTTTTTTTTTTAAAAAGTCATTTCTTTTGAAAAGTTTGAGTCCAAATATACCCGAAGGTACATCTGAATCCCTCAAACCAAGGCTCTAATACCAACTTGTAACACCATAAATTTTCAAACAAATTTTTCGTTTTGAAATCACATAATTCTCATATCACAATTCACAAAATCCCATTTATTTAATTTACAAACGCAACTCCATAATTGTTCGTCTAATAATCCAGGATCCTCAAAGCATAACTCTTTCTCTGGTGTGTACAATCAAGCTGTCGCCTTCTCGCGATCCTCAGAGAACCCGAAACACATATGACATAACACGGTAAGCACGAAGCTTAGTGAGTTCACCAAAATACCACATACACTCATTAGCCACTCGAGGCTATAAATTTGTAAGACCCTCCGATCAATGTGTCTCAGTGGGACCCTCCAGTCCCACAACTTTGATGGACCCTCCGGTCCTAACTCTGTGGACCCTCCTGTCCTAATTTTGTAAGCTCAGAATAATACACAACATAAATCACATAAACATAATGCAGGATATCACAGTACTCAGTATAAACACATAAGACCCTCCAGTCACACAAGAATTACTACTCTAGGTAAAGTATAGCGAGAAGACTTACCTCGGATGATGAACAGCTCCTATAAACGCTGCTACAGCGCACCGGGCTCTAACTCTGAGCCAAACCCATAATTAACCTAATTAAGATCTACGATCAAACCCTCACTGATTAGGTCTAAAGGTAGTCCACTAACCAGCCCATCAATAACCCAAAACCCATTGGGCCCACCAAGGCCCAATAATAAATGAGCTTTCCCAAGGCCCAACCCTTAAGTCCAAGAGGCAAGCCCAACACAAGGGCCCCAAGCCACACATTTATATATTCCTCTGGTCCAAATCTCTAATACAACAAGCCCAAACTCCAGGCCCAACGCTTAAGGCAAAATATGAGATTTAGCCCAAAAAGCTCACAACGAGACTACGTGGAGCGTACCTCACTTGGTACGCTCAGCGTACATGCCAATGTCGATCGGGAGACTCAATCCAGTACATGGGGTGTACTAGACTTACGCGGGACGTAATGCTCAGGTCTAGAAGCTCCATTTTTGACTTAACCACTTTAGCCCAAAGCATCCAGACCTCAGGGAAGCTTTGCTACAAGCTCCTAACTGATAAAGTTGGCGACTTTATCAGTTTGCATGTCTTAATGGGACCCAACTTTAAAAAATAACCATTAAGACTCGCTTTACTCATCTTAACACATGCATGAGGAGTTCTAAATGACAAAATGGACATTTTTATGAAACAAGGCAACCCAATACACTTAAAAGGACAGGAGATTTGCTCTGGAGCTCACCAAACTCACAAAGTTCCAATCTTGGGACATAAAACCCTAAAAATGGACTCAAAACAATAACTAGCACAACAATGAGCAAGTTTCAAACTTGATACCTGTGGAAGATGCACCAACAAGTGTATAACTCAGATCCAAAATCTAGATGATCAAGTTATTTTCTTTCAAGGCTCCTTCTTCTTCCAAGGAAAAACATAACAATTCATCACCCTTCTTGATCCACATAAGAAAGCCACCAAGATTCAAACTTTATGCTTTCTGGAGCTAGATCAATATGATTAGGGCTTGGATCCACAAGCTCCAAGCCAAGCAATGTTTCCTCAAGGAACTCCTTCTTCCATAGTAAGCACCAAAAACTTCACTAAATCACCAAAAAGCTTAAGAATCACTCTAATGGAGGCTTAGGGTTGATTTCTAGGGTTTAGTGGGATGGATGCTTAAGATATTAGGGTTAGGATATGAGATAAGGAGCTTAAATAGGATCCAAGACCCTAAAATAGGGTTCAGGTATGATTAGCGTACGCCCAATGTACTCCGAAGAACATTCGCGATCATCCTGGTCAGTACGCCCAACGTACTATGTAACATCCCAAAATTCAAGTCCAAAAATATCATTTTTTATTTAATTAACTCATAAAACATTCACTAGAAAATATTGTATAAACACGTCATCTCATAAAATCAAGTATCATGGTTGAAACCCACAACATAAACAAATATCATATCAGAGTACAATCCCAGAAAACACCGTGCGGAAAATCAGATGTGTGTGTGATGCCATTTTACCCCACAAACACTCAGTTAGAAATTGATTTCTATACTCTTAGGGTAAAATGACCATTTTACCCCCAACCAAGTCAAGTCAAAGTCAAAGTCAACTTCCAGTTGACCCGACTCGTCGTGTTGGGACAACAACTCGCCGAGTCCCTCCCTCTCTACTCGTCCTCATCCGTGATCCTACTCATCGAGTTGGGTCGTCAACTCGATGAGTACTTCTCTCATCCGAACGCCCCATGAAAACTCATCCGACTTGCCGAGTTTATGAACAACTCGTCGAGTTGGCCTTCATCCGATGAACCAGATCTGTCCTCAACTCGCCGAGTTGATGAACAACTCGCTGAGTTCTAAGGAGATTGCCTTGGACTCGCCGAGTCCAGTCTTGACCAATTCCATATAGTTGATTTAAATGAGATCTAACACACCAAAACCATAGATATGGCCTCCTAATGTCCACTTCATACGTAAAGTTCCAAACTTGATGCACATGCATGGGGTTTTTAGCTCAAAAATCCACATAAAGTGTCCTACAATGTGTATGGGGCTTTCATGGCCCTTTTATGCCATGAAACCCCTCTTAAGCCCCAGATCTGAAGTCAAAACCCACCCCACACTCCGAATATCGAAATATGACTTAGCAATCCAAATAAATCCCAAGTTAAAGATAAATAAACACCTAGATGAGTCAAGACAGAGGCATTATACCTTGAAGTTGCTGAAGATGAAGTAAACTCCCTGGATCTACTGTCCCCAACTCAAGTTCCAAGCTCCTTTCTTCCTTCCAAGCTTTACTATCACACAAGAACACCAAAAATGGCCTCAACAAAGCACAAACGGCTAGGGTTTTGATGAGAAGTGTTTGGGAGCATAAAGGGGGAATGGAGGTTGCATAAGGTTGTTTAAATAGGGTGCAAACCCTTGGATTAGGGTTTTAGTCCGGACAGCAGCTACTCGGCGACTCCGAGACCCGACTCGGCGAGTCCATGGCTTAAACTCCGCGCCTCATCCCGCTTCTACTTGGCGAGTTGGTCCTTCAACTCGCCGAGTCCAAGACCAAAAATGCAAAATAATTAAATATTTAATAACATAATACGTACCAAGAACCAGGTGCTACAAATCTCCCCCACTTATTTTAGACTTCATCCTCGAAGTCTGCTGCTCGATCCTGGAACAGCTCTGGGTAATGCTCCATCATCTCATCCATCGGCTCCCATGTCCATTCTGATCCCTTCCGGTGCTGCCATTGCACCTTTACCAGCTCAACCCTCTTGTTCCTCAGATCCTTCGACTTTCGGTCGAGGATCACTACAGGCCACTCGATGTAATTCAGGCTGTCATCAAACTGAATGTCCTCCAAGGGTACCACTGCTGAGTCATCCACCAGGCAGTTCCGCAGCTGAGAGACGTGGAAAGTGTTGTGGATCTGACTGAGTTCGGCTGGCAGATCCAATCGGTATGCCACCTTGCCCACCCGGGCTACAACCCTAAATGGTCCAATATACCTGGGGCCCAACTTTCCCCGTTTCCTGAATCGGATGACGCCCTTCCAAGGCGACACCTCCAGGAGAACCATATCCCCAACCTGGAACTCTAGGTCTGATCGACGTCTATCGGCATAACTTTTCTGCCGACTTTGAGCAGTCTGAAGTCTGCTCCGGACCTGCTGAATCTTCTCTGTCGTCTTGAGCACTACTTCGATGCTCCCCATGACCCTTTGGCCAACCTCACCCCAACATATCGGGGTCCTGCACCTCTTCCCATACAACATCTCGAAGGGAGGACGGTCGATACTGATGGGTTTTAGCCATAAGAACTTTCCTATGTGCGCATGCAAAACCCTAATGCTTGGATCTAGGCTTTCTAATTAAACATGATTTGAATCCAAGACTTCTAATGACTATTTAGGTATAAGAACAATATTAAAACAGATCTAGAATCATACCTTTGAATTCCTTGTTTGATCTTGTTGTCTTGGAGCTTCTAGAGTCACAATTGTCACTCCTCTAATGGCTTACAAACACCAAATAGCAAGGAGGATGATTTGGGAGAGAGGAGAGGGAAGGAAATCGGCCAGGGGTTCTCTTCTTTAGATGAAGTGCCGATTTCCCTTTGCCATAGGGTCTATTTATACTTGTAGACTCCTTAAGGGTTACAACCTAAACCCTAATTGGATAATCTTCTCTTAAAGCTATCCAAATCCATTCCTTAGATAACCTTGGACGATTTGAAGCTATCCCTAACTTCTAGAATCCACCCAATCCCTATCTAATATGGATTTACAGTCTAAAGTTTAACTATCAAACAATTGACAGTTTATACCCTCTTATTTAATTAATCTCTTTAAGTCACCAAATTAATTCCAATTAATTCTATGACTTATATTAATCAAATAACAATATTATTATTATTTATATTATTCTCATAATATATTAATAATATTTATTCTATCTTAATAAATCATCCTATCAAGTTGCTATGGTGAAGGCAACCCAAAAGGACCATGCACAACCGGGTCAAATACTTGCCTAATATAGTTGCAGCCTTAGACACTATTCCAGCAGATACTCGCATGATAGCTATTATTATACGAGAACTCCGCCAACGGAAGGTAGGTATCCCAGCTACCTCCGAAGTCTAAAACACATGCCCACAGCATGTCCTCCAGAGTTTGGATGGTCCGCTCGCTCTGGCCATCCGTCTACGGGTGAAAGGGGGTGCTGAAATGCAGACGAGTACCCAATTTGTCGTGGAATTTCTTCCAAAACCTGGAAGTGAACCGCACATCCCTATCCGAAATCACTGAGATTGGCACTCCGTGCTGCGCCACCACCTCCCTGATATAGATTTCGGCCAATTTCTTGGCCGAAATGCTCTCCTGAATCGGGATAAAGTGGGAACTCTTGGTCAATCGATCAAAGATGACCCAGATCAAATCTACTCCTCACACGGTCCTAGGAAGCTTGGTGATAAAATCCATCGCGATGTCTTCCCATTTTCACAGTAGAATATCCAACGGCTGCATCTTGCCGTGTGGTCTCTGATGCTCGGCCTTGACCTTCATGCAGGTCAAACACCTCTCCACGTACCATGCCACATCCCGCTTCATGCAGGGCCACCAATAGTCCAGACGAAGATCCCTATACATCTTCGTCGCCCCGGGATGAATGGAGAACCAGGATTTATGTGCCTCCTCCATCAGGACCTGGCGCACGCCTCCATGATAAGGGACCCACACCCTACGGTGAAGAGTCAACAACCCTCGGCTATCATAGTCGAAGGAGGAAACCTGCCCCACAATCCGCTCACTCTTCTGATGTTCCTCCTTCATAGCCTCCTACTGAGCCTCCTGGATCCGCTCCAGAAGCGGAGTCACCACTGTCATCCTCAGACAGATATCTCGATCGGCGTTGCCTTGCGGCTAAGCACATCGGCCACGACACTAGCCTTCCCCGGATGGTAGAGGATCTCACAATCATAATCCTTTACCGCATCAAGCCACCGACGCTGCCTCATATTCAGATTTGGCTGGTCCATGAGATACCTCAAACTCTTGAGGTCCGTGTAAATCGTATAACGAACCCCATAGAGGTAATGTCGCTAAATCTTGAGGGCGAATACAACAACCCCCAACTCCAAATCATGCGTCGGGTAGTTCGCCTCGTGAGGCTTCAGCTGCCTTGACGCGTAAGTGATGACATGCCCTCTCTGCATCAATACCGCACCCAAACCTGCGATGGATGCATCGCAGTACACAACAAAACCCGCTATGCCCTCTGGTAGGGATAAGATTGGCGCGTCGCACAATCTCTGTCTCAGTGCCTCCAACGCGGCCTGCTGCTCAGTCCCCCAACGATACACCACCGACTTCTTAGTCAGTCGGGTGAGCCGAACTGCTATCTTGGAGAAGTCCTGAATGAATCTTCGATAGTAGCCTGCCAATCCCAGAAAGCTCCGAATCTCAGATGGAGACCTCGGAACCTCCCAACTCATCACGGCCTCCACTTTGGCCGGATCTAACGAAATCCCGTTTTGGTTGACAAGGTGCCCAAGAAACTACACCTCGCGCAACTAGAACTCACACTTGGAGAACTTAGCATACAAGTTCTCCCTCCTCAAAGTCTCTAGAACCTCCCGCAGATGCTCCTCATGATGCTCTCGCGTCTTGGAGTAAACCAAGATATCATCAATAAATACTATCACAGACCTACCTAACATCGATCTACACACGCGGTTCATGAGGTCCATGAACGCGGCAGGAGCATTGGTAAGCCCGAAAGGCATCACCACAAACTCATAGTGGCCATAACGCGTCTGAAACACAGTCTTCTGCACATCCTCCTCTCTGAATGTAAATCAATCTTGGAGAACCAAGATGCTCCTTGTAGCTGGTCAAATAGGTCATCAAATCCTCGGAAGTGGGTAGCGGTTCTTCACCATTACCTTATTCAGCTCCCAATAATCTATACACATCCGATACGACCCGTCCTTCTTCTTCACAAACAGAATCAGGGCTCCCCAGGGTGAACTGCTCGGTCTAATGAAACCCTTGTCTAACAACTCCTGCAACTGTGTAGACAACTCCTGCATCTCAGGAGGAGCCAACCGATACGGTGCCTTGGCTATCGGAGCCGCACCAGGGACAAGGTCGATCCTGAACTCCACCTGTCGCTCCGGAGGTATCCCAAGCAACTCCTCGAGGAATACATTCGCGAACTCTCGTACTATGGGCACATCGCCCACTGTCGCCCTACCCATTTCCCGAGTATCCATAAAGTACGCAACATAACCTGCGCAACCCTGCTGCAGGTAACGTCTAGCTCTTGCTGCCGAACATAAAGCTGGTCCTCGCTGCGGCCTCTCGCCCAGAATCACCAGCTCTCCCCCACTTGGGGTCCTGATTCACACCAACTATTGCACGCAGTCAGTCACTGCCCCATTGGGGCTTAGCCAATCCATACCAATAATAACCTTGTTCCCTCGCAAAGGTATGGGAACCAGATCCACCAGGTAGCGCTCCTCGAATAATCTCAGCACACAATCTCGAAATACCATCTATGCTTGCACCGATCGGTCGTCTGCAATCTCTACCTCTAGAGGGCAATCCAACATGCCCGAAGACTTGGAAAATCTCTTGCTGAGCGCAAGAGAAAAAAACGATCGGGTAGCGCCCGAATCAAACAACACTTGAACCGGGATGCTGTTCACATGGAACGATCCTAAACAGAGCACATATCAATAACATAAACATCATAAAAATAAATCAGAGGGAAAGAATCATACCCGTCACCACATCAGGTGCAGCACATGCCTCCTCGGCTGTCAGCTGAAATGCTCGGCTCCGCACCACTGGAGCCTCTGCCTTGACCTTCCGGCCATCTGTAACCCGCGCCGTCGCTGAGACCGGCGTCGCTGCTGGCGCTTTTGTCAATCTCGGTCAATTAGCCCTTTTATGGCCCCACTGATTGCAATGGAATCATATCAGGTTTGTCATCTGTACTGCAGGGGTGGGGGCAGTACAATCCCTGCCAAAATGCCCCACCTTGTCACACTTATAGCAGCCCGAACCCGGCCCAGTGCGACAAGCTCCCTCGTGTGACCAACCGCATTTCCCACACCGGTCCCGTCCTGCCTGGCCTTTCGGCCTACCATCAGATCCCTTGGGCTTCTTCCCCGAAGCCCCAGTCGTCAGCCCCTCCACTGCCTTCCTCTTCTAGATCTGCTCCATATCAATCTCCCTCTCCCTAGCCCTGGCAAACATGGAATCCAAGGTAGGGCAAGCTGAAAAACTAACATGCTCCCGAATGTCATCTCGTAGCATGTCGTGGTAGCAGGTCCTCCTCATATCCTCATCTCCCGCATACTGGGGCACCAGAAATTCCCTCTCCCGAAACTTGGTGGTGATCTCCGCCACAGTCTCCATAGTCTAGCTCATATCCAAGAACTCCCTGGCCAACCGCTAAAGCTCCACAGCTGGCGCAAACTTCGCCTTGAATCTGGTCACAAAGTCTGACCATGTCATAGCCTCAATAGTTGAGGCTCCCAATGAGTCACCAACAGACTCCCACCAATCTCTAGCCCTGTCTTGCAAGCATCCTGCTGCATATCTCACCTTCGACCCCTCCGGGCAAAAGCTCATTAGTTGCGCAGACTCAATGTCTGCGATCCATCTCCTAGCGGCAATGGGGTCTTTCACCCCATGGAAATGTGACGCACCACTCCCTCGAAAGTTCTTAAAGGACAGTGTGCACGTACCCACCTGGCTAGACGTCATATCACTCCTGAATGCTCGGAGGTGATCCTCCATCAGCTCAACAATCCCTTCCTTGATCGACCCGAAAATGATAGGGGTCGACTCAAGGATGCCTCTCGTGATCTCAGACGCGATGAACTCGTGCAGCCCGTTATCAACCTGCTCGGATCCCACACCCGAGCTTGATCCCAATCCTGATCTGAAACCTCCTGCTCCATGTTGTGTGGTCACCATGCTAAAAATACACGCATAAATGTCAGGATCATACATATACTCGAGAGATCTAACACACTTTCCAAGGTTCCCGGTTTCATCTAGGCCATCCTTGATTCGAGTACGGGTCCTCTGCTTTCAGTAGTACGGGCCCATACTACCTTCCACATCTACCTGTACTTTCCTCAAGGATTGCTTCGACTTCACCAAGTCCCTTTTACCGATACCCTTTCCACTGACCTCATCCTAGGCTTCCCTAGGGCGCTCTCCGACCTACCTTCCGCCATCAGCTACACTAGGAGCCCCTACTACTTCCACCTAACTAACTTGTAGGTACTGTTACATATCCGCTCCTTAGTTAGTTGGAAAAATCCAAAACCCCCATAGCACAAAGCATGAAGCATTCGTGCATCGAGTAACCAAATCAGGCATAACCTATACAGGCTATCCTACTGCTGACTAAACAGTCCTAGCATACAACTCATACAACAGACATATAAGGCATCCTCCTAGATCCTTAGCCCTAACTAGCATGCAATTCACAGAATCATATATCATGCACACCAGGCATCCTCCTAGATCCTTAGTCCTATTCTAGCATGCAATTCTGAATCAAAGCCATATAACATAACATAACAAGTATGGGTATCTTGGGGAAAACTTACTTGAGCCCGTCCGGTCGCATGCATCACACACCTTGTCTTTCTTAAAATCCTTTCGTTTAGATTTTTAGAAACCATTTTATTGTAAAAATCTTTTAGCCCCTCAGTTTGAGTCTAGACACCCCTGAGGGTGTGTCCGAATCCCTCAAACCAGGGCTCTGATACCAACTTGTAACATCCCAAAATTCAAGTCCAAAAAATTTCATTTTTTATTTAATTAACTCATAAAACATTCACTAGAAAATATTTTATAAACATGTTATCTCATAAAATCAAGTATCATGATTGAAACCCACAACATAAACACATATCATATCAGAGTACACTCCCAGAAAACACCGTGCGGAAAATCAAATGTGTGTGTGATGCCATGCTACGCCGCCGGCTCTTTCCCCTTAGACGAAGAGGTACCTGAAACCAAAAACTGAAACCGTAAGCACAAAGCTTAGTGAGTTCCCCCATCATACCACATACCATACAATACCATTGGTATCTTTCAACCGGTAATCATCATCGGTATCTTTCAACCGGTAATCGTCATCGGTATCTTTCAACCGGTAATCATCATCGGTATCTTTCAACCGGTAATTGGGGACTATTCCACCCCTTACCAGTAGCATACAATAACAAGATATAAGCATACAGTCAGGCATATCCGGGTACTGACCTACCCCTTGGTCCTAAGGACCACTATCAGGGAAACTATCCCTATCATGCACGTAACATATCATACAGATATAACTCATAACCAAACACATACCAGACCAAGATAATTATCACAATGACAATCATCTTCTAAATACTCCTCATTGGTGGGCCGGCATTGTGGCCTTAGACCCACCCCTACTGGAAGGTAACTCACCTCGTACAGGTAGCTGCTGATAATTAGTGCGGGAAACCTCTGTCCGCTGCTGCTCCGGAAATCCTTCGGCTACAAACCCCACAAACACTCAGTTAGAAACTGATTTCTATACTCTTAGGGTAAAATGACCATTTTACCCCCAACCAAGTCAAGTTAAAGTCAAAGTCAACTTCCAGTTGACCCGACTCACCGAGTTGGGACAACAACTTGCCGAGTCCCTCCCTCTCTACTCGTCCTCATCCGCGACCCTACTTGTCGAGTTGGGTCGTCAACTCGACGAGTTCTTCTCTCATCCGAACGCCCTGGCCTTCATCCGATGAACCAGATCTGTCCTCAACTCACCGAGTCCTAAGGAGATTGCCTTGGACTCGCCGAGTCCAAGAATGCACTCGCCGAGTCCAGTCTTGAACAATTCCATACAGTTGATTTAAATGAGATTTAACACACCAAAACCATAGATCTGGCCTCCTAATGTCCACTTCATACGTAAAGTTCCAAACTTGATGCACATGCATGGGGTTTTTAGCTCAAAAATCCACATAAAGTGTCCTACAATGTGCATGGGGTTTTCATGGCCCTAAAGTTGGCACCTTTATGCCATGAAACCCCTCTTAAGGCCCAGATCTGAAGTCAAAACCCACCCCACACTCCCAATATCGAAATATGACTTAGCAATCCAAAGAAATACTAAGTTAAAGATGAATAAACACCTAGATGAGTCAAGACAGGGGCATTATACCTTGAAGTTACTGAAGATGAAGTAAACTCCCTGGATCTACTGTCCCCAACTCAAGTTCCAAGCTCCTTTCTTCCTTCCAAGCTTGACTATCACACAAGAACACCAAAAATGGCCTCAACAAAGCACAAACAGCTAGGGTTTCGATGAGAAGTGTTTGGGAGCATAAAGGGGGAATGGAGGCTACATAAGGTTGTTTAAATAGGGTGCAAACCCTTGGATTAGGGTTTTAGTCCAGACAACAGCTACTCGCCGAGTCCGGGACCCGACTCGGCGAGTCCATGGCTTAAACTCCGCGCCTCATCCCGCTTCTACTCGGCGAGTTGGTCCTTCAACTCGCCGAGTCCAAGACCAAAAATGCAAATAATTAAAGATTTAATAACATAATACATACCAAGAACCAGGTGCTACATACTAGTTGATGGGTTTTCGCCAAAAGAACATCCTATGTGCTCATGCAAACCCTAACGCTTGGATCTAGGTTTCTCTATTGTACATGCAATGTATCCAAGACTTAAAATCTTAGATCTAACATATTATAAACTGAAATTAGGGTTTAAAGAATTACCTTTGAATTTTATATAGCAATAACAATCACAAATCCTCCTTGTAATGACTTTAGAAAGCTTAGAGTCACAATTGTCACTCCTCTAATGGCTCACAAACACCAAGAGCAAGAGGATGAAGAACAAGGAGAGAGGAGGCTGCCCAAAATGTCCAGAAACCCTAGTGGAACTCTTAGCCACGTTTTTGGGGCTTAAGGGTACTATATATACATGTAGGCTATTAGGGTTTTCAACTAGGAAACCCTAATCTGACTGCTTAAGCCCTAAGCAGCCCGTGGACCCTTTTAGAATATCTCTTGGACGATTTCTAATGGGTTTCCCCATAGAATTCGTCCAACCTATTATTCCAAGGTGATCCATAGCCAAAATGCAGTTATCTTATAATTACAGTTCCAGTCCCTTAAGTTTAATTAATCTCTTTTAGCCACAAAATCAATTATCAATTAATTCTTTACTAATATCAATTAAACAATATGATTTCTCCTTTAATATATTATTCTCATAATATATTAATAAATCATAATTAATCCTTTCTCTCCATAATTCATCCTATCAAGTTGCTTTGATGAAGGCAACCCAAAAGGACCATGCACCATCGGGTCAAGTACATACCAAAATAGTTATGGACTTAGACACTAATCCAACAGTCTCCCACTTGGATAAGTCTAATAACTATTCTGCGTATGACTTTAGATCCTGATCTGCAATCGTAGCTTTCAAAAGCCGCTGTCAACTCTAATCTTATCAGAAACACGTGTCCTTTAGATAAAGGATCATATATTCCTCCATTCTAGATATCGTATAGACGTGAGACATGGATTGAAATCATTCTCTCAGTCTATATGGTGTTTCCCGATTTCCGATTTATGACGACTGACAACAGACTACAATTGAACACATCAAATTAGTCCCGGCTTGGCCAAGCACTTAGGGTGTCATCACTAAATCATCGAGGGGCCCACATATATCGCTTTCATCCTACTTTGGATAAAAGGAACGGATAAACTTTGATTCAATGCTTGCTTGCACTCACTCACTGAATCACACACAACAATATGTTTTATGACACCAAGTTACTGGTGTGTTTACATATTATCAATGTGTAACTGACTCGCAAGATACAACTCACACATCTCGGTTTCAAGAATATAAGATATTATCGTCTCACCAATCACTCGTGATAAAATCCATGAAGCGATCCAAGTGAGCATGGGTTTAATCCAATGCTCAAATCATATTCATAAGCACTCATGAACGTTGCAGCAAACATTTGCTTATGTCTAATACACTTTAGACAATCCACACACCAATTCACGACAGTCTTCATTCATACCTACTTCCAACATATGAATGATTGTGGTCTGTTCAAATAATTTGATTGTTCTGAATCAATCTAATTATTCAGGAAGTCAAAACATGCAAAGTGAAACACAAGAATAATACTAATCCCATATGGCCCCAAACTCTGGGTATAAATAAAACATTTTATTTAATCGCCATATTGATTACTCATTATTTGTTGTTTCGGGTAATCAACTTCTTACTTGAATTATAAAAACAATTGTCCCATGCTCTTAGCATGCACACAATGTTTACCTACGTTCCTTACTTTGTGAAATAGATCAAATGAACACATTTCCAATCATACTCATTTCACAACTCCCAATCCTTATCACAAGTATAAGAATACCAAATTCTTGCCACTTATAGAATATGCTGGATTCTAACATTTTATGCAATGATCCTTTCGTAAATTCATAGCTCAAAATCATCAAGACTTGGCCATTCTCTATCAGAAGCAATTCTATAGATATGATGTCTCTCATTCAAAGTAGATTCCTTTGAACATCATTCTTTCATAAAAGTTTCTAATCTAGACATAGATTCTCAATATCCAACTCCCAATATGGAAACATTTCCAAATTTTGCCATACGACAACTTATTCTTAATAGAATCTTATCTATTCATAATAATGTCGATATGGTCCATCCAATACCATACTTCCAACTACTCACAAGCGACCAATCCTCAGCGAGCTTTGGATCCTCCTTTGATAGTTGTTTAATTATTTTAGTTAAAACCGATTCTAGTCCTTTTTCCCTCTAAATGCGCTAGACATTTGGAAAATTTTAGAATGGTCAAATATAATAGCACTAGAAATCAATCCTATACCCGAAGCGTATGGGATACGATGCATAATGTCTTACATAAAGATATGATACTTTATCAATCTTCTATCATAATATTTAATGTGTCACGTTCTCACAATTCGAACTATGAAGAGGGATGCCATAATCATAATTGAAATTTTGAGAACGCACTATGTATCCTTGACTAAATTTATTAACATTCCACAACCTAAGCCTTTAGATTTGAAATGAAGTACAATATTCTCTCCCTTAATTATAGCAAAACAACTATTCAACCCTTACGACTTTGCAAAGTATAACTCTTGTTTTCTATAATTAATGTTGCTAACTTGCAATACTTGCCTTAATAATCATATAAGCACAACATTTATGCTCCCACTATCATGATGATTATTATCATATAAGCATAACACTTATGCTCCCACTAGCTTTGACATGTATTCAAAAAACAGCTTAACTTCCAGAAAAACAATACCTATTGAATTTCTTAAGTTCATATTTCTAATACCTAGTGCTTTGATAATCTTTTATCTAAGCTTCTTAGTCTTATACACCTTTTCCTTAGATAGCTCATATGTGTGTCTAAACAATTATAACTAATTGCCAAATATCACAATTCGAATCATGGAAAGGGATACTGTAACCATAATCGAATTCGAGAATACAATTTCACAATCACTATCTTCTTAAAATCTCTCTTAGTGAAAGCATTTCCTCACAGTCATTTTCATGAAGGAGGGAATCTTATGACACTTAGATTTTAATGGTGTATGTGTTCCTATCCATGCGAATTTGCCCAAAACCAAAGTTTGCGACAAATCCAAACTCATATGGACCGAACCTTCTCAATCTTGATCTCTTGCCTTATGGTAACACGGCTGCCCACCATGTCTTCCAAGTAGTTAAGTAGCTCACCCTTTCCTATCAATATACTTTTCATTGATCAAAGTGCTTGCCTTTTATGCGTTCAAATGAGAACTCATAGAACTCACATGCATAATTAACTCAATTGGAATGGCACAGAAACAAAATAATGTCAACACGATGGGTTGTAAACCTCAAGTCGTGTGCTAGTGATGATCGATAAGGTTTATTCTTGATTTGTTTTTGAAACCTTTCAAGACCATTGAGACTCCCACTAACTCCTTGACATATAAGATTCTCTTGTCAATAAACATTTCTTGACAAACAAATATTCAAGAGTTAGTGTAGCTTTTATCAAGACAAAACACTTCACAAAATTGGTCTTAGTTGGTCTTTGTCTTATCCAAGACATCACAACTTTCTAATTTCAAATGTGTAATAATAAGAAAACCTTTTTCAAATTCTACATTTGATGAATGTTATAAACCTTCTTAAGACTTGTCACTCAATGTCACAATCTTAACTCTAAGACTTGTTTTGGAACGAAGTATGATTGACTTCTTGATTTAACTATTTCTTCGATTCTTGATTCCTCTTCTCAGACATACGATTGCACTGAGACTCACTTAGAGGATCAATTGAGATATGGTTCTTAATCATTAAGACCTATCATAAAACATAATAAAAGTACTCTCCCTTCTTCTTAGTATAGAGAAACTTTTATCTTTCTACCTATTTGATTCTTCTTATTCGTTCTGCTATTGATTGATACTCTTTCAATCAACTCAGAATTACACTTAATCTCTTAAGTATAATCATATTTACTTAACCTTAGTAAATCATGACGAATATCTTTGTTACTCTCGTGGTGGACTTGATCAACACACAACCTTGTGTACTCGATCTCCTAGTCCTTCACTTGACACTTTGTCAATGAATTAGTCTAATTTCCAAATATGAAATTTCTTATTTATCATGCAACCAAGTTGTATGATTCCAAGTTTCTATCCAATTGAAACTTGGGCGATGAGAAACTTTCCCTATTTGGTAAATTATTGACCTTTCTACAAATAACATTATTAAGAATCAAATCCATTATTGCAAATAATAGAAACTTACAAACATCAATTTTTCATACACGCCATTGCAAGGATAAATAAACAATATAAAATCAAAATTTATTTTATTGCGGAAAAAATTTGTCCTTACAATGCAATTTAATTGAAAAACTATGTTAATACATATTTCTTAGCAATCTTATTCTAACTCCAAGTAGTAGCTCAAGATTCTAATCTTCAAGTAATGCGATCGAAATCCATTTCTTCACGATTAGATTCCGCTCACTTCTTCCCTTAAGCTTCCTCTCTTTTCTTTGATCCTACAAAACATCGAAATGTAATCTTATCACATCATGTATTAAGAATCTAGAATAGGAACTTAAAAGAGTTAGTTAATGGATTTTACCTAAAGTAGAGCCATACGTTTTGACTCTCCCATCTCTTAGATCTCTTAGGTAAATAGGGCAGCTTCGTCTCCAATGCCCCTTCTCTTGGCAATAAAAGCAAATTGACTCTTTTGGAACAGCACACGTAACTACTTCTGGCTTTGCCTTTCTCTTATGATCAAACTTTTCGATCATGGCATGCCTTTTGTTGCCATTGCCTATATCCATAGAGGTCTGGAAGGAAGATCCACCAATCAACTTTGCTTTTCCAGTGCACCAAATCATTGTTGATTTAGCAGCAATAAGCATATAGGTGAGATCGATGAGGGTTACGTCGTGGTTCATCATAGAGTACTCTCTTACGAAATCACTATATGAGTCAGGAAGTGACTGAAGAACCCAGTCAACAGTCAGCTCTTCACAGACAACATACCCCAACATTCTTAACTTATCAATGTGTGACTTTATCTCTAGGATGTGTGCACACACTGACTTTCCTTCTTCATGTTTACTTGCCAAAAGGGCTTGAGTGAGTTTGAATTTTTCAATCTTATGAACTTGTGGGTTAGGGAGAACAATAGGAGGAGGTGGAGGAAGTGAATCATGATATCGTGTTCCTCGATCGAATCGTGGAATATCATCTTCACGTGAAAAGCTTGTTCCACGGGATTTGGGAAGACCATAGTTGTCATACTTTGACATCTACAAAATGGGAGAAAAATTCAAGTTAGTTGATTGATTGAGTCCTTAATAAATCACTCAAATGAAATATTAAGGCTAGGACCCAACACAATACTCTACAACTTGGGAGAGGGATGCCGTAACCCAAATTGTAGAACATCTGAAGGTAAGTGAATGACGATTCACTAACTTCCACCATGAAAAACGAAAAGGAAATTTAAGTTTTAAATCTATTGAAAATTCCTAGATCTTTTGAGATTCATTGAACTTTTCAATGGCATGTTTAAATCTCGATATGCCCCTCGATTTGTGACTGGGATGCCGAGGATCACAAAACAGGGTGTGAATAACCATGCAAACTTACATTGTGCCCTCAATGTTACAATCACCTATTCGATGTCCCTGTTAACCACACACGCTCCACCAAACTATGACAAACATTGAGTCACCCTTTGCTACCTTTGCATAGAACCACTTAGTGTGCCGGTTAACCACACACGCTCCACTAACGTCTTTGCAAGGGCACAAAGTGTAATATCATGGAATTGCATCAATTCACTTTCGCCTAAAGTAACTAAGATTGGGAATGTTGTAAAAGCATTTAGTTACTTTTGTACTTCATTATACTTATAATGGAAGGTTTCTGTCCTATCCTACCCGTTCGGCTAACGACCCTCCACTAGTCAAGAGTGCGGTGGGTAAGAGTAGATACCAATTCAATCGCCATTTTATAGGCAATTTCCTTAAACACCCCTTATAGACCAGCTTCGTGAATGAGGCCTACTAACGGTAAGACTGACTTTTACTCATATATATATATATATATATATATATATATATATATATATATATATATATATATATATATAATATTAGACTTTTAATGTTATATATAGTATAGGGTGTATTTTACACTTTTAAAACACGGGGTGTTCTAATTTAATAAATTACACTTTTAATTTAATTAAATGTAAACCAAACTATATGGGTTTATTAAATCTCTTTTAATTATACACCTTAATTAATTAATAAAACCATAAGAGTGTGATTTGAACTTTTCAAAAACAATACTAGGGTTTCAGAATTTTAACATTTCTAAATTAATCTTTTAATCAACTTTTAAATTCCAAAACTTGAGGGCAAGTTTTGAAACATTTCAAAACATTAGAGTTTTAACTATTTAAATTTCAAAACAAAACCTTTAAGTTCAAATTTAAACCATAAAACTTACATGGGCACAATAGAAACTTTTTCACAACACAAGGATCAAATAACAAATAATAGAAATTAAACAATTAATTTGTCATTATCTATATTTGACCTAATTTCAATTTCTTGCAAGATAAATTACCCAATTAATACAAATAATCAATCTTTAATCATATAAGGAAGTTATTGTCTAATCAATTGGTAATTATCTTGTGTTTTGGCAAGGATAATCTTTTAGAAACATTAAAAATCATATTTTATAAGTTTAAAACGAATATGGTAATTATCTTTAAGCAAAACAGCAATTAAATCTGAAATGCCCTCTGTCTGACGCTCCGACTTGCTGAGTCACACATTGGAACTCGCCGAGTCACACATTGGAACTCGCCGAGTAGGGCAGACTCGCCGAGTCAGTTCGAACAGAAGGCCATAATTCGATTTTCAGTTAATAATTCAACATAGCATTACATACAACAGAAACCAATCAAGGCTCTGATACCACTGATGGGTTTTAGACAAAAGAACATACTATGTGCTCATGCAAACCCTAACGCTTGGATCTAGGTTTCTCTATTGTACATGCAATGTATCCAAGACTTAAAATCTTAGATCTAACATATTATAAACTGAAATTAGGGTTTAGAGAATTACCTTTGATTGTTATATAGCAATAACAATCACAAATCCTCCTTGTAATGACTTTAGAAAGCTTAGAGTCACAATTGTCACTCCTCTAATGGCTCACAAACACCAAGAGCAAGAGGATGAAGAACAAGGAGAGAGGAGGCTTCCCAAAACGTCCAGAAACCCTAGTGGAACTCTTAGCCACGTTTTTGGGGCTTAAGGGTACTATATATACATGTAGGCTATTAGGGTTTTCAACTAGGAAACCCTAATCTGACTGCTTAAGCCCTAAGCAGCCCATGGACCCTTTTAGAATATCCCTTGGATGATTTCTAATGGGTTTCCCCATAGAATTCGTCCAACCTATTATTCCAAGGTGATCCATAGCCAAAATGCAATTATCTTATAATTACAGTTCCAGTCCCTTAAGTTTAATTAATCTCTTTTAGCCACAAAATCAATTATCAATTAATTCTTTACTAATATCAATTAAACAATATGATTTCTCCTTTAATATATTATTCTCATAATATATTAATAAATCATAATTAATCATTTCTCTCCATAATTCATCCTATCAAGTTGCTTTGATGAAGGCAACCCAAAAGGACCATGCACCATCGGGTCAAGTACATACCAAAATAGTTATGGACTTAGACACTAATCCAACACTAGTACGCCCCGCATACGCTTTGTGTACGCCCAGCGTACTCGGCTAAGCCTGAAACCATGAAAATTCTGAAGGGCATAACTTCATCATTATAAATTCGTTTCCAACGATCATTATATCCATGAAAAGGGAAAGAGAAGCCCCACACTTCTATCAACTCTATTCCTCCTGAAGCCCACTCAAAACTCAGATCCAAAATTTATGAAAAGCCCGCACCAACGCCTTTAATAATGCCTTTGGGCTCTAAAGCACAACCCGAACTCTTTTATCACACAATCTACCTTACCCATATCCCAAAAGGGCCTAAACCTTTCTCCTTCAAAGACTCAAAACCTTCTCATACTCGTATTAAGGCCCATGGGCCTTAAATCACAAAACAATCAGGAACAGGATGTTACATCAGAGGTGCTCTTCCACCCATTGTATACAATTACATATATAGCTGGAAGACTGCAAAGGCAATTTGGAACACCTTGAAGGAGAAGTACAGGGTAGCGAGAAGATAAAAATCAGCTCAGTCAAACATTGTCTGCTTGAGTTAAGAGAATTTAGGCAGAAAGAAGGAAAAACCATCGATATGTACTATGATCGTCTTAATGAATTAATTTTCAAGCGCAATAGATATCGAACCACTAGATCAACAATCGAGTTCAATCTTACATTCATCATGGGACTTCGCCAAGAGTGGCTAAATATTGGTCTCATGGTAAAGACACAACAATGTTTCAACTATTATTCACTGAATGATCTCTATAATGTGTTGAAAGCACATGATTCAGAAGTAAATGAAATAGCTGAAGAAACGAAGGTCAATCTGGGTGGACCTTGTGCTCTAGTGTCAAAGGGGTTTGGAAGAGAGATTGAGAAAGAGCCAAAGAGGTGACTGAGAAGGATGATTCAGAAGAAGAAGGTTTGATCGTCAACTATGATGACGAAGTTGTTGCTTTCTATTCAAACAATCATGTGAAGAAGTTCTATAAAAAGCCTTTAATGCAAAGTCAAAATTTGGTGATTCAAAAGGAAGTTTTTCCAGGAAAGAAAATGAGGAGAATAAGGAAGTAAAAAGTGACGAAGTAAAGGTTAAGAAAAAGCTGAAAGGAGATTCTGGTGTTGACTGTCACTATTGCAATGGAGCAAATCACATGGCAAATGATTGCATGTTGCGAAAGAGGGATGAGAAGAAAAACAAGGTCAAAGATGAAGCTTATTATGTAGAAATATTGGAGGAAGTTCTTGATGGGTTTTACACAAAAGAACAATCCTATGTGCTCATGCAAAAACCCTAATGCTTGGATCTAGGTTTCTCTACTGTACATGCAATTCATCCAAGACTTGTGAAACCCTAGATCTAACATACTATGAATGAAATTAGGGTTTAGATCTTACCTTTGATTTTTATGTAGTAATAACAATCTACTCTTTTTGATCTTTGACTTCTGAAAGCCTAGTGCCTTAAGTGTTGCACCTCTAATGGAATCGCAAACACCACTAGCAATAAGAATGAAGAAGGAGGGAGAAGAGAGGCACAAAAACGTCTAGAAACCCTTAGGAATTAGTTCACCACGCTTTTGGGGCTATAGGGGTCCTTTATATAGGTAGGCTATTAGGGTTTTCAACTAGGAAACCCTAATTTGACTGCTTAGGACCTAAGCAACCCATGGACTCCCTCCTTAGAGGCCTTGGACGAATTCTAATGGGTTTCCCCATAGATTTCGTCCACTCCAACTTCTATTGAGTCCATTAGCCCATTTATGCAATTATCTTATAATTACAATATCAGTCCCCTTTATTTAATTAATCTCTTTTAGCCACAAAATTAATTCTTAATTAATTCTTGACTAATATTAATTAAATAATATGATTTCTCCTTTTAATATATTATTCCCATAATATATTAATAAATCATAATTAATCCTCTCTCTCTCTCTCTCCATAATTCATCCTACAAGTTGTTATGGTGAAGGCAACCCAAAAGGACCATGCTCATAATCGGGTCAAGTACATACCAAAATAGTTATGGACTTAGACACTAATCCAACAGTCACCCACTTGGATAAGTCTAATAACTATTTTTTCATGACTTCAGAACTTGATCAACAATCGTATCTTTTAAAATCCGCTGTCAAATCTGATCTTATCAGAAGCGCGTCCTTTAGATAAGGGATCCTGTATTCCTCCATTCTAGATATCTTATAGACTAAGACATGGATTTTAATCATTCTCTCTGTCTATATATTGTTTCCCGACTTCCGATTTATGACGAATGACAACAGACTATAATTGAACACATCAACTTAGTCCCGGCTTGGCCAAGTGCTTAGGGTGTCATCATTAAATCATCGAGGGCCCCACATATATTGCTTTTATCCCACTTTAGGTAAAAGGAACGGATAAACCTCGACTCAAATGCTCGCTTGAAATTACTCATCAAGTCATACACAACAATAAGTTTTATAACACCAAGTTACTAGTGCGTTTACCTATTATCAATGTGCAATTGACCAGTAAATAACAACTCACACGTCTTGGTTTCAAGAATACACAATATTATCGTCTCACTAATCACCCGTGATTAAATCCATGAAGTGATTCAAGTGAGCGTGAATTTAATCCAATATTCTGATCTTATTAAAGCACTCATGAACTCTGCAGCAAACTTTTGCTATGCCTAAACACTTTAGACAATCTACAGACAGATTCATGACAGTCTTGCTTCATACCTACTTCCAACGTATGACCGATTGTGGAAGTTTGAATAACCTAATTATTCTGGAAGTCAAAAACATACAAAGTGAAACACAATAATAATACTTAATCCTATATGGCCCCAAAAATTTTGAGTATAAATAAAACACCTCTTATTTAGTCACCATATTGATTACTCATTATTCATTGTATAATGTTTCGGATAACCAACTTGCCACTTGAATTATAACAATAGTAGTCCCATCCCCCAAGCATGCACACTATGTTTACCTGTGGCCCTTACTTTGTGAAATAGATCAATTTAAAACATTTTTCAATGATGCTCATTTCATAATTCCCAATCCTTATCATTAGTGTGAGAATACAAAATTCTCGCCACTACTAGAATATGTTAGATTCTAACATTTCATGCAATGATACTTTTGTAATATCACAGCACAAAGACACCAAGACTCATCCAATGAAATTACAAAGTGCTCTTAATAGAGTCTCACATTCAAAGTACATTCCTTTGAACATCCTTCTTGCATAAAAGTTTCTAATCTAGACATAGATTCTTAATTTCCAACTCCCTAATATACAAACATTCCATATTTGCCATACGACAACTCATTATAAATAGATTCTTATCTATTCATAATAGTGTTGATATGGTCCATCCAATACTATACTTTCAACTAGTCACAAGCGACAAATCCTTAGCGAACCTCATACCGTCCTTTGACAGTTGTTTAATCAATTTAGTCAAATCCAGTTCTGGTCCTTTTCCCTCTTAATGCCCTAGGCATTTGAAAAATTAGAACGGTTAGGTATTATTGCATATGCAATCGATCCTATACCCAAAGCGTATGGGACACGATTCATAATGTCTTACATAAAGACATGATACTAGACCAGTCTTCTGCTATAATATATTTTTTTAATTGTCATGTTCTAACAATTTTGATTATGAAAAGGGACGTCGTAATCATAACCGAATTTTGAGAATGCAATTATCCTTTCCATATATAGAATTTCCTTATGTTGAACCATTCCAACATAACATTCATATATATTTGACTAAATTTGACTAAAATCTCACAATCTAAGCTTTTAGATTTTGAAATGAAGTATAATATTCTCTCCCTTAATTATAGCAAAACAAATTTTCAACCCTTGCAACTTTACAAAGTGAAACTTTTGTTTTCTATAATTAATATTTCTAGCTTGCAATACTTAGAATAATAATCATGCTCCCACTAATATGATGATTATTTTCTTACCAGCATAACACTTATGCTCCCACTAGCTTTGACATGTATTCAGAAAATAGCTAAACTTACAGAAAACAATGCTTATTGAATTTCTTAAGTTCATATTTCTAATACTTAATGCTTTGATAAGCCTTTATTTAATCTTCTTAAACTCATACACCTTTCCTTAAACAGCTCCCATGTGTGTCTAAACAGTTTAGAACTTATAGCGATAAGTCTTAATTGTTCAAACTAATTGCCATTTCTCGCAATTCAAACTATGAAGATGGATTCCGTAATCATAATCGAATTCGAGAATGCAATCTTCACAATAGCCATTTCCTTAAAATATCTCTTAGTGAAAGCGTTTCCTCACAATCATTTTCATGAAAGGAGAGAAACCTTATGACACTTAGATTTTATGGTGCATGTGTTCCTATCCATGTGGATTTGTTATAATCATAATCATAAGATAATGTTTGTGAAAAATCCAAATTATATGGATTGAACTTGTTCAATCTTCATTTCTTGCCTCATGGCAGCACGAATGACCACCATTGCTTCCAGGTTGTCAAGCAGCTCACCCTTACCTATCAATGTACTTTCCATTGATCAGGGTGCTTTTCCCTTATGCATTCATATGAGAACTCATAGAACTCACATGCACAATTGAATTAAACGGAAATGGCACAGAAACAAGATTATGTCAACACGATAGGTTGCAAACCTTAATTCGTGTGTTAGTGATTAACTACAGGTTTACTCTTGATTAACTCATGAACTTTTCAAGACCATTGAGACTCCCACTGACCTTTTGACATTTAAGATTCTATCGTCAAGAAACTTTCCTTGACAAAACAAATATTCAAGAGTTAATGCGAAATCCTATCAAGACTAACACTTTACTTAATTTGTTCTAGTTGGTCTTTTTCTTCTTCAAGACATCACAACTTACCAATTTCAAATATGCAGGAATAAGATAACATTCTCTATTCCACATTCGATAAGTGTTACAAACCTACTAAAGATGTTTCACTGAATGTTGCAATCTTAACTCTAAGACTCGATATTGGAACGAAGTATGATTGACTTCTTGATTTAACCATTTCAACAATTCTTGATTCCTCTTCTTAGCCATATTAATGCATTAATATTTACTTGGAGGATCAATTGAGATATGGTTCTTAATCAATAAGACAATCATAAAACACAATAAAAAGTACTCTCCCTTCTTCTTAGAATGGAGAAAATTTTATATTTCTGCCTAATTGATTCTTATTATTTGTCTTTCCATTCATTGAAACCTTTTTCAACAACTCAGAAATATACTTAATCTTATAAGTATAGTCATATTCACTATGACGAATAATTTTATTGTTCTTTGTGGTGGACTTTACCAGTGCACATCGTTGCGTACCAGTTTTTCTAATCCTTCACTTGACTCTTTGTCAAAGAATTAGTCTTGAATTTCCTAAATATAAAGTTCCACATTCATCACACAAACCAAGTTTTATGATTCCATGTCTCTGTCCAATTGAAACTTGGGCGATGATAATCTTTCCTTATTTGGCAATTCTCGATACTACCACAAAAACATAATTAAGAATCAAATCCATCAATGCTAATAATACACAAACATCAATTTTCTAAACACACCATTGCAAGGATAAATAAATAAGATAAAATAAAAATTTATTTTATTGCGGAAAAATTTGTCCTTACGATGCAGTTCAACTGAAAACTATGTTATTACATATTTCTTAGCAATCTATCCTAACTCTAAAGTAGCATATCAAAAATCTGATCTTCGAATCCATGCGATCGAAATCCATTTCTTCAAGATCAGATTTATCACGCTTCTTCCTTAAGCTTCCTCTCTTTTCTTCGATCCTACAAAACATCAAAATGCAATCTTATCACATCATGTATTAAGAATCAAAAAATAGGAAATTATAGAGTTATTTAATGGATTTTACCTGAAGTAGAGCCATATGTCTTAACTCTCCCATCTCTTAGATCTCTCAGGTAGACAAGACAACTTCGTCTCCAATGCCCCTTCTCTTGGCAATAAAAGCAGATGGACTTCTTTGGTATAGCACATGGGACAATCTCAGCCTTTTCTAGACTTCCAATGTTGCCAGTATCCATTGAATTTGGGGGGTTTGATTGACCAATCAAGTTTGCTTGACCAGTGCGCCAAACATTGTTGATTCAACAACAACAAGCAAATAGGACAAATCAATGAGGGACATGTCGTGATCCATCATATAGTACTGTCTTACGAACTCACTATATGATTCAGGAAGTGACTGAAGAACCCAGTCAACAACCAACTTTCCTGAAAACTCGACACCCAACATCCTTAACTTGTCAATATGTGCCTTCATCTCTAAGACGTGTGCACACACAGGTTTCCCATCTTCATGTTTGCTTGACAAAAGGGGTTCAATGAGTTTGAACTTTTCAAACCTTCGTTCACGTGGGTTAGGGAGAATTATAGGAGGAGGTGGAGGAAGTGAAGTATGATCTCTTGTTCCTCGATCAAATCGTGGAACATCATCTTCAAAGGATTCAGGAAGACCATGGTTATTTAACATCTACAAAATGGGAGAAAATTCAAGTTAGTTGATAAGAGTCCTTGATATAGCACCCAAATGAAATATCAACGCTAGGATCCAACACAATACTCTACAAACTAGAAGAGGGATGACGTAATCTAGTTGCAGAATATTTGAAGGTAGGTAAATGACGATTTACCATTTTCCACCATGAAAAACAAAAAAAATATTTTAATTTTTAAATGAATTGAAACTCCTAGATATTTTGAGATTCATTGAACTTTTCAATGGCATGTTTAATCTCGATTATGCCCTTCATTTGTGACTGGGATGCCGAGGATCACAAATAAGGTGTGAATAACCATGTGAATGTACTTGGCGCCCTCATGTTACCATCACCTAATCAATGTGTCGGTTAGCCACACACGCTCCATTGATCTGTGACAAACATCGAGTCTCCCTTTGCTACCAATGCCAATCCCAACTTAGTGTGCCGGTTAACTACACACGCCCCACTAATTGTCTCGGCAAGAGTACAAAGTGTAATTCCATGGATTAGCATACAATTTCAACATTTTGCCTAAAGTAACTAAGATTTGGGAATTTGTAAAAGCATTTAGTTACTTTGTATTTATTATACTTATAATGGAAGGTTGCGTCATATCCAACCCGTTAGGCTAACGACCCTCCACTGGTCAAGGGTGCGGTGGGTAAGAGTGGATACCCAATGACGGTCATTTTACGGGCCGCTTCCTTAAACACCCATTATATACCAGCTTCGTGAATGACGCCTACTAACGGTAAGACTGACTCTTTACTCATAAATATATAGTATTAGACTTTTAATGTTATATATATATATATATATATATATATATATATATATATATAGTACAATGATGTATTTTACACTTTTAAAATACTAGGTGGTATAATTTAATAAATTATACTTTTAATTTAACTAAATGTAAACCAAATCTTTATGGATTTATTAATTCTCTTTTAATTATACACTTAATTAACTTAATAAAACCATAAGGGTTGAATTTTAAACTTGTAAAATTCTAGGGTTTGAAATTTAAATAATTCAAAATTAAACTTTTAATCAAAAATTCAAATTTCAAAACTTGAGGGCAAGTTTTTGAACTTTTCAAAACATATAGGATCAAATAGAAAATAATTTAAATTAATCAATTAATTTAATGATTATCTAAATTTGACTTAATCCATTTTATTTTTCAAGATAATTCATTAAATAATTCAAGTAATCAAATTTTATCATATAAGGAATTTATTATTTAATTAATATGAGATTATCTTTTATTTTGGCAAGGATAATTGCAAAAAAAATTATAAAAATCGGATCTTTATTAATCAAAAATACTTTTGGCAGTTATCCTATAGCAGAATAGGAAAACTCCCGAAATCCCTCAACTTGAGCATGAACTCGTCGAGTTCAGCAGCCAACTCGACGAGTTGGTTAGGCAGTGGCAATTTTTTTTTCGATTTCAAGCATTGGGTAATCAAAAAACATCAAATACAATTAAAACCATTCAAGGCTCTGATACCACTGATGGGTTTTACACAAAAGAACAATCCTATGTGCTCATGCAAAAACCCTAATGCTTAGATCTAGGTTTCTCTACTGTACATGCAATTCATCCAAGACTTGTGAAACCCTAGATCTAACACACTATGAATGAAATTAGGGTTTAGATCTTACCTTTGATTGTTATGTAGTAATAACAATCTATTCCTTTTGATCTTTGACTTCTGAAAGCCTAGTGCCTCAATTGTTGCACCTCTAATGGAGTCGCAAACACCACTAGCAATAAGAATGAAGAAGGAGGGAGAAGAGAGGCACAAAAACGTCTAAAAACCCTTGGGAATTAGTTCACCACGTTTTTGGGGCTATAGGGGTCCTTTATCTAGGTAGGCTATTAGGGTTTTCAACTAGGAAACCCTAATTTGACTGCTTAGGCCCTAAGCAACCCATGGACTCCCTCCTTAGAGGCCTTGGACGAATTCTAATGGGGTTCCCCATAGATTTCGTCCACTCCAACTTCTATGGAATCCATTAGCCCATTTATGCAATTATCTTATAATTACAATATCAGTCCTTTTATTTAATTAATCTCTTTTAGCCACAAAATTAATTCTTAATTAATTCTTGACTAATATTAACTAAATAATATGATTTCTCCTTTAATATATTACTCCCTTAATATATTAATAAATCATAATTAATCCTCTCTCTCTCTCTCCATAATTCATCCTACAAGTTGCTATGGTGAAGGCAACCCAAAAGGACCATGCTCATAATCGGGTCAAGCACATACCAAAATAGTTATGGACTTAGAAACTAATCCAACAGTTTGTGCAAAAACAAAGGGTCTATCTCCGGTGGCTAAAGTCTTGGATAACGAAGATGGAACATAGCAGATTTGGTCTTCCAGATCTGATGATGAAGAAATGTGAAACGCTACTCATGGGGCAATGTTCGCAATGCGTGAAGAAGAAAAGGAAGAAAAAGTGACTGAAAAATGATTTGTTTCGACTTCCACTTATCAAGCACCAATGACATCAAAGTTACATGAACTTTTACAATATTTTAATATTCTCTCTAGTGCATATGATTCCATTCTTTCTGATTTTGATGAAGCTATTACATATGTTAATAATTTGCTTATCTTTGCTAGTAATGATGCTAAAAATTCTAGTACTCAATTGCTAGAAACACAAAGGAAGTTGGAGTCGAAGATAGCAAAGATAGATCATCTAGAATTGCAAATTACAAACGTCATGTGTGACAGGGATAGTTTAAGCAATGATAATAAAATTTTGTTGAAACAAAGGAACATTTATTGTAATACCGCTAAACGCTTATATGGTAAACTTATTGCTTTACATCATTCATTAGATATCAGTAAAGAACAGCATATGAAACTTTTGCCCTTTTTAGCTTACGAAAGAGAGAAAATCGATTCTATGACCTATGACTGTGAAATAATTGTTGCTGAAATGGATAAGGTTCCTAATAATAGATATCCATATGGAATAGTGAAAATTGATTAATACCTAAATGTGAATGAACTTGTTGATATTGTAAATGAAACCTTAACCAAAAATGAACAAATCAAGATTTTGAAAAGAAATGAGAATTCAAAAAATTGACTCTTAAACCAATTATGCTGATATCAAAGATGATTCTGATGATATTAGTGAATTAAGGAAAAGGAAGTTATTGATTGTTCTCAGTTTTCTGTCATTAATGTCATCTCAATGACTAAAGGCAAAGAAAAATGTAATGACTCTATGTTTAGAACTGACACATCTTTACTTTCAACTTCTTAAGTTTGTGATCTTGATCATGTGACTGTCGAAGACAGCCAAACAGACAGTGATGATGACAATGATGTTGTTCCAAAAGAAACTATAATTTCAAGGGTTGTAGTTGATCAAGTTTTTGACGAGACTAAAAAATTAGACAAGATTCTGAAGGAAAAAGGTTCTCATTATCTTGAAACAAATATAGTTGTGTATCCAAATTTCAAGTGGACAGACGATGTCATTTTTCAAATAAGGTTTTTCTCACAGCAGGAAATTGTGATACGATTAAACCTGAATTTAGAAAAATGGTTAAAGAGGATTACATGAAAGCATCAAAAGATGGATTTTCTCAAATCAAAGTACTGTCGAAAATAATCTCACAAAGAACTCATACATTTTTCAAAGACAAAAACCACAACGAATATGGGTTGAAAAATCTGAAAAATCAAAAGATTTTCCAAAACAGATTGATATTGATACAAAATATGTCAAGATTAATTCTACATAGTGTAAGAAACAAATCGAAAAGATTTCAAAAGAAAGTGGTATTTCAAAGCGACAAGAAAGAAAGAATGTCTTTTGGCAAATCATTGAGTCTCGAAAGAAATCGAATGATTTGATAAATAAGTCATTTGAAAAGAAAAAGTCTAAATCGGTTAAGAATTCTTTTATAAAGATTGTTGTAAACAAGAAAAATCCCGTTTTAACTCAAAATAAACCACGAAATGATTTTTCAAAAAAGTCAAAATCAAGTTCTCCAACCAATGATCAAACATCAAATGCAAAGAAGTTTTCAAATCATCAATAAACAAGGAATTTCAATTCAAATAATCAAACAAGGTTTTCACAAAAACATTTTTCAAAGAAAAATCGATTTTCGAATAAACCAAGGTATCTTCAAAATCATTTTTCTACACAAAAAGTTTTTAACTTAAAAGTTTGATAAAATTTGGAAAATTGGGCCATAGATAGGCCGTATTTGAGCCTTGATGATTATGAGATATTGGACCATCAGAATGCCAAGTGTTGGACCAAGATTAAATTGTTGGACCTTAAGGTAGACTATGTAAGGGTTTAGGCCCAATTTTCAAAATTAGGCCATGTGTTGGGCTTTGGTTCATAGTTTGACTTTTGGGCTTTTGGACTGGGCCTTGAGCTTGAATCAAGCTAAAATGGGGCGTAAAGTAGTCTTTTACCCCAAGCATGGACTTATGGTTATGTGTTGGGACCCAATTATTAATCGGGTGTTATGTATGTTAGCGTATACCGGGGTTAGCCCGATGTAGATTATATGTTTCCGGAATTCGGTTCGATGTCGGGTCAAGCCCGATGAATGTTTGTATGCTTGATGTCTTCATGATTCTTTTATGTGTTTGTTATATGTTCCGAAGTTCGGTCTGATATTGGGGCAAGCCTGAGGAATGTTTAGCTTATATGTTTTGTGTTATGTGTTTCGGACTTTGGTCCGATGTCGGGGTAAGCACAAGGAATGTTTATATGTTTATGTTATGTGTTTATGATATATGCTTGTTGATATGATATATGTATACCGGACTTTGGTCCGATGTTGGGCGGGGCCTAATGTAGTGGGCTAGCCCCAAGTTATGTGATTATGTGTATGGTATGTGGTAGCTTGGGGAGACTCACTAAGCTTCGTGCTTACAGTTTTCAGTTTTGGTTTCAAGTACTTCCACTAGCAAGGAGAAGAGTTCGAGATGATTGTAGTGCACACACCATTTGTTTAGCATGGGATGTTTATACTCTGATATATTTGACAGATGTTATGACATTTTGAGATACACTAAATATGATTTTTATATGATGTATATTGACTATGGTTTTCTTAATAATTAAAAACGAAATTTTTGGACTGTATTTTTGGGATGTTTCACTCGGTATTGAGCCCCACTCGGTATACATACCTGTCAATCATCAGGCCACGCCTGGTATACATATAACATATAAACATATAATCATATAAACACATGTGATAATTACAAAGATAATAGCATACATGATAGTCATTGGGCCCCACCTGTCATTGGGCCTTGCCCAGTAAACATACAAGCACATAACACATGCAAGAGTCACACATACATCTAGCACCCTAACATAATAAACCATGGTTCGACATTGGTGCCTTCGACCTGCTAAACACAGTGAGGAGACTCACCTCTAGCTGATGAAGCACTCGAATGAATCTCCGACTGTTGGCCCGGAAAATCCCCGTGCTATCAAAATGAATAACATCTAACTATTAATCGGATTCTGACCCATAACCAAAAGTCTAAGCTATTTGGCCCATAACTAGGGTAAAAGACCATTTTACTCTTTATCTAACTTGGCCCAAAGCTAAGGCCCAACTCAACTATTCAAAAGACCTATATCCTAAGGTCCAATTTATGGCCCAATCTTCCAAATTGGGCCCAAAACTCATCATGGGCCTAATATCCAAGAAAGCCCAACACGCTAGCTCCAAGCCTAAAACAGAGGTATAATGCCCCAACCAGACCCAAACTTACAAACCTAACTATGGCCCAATACCAAGGATGTTAAGCCCAAAAGCCCATCTACTGAGTATGCGAGGCGTACTCAGCTCGTACGCTTAACATACTCCATCTGGGGCTAGCACGTGCAGCGTACCAGCTAGGTACGCCCAACATACTCCCCAGTTTGCCAACCTACTCCATTAAGCACTTAATTGGCTGAGAGCTCAAGCCAAACTCTCAGATCTTGTCATAAAAGGGAACTTATCACGTAAAGTTAGCAAGTTTATACTCATGCATGGCTTTATGGGACTCAAAAGCTCAAAAAAAGCTTAACCGAGGTCTTAATACATTCATGGATCAAAATACTCCATAAATTCGACATTTTTATGAACATAGGGACTGAATAGAGCTAAGCTCTAGCATCCATTGCTTCTGGAGTTGATCAAAAGCTCACATTTAACACAAAAGACTCAAAAGTGCACAGAATACACCATAAACTAGATCTAACATATATGAAACGACCCAAAAATACAACCCAAAAATTTCTTTTGAAATCATATCAAGAAACAGTAAACACTCGTAATCAAATAAAAGACCAAATATGACGTATCTCAAAATCTCAAACTCAAATATGTATCAACAAAGTAAGAAAAATATCAGAGTCTCAAACGCTCCCAGGCTAAAAAAAAAACTATGGTGTGTGCCATGCCATCATCCTGAGCCCTTCCCTTTGCTAGCTGAAGTACATGAAACCAAAACTGAAACTGTAAGCACGAAGCTTAGTGAGCTCCCCCCAAACTACCACATACTAATACTAACACATAAAGCACATATTGGGCCTTGCCCACTGCATCGGGTCCTGTCCGGCATCAGACCGAAGTCTGGCATAACTTGGGCCCCGCCTGGCATCAGACCAAAATCCGGAATAACTTGGGCCCCGCCCGGCATCAGACCGAAATCCGAAATAACTTGGGCCCCACCCACTGCATCGGACCGTAGTCCGGAATAGACTGAACATAGCATAAACATATATCATAATCACAAATATTGCATCGGGCTTGCCCGACATCGGATCGGAGTCCGAAACATGCAACACATAACACAAACATGCATGAATCACGAAGACCTCAAGCATACATAACTACTTCTCGGGACCACCCCAACATCGGACCATAGTCCAGAACTACTATCATCTAAACTGGCCAGCATTGTAGCCGTAGACCTGTTCCTATTGGAAAGAAACTCACATCGTGTGTTTGACTGTTGTAACTCTCGGTGAGAAATCTCTGTCTGCTGCTCCGATCACTCTCCGGCTATAATTTCCATAAAGACACTTAGTCAAAAGCTGATAACTCCTCATGGGGTAAATGACCAATTTACCCCCTGGTCAAGGTCAAAGTTCCAGGTCAACTCTACTCCCCGAGTCAGTACATTGACTTGTCGAGTCCTATAACTCGAAATCCTTACTTCTCACGACTTGACTCGCCGAGTCATTCCCATGACTCGTCGAGTTCCTAAACCTTCGATTCCTACTCCTGGCCAACCCACTGAGTTACCTCCTTTACTCACTAATTCAACTCGCAACTCACTTATCAGGGCACTAAGGTCCGCGACCCGACTCGCCGAGTCCATGAACGACTCGCCAAGTCTTCTTTATAACATAACCATTCATACCATCCTAAACCATTCTGATGCCTCCAACTCTTGGATCTGGACTCCTGAGGCTGGTTTTACACGTAAAGTTGCTAACTTTACGTGCATGCATAAAGTAATGAAGCTATAACACAATAACAAAGCTAATAATGGAGGTATTTGCTCAACATGAAACTATGGCTGCCTAAAGGTAATCTCTTAGGGCTCCTGAAGTCCAAAAATGTCTAGATCTAAGATATGAAGCATCAAGATGTCCTACAATCCAGGAATTTAAGGTTTTTGGGCCAAAACCTTCATAATTGGGGACAAAATAGATCTAGGAGTACAAGAATCAAAATGAGAGCTTGACTACCAGAAAGAATGCCAAAAGAGGAGTAGGTTGTGGATCTACTTCTTCTTCCTTGAGTCTTATATCTTCTCCTTCCTCTTCTTACTTCAAAATGCACCAAAAATCACTTCAAATGGTAAGAATCACTCACAATCACTTATGGGGCCTAGGGTTTCGGGATTTAGTCTCTCAGGGGTGATGGAGGCTGGTATGGGGCGCTAAAAGTTGATTAAATAGGGTGCAAACCCTAAAAACTAGGGTTTTCTCCAGCCTGGCAGACTCGCTGAGCAGGGAATTTCAGACTCGTCGAGTCGCCCCGCTAAATCCATGTGCTGACCCGCATCTACTCGACGAGTTAGGGCTACTGACTCGTCGAGTAGCTTCTAAAATAAAAAGAATTATTCATTTGAAATACGTACCATGGACGGGGCGGCGTTACAATATATGATCATCAAGGTGTGAGCTTTTTACCTCAAAAGCTTGCAAATAAGAAGCTAACCCTATATCTACAAGCTCAAGGCACTCCTACAAGTGTTCTTCTTCTTCTTCTCCTTCACAAACCACCAAAAAAACTCTTTCAAGCTCAAAACTCAACAAATCACTCTAGGGTTTCGATTTCAGGGCAAGGGGAGGTGGAGGTTGGTCTAAAATGTCCAAGAAATGAGCTTAAGTCGTTTAAATATGGCACAAACCCTAAAAATTAGGGTTTGTCCCAGCCCTGCGTACGTCATGTGTACTCCACGTACGCCTCGCGTACGTGGGTGGAATCCGTGACCATCAGAAGGCTAGTACGCTAAATATACTCATAGAGTACGCCCCGCGTACTAGCAATGGACCCAAATTGATAACAAATTAGCATCAATGACTAAAAGAGAAACTTACCCAAAACTTGAATGTTATAGTATTTCATGTTATATCCAAGGAGAAAGATGATAAATGGAAGTTAGAAGTAATGTGATAGAGAATGGAGTGAAACTTTTTTAAGTTCCATGTATTGATGTAATTCGTATTTGCTTGTTATGGTTGTATGGTGCTCAAGAGTAACAACCATGATTTTAATTATAAATGTTTTTGTAAGACTGGTTTTTATCAAATGTGACTTAACACCCGCAATGATTTTTATAACCATAGCATTTTAAAAAGTTTGAAAAAATTAAGATGTTACAATGGTATTAAGGAATGACAATAAACTACTTTTTTTCTCTGGCAAACAACAAATACTAAAGTACTTAATTTAATATGTTATATATGAACATGTCTTTTGATTTAACGTTGGAATGGTGACTTTTTAATATGTTATATATGGACATGTCTTGATTTAACGTTGGAACAGCGACTTTACGAAGAAATCAAGAAACACTCTTAGTTAAATTCATAACCTTTTATAAATTTGTTCTTATTTAATTATCTTCATTTTTTTTTCAAATGTGTCATGTTTTTCTTAAATACTTTTTAAAAACATTTATGTCAACAAGAGAAAAAGAATATGAAGGAAAAGTTATACGGCTAATGATTCTTTTACAAGCTATATTGAGAGTTGAAACAACTTATCATGTATTTAAACGTTCTATCACCAAATGATTTATAGGCTAGCCCTATCAAGTATTACCATCTATCTTTGTGGTTGATGATGGTTCAAGTCTCCGTCTAGGACATAAATATAATTAGGAAAATATTAGATCTGTAGTTCTAAAGTTTTTTTAAACCTTTTGTTACTGAAACCAATGTTTTAAAAACCGATTTGAACCGGCCGATTGAATCGGTTGGACCGGGAACCGGAAGAGGGAGCGGTTCAACTATCACCGGTTTTACATTGATTTCTAAACCGGATTGAACCGACCGGTTTTTAGAAAAAAAACGGTTTAACCGATCAAAATAAACCGTTCAACCGAATAAAAACACATGAAAAAGAACCATTTCCATAATAAACTTTGGTGATTTTTTTTCAAATCTATTTAGTCTAAATAAAAACATATGGTAAATGTTATAAATTTTTTTGATGTGTTTGTATTCATCAAAAACTATATTTCGTTTCGGTATTATACTTTATTTTCTTTTTGACGTATATGGATTGATGTAAAACACTAAAACTTATGGTTATGTGTTATTTTAATGTATTTGAATTCATCTACAATTTATTTTTATGTGTATTTTTAATGTTTGAACTTGTAAACATCAAATTCATAATTCTTATATGTATGTATGTTTTGGAAAATAGAAAAATACATGAAAAATGTAGAAACCGGTTCACCCGGCGGTCGAACCGGTTAAACCGGAAACCGGTCACCATACCGGTTCAACTAAAAAACCGGTTTTTAAAACATTGATTGAAACTCAACAAAATAGAAGGACTAAATCTTTAACATTCACTACTTGGGGAGGAATTGTGTATCAAGACGATATCTTTGAGGGCTTTAACACAATGAATAAATGAATATGAATCCCAAAATTTAGGAAGTATATGAGGGCTCGTGGTTGACATACGAATATGCTGAATTCAAGCCTTCCACACACCACATAAAAACCATATCATCGACTCTCTCGACTCTTCTAGGTTTTCATCAGGCATCTTCTGGTAATTCGACCATATCAATGGCTTCTCTCGTCACAAATGGAGTCTTTTCAACCTTTTCTCCACAACCCATCTCAGAAACCCCTAAAATCTCAAAAGGATCATCTTCAAAAACCGAAATTTCTTGTAAAACACCGAAGTCAAAGTCCCACAATTCCAGGTTCTTGAAGCTCAGAGCTGATGCAAAAACAATCCAATCAGAGACAGTCGCTGAAGGTAATTCTTCAAATTCATCTTCAGTCGATGACGACCCACTTCAGAAATTTCTTAAAAGAGATTACAAATGGGGATTCAGTCAAGAAATTGATTCGTTCACGATCCCTAAAGGGCTTTCCGAAGAAACAATCAGGCTAATTTCATCAAGGAAAAACGAACCTGATTGGATGCTTGAGTTTAGATTGAATTCTTATCATAAATTCCTTCAAATGACGGAGCCAAAATGGTCCGATAACGATTACCCCAAAATCGATTTCCAAAACCTGTGTTACTATTCAGAACCCAAAAAGAAACCAACTTTGAATAGCCTCGATGAAGCCGACCCAGAACTCCTCAAGTACTTCGACAAATTGGGTATCCCTCTAAGCGAAAAGAACCGTCTAGCAAACGTCGCTGTGGATGCTGTTCTCGACAGCGTTTCAATCGCCACAACTCATAGAAAAACATTAGAGAAATCCGGGGTAATCTTTTGTTCAATTTCCGAAGCCATTAAAGACCACCCGGACAAAGTCAAAAAATATCTAGGAAAAGTCGTTTCCTCAGATGATAACTTCTACGCTGCTTTGAATTCAGCTGTATTTAGTGACGGATCCTTCGTATACATCCCTAAAGACACCAAATGCCCGATGCAAATCTCAACTTATTTCCGTATAAACGCCATGGAAACCGGTCAATTTGAACGAACTCTTATCATAGCAGATGATCGAAGCTTTGTTGAGTATCTAGAAGGTTGCACTGCTCCTTCTTATGACACGAATCAGCTCCATGCAGCTGTTGTTGAACTCCATTGTAACGAAGAAGCTGAAATCAAATACTCCACAGTTCAAAACTGGTATGCGGGTGATGAAAACGGGCGGGGCGGGATCTTTAACTTTGTGACAAAACGTGGCCTTTGTGCGGGTCGAAAATCCAAGATCTCTTGGACCCAAGTGGAGACCGGGTCTGCAATTACATGGAAATACCCGAGTGTTGTTTTGGAAGGTGATGATTCTGTGGGTGAGTTTTATTCGGTTGCTTTGACTAATAATATGCAACAGGCGGATACGGGTACAAAGATGATTCATAAGGGGAAGAATACAAAAAGTCGGATTATTTCAAAGGGGATTTCAGCTGGAAATTCAAGGAATTGTTATAGGGGACTTGTTCAGGTTCAATCAAGAGCTGATAATGCAAGGAATTCTTCTCAATGTGATTCTATGCTTATTGGTGATAAAGCTGCTGCTAACACTTACCCTTACATCCAGGTATGCATCTTGTTTTTAGTTTTTGGGTAATGTTATAAATACATATACAAAGCTATAAATAGGTAGATTTTTCAAAGTGTAATGTCATAATAAGTGGGAAAAATGAATGTACAACATTATGATTTAGGGGATTTTTCAAACTATAATATGACTTAATAAGGACATTTAAAGTACAATGTTGTAGTAGAAAGACATGAAGCAAGATTCTATAATACACAAATGGAAGTATGTTTCTATTTCTTGCATTTCTCGTTTGTTTATACTTTATACTATGGGATGTTACTTTCATTGCTTGCTTACAGGTTTCTACAGTGAAGAATCTGCCAAATATAGCAATGAAATTCAAATACAAAGCAATTTTGTCCATTAAGTTAACGAAAAGAAAAAACAGCACCTAAGCAAATATTGTAATTATACGTACATAATGATATTATTGTTGATGTTTTTGTGTGTAAACACTTTAAACAGGCGAAAAATCCATCTGCACGAATAGAACATGAAGCAAGCACTTCGAAAATTGGAGAAGACCAACTCTTTTATTTTCAGCAAAGAGGGATTGACTATGAACGTGCCATGGCTGCAATGATTTCTGGGTTTTGTAGGGATGTTTTCAATGAGCTTCCAGATGAATTTGGTGCTGAAGTCAATCAGTTGATGAGCATAAAGCTTGAAAACTCAGTTGGTTAAACACACACACACACACACACAATCATGGAAAAAGCTTTCAGTTTTTCATCTTCTGTTGGATAAGTAAGGGTGTTTGTTTCACTTGTCATGATGTGTAAATGAATCGGGTTGTGTATACATGTAATGTCATCCATATAAGCATACATTCCACATTCACAGATTGTTTTTCATATATGGGTAGTCGTTTTTTTTCCGGAAGGGTTACATGCAAGAAATAGTAATGCACTTTTATTGATTTGTTTATTATAGCATCGTACTTTCATTTTTTCCTGTTAGAACATTGTATTTTGAAAATTTTATCAAATTATGGCAATGTCTTCCAAACACAAAGCAATTTTGATTGCTATAATTTGATAGATTTGTCAAGGTATAATGTCCCTAATAACGAAGATGTTATGATTGGGTAGTGTTTTCAAAGTATGGTGTCTTAATAAGAAAAAAAAAATATTAGTATAATGCGATAATAAAAGAAAATGAAATTATCATGCTTTACTAGGTAGATAACTGAAAGTAGGTTGCTATTATATATATATATATATATATATATATATATATATATATATATATATATATATATATATATATATATATATATATATATATATATATATATATATATATATATACACACACACACTCTAAAGGATAAAAACTACCTATGTTGTGTTATTGACTTGGTATTCCATAATCTTGCTTTAATGTATCTCTTACAACAAAGTAATTTAAAAACGGTACCAATGTTATCTAGATAATTGAATGGATCTTTTTTACATATATCGTCTTACTAAAAAATGAAAATCAAATCAAATAAATTCTCATCATGAAAAAAAAAAAAAAAAAAAAAATTAATACCGAAAAAATTAATAATAGACAAAATTGCAAATTTGGTCCTCGTGGTATGTCAAAAATTGGATGTTTGGTACAAAATGTTTTGGAGTTGCACCACTAGTCCAAAAAGTGAATTGTATTGCAGGTTTGGTCCAAATGTTTTTGGAAAAACTTAAAATGACTGATTTACCCTTCACGCTTTGTTTTCTTATTTTTCTTTTATTGCATAAATTAAAAAAAAGACAAAAAGAAAATACCACTCTCTCTCTCTCTCTCTCTCTCTCTCTCTCTCTCTCTCTCTCTCTCTCTCTCTCTCTCTCTCTCTCTCTCTCTCTCTCTCTCTCAACACATAAAAAACCACTTTCAGGAGCGCACCACCACCATTAATCTCACCTTTTTCACACCAAACATATCAAAATCCAACAGAGAAGTATAATGAATGATTCGATACTTCGAGATATGGGTTTTATCTTTTTTTGGCGAAGGATAGATCTGAAAAGTAAGCATTTATCAGAAAAAACACCACCACCGTCGAAACCCCTTCTGTTCTTGTCGGAAACCTCTTGGCCGATGTCATTGGTTGCTCGATTTCACCGACTGAAGGATGATCTGCGCGTCTCATCTCTATGGATGTAAAAAACACCAGAAATGTCCAGCTAGAATGAGATCTAGGTTTTTGAGGGTATTTCTATAGAAAAAATTAATTAGATTTTTCTTTTCATTGATTTTTTGGTTGAAGTTTTGATCCATCCAGTGAAAATGGGGAAGTTTTGATTGATCATCCAGCTGGGATTTTCAGAAATCGATAGTTCTTGAACAAACCCAGAAAATCGCCTCCTCCATTTTTCCAAAATCGATAGCTTTTGAAAAAACTCATCATATGTTTCAGATCCAAATCTAAGCTCTCTATTTTTAATTCCTTAGTCGAAACAGAGGGATTCAGAGGGATAAGAATGGAATTTGGTTCGTGAAGCACACCAGTTGAGGGAAAACCATCCAACATAAGGATTCTAATTTCAAATGGGTTTACATTGTTCTTCACTGTGTGTGAGTGTATGTTTTTCAAATTTTCAATGTGTGTAGAGAATGAAGCAATTTTCTGAAGAGCAGAGGTTGCAGATGGAGGTTTGATGGAAGTAACAGATCATACAAGTTTTGATCCATGTGGGTTGGGTTTGAAAACAATATTGATGAGTTTGAGCATCTGGGTAACTGGAAAAAGGTTAAGGAAAGAGGGTGTAGCTTGATAAATTTCTTCTTGGTGTGTGTGTGTGTGTGAGAGAGAGAGAGAGAGAGATGGTGAGATGGGGGGAGAGAGAGTGCGTGTATGTATGGGTGGGTGATATTTTCTTTTTGTCTTTTTTTTTTTTTAATTTATGCAGTAAAAGAAAAATAAGAAAACAAAATATGAAGGGTAAATCAGTCATTTTAAGTTTTTCCAAAAACATTTGGACCAAACCTGCAATACAATTCACTTTTTGGACTAGTGGTGCAACTCCAAAACATTTTGTACCAAACATCCAATTTTTGACATACCATAGGGACCAAACTTGCAATTTTGTCTTAATAATATATGAGATGAAAGAAATATGTTATGGACAAAATTGCAAAAATGGTCCCTGTGGTATGTATTTTTTGGGGGTTTTAGTCCAAACCACTGACTTTTTTGGAATGGTGGTCCTTTTGAGCTAGTTTACATGCAGTTTTGGTCCCTGTCCAAACTAAAAAGACTATTATACCCTTAATGAATTTTATTTTCATTTTTCTTTCACTTTTTAAAATTATTATTATTATTAAATATAAAACTGGGCCCACCTCTCTCTCTCTCTCTTTCTCTCTCTCAATAAAATCAAACCCCTACCTACTTCTTCATCTTCCCCAATCTTATATCTGTTGAGCAAACATACACATTGTTCATGGATGGCTGCATAACTAAATGTAGGGACTTGTTTTGCCAACACCACCAATTGTACAAAAAGAGGGATTACACGTCTTCTTCAATCAATCGGGAAGAAAACACAGTCGAAGGAAGAAAAAGGGTGGTTGCTCGGTGGTATTAAATCAATCGTGAGGAGGGGAGAGAGGCAGCCACCAGATTCCAGCGATGATCGAGTAAATCGCATGTAGGGGCGTCGGTAGATGGCTGTTGCCGGCGTCTTCTATCTCTTCTAGATCGATTTGTAGTAAACACAAAAAGGGAAAGGATCATGGTTCTGTGGTGGTGCTCGACGAATCAAATGGAAAGGACTGCGAAGATCGACTGAAGGAGATGGAGAGGTTTCTTGGTGGTTACTTCCTTGTCCGATTAGAAGAAAACACAAAGGGAGGGAGAAGGTGGAGCAAATCGGAGGCAACACAGCAGGTGGTGGATGGAGACAATGATTTTTGATTCTGAAATGCCAAGAGGGAAAGGGGACAACTGGTTTTCCGATGTGTCTTCTCTCAACTGCAAGCTTCTGACGAGGCTATTGCCTTCGATCCATGGTGATAGTGGGGGCATGGGGTTGATTGGGGTGGTTGTGTGAGGCAGATCGTGAAGAAAGGGGAGGGGTCCGTCGAGACCGTCGCTCCTTTGTTGGTCGAATCTCCGTCACCGGCTGTCACGAATCTAGTGGAGCAAAGCAGCTGCAATGGGTGGTGGCAGTGGTTGAAGGAGGAGGAATCATTGTCGCTTTGGCTGGAGAGAGATAGAGAGAGAGAGAGAGAGAGGTGGGCCCCATAATTTTTATTAATAAAACTTTAAATTAAATAGCAAAAACCATAAAAAAAAATGTATCAGAAGGGCATTTTAGTCTTTTCAGTTCTCTGAGGGACCAAAAATGCAACGAAACTAGCTCAAAAGGACCACCAATCCAAAAAAGTCGTAGTTTTGACTAAAACCCCAAAAAAATACATACCACAGGGACCATTTTTGCACTTTTGTCATATATATATATATATATATATATATATATATATATATATATATATATATATATATATATATATATATATATATATATATATATATAGGGGTGAGATCGATTGAGAACTCATAGTTTTTCGAGAACCCGAGAACTAAAAGTGGAGCGTTAGATCAAAAGTAATGCATTAAGGGCATGATCGTAATCTTACCAATCTCATTTATTATTTAATATTTTGTGTTATTGGAAATATTAATAGAAATGTCTAAAAAATTACATAATAAATCAAATTTAAAAAAAAAATAATGGTTGAAGTGATTGAGGTCCCTACTGAGTGTATGACCTCATAAAGAGCTTGGATTTGCCTTTTGGAGCTTATAGTGCCATGCATGCACGTAAAGTTTGCAACTTTACATGATAAGCATGCCCTAGGAACATAGATCTATGGTTTGGAAGCGTTGCATGTCTCAGATTTGATCTGTATGGGAAATAGGTTGAAGGGACTCGGCGAGTTCTATGAAGATTGTCTTAGACTCGGTGAGTTGGATGAACAACTCGGCGAGTCCTATGAAGATTGCCTGGAACTCGACGAGTCATATGAACTGTTACTGAGTAAAGAGGGGTTTAGGTGTTGAAGGTCCAACCCTTCGTATCTGCACGTAGAATTAGCAATTTAACGTGTAGCAATAGTCCCAGAAACCCAAATCCTCATAAAGGATGCTCTGGTGAGGATTTAGAAGCGAGTAGGAGATCTGCTCGTGGGGACTCGGCGAGTTGTTCTTGGACTCGGCGAGTCGGATCGCGAGTCAGTTCTATCGTCCCAAGTAGTGAGTTAAGGGTGACTTAGTGAGTGAGAAGAGGGACTTGGCGAGTAGGACCGGGGTAGTAGGAGAAGGACTCGATGAGTCTGTGCCATGACTCGGCGAGTCCAGTCAACTGGAAGTTGACTTTGACCAAGGATTTGACCTTGGACCAGGGGTGAGTCAGTCATCTGACCTAAGGGTATTTATGAGTGGCTAATCTATGTTTATGATTTATAGCCGGAGGATTACCGGTTCAGCAGTCAGGCGCTTAGCAAGCAGACTTTCAACAACTACTTTTCGAGGTGAGTTACCTTCCAGTAGCAATGGGTCTACGACCATAATGTCGGCCCACCAGTAGGAGTTGTATGATTAGATGATTGTCTCTGTGATATTCATCTAGGGTTTCTACTACCTGTGATATGTTTATGTGCTAGTATGATATGATGCTATGTGCTAGTGACAGTAGGGGAGATAGTCCCCAGATTACCGGTCGATAAGGCCGAAGGGGTAGTCATGCCTAGTTATGCTAGATAGATTATGTGATATGTGTTATGTGATAGTAGTAGGGGTGAAATAGTCCCCAGCATCCGGTCGAGAGGAGCGAAGGGGAGACCAGCACCCAGGTATGCTAGTCAACATCCAGTCGAGAGGACCGAAGGGGAGACCAGCACCCAGATTTGCTAGTCAGTATTCGGTCGAGAGGACTGAAGGGGTAGGTCGGGCACCCAGATATGCCTGACAATATATGTATGTTATGTGGTACAATGGGGGAACTCACGAAGCTTCGTGCTTACAGTTTTCAGTTTTGGTTTCAAGTACCTCTTCTTTGAAGGGGAAGGAGCTGGCGCGGTAGCGGCACATCATACACACATGATCTTTGTTTTCCGCAATATGAGATATTCTGGGATCTGTACTCTGACAATATTATGTTTTACGTTTTGGTTTACAGTAACGAGACATGTTTTTATTAAATGATATGGTCGTATGGTATTTTGTTACAAACGTTTTGCAAATCACATAAATAAAAAAATGAAATTTTTGGGCCGTATTTTGGGACGTTACAAGTTGGTATCAGAGCCCTGGTTTGAGGGATTCGGACACACCCTCGGGGGTGTCTGAACTCAAATCGAGGGATTAAATGATTTTGAAAAAGGAAATGTTTTCTAAAAGTTAAGTAAAGAGTTTTGAGAAAGAACGAAGTGTGTGATGTGCGCGACCGGCCAAGCTCAAGTAAGTATTCCCCGAAGTACCCATACAAGTATATGTTATGTTTATCAGATTCAGTAGAACATCATGCTAGAATAGGACTAAGGATCTAGGTATGATGCCTTATGTGCCTGCTTTATGTGCTTCAGCTTATGAGAATTGCATGCTAGTATTTGTTGGATTAGTGTCTAAGTCCATAACTATTTTGGTATGTACTTGACCCGATGGTGCATGATCCTTTTGGGTTGCCTTCACCAAAGCAACTTGATAGGATGAATTATGGAGAGAAAGGATTAATTATGATTTATTAATATATTATGAGAATAATATATTAAAGGAGAAATCATATTGTTTAATTAATATTAGTCAAGAATTAATAAGAATTAAGTTTGTGGCTAAAAGACATTAATTAAACTTAAGGGACTAGAACTGTCAATTGTGTGATAGTTGAATATTGAGCTAATGGACTCCATATTAAAGGGGTGGATGAATCCTATAGGGAAACCCATTAGAAATCGTCCAAAGGCCTTTAAGAAACGAGTTCATGGGTTGCTTAGGGCCTAAGCATCCAAATTAGGGTTTCCTTGTTAGATAACCTTAATAGCCTCACTATTTAAGAAACCCTTAAGCCCAAAAACGTGGTGAACTTGTTCTCTAGGGTTTCCACACGTTTTGGGCAGCCTCCACTCTCCTTATTCTTCATTCTCTTGCTCTTGGTGTTTGTGAGCCATTAGAGGAGTGACATTTGTGACTCTAAGCTTTCTAAAGTCATTACAAGGAGGATTTGAGATTGTTATTACTACATAACAATCAAGGTATGATCTAAACCCTAATTCATATGTTATATTGATTATCATATTCTAGATCTAGGGTTTATAGTCTTGGATATATTGCATGTACAATAGAGAAACCTAGATCCAAGCATTAGGGTTTGTATGAGCACATAGGATGTTCTTATGGCTAAAACCCATCAGTGGTATCAGAGCCTTGATTGGTTTCTATTGTATTGATGCCTTGGTTATTTGTTCAAGCTTCAAAAATCGTTTTTTTATCCCTGCCTGATGAACTCGGCGAGTTCCAATGTGGACTCGGCGAGTTGCTCCTACTCGGCGAGTCCATAGAGGAACTCGGCGAGTTCGAGCGTCAAAAGGAGGCTGTTTCGGGATTTTTGCCTATTTTGACTTAGGATAATTGCCATAATTGTTTAAAATTAATAAAATTCAAATTTTATTGATTCCTTATGATTATCCCTGTCAAAATAAAAGATTTTGGTCATCTAATTAGATAATTGTTACCTTATTTGATAAATGTTAAGTTATGGAAATTATTTGATCATTATCTTGCAAGAATTTGAACTAGATCTAATTAGATAACCACCAATTATAGTTAATTGCCTTATTTGAATTATGTGATCTAGAATATTCTTGACAAAGTTTACAAAAGTTTCAAATTAATCCCTTTAGGTTTTATAGTTTAAATTAGAACTTGAAAGTTTTGGTTTTGAAATTTAAATAAGTTAAACCCTAATGTTTTGAAATGTTTCAAAACTTGCCCTCAAGTTTTGGAATTTAAAAGTTAATTAAAAGTCTAATTTAGAAATGTTAAATTCTAAAACTCTAGTATAGTTTTGAAAAGTTCAAATCACACCCTTATGGTTTTATTAATTAATTAAAGTGTATAATTAAAAGAGATTTAATAAATCCATAAAGTTTTGGTTTACAATTTAATTAAATTAAAAGTATAATTATTAAATTTGATCACCTAGTATTTTAAAAGTGTAAAATACACCCTATACTATATATAACATTAAAAGTCTAACATTATATATATATATATATATATATATATATATATATATATATATATATATATATATATATATATGTATGAGTAAAAGTCAGTCTTACCGTTAGTAGGCCTCATTCACGAAGTTGGTCTATAAGGGGTGTTTAAGGAAATTGCCTATAAAATGGCGATTGAATGGGTATCCACTCTTACCCAACGCACTCTTGACAAGTGGAGGGTCATTAGCCGAACGGGTACGATATGACAGAAACCTTCCATTATAAGTATAATGAAGTACAAAAGTAACTAAATGTTTTTTTACAAAATTCCCAATCTTAGTTACTTTAGGCAAAAGTGAATTGATGCAATTCCATGAAATTACACTTTGTGCCCTTGCGAAGACGTTAGTGGAGCGTGTGTGGTTAACCGGCACACTAAATGGTTCTAAGCAAAGGTAGCAAAGGGTGACTCAATGTTTGTCATAGTTCGGTGGAGCGTGTGTGGTTAACCGGCACATCGAATAGGTGACTGTAACATGTAGGGGCACCATGTAGATTTGCATGGTTATTCACACCCGTTTTATGATCCTCGGCATCCCAGTCACAAACTAGAGGGGCATATCGAGATTTAAACATGCCATTGAAAAGGTTCAATGAATCTCAAAGGATCTAGGAGTTTTCAATACATTTAAGACTTAATCTGTTTTTCGTTTTTAATGGTGGAAATTAGTGAATCGTCATTCACTTACCTTCAAATGTTCTGCAATTTGGGTTACGACATCCCTCTCCCGAGTTGTGGAATATTGTGTTGGGTCCTAGCCTTAATATCTCATTTGGGTGATGTATTAAGGACTCAATCAATCAACTAACTTGATTTTGTTTTCTCCCGTTTTGTAGATGTCAAAGTACGACAACTATGGTCTTCCCAAATCCCGTGGAACAAGCATTCCACATGAAGATGATATTCCACGATTCGATCGAGGAACAAGAAATCATACTTCACTTCCTCCTCCTCCTCCTCCCGTTGTTCTCCCTAACCCACAAGATCGAAGAATTGAAAGGTTTAATGTCACTAAAGCCCTATTGGAAATGAAACATGAAGATGGTAAACCCGTGTGTGCCCACGTTCTAGGAATGAAATCACACATCGATAGGTTGATAATGTTGGGTGTGTCATTCCCTGATAAGTTGGTGCTGTGAACTGGGTTCTGCAGTCACTTCCCGAATCATATAATGAGTTCAAAAGAAAGTATTATATGATGGATCATGACGAAAACCTCATTGACCTAACTTACATGCTCATTGCTGCTGAATCGGAAATGATTTGGCAAAGCAATGGAGCGTATTTGTTGGGAAAGTCAATCAACCATGTTTCCGAGGACGTTCTAGGAGAACCGGTCTGCGTTTGCTGCCAAGAGAAAGGGCGTTGGATACAAGTCTGCCCTAAGAGCCTGAAGAGTCCAGAAGATGGGAGAGTCAAAGAGTATGGTTGTGCTTCAGGTAAAATCCACTATCTGACTCCATTAAGTTCCTATTCATTGATTCTTAATACATAATGTGATAAGATTGCATTTGAATGTGTTGCAGGATCAGTGAAAAGAGAGGAGGCTTGATGGAAAAGCAAGATGAGTCTAATCACAAAGAAATGGATCTCGATCGCATGGACTTGAAGATTAGATTTTGAGCTTAGAAAGTTATGATAGAGTTGTTAGGAATATTTATTACATAGTTTTTCAATTGATTTTTCATTGTAAGGACAAAATGTTTTCCGCTGCTTTATGAATAAAATAAATTTGACTCATTTATTTATTTATTTATTTCCTTGCAATAAAATCGTTATTAAAAAATTGATGTTTGCATATTTCTACAACGAATGGATGTGATTCTTATTATGATAATTGTGAAATGTCGAGAATTTGCCAAATAGGGAGAGTTTCTCATCGCCCAAGTTTCAATTGGACAGAAATTTGGAATCACGCAACTTGGTTGCATGATGAATGAGAAATTTCATATTTGGAAATTAGACTAATTCGTTGACAAAGTGTCATGTGAAGGACTAGGAGATCGAGTACACAAAGTTGTGTGTTGATCAAGTCCACCACAAGAGTAACAAAGATATGCGTCATGATTTACCAAAGTTTAGTAAATATGATTATACTTATAAGATTAAGTGTAATTCTGAATTGATTGAAAGAGTTTAAATCAATAGCAGAACGAATAAGAAGAATCAAGTAGGTAGAAAGATAAAAGTTTCTCTATTCTAAGAAGAAGGGAGAGTACCTTTTATGCTTTATGATAGGTCTTAATGATTAAGAACCATATCTCAATTGATCCTCTAAATGAATCTTTGTGCAATTGTATGTCTAAGAAAGAGGAATCGGGAATTGAAGAAATGGTTAAATCAAGAAGTCAATCATACTTCGTTCCAAAAACAAGTCTTAGAGTTAAGATTATGAAATTGAGTGACAAGTCTCAAGAAGGTTTATAACATTCATCAAGTGTGGAATTTGGAAAAGGATTTTCTTATTCTTGAACATTTGAAATTGGAAAGTTGTGATGTCTTGGATAAGACAAAGACCAACTAGGACCAATTTATGAAGTGTTTTGTCTTGATAAAAGCTACACTAACTCTTGAATATTTGTTTGTCAAGAAATGCTTATTGACAAAAGAACCTTATATGTCAAGGAGTCAGTGGGAGTCTTAATGGTCTTGAAAAGTTTCAAGAACTAATCAAGAATAAACCTTATCGATCATCAATAGCACACGAGTTGAGGTTTACAACCTATCGTGTTGACACTATCTTGTTTCTGTGTCGTTCCAATTGAGTTAATTATGCATGTAAGTTCTATGACTTCTCATTTGAATGTATAAAAGGCAAGCACCTTGATCAATGAAAAGTACATTGATAAGAAAGGGTGAGTTGCTTAACTACTTGGAAGACATGGTGGGCAGCCGTGTTACCATAAGGCAAGAGTTCAAGATTAAGAAAGTTCGGTCCATAAGAGTTTGGATTTGTCGCAAACTTTGGTTTTGACAAATTCACATGAATAGGAACACATACACCATTAAAATCTAAGTGTCATAAGATTCCCTCCTTCATGAAAATGACTGTGAGGAAATACTTTCACTAAAAGAGATTTTAAGAAGATAGTGATTGTGATAATTGGATTCTCGAGTTCGATTATGGTTACGGTATCCCTTTCCATGATTCGAATTGTGAGATTTGGCAATTAGTATTAATTGTTTAGACACACATATGAGCTATCTAAAGAAAAGGTGTATAAGCTTAGATAAAGGATTATCAAAGCATTAGGTATTAGAAACATGAACTTAAGAAATTCAATAAGTATTGTTTTCTGGAAGTTAAGCTGGTTTCTGAATACATGTCAAAGCTAGTGGGAGCATAAGTATTATGTTTATAATAATCATCATGATAGTGGGAGCATAAATGTTATGATTGTATGATTATTAAGGCAAGTATTACAAGTTAGCAATATTAATTATAGAAAACAAGAGTCACACTTTGCAAAGTAGTAAGGATGTAAAGTTGTTTTGCTATTATTAAGGGAGAGAATATTATGCTTCATTTCAAATCTAAAAGCTTAGGTTGTGGAATGTTAATATTTTTTTAGTCAAAAAATACATAGTGTGTTCTTAAATTTTGATTATGATTACGGCATTCCTCTTCATAGTTCGAAATGTGAGAACGTAGCACATAAAATATTATGGCAGAAGATTGATAAAGTATTAAATCTTCATTATGCATCGTGTCCCATACGCTTCGGGTATATGAATGATTGCAAATGCTATAATATTTGACCATTCTAAAATTTTCCAAATGTCTAGCGCATTTAGAGGGAAAAGGACAAGAATCGATTTTGACTAAGATAATTAAACAACTATCAAAGGACAATCCAAAGTTCGCCGAGGATTGGTTGCTTGTGAGTAGTTAGAAGTATAGTATTAGATGAACCATATCGACATTATTATGAATAGATAAGATTCTATTAAGAATGAGTTGTCAAATGGTAAGTATGGAAAGGTTTCCATATTGGGAGTTAGATATTGAGAATCTATGTCTAGATTAGAAACTTCTATGCAAAAGGATGTTCAAAGGAATGTACCTTGAGTGAGAGACATCACATGTATGGAATTGTCTTGTAACAATCTCTGATAGAGGACTTTGTAATTTCATTGGCTATAGTCCTTGTGACTTTAGTGCAGTGACATTACGAAAGGATCATTGCATAAAATGTTAGAATCTAGCATATTCTATAAGTGGCAAGAATTTGATATTCTTTCACTTGTAGAAAAAATTGGGAGTTGTGAAATGAGTATGATTGGTAATGTGTTCATTTGATCTATTTCACAAAGTAAGAACCATAGGTAAACATTGTGTGCATGCTAAGAGCATGGGACAAGTGTGGTAATAATTCAAGTAAGAAGTTGATTACCCGAAACAACAAATAATGAGTAATCGATATGGTGATAAATAAAAGGTGTTTTATTTATACTTAAAGGTTTGAGGCCATATGGGATTAGTAGTATCCTTGTGTTTCACCTTGCATGTTTTGACTTCCTGAATAATTTAATTGTTTCTAACAGTCAAATTATTCGAACGGACCACAGTCGTTCATATGTTGGAAGTAGATATGAATGAAGATTGTCATGAATTGGTGTGTGGATTGTCTAAAGAGTGTTGGACATAAGCAAATGTTTGCTGCAACGTTCATGAGTGCTTATGAATATGATTTGAGCATTGGATTAAACGCACGCTCACTTGGATCACTTCATGGATTTCATCATGAGTGATTGGTGAGACGATAACATCTTATATTCTTGAAACCAAGATGTGTGAGTTGTATCTTGCGAATCGGTTGCACATTGATAATATGTAAACGCACCAGTAACTTGGTGTTATAAAACATATTGTTGTGTGTGATTTGGTGAGTGAGTGCAAGCGAGCATTGAGTCAAAGTTTATTCGTTCCTTTTATCCAAAGTAGGATAAAAGCGATATCTGTAGGCCCCTCGATGATTTAGTGATCGCACCTAAGCGCTTGGCCAAGCCGAGACTAAATTGATGTGTTCAATTGTAGTCTGTTGTCAGTCATCATAAATCTGAATTCGGGAAACAGCACATAGACAGAGAGAATGATTTAGATCCATGTCTCAGTCTATACGATATCTAGAATGGAGGAATATATGATCCCTTATCTAAGGACACGCGTATTTAATAAGATCAGAGTTGACAGCGGCTTTGGAAAGCTACGATTGCAGATTAGGATCTGAAGTCATACACAGAATAGTTATTAGACTTATCCAAGTGGGAGACTGTTGGATTAGTGTCTAAGTCCATAACTATTTTGGTATGTACTTGACCCGATGGTGCATGATCCTTTTGGGTTGCCTTCACCAAAGCAACTTGATAGGATGAATTATGGAGAGAAAGGATTAATTATGATTTATTAATATATTATGAGAATAATATATTAAAGGAGAAATCATATTGTTTAATTAATATTAGTCAAGAATTAATAAGAATTAAGTTTGTGGCTAAAAGACATTAATTAAACTTAAGGGACTAGAACTGTCAATTGTGTGATAGTTGAATATTGAGCTAATGGACTCCATATTAAAGGGGTGGATGAATCCTATAGGGAAACCCATTAGAAATCGTCCAAAGGCCTTTAAGAAACGAGTTCATGGGTTGCTTAGGGCCTAAGCATCCAAATTAGGGTTTCCTTGTTAGATAACCCTAATAGCCTCACTATTTAAGGAACCCTTAAGCCCCAAAACGTGGTGAACTTGTTCTCTAGGGTTTCCACACGTTTTGGGCAGCCTCCACTCTCCTTATTCTTCATCCTCTTGCTCTTGGTGTTTGTGAGCCATTAGAGGAGTGACATTTGTGACTCTAAGCTTTCTAAAGTCATTACAAGGAGGATTTGAGATTGTTATTACTACATAACAATCAAGGTATGATCTAAAACCTAATTCATATGTTATATTGATTATCATATTCTAGATCTAGGGTTTATAGTCTTGGATATATTGCATGTACAATAGAGAAACCTAGATCCAAGCATTAGGGTTTGTATGAGCACATAGGATGTTCTTATGGCTAAAACCCATCAGTATTGAGTAGACAGTAGTAGGATAGCCTATTTAGGTTATGCCTGGTAGTATGAGCTTAGCGGTATATGCTAGTTCAGCTTCTCATTATGAGGACAGACTTGCTTGAGTAATTGTCCTGCGCCCGAATGTTGCTTGCTTTGTGCTTTGTGGGACTCTGAGTAATGGGAGTTAGTCATTAGGTGAATACATCACATTACATGTGATCAGAGTTGAATAATCTTAGAATGTTGGATTTAGACCTATTGTGCAGCTCTCGTTTGAGTCTAACCGTTGTAGGGACAAGTATGTTACTCGAAGGATTATCTGAGCCTCATCACATGTGATGGTATTCAGGTAATGGCTAAGTAGCATTACAAGGAGGCCTTCAGCAGCTGAGGACCTTCCCTAGGGCAAGCCTAGAATTGGAATAGCAGAGGATCAACAGTGGTGAAAGGGATCTGGTAGAGTCAAAGCTGTCCTTGAGGAAGGTACAGATAGATGTGGAAGGTAGTATGGGCCCGTACTACTGAAAGCAGAGGATCTGTACCTGAACCAAGGAAGGCTAAGGCAAGACCAGGGAACTTGTAATAGATGTGATCCCTTTAGAGGTATCAGTACCACTAATGGTTGCATGTGTGTATTGCAGAATGGTGGTACTACGTCAAAGTCCAGCAGGTGGCAGTTCTGGAGAGGGATCGGGTTCGGGATCAGGTTCCGAGCCGGTAGATGAGAGGCTATGCGAGTTCATCGCGTCAGAGATCACCAGAGGCATCCTTGAGTCGACCCCCATCATTTTCGGGTCGATCAAGGAAGGGATAGTTGAGCTGATGAAGGACCGCCTCAGGGCGTTCAGGAGTGACATGGCATCTGGCCAGTCAGGATCTCACACACTGTCCTTCAAGGATTTCATGGGCAGTGGTGCGCCAGATTTCCATGGGGTGAAGGACCCCATTTCTGCCAGACGATGGATTGCGGACATTGAATCCGCACAACTGACCGGCTTCTGCCCCGAGGGGTCGAAGGTGAGATACGCAGCAGGGTGTTTGAGAGACAGAGCTAGAGACTGGTGGGAGTCTGTTGGTGACTCATTGGGAGCCTCGACTGTTGAGACTATGACATGGTCGGATTTTGTGACCCGGTTCCAAGCAGAGTTTGCGCCAGCGGTAGAGCTTCAGCAGCTGGCCATAGAGTTTTTGGACATGAGACAGACTACGGAGACTGTGGCAGAGATCACCGCCAAGTTCCGGGAGAGGGCATTGCTGGTGCCCCAGTATGCGGGAGATGAGGATATGAGGAGGACCTGCTATCATGACATGCTACGAGCTGACATTCAGGAGCATGTTAGTTTTTCAGTTTGCCCTATCCTGGATTCCATGATTGCCAGGGCTAGGGAGAGGGAGATTGATATGGAGCATATCCGGAAAAGGAAGGCAGAGGAGGGACAGGTTGCAGGGGCTTCGGGGAAGAAGCCCAAGGGACCAGACGCAAGGCCGAAAGGCCAACTGGGCGAGGCCGCTGCAAGAAATACGGCAAGACGCACGAAGGAGCGTGCAAGCTAGGATCGTCATGCTGCTATAAGTGCGGCAAGTTGGGGCATTTCAGCAGGGATTGTACCGCCCCTACGCCTGTCTTTTCGACGTTTGAGTTGCTGTGTTTCCACTGCAACCAGAGGGGCCACAAGAAGGCCAATTGCCCCCAGTTGACAGCAGCATCAGCGCCAGTGAAGGCGCCAGCTCCAGCAGCCCTGCGGATCACAGATGGCCGGTAGGGCAAGGAAGAGACTCCAGTGGTGAGGAGCCGGGCATTTCAGCTGACTACCGAGGAGGCACGCGCCGCACCCGATGTGGTGACGGGTATGACTCTTTCTCTTTATTTTATTTTTATGATGTTATGATATTGATATGTGCTCTGTGTATATGCATTAGGATCGTTCCATGTGAACGATATCCCAGTTCAGGAGTTGTTTGACTCGGGTGCCACCCGATCGTTTGTTTCTCTTGCGCTTAGCAAGAGGTTTACTAAGTCTTCGGGCATGTTGGATTGCCCTTTAGAGGTAGAGATTGCCGATGATCGATCGGTGCGAGCATCAGCAGTGTTCAGAGATTGTGTTCTAAGGTTGTTTGAGGAGCACTACTTGGTGGATTTGGTTCTCATTCCGTTGTGTGGGAACAAGGTGATTATAGGCATGGATTGGTTGAGCACTAATGGGGCAGTGATAGATTGCGCACAGTAGGTGGTGAGGATCAGGACCCCAAGTGGGGGAGAGTTGGTGATCCACGGCGAGTGGCCACAGCGTGGACCCACAGTATGTTCAGCAACGAGAGTTAGGTGTTGCCTTTAGCAGGGTTGCGCGGGATATGTCGCGTATGTTATGGATACCCGGGAGGCGGGTAAGGTGACGGTGAGCAAGGTTCCGGTGGTACGAGGCTACGTTGATGTGTTCCCAGAGGAGCTTCCGAGAATACCTCCGGAGCGGCAGGTAGAGTTCAGGATCAAACTAGTCCTTGGTCCGGCTCCGATAGCCAAGGCACCATACCGATTGGCTCCCCCCAAGATGCAGGAGTTTTCTACACAACTGCAGGAGCTGTTAGACAAGGGATTCATTAGACCGAGCAGTTCACCCTGGGGAGCCCCGATTATGTTAGTGAAGAAGAAGGACGGGTCGCATTGGATGTGTATAGATTATCGGGAGCTGAACAAGGTAACAGTGAAGAACCGTTACCCACTCCCGAGGATTGATGATCTCTTTGACCAGTTACAGGGAGCATCTTGGTTCTCCAAGATCGATTTGCGTTCAGGCTATCATCAGATGAGGGTCAGAGAGGAGGATGTGCAGAAGACCACATTTCGGACGCGCTATGGCCATTATGAGTTTGTGGTGATGCCGTTTGGGCTCACCAATGCTCCTGCCGTGGTCATGGAACCGTGTGTGCAGACCGATGTTGGATCGTTCCGTGATAGTTTTCATTGATGATATCTTGGTTTATTCCAAGACGCATGAGGAGCACCTGCGGGAGGTGCTGGAGACCTTGAGGAGGGAGGGCTTGTATGCCAAGTTCTCCAAATGTGAGTTTTGGTTGTGTGAGGTGCAGTTTCTTGGGCACCTTGTCAACCAGAACAGAATTTCGATAGACCAAGCCAAGGTGGAGGCCGTGATGAGATGAAAGGTTCGAAAGTCTCCATCCGAGATTCAGAGTTTCTTGGGATTAGCGGGCTATTATCGGAGATTCATCCAGGATTTCTCCAAGATAGTCGTACCATTGACCAGGCTAACAAGGAAGGTCGTGGTCTTTTGTTGGGGGCCTGAGCAGCAGACAGCGTTCGAGACACTGAGACAAAGATTGTGTGAGGCGCCAATCTTAGCCCTACCAAAGGGCATGGAGGATTTTGTTGTGTATTGTGATGCGTCCATCTCAGGGTTGGGTGCGGTGTCGATGCAGAGAGGGCATGTCATCGCCTACGCGTCGAGGCAGCTGAAGCCTCACGAGGCGAATTACCCGACGTATGACTTGGAGCTGGGGCCTGTTGTGTTCGCCCTCAAGATTTGGTGTCATTACCTCTATGGGGTTCGATGTACCATTTACACGGACCATAAGAGTTTGAGGTACATTATGGATCAGCCGAATCTAAACATGAGGCAGCGTCGGTGGATGGACGTGGTAAAGGATTATGATTGCGAGATCCTTTATCACCCGGGCAAGGCCAATGTGGTGGCCGATGCGCTTAGCCGCAAGGCGGCGCTGATCATGGATATCTACATGCGGATGACAGTGGTGACTCCGCTATTGGAGCAGATTCGGGAGGCCCAACAGGAGGCCATGAAGGAGGAACATCGGAAGAGTGAGCGCATAGTGGGTCAGGTTTCCTCCTTCAACTATGACAGCAGGGGATTATTGACATTACACCGCAAGGTGTGGGTGCCATACCTCGGAGGCGTGCACCAGATCTTGATGGAGGAGGCGCACAAACCCCGATTCTCCATTCATCCCAGGGCGACGAAGATGTATAGGGATCTTCGTCTGGACTATTGGTGGCCCTGCATGAAGCGGGATGTGGCATGGTATGTGGAGCGGTGCTTGACCTGCAGGAAGGTCAAGGTCGAGCATCAGAGACCACACGAAAAGATGCAACCGTTGGATATCCCGCTGTGGAAATGGGAGGATATTACGATGGATTTTATCACGAAGCTTCCCAGGACCGCGTGAGGAGTGGATTCGATATGGGTCATTATCGATCGATTGACCAAGAGCACCCACTTTATCCCGATTCAAGAGAGTATCTCGGCCGAGAATTTGGCCGATATCTATATCAGAGAGGTGGTGGCCCGACACGGAGTGCCAGTTTTGGTGATTTCGGATAGGGATGTGCGGTTCACATCCAGGTTTTCGAAGAAATTCCACGACGAGTTGGGTACTCGTCTGCATTTCAACACCGCCTTTCACCCGCAGACGGATGGACAGAGCAAGCGGACCATCCAGACTCTGGAGGACATGCTGGGATACCTACCTTCCATTGGTGGAGTTCTCGTATAATAATAGTTATCATGCGAGCATCGACCGCCCTCCCTTCGAAATGTTGTATGGGAGGAGGTGCAAGACCCTGATATGCTGGGGCGAGGTTGGCCAGTGGGTCATGGGGAGCACCGAAGTGGTGCTCAAGACGACCGAGAAGATTCAGCAAGTTCGGAGCAGGCTTCAGACTGCACAGAGTCAGCAGAAAAGTTATGCCGACAAGCGCCGTTCAGACTTGGAATTCCATGTCGGGGATATGGTTCTTCTGAAGGTGTCGCCATGGAAAGGCGTCAGCCGATTTAGAAAGCGAGGCAAGTTGGGCCCAAGGTACACCGGGCCATTCAGGGTTGTAGCCAGGGAGGGCAAGGTGGCATATAGGTTGGATCTGCCAGCCGAACTCAGCCAGATCCACAACACTTTCCACGTCTCTCAGTTGCGGAAGTGTTTGGTGGACTACTCGACAATGGTGCCTTTGGAGGATATTCAGGTCGATGACAGCCTGAATTACATCGAGCGGCCTGTGGCAATCCTCGACAGGAAGTCGAAGGATCTGAGGAACAAGAGGGTGGAACTCGTGAAGGTGCAATGGCAGCACCGGAAGGGATCAGAGTGGACTTGGGAGCCGGTGGAAGAGATGATGGAGCACTATCCCGAGCTGTTTCAGGATCGAGCAGCAGACTTCGAGTACGAAGTCTAAAATAAGTGGGGGAGATTTGTAGCACCTGGTTCCTGGTATGTATTCCTTGTAACTTATATTTCTTAAATAATGCATTTTGCCTTGGACTCGGTGAGTTGAAGGACCAACTCGCCGAGTAGAAGCGGGATGAGACACGGGGTCTAAGCTTTGGACTCGGCGAGTCGGTTCCCGGACTCGATGAGTAGGCCCTGTTTGGGTAAAAATCCTAACCCGGGTGTTTGCACCCTATTTAAACACTCTAACTCGGCCTCCTTTGTCCCTAACACTTCCAGAAGAGCTGTAGAGCGAAACCCTAGCCCCTTTTTATCCTTGTGAGTGATTTTGACCTTATGAAGGAAGTTTGAAACTTAAGAGAAGAAGAAAGTGGTGGAAGAGTGCAAGGAGGGGAAGTAGATCCGACATCTACCCTGCAAGAGGATTCCATTCAGGTAGAAAAGTCCCTACCTTGATCACTAGTTCATTAGATCCCCTTTCTGCCCCTAATTGGTGGTTTTCAAGCCCTAAAACACCAAACTCCATGTGTTTGTGCTCTATGATCTGAAAGGACTCCAGATCTAGACCTTATGGACGTATTAGAAGTATAAAGTCTATGTGGTTGAAGTGATTGAGGTCCCTATTGAGTGTATGACCTCATAAAGAGCTTGGATTTGCCTTTTTGAGTTTATAGGGTCATGCATGCACGTAAAGTTTGCAACTTTACGTGATAAGCATGGCCTAGGAACATAGATCAATGGTTTGGAAGCGTTGCATGTCTCAGAGTTGGTCTGTATGGGAAGTGGGTCGAAGGGAATTGGCGAGTTCTATGAAGATGGTCTTAGACTCGACGAGTTGGATGAACAAGTCGGCGAGTCCTATGAAGATTTCCTGGAACTCGATGAGTTGTTCTTCAAACTCGACGAGTCATATGAACTGTTACTGAGTAAAGAGGGGCTTAGGTGTTGAAGGTCCAACCCTTCGTATCTGCACGCGGAATTAGCAATTTAACATGTAGCAATAGTCCCAGAAACCCAAATCCTCATAAAGGATGCTTTGGTGAGGATTTAGAAGCGAGTAGGAGATCTGCTCGTGGGGACTCGGCGAGTTGTTCTTGGACTCGGCGAGTCGGATCGCGAGTCGGTTCTATCGTCCCAAGTAGTGAGTTAAGGGTGACTCAGTGTGACATCCCCTAATTTCTCGGCCAGAAAAGACCGGTTTAATTTATTCTTTTTAAAATCAAATCAGAGAAATCTTTATAAAAGATGTTGCGGAATTGGTCCCCAAAACAAAATATGATAAAAGTTTGTCAAAACCTTTCTTTAAGAAATATATCATTTCCTTTTATATCAAAACCTCGGGATGTCATGTTCCGATACATATCAAAAGCATAAACAAGACATTATAAGCCTTACGACAATTATTTGTAACTACTGGCCTATAATCCAAAATTCACTCATCATCATCATCCGACTATGCTCGGGGTCCTCTACCTGTAATATAAACAGCTGAGTGGGTCAGTCTTGGAAGCATGGAGAGCATATAGGGTTTTCAACCCACAATACATAAATTTATTATGTTTAAACATCAATCAATCAACCTAATTACCTCAAATCCCATTATTTTATTTATTTCTTAAGGGTTTACCCTAAGAATCAACTATCCCTACTTCCTAAGGATTCATCGTAAGGAATAGACACAAAGTTACCTCGTGACCGGGGTTTATACAACGGGCACTAATTCCATAGCTGCCAAAGTTTATTCAACATGTGCTAAGTCCATAGCTCTCATTTATCGACAGTATTATTTACAGGTATTCTCTCCTGCAATTCATGTCAATGGGTTTTAGAGTACAACAAATGAACATATAGTTCATTACACCTACAGGTTGTGGGCCTGCTAGTGTTCCATAGACTGTCTAGAATAGTTCATGGTTGTCATCCATACTCTGCTGAATGACTACAACAACAACAACAACAACAACGAGGTCTCTCACCTTTTTAACACACATCAACTATTTCATCTACCCATGTTCTACCCAACATATTTTGTAGATAAAAAGCATATATAGTTTAAAACTTGTATAAAATATCAATTCAACAGTCACCTCAATTAAACAATTAAAATATTTACACATAACACGTATTTCAAGGTAAATACTTCATATCTATGTGTAAATTGAAAGGAACTACACACTCACATGATTTAGTGAAAACCGGGCAACAATTTGTTTCCTAAAACGATCGTTTCTAATAAAACCGAGAGTTTTATTGAGAAACCGGGCTCTGCGAAAAGTCGGGCTTCGAAACCGAAAAGATAAATTTTTCGGGCTTCACGGGCACTTCGTGGCATATTCCGGAGCTTATAATCGATACCGGGGCTTCGGGGGATGATAATATGAAAGAAATATGGAGAAAGGGGCTAAAAATGACAGGTTTTCAAAATACCCCCGGGAGGTCTCGCACCCTTCTATTTATAGGGAATAACTTCTGATCGGACGACTGAGAAGGAACCACGCCTCGCAGATCCGAGGGTTCGCAGGGAAGGCTCGCACGTGGGCTGCGCATGGCTCGCACATGGTCTGCGCATGCGAGGGGCTCGCTGGCAGTCTGTGATTGGACCGAGGTCTAGGGTCCGAAGTAGAGGGTTCGTGGCATGCTGCGAGGGTTCGGACATGTGCTAAGAGGGTACGTGTCGCACCACTATTGGACCACTTCGGATCAGGCCATGTGCTCGGATGAATCAGCAGCTTGGGTGACTCAGCAGCTCGGATGACTCAGCAGGACACGTGGCACTTTTTCAGCGAGGGTGACGTGGCAACTCGTGACTATGCAAATTTTCTCGATTTTCGCGCCAAAACTTCTAAAATCCATAAATTTCGCATACGAGATCCGTTTTTGACGTTCTTTATATGCACGCGTAGCTAAAATTACGCTCTACAACTTTCGTTTATACTTCATCGGCTAATTTTGACTTTAAATTTTATATTATTATTTTTAACAGACCGGGACAGGAAATCCGTTAAAAATTCATAACTTCTTCATCCGACGTCCGTTTTCGTCAAACTTTTTACCGTTGGGCTCCTAATGATGAGACCTTCAATTCTCGTTTAGGTTGTGTCGGCTAAAAATCGCTCGATCTAAAATTCAAGTTTTTAGCTGTCTACTGCTAAGCTGAAACTTCGAAAAATCATAACTTCCTCATACGAAGTCAGATTTAGGCGTTCTTTTTATCGAACTTCTCGGTTTAACGAATACTATGACTTTCGTTTAGATTACTAAGGCTAAAAAGTAGTTTATCAAAAACTCACTTTTTACGACATTCGGCACCGTGTCGGTTTTGTCGCGAAACTTCGACAGGTCATAACTTCTTCGTTATAACTCGGATTTCGGCATTCTTTATATCCCCGAAATCCTTGTTTCGACCACTACAACTTTATGTAAAGATATAGGGTTTATCTCACACTTTAATTTTGACGCTTATTTTTATTTTTAATTAATTAAACCCTAATAATTAAGCATAAAACACATAATTCACATAAAATTCACATAATTCCTTTTCATTTCTTCTAAATGAGTTACAAAGGTTAACCTAGACCATTATGTCAATATTAATGCCTAGCCTAGAAACACGGGCGTTACACTCAGTGAGTGAGAAGAGGGAATTGGCGAGTAGGACCAGGGTAGTAGGAGAAGGAATCGACGATTCTGTGCCATGACTCAGCGAGTCCAGTCAATTGGAAGTTGACTTTGACCAAGGAGTTGACCTTGGACCAGGGGTGAGTCAGTCATCTGACCTAAGGGTATTTATGAGTGGTTAATCTATGTTTATGATTTATAGCCGTAGGATTACCGGTTCAGCAGTCAGGCGCTTAGCAAGCAGACTTTCAGCAACTACTTTTCGAGGTGAGTTACCTTCCAGTAGCAGTGGGTCTACGACCATAATGCCGGCCCACCAGTAGGAGTTGTATGATTAGATGATTGTCTCTGTGATATTCATCTAGGGTTGCTACTACCTGTGATATGTTTATGTGCTAGTATGATATGATGCTATGTGCTAGTGACAGTAGGGGAGATAATCCCCAGATTACCGGTCGATATGGCCAAAGGGGCAGTCATGCTAGATAGATTATGTGATATGTGTTATGTGGTAGTAGTAGGGGTGAAATAGTCCCCAACATCCGGTCGAGAGGACCGAAGGGGAGACCAGCACCCAGGTATGCTAGTCAGCATCCGGTCGAGAGGACCGAAGGGGAGACCAGCACCCAGGTATGCTAGTCTGTAACGCCCCGTTCCTAAGAGTACATACTTGTGAGTCCCCGGGATTTAAGAGGAAAAGTATTTTGGTCATCTTGTAGGAAAAGTGGAAAAAGAGGGCCAAATATGAAATTTAGGGGACACACCGAGTACGCCCAACGTAAGCTGGGATTACGCCCAGCGTAAGGGCGTAAGTGGACGCGGGTGCAAGGTTAAGTACGCCCAGCGTACTCTCATAGTTCTAAAACCCTAAAATTAGGGTCAGCCACTATATAAGGAACATGTTTGTTCATACCCTAGCCTCCATAAGCTCTCTCTTAACCTCAGAAACCCTAGATAGCCGTTCCACCTCCATTGTTGGGTGTGTTTGGCCTTGAAAAGCTTATTTTGGCAAAGGAGAGGCTAGAAGAAGAAAGTGGAAGTTGTCAAAGAAGGAGTGGAGTGGCTGGAGCTTGTAGATCTGGAAAGATATCATCCTTTGGAGCCTATCTGAGGTATAAAGCTTCTTGCTTGTCAGTTATATTGCATAGATCTTAGTGTTGTGAAGTTTTGACATCATTCTAGTCCCAAAAGTCCTCATCTTGATGCATGTTTTGAGTTGGTCGAGATTATTTGTCCTTTCAGACCTTTGGAGAGGTCTTGAGTGAGAAAAATGATGTCCCAAGGGTTGTGGTTGTTCCATGTGTGAGATATGTAGGTCTTAATGGATTAAGACCTTGGATTAAGAGCTTTATGGACGTCCCAAGTGATAAAGTTTGAGACTTTATGAATCTTAGGCATATTTGGCCTAAGGATCTGAAGTTTGGGCTTAAGAGCTTAAGCCATTAAGAAGTTATGAGGACTTAATGAGCAGCGAAGTTACGCCCCGCGTAACATAGGAGTACGCCCCGCGTAGCGGGTCAGCGCCCTGATCCCCAGTTGCGAATCAGCGTATACGCCCAGCGTACCAGGGAGGGTACGCCCAGCGTACTCCCTCTGTTGGGTTTTTCATTTTGGGCCTTAGGGATTGGGCTATTATTGGGCTGCTGGATTTTGGGCCGTGACTGGACATTATGGATTGAGTATTGTGGACCCATTGGTTGTTATGGATCATGGGTCTAGGCCCATTTGGTGAGGTGGGCCCAATTTAGTAAATTGGGCCAATAGTGGGCTTTGCTTCGGACTTTTGGACTTTGGGCCATTGGTGGGCTTGGGAGCTTACCTAGTGTTGGGCCGGATTGAGTTAAGGGTAAAATGGTCAATTTACCCTTGAAAGAGTATTGTGCTTAGCCTAATGATTATTTGTGCTATGTTGGCTAGTTCGGGATTTTCGGTGAGGCGGTGATTCGAGAATCTGCTTCTTCAGTTTAGAGTTTCGGCAGTGCGAGGTGAGTTATCCTCACTATATCAACAGGGTCTAAGGCACCAAGGCCGGCCCTTTATCGGATTGAGATCCGGGTATTTGTTGTTATGATTTGCTTTGATATGTTTGCATCCTGGTAACTAGGATGGTATATGTTAGAGACCTGGTTGAGGTCGGTATCCTGATATGTAGGGTGATGCTATGCTAGTGACCGGTTAGGTCGGTATCCTGGTTAGGATGATGATATGTTATGTGATCTGTTTGATCGGCTTGTTGACTGTGAATTGTTATATGATTGTATGTTTATGTGCACATGTTTGTTTGGACTGGAGTTGGGTTGAGGCGGGTCCTGCTTTGTGTTGTAGGCCAAGATACCCAGGGCGGACCGGTTGTCCCGAAGGCCCAACGAGCGGTCCGGATAGGCTGTAGGCCCCAAGAAGGCGGACCAAACGTGCCGAGGCTCAGAGAGTGGACCAGGCCGACTGAAGGCCCGGTGTGGGCAGACCAGTCATACTGTAGACTCAGAGAGTGGACCAGGTGGATTGAAAGCCCGGTGCGGGCGGACCAATCACACTTGTAAAGCGGGTTAGATCTGATCCCACATCGACTGGGAAGGAGAACTAAGCATTCCTTATAAGGGGTGTGGATACCTTCCCTATCACAACGCGTTTTAAAGCCGTGAGGGCAGCAGATCCCATAAGAACTCTGCATTTAAGCGTGCTCGGGCGGGAGTAGTACCAAGATGGGTGACCCCCTGGGAAGTCCTCGTGCCGAGTGGCCCAATGCGGACAATATTGTGATACGTGTCAGAGGGGGATGTTACAAATGGTATCAGAGCCAGGGCACGGGTCGATGTGTTCGACGGGGACGTCGAACCCTATAATGGGGGGTGAAAGTGGGTTAGATCTGATCCCACATCGACTGGGAAGGAGAACTAAGCATTCCTTATAAGGGGTGTGGATACCTTCCCTATCACAACGCGTTTTAAAGCCGTGAGGGCAGCAGATCCCATAAGAACTCTACAGTTAAGCGTGCTCGGGCGGGAGTAGTACCATGATGGGTGACCCCCTGGGAAGTCCTCGTGCCGAGTGGCCCAAAGCGGACAATATTGTGATACGTGCCAGAGGGGGATGTTACAAACGACGACCTCGCGAACGTACATGTCGGCCAACTTCTCGGCCGAAGAACTCTCCAGTATAGCCAAGAAATGAGCACTCTTGGTCAATCGATCTACGATGACCCATATGGCATCAAACCCCTTCACCGTCCTTGGTAGTTTGGTAATGAAATCCATCGTGATCTGTTCCTATTTCCACATGGGAATCTCTAGAGGCTGTAGCATACCATGCTGCCTCTGATGCTCGGCCTTGACCATCCTGCATGTAAAACACCTCTTGACATACCAAGCAATTTCTCGCTTCATACATGGCCACGAATAACTCAAACTCATGTCTCAGTACATCTTGGTGGCCCCCGGTTGAATAGAGAAGTGAGACTTATGAGCCTTCTCCGTGACTGTTTGTCTGACCCCACCAGACATCGGAACCCATACTCGACCGCATCGGGTCAATAATCCTCGGCTATCCTGCATAAACCGGGTGTTCTCACCCTTGATCCTCTCCAACTTCCAGTTCTCTGGTCGCATGCCCTCAACCTGAGCATCCCTGATCAAGCTCATAAGCGAAGAATCCACCGCTATCCTCATACACACTACTAGGGTGGAAGACCCAGCTGCCTTGCGGCTCAAAGCATCCGCCACCATGTTCGCTTTACTGGGATGATAAAGGATCTCGCAGTCGTAGTCCTTGACTACATCCAGCCACCTGCGCTGCCTCATGTTCAGGTTCGGTTGGTCCATGATGTGTCTTAAACTCTTGTGATCTGTGTATATGGTACAACGGACCCCATACAGGTAATGTCTCCATATCTTGAGACCGAACACTACCGGTCCCAGCTCTAAATCATGAGTAGGATATCTCGTCTCATGCGGCTTCAGCTACCACGACGCGTAGGCTATCACCCGTCCTCTCTGCATGAGGACTGCCCCCAAACCTATAATGGATGCATCATAGACTACTACAAAATCCTCCACTCCCTCTGGGAGTGTTAAAACTGGGGCCTCGCACAACCGCTGACGGAGGGTCTCAAACGCCCTCTGCTGCTCAAGGCCCCACCGGAAATCCACCCCCTTCCTTTTCAGACGAGTGAGGGGCACCGCAATCTTGGAGAAATCTCGAATAAATCTCCAGTAGTAACCTGCCAATCCCAGAAAACTCCTCATGTCCGAGGGAGATCTCGGCACCTCCCACTGCATGACTGCCTTGATCTTGGCCGGGTCGACCAAAATCCCCTCCTGGTTGATGAGTTGTCCGAGGAACTGGACCTCTCGTAACTAAAACTCGCATTTCGAGAACTTGGCATACAGCAATTCTCGTCTCAGAACTCCTAACAACTCCCTAAGGTGCTCTTCGTGCTGCTCTCGGGTCTTGGAATAAACCAAGATATCATCTATGAACACAATGACCGAGCGATCAAGCATTGGTCTGCAGACCCGATTCATCAGGTCCATGAATACTGTCGGCGCATTGGTGAGCCCAAACTACATCACCACGAACTCGTAGTGACCATAACGAGTCCGAAACGCGGTCTTCTCCACGTCCTCCTCTCTAACCCGGACCTGATGATACCCCGACCTCAAATCAATCTCGGAGAACCAAGATGCACCCTGTTAGCGATCAAAGAGATCATCTATCCTCGGGAGTGGATAACGGTTCTTCACCGTCAACTTGTTCAACTCCCTATCGTCAATGCACATCTGGTGCAATCCATCCTTCTTCCTGACGAAGAGGATCGGTGCTCCCCATGGAGAACTGCTAGGTCGAATGAACTGCTTGCCCAGTAGTTCCTGCAGCTCTGACGACAGTTGTTGCATCTCTGGAGATGCCAACCGGTACGACGCCTTGGCAATAGCGGCCACGCCAGGCACCAGATCGATCCTAAACACGACCTGCCTCTCCGGAGGTATCCCTGGCAACTCCTTCGGAAACACATCTGCAAACTCCCTGATTACAGGAACCTCGGAAACTAAAGTCTGATCACTGGCTCGCGTATCCACCACATATGCCAGAAAACCCGCACACCCATACTGAATGTACTGCCGAGCCCTGGCAGCTGAGCAGAACCCTGATCCCATTCTGGTGCCCTTACCATATACAACCAGTTCTCCCCCACTTGGGGTTCGAACTACCACTCGCTGGCCCTCACAGTCAATCGTAGCGCCGAACCGACTAAGCCAATCCATGCCTACTATCACACACACCTCCCCCATGGGGATCAGAATCAAATCTATCGGGAAGGACACCCCAAAAATCTCCAACTCACACCCTCGGTAGACCGAAGAAGCAAAAACCCTATGTTCGTTGGCGATAGAGACTCGCAACGGACACTCTAACTCGCCCTATGGCACACCAAACTCCCTACTAAACGACTGAGATACAAAAGACTGACTCGCCCCCGAGTCAAATAGAACCAAAGCGGGCAATGAGTTCACTAAAAACGTACCTAGTCACATGTACAACAGATAAGTATAACACAAATATAATAAATGAGGTAAAGGATAGAAACATACCAGCAACCACATCCGGTGCTGCCCTGGCTTCCTCGGCCGTAAGCTGGAAGGCACGACCTTGAGCCTTCGGAGGCTCTGCCTTAACTGGCCTCCCGTTTGCAATCCTCAAAGTAGCCAGCGCTGGAGCCTGCGCCGGCTTGGCGGCTAGAAGAGGACATTGGGCCTTCATATGGCCCACCTGCTCACAGTGATAACAAAGTTTGACTTCGGAAGATGGAGTCTGCTGTCTGCAATCCATGGCCAAATGGCCCTGCTTGCCACACCGGTGGCACCCACTCCCTAATCGACACGTCCCTAAATGTGCCTTTCCGCACTTTCCACAAGTGCGGCCTGGATGTCCCCCAACCCTGGTATCAGCGGTCTTGGACCGCTTCGGCGCCGGCTGCGACTGTGTCGGGGCCTGCCGCTACTCCCTCAACTGCAGCTCGATCTCCAACTCATGCCGCCTCGCGGCCTCCTGTAACTCCAGAAGAGTATCACATCGCTGGGTAGACACAAACTGTCGCATATCAGTCTTGAGCATGCTTAGATAACGAGTCATCTGAGCCTGCTTGAAAGCAAACTACGGGCAAAACATCGCCCTCTCAGTGAACATACGGGTGATCTCCGTCACCGACTCCCCATCTTGTCTCAAACTCAAAAACTCTTGAGCCAAACGTCCCCACTCCACCCATGGAATGTATCGGGTGCGGAACATATCCCAGAACTGCTCGCAAGTAACAACAGCTCTCTGCTCATCAGAGTACGACCCTAACATCAACCTCCACCAGTCCTTGGTCCCGAGCCTGAGCAGGTGCAGGGCACATCTGACCTTCTGGTCAGCAGGACATGAACATGTAAAGAAACATCCCCCCACATCGGAAACCCATCTCATAGCCTTGATGGGGTCCTTAGTCCCATCAAAAGTAAGGGGCTTCGTGTTGTTGAAGTCCCTTTACTGGAATCCCCGACCGGCTCCAACTCCACCTCATGCCACAGTTACAGCTGACATAGCTGCAGCAACAGCCATCTCCGCAAGGGCTACATATATGTCATCAAAGTACTCCATCATGGCGGACTTAATAGTCCCAAACAACTCCGGAATCTGACTCCAGACAATCTCGACCACCTCCTCGCGAATGATCTCCCTGACTAGATCCTTTGCCAACACTGGCTCCTCCTGACTGATAACCTCAGGGGCTACTGGGGCCTCCTGATCACCCTGCCCTGATCCCGAACCGAATCGCGACACAAAATGCCTCATGACCACCATACTAAAAATACTATAGGAAGATATCAGATAATACGCAAAAATAATAGGGGACTAAATCCCGACCAAACCCTAGGGGTTGTGACTTCCTTGCTACGCGTATGGGTCTTGTGCTTTCAGTAGTATGGGCCCATACTACCTTCCACACCTACCCATATTTGTCTCAAGTATCACCACAACTCCCTATTCATATACATAAACATAGTGAACATTCAATCCTCACCCCTATAGGAATAACTATCTCATAATTGGCCTCCGGGCTTCTCGCAACCCACCCATGAAACTTCCATCAACCCTGTAGCACTAATGTATGCTAGCCATGTTGGATTAGGTGTCTAAGTTCATAACTATTTCTGGAATGTACTTGACCCGGTTAGCATGGTCCATTTGGGTTGCATGTCGTTGCAACACTTGGATAGACTAAATGAGAGAAAGGACACTTAAGGTTTATTAATATATTATAAGTTCGAATATATTAACAATATTATTTAATTAGTATTGATCAAAGAATTAATTTGGAATTATTTAAGTGATCAAAAATAGACTAATTAATTATATGGGGTTGATTGTGTAAATCATCAATTCTTGTATAGTGGGCTAATGATCCATGGTTTATATGAATTGGGCTAAACCTATAAGGTGCTCCATGGATAGTCCATGGAGGTTTTATACCCATGGATCATGGAATATGGAAAGCCATGACAATTAGGGTTTACATGGTGTAACCCTACTTGTGACACAACTATATAAAGACCCCATGACTAGCAAAATCGGCACTACTACAAGCAAGTACAAGAGGGCTAGCCGAATTTTGAGTCTTAGTGAACTTCTCTCAAGGTTATTCCACATGTTGTGGCGTTGTGTGATACATTTGAGGCATCACACTTGAGGTGCTAGGCTCATAAGGTTCTCAAGGAATCCAAACAACAAAAGGTATGTGTTTTCTTACTAGCTTTATGTTTAAAAGTTCTCCATGCCATGATAATTAGGTTAAGAACCTTGGAAAAACAAATTTGCATGTATCATAGTAAAACATAGATCCAAGGTTTCTAGGGTTGCATGTACACCTTAGGAGTGTTAGAATGCTCAAAACCCTTCAGTGGTATCAAAACCTAGGCTTGTTTTCTTCATACTTTATACAAATTGTTGAAAAAACTCAGTTTTCTACACTCTGCAACGTGAACTCACCGAGTCCATGAGGGGACTCAACGAGTCCATGTGATAATTCATCCTACTCGTCGAGTAGGTTCGTGCACTTGATGAGTAGGAGCCCCAGAATGCATAATTTTGAGTTTTGTTGCTGGAAATAGACTAGAAACATTACCCTAAACTGTTTTGGTGTTGTAAAACCTGTTTTAGACGGTGTAATGGTTATGCTAATCCATTTTTCAATAGCTATTATCAAAATTTCAAGTTTTGTATGGCTTATTTATGATTTTTGAAATTTTTGATATGAATGTTCATGAACTTATTAGTTTAGAAGATCATATGAATTATTTGTAACTTGCTTGTTAGTTTAATTCTAGATCATTATGTGTTTTAATGGAATCCATAATTTGTCTTAAAGTTATGGATTACCAAAAGTCACCCTTTTAAAGTCCATTATGAAACACATATGTTACATAAAATGAAAGTCTCTCATTTTAATAAACCATTAACTAATAAGTTATGAAAGATGAAAAGTTTTGAAAGTTACAAAACATGCCCTCAAGTTTTGGAACATGTAAAGTCATTTAAAAAACTTTAGTTCCAACCCCTAGAATTTTAAATTTTAAAATTCAACCCTTATACTTATAATATTATAAGTTTAATAATTATTATATATGTATAAGAACAAGTCGTTTTACCATTAGTAGGCCTCATTCACGAAGCCGGTCTATAAGGGGGGGGGTATAATGTTGCTGCCTATAAAATGACAGCCTAATGGGTGTCCACTCTCACCCACCGCTTCCTTGATCGGTGGAGGGTCGTTAGCCGAATGGGTAGGACAAGGACTTTAAATCCGCATTAAAAGTATGATGAATGTAAAGTAACTAAATGTTTTATAAATTCCCAATCTTAGTTACTTTAGGAAAATGTGAATAAGGTGCTAACCCATGAAATTACACGTTGCACTTTGGTTAAGTCGTTAGTGGAGCGTGTGTGGTTAACCGGCACACTAACCTGGACTTAACAAGGTAGGCAAAGGGTGACTTAAGGTTTATCATAGGTCGATGGAGCGCGTATAGTTAACCGGCACATCGATTGAGTGATAAACATTAAGGATACCAAGTAATTTTCATGGTTACTTTCACACCTTGTTTTGTGATCCTCGACATCCTAGTCACAAAACATGAAGGGCACACTCGAGATTGAAACATGCCATTGAAAAGTTCAATGAATCTCAAAGAATATAGGAGTTTCAAAACCAATTAAAACCTAATAATTTATTTAGTTTTTCATGGTGGAAATTGGTGAATCGTCATTCACCTACCTTCAAATATTTTATAGCTTGGATTACAGCATCCCTCTTCTAAGTTTTAAAATATTGTGTTGGGTCCTAGCCTTAATATTACATTTGGGTGCATTATTAAGGACTATCTTTATATCTAATCTAAACTTGTCTTTCTTCTTTTCAGATGTCTTCCAACAATGTTGCTTCTGGCTCAAACCCTACCGGCTCCTTCTCTCTCATGAACCTTTACGAGAGAGTCATCTTTGATGGATCCAACTTTATGGATTGGATCAAGAACATCAGGATGGTCACTCGATATGAGGACAAGGAATATGTCATAGACAAGGAGCTTAAGGAACTTGAGTCGTCTACTACTCCTGAGGAGATCGCTGAATACCAGGCACATGAGAGAGATGCTACCAAAGTGGCATGTATCATGTTGGCCACAATGATAGCCGAGCTCCAAAAGTCCTATGAGGACTACTACCCTTTTTAGATGCACCTAGACTTGATGGACCGCTACCATCAGAGTGCTCGTCAAGAGCGGTATGAAATTATCTCCTCCATGATAACAACCCGAATGAAGGACGGTGAACCCATCACAGGCCACATGCAGAAAATGCAAAGGTAAGTGGACCGTTTGCTGAAACTGAATGTGAACTTCCCCGAGGAGTTGGCAATTGACATCATTTTACACTCCTTACCTTCGTGTTATGATCAATTCCGAATGACATACCACATGAACAAGGAGGAACTTACACTCAACAAACTTCAAGGACTCTTGAAGACCGCGGAAAGTGGTCTTAAAAGTAAGTCGGTTGTTACTACTCCTACTCCTACTGCGACCCCTGTCTTGGCAATCGGGCAAGGCAAAGGAAAGAAGAGGAAGATCCCTTCTAAGGGTACCAAGGGAAAGTCCCTTGATGGATCCTCTTCAATTGGAACCAAGAAAGGTTTCATCACTCCTTCTACCAACCCTAAAGAGGCTGAATGCTTCTATTGTCATGAAAATTCGCACTGGAAGCGAAACTGCCCGAAGTACCTGGAAGATGTTAAGGATGGGAAAGTAAAACCCAACCATGCATGTATTTACACTATATTGTCTAATAACTCACCCCATTCTAATTCTTGGGTCCTTGATACAGGTTGTGGTATTCACATATGTACTGATTTGTAGGGACTAAGAAGAAGTGAGAATGTAGAGCATGGGAAGATAAACTTGATCATGGGGAATAGGAAAGCTTCACTTGTCACCAAGATTGGAGTTTATTCTTTGTTGTTAAGTAGTGGGTTAGTGTTAGATTTGAATAAGTGTTGTTACTCGTTCGAAATGGTGAGAAATATAATTTCCTTTCATGGTTTGTACAAACAAGGTTTTACCTTTTCATCTGATAATGAATGTGGTGGTATTAATGTTTTCTTTAATAATGTTCTTTATTTTAAAGCATTACCTTGTGATGGTGTGTATGAAACTGTGTCGGTTGTAGATAATGTAGGAAATAATATGTTGTGTATCGATTCTTCCACTAGCTTGGATAAAGCATCATTATGGCATTGTTGTCTTAGACATATAAGCAAGAAACACATAGGCCAACTCCAAAAGGATGGAGTCTTGGAGTCATTTGACCTAAATTCGGATGATAGTTGCGAATCTTATTTACTTGGGAAAATAACAAAGTCACCCTTCACTATCTCTTGTGCTAGGGGTGAGGGTTTGTCGGATCTCATACATACTGATGTGTGTGGACCCTTCAGAACCGCCACAAGGGATGGTAACCGCTTCTATGTGACTTTTACTGATAATTTTAGTAGATATGGATATGTCCACTTAATCAAGCATAAGTTAGAAACCTTTGAAAAGTTCAAGGAGTTTAAACAGGAAGTGGAGAATCAGTTGGACAGGAACATTAAGATGCTTCGATCCGATCGAGGTGGTGAGTATCTTAGTACAAAGTTCCTTGACTATCTTAAGGAATGTGGGATTGTCTCACAATTGACACCTCACAGGACACCACAACTTAATGGTGTGGCTGAGAGGCGCAATCGAACCTTGTTGGATATGGTGCATTCCATGATGAGTCGAGTTTCGCGACCAATCTCATTTTGGGGGTGTGCCTTAGAGACTGTCGCCCATATCCTTAATCTAGTCCCTACCAAAAAGGTTGCCAAAACACCTCATAAGATGTGGACTGGAAAATTTCCCAATCTGGAACACATCAAGATTTGGGGTTGCGAGGCTTTCGTGAGGCACGAGACTCACGATAAGCTCGAACCTCGAAGTGAGAGGTGTAATTTCATTGGCTACCCACAAAGATCCTTCGGTTACCTCTTCTACAGATCCAGTAAAATATGGCCTTTGTAGTAAGGAGAGGATTCTTTCGCGAAAGAGTTCATAAGACAAGGAAATAGTGGGAGGCAAATTGACCTTGAAGAATTCAAGAGTCAAGTGGTGAAGGAACCTCAAACCCTAGCAATCAACCTGAGGAGGAAACTCCTATTGATCCGACAGAAGAGTCTATACCTCTGAGGCATTCCACGAGAGTTAGGAATGCATCTGAGCATTACTATGGCTTCCATATTACTGCGGAAGGTGATACACTTATCAATGATAGCACACTGGTAAGTCTGGATGAACTTAACAGCTACACGGAAGCCATGGCAGGCCCTGAGGCTGCTAAATGGAAAGAGGCTATGGAAAGCGAGATACAATCCATGTATGACAATCAAGTTTGGAATTTGGTTGACAATGTACCAGGTCGTAAGATAGTCGGGTGCAAATGGATCTTCAAGAAGAAGACCGAAATGGATGGTAATGTACACACTTATAAGGCGCGACTGGTTGCAAAGGGTTTTTCTCAAACTCGGGGAGTTGATTATGATGAGACCTTTTCACCAGTAGCGAATATTAAGTCTATTAGGGTTATGTTAGCCATTGTTTTATTTCATGATTATGAAATATGGCAAATGGATGTCAAAACCGCCTTCCTTAATGGAAAATTGGCTGAGGATGTTTACATGAGTCAGTCAGAGGGTTTTGTCAGTACAGAGTACCCTAATAGAGTGTGTAAGCTTGAGAAATCCATCTATGGATTGAAACAAGCACCTCGCAGATGGAATCTTTGTTTCGATGAGAAAGTCAAAGAGTTTAGCTTTTCAAGGAATGAAGATGAATCTTGTGTATATGTCGAGGCTAGTGGGAGTATAGTTAGCTTTATGGTACTGTATGTGGATGACATACTACTCATAGGAAATGACATCCCAACTCTGCAGGAAGTGAAGTCCTGGCTTGGGAAGTGTTTCACGATGAAGGACCTTGGAGAAGCTGCCTATATCCTAGGGATAAGGATTTTGAGAAATAGGAGTAAAAGACTAATTGGACTTAGTCAAAGTACCTACTTGGAGAAGGTGCTGAATATGTTCAGCATGTAGTATTCCAAGAAATGAGAGTTACCGATCCAGAGTAACACCAGACTGAGTAAGACCCAGAGCCCGAGTACAGAGGATGAGATAGCAGAGATGAGTCGAGTACCGTATGCTTCCGTTGTAGGCTCGATCATGTATGGTATGACTTGTACTCATCCTGATGTGGCCTTTGCGTTGAGCATGGTCAACATATATCATGGGAACCTTGGAAAGGCTAACTGGATTGTGGTAAAGAACATTCTCAAGTACCTACGAAGGACTAAGGACTGGGTCCTTACCCTCGGTGGGAGTGATGACTTGAGAGTATTAGGGTATAGTGATGCTAGCTTCCAGACTGATAAGGATAATTTCTGCTCTTAGTCAGGCTGTGTCTTTACCTTAAACGGAGGAGCAATTTCTTGGAAAAGTTCCAAGAAGGAGATAGTGGCTGATTCAACTTGCGAATCAGAGTATATAGCGGCAAGCGAGGTAGCAAAGGAGGCTATATGGCTAAAGAACTTCATTGGAGACCTTGGAATTGTACCAGCTATAAAGGAGCCTATAGAGATTTTTTGTGATAGTGAAATTGCAGTTGCCTTAGCCAAGGAACCAAGGGATCACGAGAGATCCAGACACATCGACAGAAAATACCATTTCATCAGACATCAAATAGAAGACGGACTCCCCGTGGCAAAGAGGGTATCATCGGATGAGAACCTAGCAGATCCCCTCACGAAGGGACTGGGTAGGGTTAAGCATCTCCAGCATGCGAAACACATAGGGTTGAAGGATGATATTAGTTTTAGTAGTTAGATAGCTTTGAAATGTGTAAAGTGTAATTGACATTTGATGATGAATAAAAGTTGTTGTTTATTTATGAGTAAAGTGTTGCTATCTTTTGTCAATCGTTTACTATCGTTTCATTTTGCATGTTATGACTTCTAGAATAATTATGTTATGTTAGTTCATATTATTCAAATTCTCCACAGTTGGTCATATGTTGGAAGTAGATATGAATCAAGACTGTCATGAGTTGGCTTGTAGATGTCTAAGATGTTGGACATAGCAAAGTGTTGCTACAACACTCATGAGTGCTCATAAGTTTTGAGTATTGGATTCAACCCACGCTCACTTGTATCACTTCATGGAATTTATCTCGAGTGATCATGAGACGGTAATATCGTATAAGTCTTCAAACCTAGAGATATGAGTTGTTGCCTATGAGTTGGTTATGCATTGATTGTACGAAAACGCATTAGTAACTCAATGTTACAAAACGTGCCTTTGTGTATGATTCAACAAGTAGTAGAACAAGCATATGAGTTGAAGTTTATCTGTTCCTTCTTGGATTAGAAGCAATATCTGGGCCCCTCGATGATTTTGTTGTGACCAATGTATCGGACCCGGTCAGAACTAAGTTGATATGTTCAATTAAGTTTTATGTCAAACAAATCAGAAATCGGGAAACAAATTGTTGGACAATAAGTAAGACTATGTTTTGTCCGGCTGATATCCAGAACAGAGGATTATATGATCACTTATCTTAAATGGCGTATCATCATCATCTCAGTTCCGTGAGACCTTTAAAGAGCTACGATTGTTGATCGGTTCCTGAAGTCGTTCTTGTAGTTGTAGTTATTAGATTTATCCAAGTGGGAGACTGTTAGATCAGGTGCCTAAGTTCATAACTATTTCTGGAATGTACTTGACTCGGTTAGCGTGGTCCACTTGGGTTGCATGGCGTTGCAACACTTGGATAGACTAAATGAGAGAAAGGACACTTAAGGTTTATTAATATATTATAAGTTCGAATATATTTATAATATTATTTAATTAGTATTGATCAAAGAATTCATTTGGAATTAATTAAGTGATGAAAAAGAGACTAATTAAATATATGAGGTTGATTGTGTAAATCATCAATTCTTGTATAGTGGGCTAATGATCCAAGGTTCATATGAATTGGGCTAAACCCATAAGGTGCTCCATGGATAGTCCATGGAGGTTATAAACTCATGGATCATGGAATATGGAAATCCATGACAATTAGGGTTTACATGGTGTAACCCTACTTGTGACACAACTATATAAAGACCCCATGACTAGCAAAATCAGCACTACTACAAGCAAGTACAAGAGGGTTAGCCGAATTTTGAGTGTTGGTGAACTTCTCTCAAGGTTATTCCACTTGTTGTGGTGTTGTGTGATACATTTGAGGCATCACACTTGAGGTGCTAGGCTCATAAGGTTCTCAAGGAATCCAAACAACAAAAGGTATGTGTTTTCTTACTAGCTTTATGTTTAAAAGTTCTCCATGCCATGCTAGTTAGGTTAAGAACCTTGGAAAAACAAATTTGAATGTATCATAGTAAAACATAGATCCAAGTTTTCTAGGGTTGCATGTACACCTTAGGAGTTTTAGAATGCTCAAAACCCTTCAAGCCATACATAACGCTGGACCCTATAGACTTTCGAATGTCCAATCCTACCCTTAGCCCTAATCAATAAGAACAGAACATACAGACAAATCAAACATTCTCAGGCTATAAGATCTTAATTACATATAGTTGTGATGCATACACAAGTAATTACAGTAATGATGTCAATCTCATATAAGGAAAACCCTAGGCTAGCAGGCATCATGTAATCAAGCAATTCTATCATGCAATTCCTGAAGATCCCTAGCCTAGTACTAGCATGTTGTTCTAACATATCATATAATCAAATAACAGTATGGTATTTTGGGGTTTACTTACTGGCTCTGACAGATCGTACACTCTGCGTCCTCCTTTACTTGTTTCGGAAAACCATTTAGAATTTATTTTGAAAATCCTTCCTTGATTTGTGACTGGATTCACATGAGTGTTCCTCCAATTCACTCAAATCAAGGCTCTGATACCAACTTGTAACACCCATAAAATTCGAGCCAATTTTAAAATTTTCAGAAACATTTGAAACCAATAGTTATTACAATTTTCGTGTCCAAATAGTCTATATCAGAGTTTTCCCGGAAATCATAACAAAATATGAGGAGTTGTACAATCACGCCTTCGCCTTGCCGCGATCCCCTGATGTACCTGAAACAATAACTGAAACTGTAAGACTGAAAGCTTAGTGAGCTCCCCCAAAATACCCAGACTCATAGTAATACACATAGAATCATAAACAACATACTATGGGTCCAGTCAACCATCGGGTTGGAATACCCCGGGCCCATAACCAACATGTTGGAATGCCAACATACTATGGGTCCAATCATCCTCGGGATGGAATACCCCAGGCCCACAACGAACAGGTTGGAATGCCCACATAGTATGAGTCCAATCATCCTCGGGATGGAATAATCACGGCCCACAACCAACAGGTTGGAATGCCCAGGTCTGTTGGCCTCCACACAAAGCAAGTAAGCCTCAACCGCCAAACAAACATGTGCACACACACACACACACACACACACACACACATATATATATATATATATATATATATATATATATATATATATATATATATATATAACAGATAATCACATATTAGTCTATAGACAACAACTGATCTAACGGATCATACCACATAACACATAATACCATCCTATCTACCAGGATACCGATCTAACAAATCATACCACATATTGCATAATATTATCCTACCCTCTGGATACCAATCTAACAGATCACACTACACACCACATAATATTATCCTACCCTCTAGGATACCGATCTAACAGATCATACTAGCATAAATTACCAGATAACAATCCAAAGGGCTGACCTTGGTGCCTTAGACCCTTAAGTATAGTGAGGATAACTCACCTTGCAACTGTCGACTGGAAATAGAAAGTTCAACTCTCGAATCATCGTCACGAACTTCACCACCTATATCCAACACATCACAAGGTTCATAAATTCCCAGATACCCCCAAAAGTCAACTGGTCAACACTTGGTCAAAGTCAAAGTCAACTGTGAGGGTCAACAGTCCATGTTAACCTAAACTCGTCGAGTGCAACTGGCCACTCGCCGAGTTCTTGCATAACTCGTCCGTTCGCCGAGTCACCAGAGTGACTCATCGAGTTCCTAAGGTTTGTTGTCGAAACTCCTTATCCACTCGTCGGGTTTTCCCCTTGCAACTCGACAAGTTCACACGCATCCAACGGTTGGGAAAAACCCTAACCGACTCGCCGAGTCTACGATAATCTTCATCGGACTTGCCGAGTTGTTCATCCAACTCGTCGAGTTTAGGACCATCTTCATATGACTCGCCAAGTCGACCATGCGACTCGCTGAGTCCCTTCAGTCCTTCATCCATACAGATGCTTTTTAAGCCATGCAAAGGCTACATACCGAAGATCTAAGCTATTAGGGCATGTTTATCATGTAAAGTTGCAAACTTTACGTGCATGCAAGATGATAATGGCTTGAAACAAGCTAAAGTAGTGGCTTAAGGTAAGGGAAAGGTCATAGATTGACAAAGACTAAAACTTTATGACAAAAAGGGGCTAAAGGAGTCTAGATCTGAGGTTGCAACCTCAGATCTTGACCCAAATCGGAGAACCACCACACAAAACCATAAAAAGGGCCCCAAACCCATAAATGAAGATATCTAACTAAAAGAGAACCAAGGTAACAACTTGTTACCTCCAAAATGATGCCAAGACAGAGAAGAATCCGGATCTACAACAACCCCTTGCTCCAAACTTCTTGATCTCCAAGCTTTTTACTCCAAAAATACTTCTTCCAAGATAAGAGGCACACAAATATAGGGAGCAAACACGAATTAGGGTTTCTGAACTCAAGGGAGGCAGTAAGAGAGGCGAAGGGGGGGGGGATAAATGGTCCTTAAATAGGGTGCAAAACCCCGAAATTTAGGGTTTTATCCTCCAGCTCCTACTCATCGGGTCCTTTTGTTGGACTCGGCGAGTAGGTCACTAAAACACGTGGACCAACCCGCTTCTACTCGACGAGTAGACATTGAAATCAATACAATTCTCACATAAACCAATACCTAAAAATCAGGGCATTACAGGCATCTCGATTGAATTCATTTGATTAAAACTCATAATCTATTGGCCTATATTTTCAAAGGTTCTTTTTGATGGGTTTTGGTCATAAGACATCCTATGTGCTCATACAAACCCTAATGCTTGGATCTAGGTTTCTCTATTGTACATGCTTTGAACCCAAGACTATAAACCCTAATTCTAGCATATGAAAATCAACATTAACATATAATTAGGTTTATGATATTACCTTGATTTTTATGTAGCAATAACAATCCCAATTCCTCCTTGAATTGACCTTGGAAAGCTGAGAGTCACAAGTGTCACTCCTCTAATGGCTTACAAACACCATAAGCAAGTGGAGAAGGTATAAAGAGAGAGGAGGGAGGTTAGAATTCGTCCTTATGACCTCTTGGGAAGGGTTGGACGAATTCCTATGCCTTAGGGGGTTTATATAGGTGTAAAGATTAGGGTTTTAGTCATTATCCTTATCTAGTTGCTTGTCCACCAAGCAACCATAAGATAAGTCCTAGAAATCCTTATCCTAGTCAAATTCTAAGGGATTTACACCTCAAATTCGTTCACCATATATATAAGATAATCCTTACCTTATTTTGTAACTATCACATAATTACAATTCAGCCCCTCTAGTTTAATTAATTACACTTGATCACAAAATTAATTCTTAATTAATTATTGACCAATATTAATTAAACAAATATGATTTTTCCTTTAATATATTATTCTTATAACATATTAATAAATCATAATAACCTCTCTCTCTCTATTTATTTCTCCAATCAAGTTGCTTTGGTGAAGGCAACCCAAAAGGACCATGCACCATCGGATCAAGTACATACCAAAATAGTTATGGACTTAGACACTAATCCAACACTTTTATATTTGTAGGATGGAAAATTGAATTAATTCAAGGGATTAATGCTTGTGTTTTGCTATTTGATAGTTGCTGCAAGTTTCTTTGTACATATAGACCCTCTATCTATACGTAAGTTATTTTATCTTATCTATTTTGGTTTTAAGCATGTTCTCTCTCTCTCTCTTTTGACTTTTGACTAGACCTTTTTCTTCTACATTGTCTATGGCTTTGCAGAAGATAAACCCTAAGAGCCATAGTTGTAGATTCATTGTATGTTCTAGTGTGACTTCCTTTATAGTTATCATTATTGCATATTACTATGTGATGTAAATTGTTACAGAAGAGCATGTAATAAAGATTTTGAACAAAAGAAGTAGTATTACTTCTTTACAAAAGGGAACAAACCCCTTTCACTAACTGTTATTCATATAAAGAATAATAGTATTTCTTTACAAAAGAATTGGCAACTAGCAAATAGAAAACACAAGCATTAATCCCTTGAAGTAATTCATATTTATTTAAATGAAGTTCATCAATCAAAATAAACTTGGAGAATAAATTCGATGAACTAGATCTTCTTGCTTAATTATATCAATTTAGGACTTGATTGACGAAACTTAACGGATCTCGTATTCTACATATAACATTTCTAATTTCGAACGAGATCTTCAAAAAATAATAATCATCACAAACGAAAGCTAGGAGAAAATCTAAGACGTTCGATACCTGATTTAGTGAGAGGCTACCGGTTTTGCAACGCCTAGGGTAAGGCAAATCCTTGGTTCCAAGCACCGAATGTGCCAATTTCACCTCTTTTTTCGGATCACCAAGATCATTGTTCTATTCTTGATCGGCTTCTTCTGGTCGTTGTTGTGCCAGTTCTCGACAACAAAGACGTCAGCGGTAACCACCTGATGGTGGATCAAAAGTGAATCAATTATAAGAAAGGCAAAAAACCACACATAATTGATATTATACAGTACAAAGATGAGATCGGTACCTAAACCACGAATTCATCGTCTTCTTTGTCGTCGTTTGTAATGGTAGTCGTTCACCGTCTGTTGCCTCATCTCATCTACGTCGACGAGTTGTCCACCAACGAGAATCATTTTCGATATTAACTTTTTCACCGTCAAGTCTCTGAAATCTTCTAGTGACCTAGATTTGGGAATCCATAAGGAGACAATCGATGGCGAAAAACGTTTTTTTTTTGTTTCTTGATCAATTCCACTCCGAAATCGATCTCAGGACATTACAAAAGCATAAGATTCAACGATTGCTTTCTAGATCTGGATGAGAGAGAGAGAGAGAGAGAGAGCAAAATTGACGTTGTGGAAAAAAAAAAGAATTAATGTTTCTAAAATTCTTTTGAGTTATTAATAATTGAATAAGTATTTCATTTTTATACCTTAATTGCCCTTTGTCATTTATTGTAAAAACCCAAGATTACCATTTAAATACTTGATAATTACAAATATGCCATCTTTAATCCGGGTCATTAAAAGTTTTGATATAACATTTCACTTTTAGTTCTCGGGTTCTCATGAAATTATGAGTTCTAAAATGATCATTCCCCTCTCTCTGTATATATATATATATATATATATATTCTCTCTCTCTCTCTCTCTCTCTCTCTCTCTATATATATATATATATATATATATATATATATATATATATAGAGAGAGAGAGAGAGAGAGAATATATAATATATATATATAGAGAGAGAATATATATATATATATATATATATATATATATATATATATATATATTTATATATATATATATATATATATATATATATATATATATATATATATATATATATATATATATATATATATATATAAAATGTCCAATCAGTTTAAAATTTGCTCGTGAATAAACCCGCTAAGTACCCATGAACAACAATTGGTTTATATTAATAGCCGACATTGAGGACAAGAATGAATAAACAATAAACTACAACATAAGGTGATACTTTCACAAACAATGTATGTAGAAGAAGCGAATGATGTAGACGAAAATTGTGATTTAGCATATATTTTGGACTATATACACGTAAGTTATTAAGCCATCTTTAGATTACATATTTACTTCTCTCGCGTTTTATTGAATCAATACTAATCTTGTCCTTTTATATTGTTTTTGATTTAGTTGTAGAGAAAGCAAACAAACAATTTAAAAATATATCTAATGATGGGTATTTTTTGGTTGTTCTAGTTAATAACTCTCCACAAATACTTTTTCTTACGCATGATGACAAATTTAGGGTGCGTTTGGTACAGAGAAATGAAATTGCTGCAGAGAATGAAAATACAGAAAAAGAGAATTAAGCTAGTGATAGAGAATTACTCTCCTGTTTGATAGAACTAAGAATCCACTAAAGAAATATTTTTGAGAATTATTTCTTTTGTTTGGTTGTATTAATTAATGAAATGAAAATGATTTTTTTTAACTTGTTTATTCATTTTCAAACAACATTTTTTATAAAAAATGAATTATGATGTACACTTAATTAGTGAAAATATACATCTTTTATGTTTTTAATTATTTTTATTTTTATATTAATTGTTACTAAATAATTTATTTTCTAATCAATTAATATTATTTTTTATACATCTTGTTTTGGAAAACATATTCCTAATATAAAGGAATAACTTACAAATATATTTTAAAGAAATATGAACATCATACTATTCAAAAACTATGTCCAATGTAGGATATGCAAAATGTATAATTCAATATTCCTAACAACTAAAAAAACATAACTATGTCCAATACAAAATGTGCAAAGAGTTAACTTCAATATTCGTAAAAACTAAAAAAAAAAATGTAACTTAAAATAACCTAATCATGATATTGATCCATCCCCTGTTATTTCCATGTAACAAATCTTTTCTTCTTATGTCATCTTAAAAAACGTCTGAGCACGAAATTGATCTTTGCTAAACATATCACATGCTTCCTTATTTTCTTGCCTTCCTATATTGTATATTGTTCCATTAAGTTTTTCACCAACCTCCTTGAAAGCCTCTTTCATTTCTTTCCCAGCTTCCTTATAAGAGCTTTCTGTGTCATCTGTTGGAGGCCTTTTGCGTTTACTATTGCCACGAGCAATTTGTTGCATCTCTTTAACAATATCTTTCAACCCTTCCACATCAACAAGTGAGTTTCTTTGTGTCTATTCAATCACATCTTCTCCAAGATCAGTAGCTCCATGACCAATAACTCTATCATTACCGAAGATTTTACATAGGTTATCGAATTGTGGAAATGGTTTATCGCGAAAACATGCAGCACAAAATTAATTGGTTACTATTCATTTACAATATTTTTTAATGATGCAAAAAATACTACAAACATAATCATTATAGTACCTTTATGTACTCATCCTAAACTTCAGCATCAGCGGTAACACAACATTTATCCGTATCCCAACCGAATCCACTCATGTTTGTTCCGTATACCATGTCGTGCATGATGTTGAAATGGTTTTTCCATGTCTTCATCCTCGATTTAATATGAGGCTCTGCTTTCAAACCCGAGTTAGGAATACTTACATCTAATAATTGTCGCACGGCCTTCAAATAACTGGGTTTGAATCCGTTGTCGACACCACCATACTTTTCGGATACATGTAACTCCAACAATGCTTCAATCAACTTTACATCCTCTTCAATAGTCCATGTGTGTTTGTTTCGCCCTGTTTAGGGTTGTATAACTCAATCATAACTTAACCAAATAAACTATTTTTTAATCCTAAAACATAGACAAGACAGAGGACTATAATTAGGAAAAAAATCACCTAATACTGAGCTCGTATAAAACTTTTATGATGGTTCAAAGTTTGACAAAAATTATAAAAAATGTTGTAATAATATACAACAGTCATAATAGCCCATGTTTAAGGCTGTATAACTCAGCCATATCTTAACCAATTAAGCGGTTTTTTATCCTAAAACGTAGACAACACATAGGACTACAATTTGGAAAAAAATCGCCTAATTCCGAACTCGTATGAGACTTTTATGATGGTTCAAAGTTTGACAAAAATTATAAAAAGTGTTGTAATAATATACAACAGTCGTAAGAACCTCTTTTAAAGGTTGTATAACTCAGCCATATCTTAACCAATTAAGCGTTTTTATCCTAAAACTTAGACAACACATAAGACTACAATTTGGAAAAAACAATTGCCTAATTCCGAACTCGTATGAGACTTTTATGATTGTTCAAAGTTTGAAAAAAATTATAAAAAATGTTGTAATAATATACAACAGTCGTAACAACCTCTGTTTAAGGCTGTATAACTCAGCCATATCTTAACCAATTAAGCGGTTTTTTATCCTAAAACGTAGACAACACGGAGGACTATAATTTGGAAAAAAAAAAAAACAACTCCTAATTTCGAGCTCTTATGAGACTTTTATGATGGTTCAAAGTTTGACAAAAATTATAAAAAATGTTGTAACAATGTACAACAGTCCTAACAACCCCTGTTTAAGGGTGTGTAACTCAATCATATCTTAACTAATTAAGCTGTTTTTTGAGCCTACATTGTAGCCAATATAGAGGACTACAATCCGGGGAAAAAATATGCTCATTCCGAGCTAGTATGAAGATTTTATTGTTATCTAAAGTAGGGTAAAAATTCCCCCAAAAAAATTGCACTAGTAAAACAACTTTCCATTGTACATACAGGTAAAACATAATGTGTTAACAAATTGCAATCAATAAAAGATTCGTTGCTTTCTTTTTTACAGTCAACACTTGTGTTTGTAACATAGAAATAATCAATTTTAACATCAAGAATAGATTTTAACATCAAAAACCTTATACAAACATGTATAAAGAATCGATTCATAGCAAGATGCTAACAAATTTTAAAAACAGATAGGAAGATTACCTTGAATTGGACGATGAAGGTTCCAAAATTGACTAAGAAGGAGCTATAAATAAGGCGTGAACCGAGTAACACAACAGTCATGAATGATTTTGCCATATGTATCGGCTTATGTAGGGCAAACGAGATTTAATATGTTCATTTACGTGGGCTGATTGCATGGAAATCCTTGGAAAATATTGATTGATTGTATGTGGTGGGGTTCGAATGGGGGGCAAATTGATTTCTCCACTTTTTTTTTTTATTCTCGGTCGCCGCTTCTTCTTTGTTTTCTCTCTTTTCTCTTTTAAAAATAGAGAATGAATTTAATAGAAAATGAATTGATTTGTTTCCCAATTCCTTGCTTTTTGTATTAACCAAACAAGAGAAAATGAATCAATTCCTTTTCCTTACTTTTATTTCCATGTACCAAACACCCCTTTTATAGTGATTAATGTATATGTACTTATTGTGAAAATTAGCCTCTATAGAATGCACGCACCAACAATTGTAGATGATGTTC